>NC_060149.1:334501798-335101798 GCF_021461385.2 Schistocerca piceifrons
CTTTTTACCTTGATGTCACAAATACATTGCAATCGTTGCCCTGCAAACCTCCTATCATGGTGGCTCGGATACCATGTTTTATGTCTACCTTATTGGCGGTGCGGGACATTGTTCCCTAGTGCCGTACACTAAGGGGTGCGGACGTGGGTTCATACGTAAAATATAGTTTTTATGACCCACGCTGCCAGCCCTCTCATTTTCAAGTCGTTTCTGTACTGATATCAAAGCAATATTTTTACACCTAAATTTAAGGAACTTTAATATTTGTCCTCGGAGTCTTTCGCGGTGGCATGACTAGACAAAATCTTCTCGGTTTCCAAGCCGCGTCAGTTCCAATATTCCGAGTTTAATATCCACGAAGTAATGAGACACGTTCTCACATTAGGCAGTACGGTCACCTTTTCGCAATGTAGCGCCTTCTCTGTGAACTGCAAATTAAAATATAGCGGACGCGTGGTTTACACCCTTTCCAGACTCTGGTGCGCTGGCGCTCAGAGTCATGAATTTTTCCAACCTTCGCTTAGAAAACCACATATGTTTCCTTCTTGCCTGACGTATACGCTGGCGATTCCTCACTGGAAGTTCATCCCTCGTCTGCTGCATGTAGTTTACACTGACAAGCACCGTCATTCTCCAGAGGCTTGGTTTTCAGGGCAAAAGCGGAGATATGCCACGAAGCAAGCCCAGCAGGTACGCTCTGGCTTCATCACAGGAAATTCATCTCTCGTCTCTGGCTTGTAGTGCGCACCGACGAGCACAGGCACTCTCCGGAGCCTTGCTTGTCAGGGATATATGCTAAGATACTCTTTAAAGCGTGCGAGGTAGGCATACCCTCGATTCATCGCGGGAAATTCATCCATCATCTCCTGGGTGTAGTTCACACCTACAAGCATAGACTGTTTCTCAAGACTTCTTGTTACGGTAAATGCTGAGATCCCTCATAAACCATCGTGTACGCTTGCGCGGCAGGGTAAAAATATGCCTCTTCTTTTTAGCGTCGCTCAGCACCAACTCTTTACAGTATCAACCACCAAGTTGTAACAATCAACTCCTGCCTCAAACTCTGATAAACGGCATATCCAGTCTAGAACTTCCGTACAGAAAATACGAAACTAAATCTGCTGCCTATGAATTTGAAAAGATGATTTACGTGGTATAAATTAAATACCTGTAAGCGTACAGGTAACGACGGAATACCGTTGAAACATTAAGAATAAAGCTTTTTCATAGATGGGCACAATCTACACCATTGACAGTGGTACTGGCGGATGTTTTCAGTAAACCAACATGACTGTTCCTAAGTCAGTTTATTCTGTGCTGTCTATGGTATTAAATGACACGGTTCATTCTTCATCATTGAAACATATACTTTCAGGTAAACACATGTGGGCAATAAAAAGTGTATAGCATTTCAGTTAAACATTCGTTATAGAGTTTAAGTTCTACAAACTGAATCAGTTGTGAATACGCGACACTTTTTTTCAAAGAAACGTGCGACTTTTTTATGTTTTCCAGAACTATACTTCCTGAAAGAAACAGTATAGCGCCGAGAAGGGAAGGAGGAAACGAAATGGAACTTTACGTGTATGTGATATTATTTCAGTGATTAGAAAACCGTTAGAAGAACTTGGCGGTATAAACCCACCACTCATCGTTACGACGTTGAACCCCTCTAGGTTCGACGTATGCACTTATTCGGTTGGAAAGTGTGTCATAAAGCCGCTGTGTCCTCTCCTGAGACAATATGGCCCAAAACTGTAGTAATTGGTGCTGATATCCCGGATTCTGGCACCGGGACGGAGGTGACGTCCCACTCATATTCTACCGAGGACAGATCTGGAGACCTGGCTGGCCGAGGGAGTACCTCAAATTCACGCAGGCGGTTCATAGAGAGATGTACCGTGTGTGAACGATTTGCTGAAAAATGACACCACGATACCGTCGCTTAAGAGCATTAACACATGAGGCAGAATGTGCGTAACGTACCGCTGTGCCATCAGAGTGCCTTCTGTCGCTACCAGCCCTTGCTTGAAGGTATACCGGATGGCTCGCGAAACAAAGAAGCCAGGAGTAACATCACTGTGTCTCACCAAAACATTGGAAGAATGGGACCTCTGCCCTGGTTACTACACTATTGTCTTTCACAGATACTAGCTATGGGATAACACTTATTCTTATCATTTTGAAAGGTGTAGACAAGTGACTTAGTATTTAATTTAATATTGCAGTTTAAGTTGGGCTCTAAAGGTAGGGCGCTGAATTGACCATACCAGCGTTCATAAAAGGAATCGAACACGGCTAGTTAAGTGTTCAGTTACTCCAAACATTGGTGCAGGCAGCTCAGCGTCCCTATGCCATGAATACTGCCTCGCCACCCCATTGACTAGTTTAATTGTTAAAACACAATGAGACCCATTCGTTCGGGTGGGAATCTCCCTCAGCATCTTTTATAAAAATTATTAATTCTCCTGCGAAACAGTGTTTTCAGCTGTTTAACATCGAAATACCGCTGGAGTGCGGGAATTCCGAACGTTAAACGTTTGTAGCGACAGAGGCCAAAAGGGTTGATAATCATCGCTATTTCCTGTGATCCTCCTTACGACGGGATTTCATGTAAGTACCCAAAAGATCTATTTTGGAAAGCGTTCACTGACAGAAAATTTGGCTACCATTTCTTCCGGGTGCAGAACTAGGTAGACATATATCACTCTTCGACATTAATTATCTCTTTAGAATCGAGCCAGAGACGAAAGAGACCCGTTAGATTTAACTATAATCACTATTAGCGTGCGCCGTCCGCTTCCTCTCGCTTGCTCCAGAATGCCCTGTTTTTCCAGGCGACATAGCGTGGCCAAAATAACTTCCGTTGAGAGAGAAAGGAACTGGTCGTAGGGAACTACTACCGATACTGTGGCATAATGTGTCACAGAGCCAATGCCTTGTGGAGAATATAATTGAGATTTGTTGCAAAAACAGTTCATCGACTGAAAAGGAACAACTACTAACCAGAAAATATCGTCTACAGGCAGGCAAACGCCTTGTGTCACTACTGTAGTCGTGGACAGCCAGAACTAGCCACATGTTTGCGCCCGGTAGCTGTTCAGTGCCTTCGCCGTTGTTGTCGAAGATTGCAGGAATAGTGGTGTCTACACTTTCCCACCTCGGATTCTGGCAGAGTATCCTTGTTATTACCATAGGCAGGAGCGGCAACCGCTCTTGGTTTCATTCCCGACCAGGACACGAAACTGCGCTGATTCCGTACTACAAAGCGCAGCAGCGTCCTTTGGCCTAGGGAGATTTGGTAGCTGCCAAGGGCGGCGGATTTTAAAGAGTGGCAGATTTTTAGGGGTGGCGTATGAGCTTTTATTGTTTTTTAAGACATTGTATTCACAACTCTTGAAAAACGAACGTGAAACTAACTCACAAGAAAATGGATATGAATAACATTGGCAACAATCTCCTCAGATTTCATGAATGATCTGGTCAGCTAATGGCAAAAGGAAAAACGTTTTTCTACTCACGTCGTGTTAATGTCACCATTATTCACTTTGTTTAGTGTTGTGCTTTCGCGTGTGGTATGTTTTAGGAAGGCAAATCTGGTTACTCGCAATTAAACTTTGTGGTGGGAGATTCTGCCAACACTGTCAGGAGAATAGCCAGTAGCGACACTCAACAATGCTCAAACTTTAAATACCGCCAGTTATTCCTACAGCCGGTCGCTTGGCTAACATTTCGGTTTTATCTGAAACTGTAAAGATAAGGCAATAAATGAAAATGAAATTGTGAGGAAGAGTGTGAAAATAGATGTGATATTTAAAAATCAAATACGGCCTGCTAGTTCCGGCGGGAGCTCGAGTCTAGAAATGTCAAGAGTGTAATAATGTGGTGGTCAGTAGCGAAAATAGTGCAGCGTGTGGTTCAACTGAGTCAGCCGTTTCTGATATTAGAAACAGAAATGACTCACGTAGAGCGAATGATGACAGTGATTCAGTTCCTGATAATCCTGCGAAATGCATAATAAGGGGGCTGAAAAGTAATGCCTCCGAGTGTATTATTCTGTTATCAATATCGGTTGAGGCATTACATGTCATACATATTTCTCTGTCGACCTTCCCACTTGATTGACGCAAGTTGCAACCCTTGCGCTAAAGGGCTGCGAACTGTATTGTGTAGCATGGTGATGTGTAACGTAATGGCATGCTGTAATCAAGTTTCTAACCGCAAAAGAGTTCTTCAACCCGTAGAGTACCCTCTCCTTCAGCATGACAACGATAGACTAAACAGGGGAACACCACATTATCTGGAACAGTCCATCCTCATGGGTTCACTGTCATCGTTTGTCATCCTTAGAGTCCCGACTTGGTCACAGCCGATTTTCGTCTGTTTCTATAACCTAAAAAACACTTTAGAGGACTCCCTTTGATAGCGATGAAGCGGTGGAGTTGTGGCTCTGTCTACAAAGTCAAATATTTTAAGTCACGATATTAACAAACTGATCTCTCGTTGGAAGAAACGTATTCGTCGTTAGGGTGACTATATTGTATAATACAATAATTATGTAGACATGAAGAATGGAGATGTAGAATGGTAACGAAGTTTGCTTTATTTATTAACTTTTAAGAGTTTTCATATAAAAAAATTTCGGAGGCAATGGCTCTCGACACCCTCGTAAATAAATTCCTTCACGAACATATCACTGAACTAAGTCCTGTAACACGGAATATCGATTGTGATTTCAGTAATTCATGCAGGCAGTATACTCACTCTCCGACGTAATTAAATAAAGGTTTGTTTTCCAGAAATCTGGAAACAACGCAAGAGAAGTGTTCAATGCAACATCAAAGTTTTGAAAACATAATGAGGGATTAATGTCTGGGAAAATGGTCAGCCCCGATTAAGTGGTCACGAAAATTCAGCTGAACTTAGCACATGTGTGTTAATTTTTAAAAGGAGAGAACAAATCCTGGGCAGAACAGATAAGAAACAAACATCTCAGCTTGAGACAGAGGTAAAATATTGGACGTGTTAAAATGAAATCTTGCTGCGGTGAAAAACTTTTTTGTACAAGGGCTATCTTTCAGGTGTCACGACTACGGGTTTTGGTCAACACATTACGGAAGTTTTGAGATCACACTACTGCTAACAAAAGAATTAAACTCTTTTGTAGATAAATATATACAAACAAATGAAAAGGGAGCACATATCATTCTTGAAACGCGTAAACAGTTCATGCCAAGTCTGGTACAAAGGGTGGTGTAATATATCGTAGATGAAGTGATGGAAACAAAATACCCCTTTTTCCACCGTATTAGACCCTACCCTTATATTGCACATGTAGATCAGCTGTCTTTTGATATAAGGTATTTATCTAAGTACGGATTGCTTGTTGAAAGATTTGTGTTTTTTCCAAATTTATGACACAAATCAGCAAAATTGGCTGACTCATAAATAAACATATCAAGTAAATATGATTTCTACATTCACATATGCAGGGACCAGTCATATGACATAGCAAGGATATGAATTGGTACTTACTCTGGTCTCAGAGCTAGAATTAAACAAATCAACCTTCTTGCTTTGTATATTCCGCGTGCAGCTCTCTCCCTTAACTTAGAACGATAGTGTGCAACATAGTGTTGTCCTCAAGCGGCTTCGTTTTTCATTTTGTTGCAACAAGTCTGCACTTTCTTGTTTATTTCGACGAATTATTGGAATATTTTGCAATCAAAATGAAGCAGTCACTGTAAACCGACATTCAGATATACGCTGGTCAGGACGTGATGATGCCGGCTATAATCTCAATGTTAACTTATTAGAAATAATATAAGCTTCGCAGTTATTTATGATGATGAAACTCGAATGGATGCGAGGCGGCTGGAATCTGAAAAACCTCTGCAGATTCTTGAAACTACGAGAATGACAACTTATTTATCAGCAATATCGAAGAGATTTAATGCTACAAATAAATTGCTGCAAAGTGTTGATACCGATATTGGGACTGTAACAAAGTTGTACGATTCTTTACTTGAATACGTTGCAGAGAATCGTTGTGTGTACGATGCATGTGAAAACCGTGGCTTCGAAAAGCGTAACGCAAATATGTGCAAAACTGCCGCAAATTGGGAAAAGTCAAGAAAATTGGGAGTGGGTGAAAGAGCCGAGCTTGATCCTACGTTTAAGCAAACGTATGATTTTCAGGTGGAAACATTTTGGTTATTGTAGGCAGATTGATGTGTGAATTGGAGAAAAGAAAACAAAATCTTTGCAAGTGGTTTGTAGCAATTTTGAGTTACTTAGCAATTTACCTCAACGATACAATAATGAACCATTGGAATGTGATAGAAAACTACAACAGCGTTACAAAGACGAACTGGAAGAATTTTTAGTAATGGGGTTATCAGTTTTAAAGCACACGTGAAGAGCAAACGAAATAAAGGCATCCTTCCTGAGTACTCTGTGTACAGCGTTGGGCAAAAAACACATTCAACAATTGTTTCCTAATTTGGGGATTGCATTACAAGTATTTTTGGCAACTACTACAACCAACTGCCTGGTGGAGTGCCTTTCGTCACTCCTCAAAAGATTCAAGAATATTTGTGGTGATCGATGCCGACTGTCGCAGGCCTGAGCCGACAGTCGTGCAGTCCTCTCCATGAATTTTCACGTAACACAGCAGTCACACTATGAAGATGTGTTCCACGACTTTGCTGCAGACTTAGCACTTGGCATACAGCCCAGCCTAGCGTCAGTGTGGTGAGTTCAGTGTGCATGTTGTTTATGTTATTAATGTTATTTTTATGAGCAGCAGCAATCTTAGTATTCTGTTACGTACAGATATAAGTTACTTGGCGGAACATTTACACTAATCAGTCAAAGCAGTATGACCACTGCCACCGAAACATTGGACGCCCCCACGTGGCGTTACTGGCACATGACGCGGAAACAAAAGTATGTAAGCATAGCAGACGCGGACAGGGGACCACCCTAGCAAAGATATGGACTGAAAATTGGGAAATCCATTGAGATAAGCGACACTGACAAAGGGCATATTTTTATTACGCAGAACCTGTGAATGAGCATATCGAAAGCGGCGAAACTGGTCGAATGTTCACGTGCATCTACGGGAATAGATAGGACAGTAAAACTACCACTAGATGGACGTCCACAACTATTCACAGTATGTAGGGCTTGGAGGCTCGTCTGCTCTGATAGCAGGACAGACGATGATATGAGGAACCTCTGCCGAAAAAGCACAATGCTGGTACACGCACAAGTGTTTCAGAGCACAACCGTTCATTGTACATTATAGAACATGGAGCTCCACAGTAGACCATGCCTATGTATTCACATGTCGACCTAAGGATATCGTCAATTACGATTGCAGTGGGCATGGGACCATCGGGATTCGATCGTCGATCAATGGAAACGTGTCCAGTCAATCACATTTTCGCTTCACTAGGTCGATGGTCGTCTGCACAAACGCCATCATCGAGATGAACGGCAGTTTGAAATGTGTGGTGGGCCCCAAACACTGACTGGTGGGAGCAGTATTATGCTATGGGGACAGTCTCCTGCACCTGCATGGGACCTGTGGGACTAACCGAACTGACAAGGACAGTTGCTAAACCCTGCATCCCTTCATGCTTTATGTCTTCTCCAACAGTGATGTCACCTTGCAGTAGCATAGTTGTGCCTGAGTGGTATATTGATGAGAGTAAAAATTCCAGCTTGCAAGTCGAGAATCTAATTTTGCAATAATCTCATTTGCCCAATGAAAAAAAATA
Organism: Schistocerca piceifrons; assembly: GCF_021461385.2. Lineage (NCBI taxonomy): Eukaryota > Metazoa > Arthropoda > Insecta > Orthoptera > Acrididae > Schistocerca > Schistocerca piceifrons. The sequence continues at coordinate 334,509,583 of NC_060149.1, forward strand.
TTCTACATAAATGCAATGAAAACGAAATGACCAGCTAAGCTCAGTTATTTAAAAACTTAGAAAATTAAAGGAATTTAATTAAAACAAAAATACAACATTTTTAAAATTTATTCAATATCAATAACAAGAATTTGAGAATCTTTATTTGTTCCTTTAGCCTGATAAAAATGAAAATTTACATTTTATCAAATTTATCACCACCATTTGTAAAGATTTTAGTATATCAGTCTGGAAGAGTGATTTTATATTTCTCATCTAAAAGTAATAAGACTTTAAATCTCCAAATTTAGTTTGTAAGACTTCAGCTTTAACAATGATATAAGATTTAGGTATTTCAAGTTCTGTTAGTTAAGTGACCATTACCATTACCGTGATCGTTAAGTTCAGTTAAAAATTCAAGTTCCTTTATTCATTTAGTTAATTAAAAATTTTCAGTAAGCATTCTATGTTGTAAATCATAACATAAGCAACTGTATCATTCAGAACATTTTCATTAAGGAATGCACATAACTTCATTGTTTTCCTTGTGTAGTTAAAACATCCATTTTTCTGGATATATGAATTTCATAAACAGCATAATTTTGAACAAAATTGAATGGACTTATATTTATTTCCTATTTAATTGTGTTATACTTTCAAAATCTCTAAAAGAATCAAAGCTCTCAAGAAGAACGAAAAACTTCATTTCTTCGATTTTTAACATAGGCATTTTGTAATTTAACATGATCTAATAAAGAAGAGTCAAGTAATTGATTATTTTTTCGATTAGTTTGGAAACCAATGAAAACAAAGTAAGTTATATGAAAGTCTGTAGAATTATAATAATTAGTAATATCTAGTTCTATATTCCTTTTCCCTGAAAACCAGTAAATTCAATTGTTTGTAGTTCAAATAAAGAAACTGGAATTTTGGGAATTTTAGTGCTTCTTGTTCTAATTCAAGCGAATATTCTGTTTATATTTAACAACAAGAAAACGATCTTCCATGACTTTTAGAGCAATTTTACCTTCATTTGGAAGTATAGAATTATCGTTTTCTGTTTTCCAATGAAGAACTGAATCTCTTTGAAGTTTTCTCGAATTCCAAGTAAAAATAACAGTTAAATCACATTCAAACATTATTCCTTTATAATCTTTAAGAAAGCCACCAAATAATTCTAAAGGCTAAGAAACGTGATTTTGTTTGGTTGTAATTTTTCCATTTTTAAAATATGTCCTTTCATATTTAATTCATTCGAAAGTGAAGAAGTTAATCGAATAAGAGTTGAAGAAGAAATAAATGGATGTTCGATTCTAGATAAAATACAAATTCCTTTCTTAATTCATCAAATTCTTGTCGGGTTTCCAGCTGGATCAAACTGTCATCTGAGCACAATGTTTCAGCAGTCCACCTGGTCGCCATCGTCAGGTAAGAAAAGCTTTTCTCACCTGATGATGGTGGCTAGGTGGACTGCTGAAATATTGTGTTCAGATGACACTTTGATCCGGCTGGAAACCCGACATGAGTTTGATATACTACATACTCCTTTCTTAATTGTAATAACATCAAACAATTTTGAAACATTATTATCAATTTTATATTTGATTTTCCATCATACACAGAAAAATCAATTTCATCTATGTGAATAACATCAAAGTCACATAAATTTGGATGTATCCAACCATCACGAATACTTATATTGTTTTTTGTTGCCTTGTTAAGAAGATTTTAATTATTTTTAGTTTTCTTATTTATGGGAAATGAGTGAAATTGATAACTTGCGATTTGGTCGATGATGTATTAAGGAAAAAAATTATTAATTTATTTCTTAAACACCTGATGCATAAGAACCCTTAAAGTCAATTACAGTAGCATTTTCATCAGTTATAGTTATTTCTGAATTCTGAATATTATCAAAATCTGAAATATTAATAGGATGCTTTAGTTCATAAATTAGCACTCCTCCAACTTCAGCATTTGGTTTGAATAAATATGTAATATTAGTTCCTCTATGAAAATGCTCCTTGCTCCAGAAATCCCATCAATTTACTACTAGCATGTCTTGGAGCCAGAACCGTGGTATAGTGGTTTGAGGAGCACTGATGTCTCAGTGATGAAATTCACCTGATGTATACCACATGGAACTCATCTAAGTATCTTTCGGGTGCCATGAAAATCAGCGGTCCGTTATTTTTGCGAATTACATAGTCTGTGTACAGACACCTAACGACTTAAACCCATCTAGATCGCGCTAAAGCAACACCTGTGCTTTTTAAATGGATGACCAACATTTTGTACACTGAACGTGTTACAGTGAGACACAGACAGTGTTAATACTTAAGTACAACTAGTTAAGTTACTGGCACTGGGTAGCCACTGTGTGTGTGCTTACAAGATACCCATTTTAAACCATCTGATACCTATGTATCAATTGATGACAACCTTTACAGGAAGCATGATTCAAAACGAGGCTGACATTACAATAAACGTTCAGTAAGTTGCTGCAGAAATTTAAGCGACAGGGTGCTTCTTGTACTTTCCGCTTCTTCATCGCTACACTGAGCTGATAAAAGTCATGGGGTAACGATATGCACATATACAGATGGCGATAGTCTCGCATACACAATGTATAAAAGGGCAGAACATTGATGGAGCTGTCATTTATAATGAGGTGATTCATATGAAAAGGTCTCCACATTGATTATGGCCACATGACGAAAATCAACAGAATTTGAACATAGAATGATAGTTTGAGCTAAACGCATGAGACATTCCATTCCGGAAATCGTTAAGGAATTCAGTATTCGTACATCCACAATGTCAAGAGTGTGCCAAGAACGCCAATTTTAAGACATTATCTCTCAGAGCGGGCAACTCAGTGGCCGACAGCCTTCACTTAACTACCGAGAGCTGCAGCTTTTGCGTAGTGTTGTCAGTGCTACCAGAGAAGCAGCACTGCGCGAAAAAGCAGCGGAAATCAATGTGAGACGTACGACTAACGTATCTGTTAGGCCAGTGACTGAAATTCCGTCGTAAATGGGCTATGGCAGCAGTCAACCGACGCGAGTGCCTTTGTTAACAGCACGACAGCACCAACCGCACCTCTCCTCAGCTCATGACTTTATCAGCTGGATCCTAGACGACCGGAGAGCGGTAGCCAAGACAGATGAATTCCGATTTCGGTTGGTAATAGAGGCAGCATGGCTCAATATTTCTACGGGGACTTCCAAAGACGAGTAGTGTCCACGTCACATCATGTTGCTGCACTGCGTCAGGCAAAGCGAGGTCAGACACGATATTAGGAGCTATACCATGACTTTTGTCATCTCAGTGTATGATGACATTGTAACATTTGAAGACACTCACACATTTCGCCACGACTGTCTCACTCATATTAATTATAAGTATTATTACTATTGTTCCTTTTCGAGGAAATCCAATTCGTTGTAACGATCCAAGTTTTTTTATAGAAGATTAGAAAAACGACGCAATATGAGAAGACTTCTAGTTTGCCGCCTCAACTGCTACCACTTTCGAATGATATTTCAGAGGCTAAGAAAACTTTTAACACACATTTCTCAAAAATGCCTGACAAGAGCATTGTACTAGAGCAGCACGTTTCACCTCAATGTCTGCAAAACCATCGTACAATGGACGAGCCAAATGGATGACCCGTCGGATGTATACCTTCCTTTTTATACAGGATCGTCAGAAACACTCTCAAAAGCTTGTAATGTAGTTGCAGCGTAGGTTATGATGACAAATAAATAATGAAAAAAAAATCGATACGTTGCTCAATTTTCGAGTTTATTATCATTAAAGTTAGCCAATTTGGCCGTGACCCACGCAAATTCTAGCGGCTGCTCAGCTTTAGGCTCAGATTCGATCCTTACTGCCGTCCCAACTCAATTTTTGAATATCTGTCTTGTCCGGTTTTAGGAAACGAAACGAACAAAACATTTGCCAACATCTTCTCTGGCGGGCCGCTTGAATTGGCACCCACAACAGCATGATTGACTACCTTCAATGCTAATTAAGTCGGAAACGGCGTAAGGTATGAAACTTTTTCTTAACAGTTATTTCTCAACACGGCCTACGCTGTAACACTCTTCCTTTCTGTCTACCCTGTACAACTTATTAACCTAAACTGACAAGTTGCTCTGCAAATGTCTGCCAACATTATGCATTAACGGAAATGAAAGTGTTACACTATGAACACTTCCACCAAACACTACCAAACTAACAGTCCAGTATTTCCATATTTGCAGGATATGTTGATTAAAATTTCATCCTTATGTGAGCTTATTTCCAGTATATAAAATAGCCATTCCTATAAATAAAGAACGGTTTTAGTGTATTATGCCTAATATCTGTTTCTAACGTTACTCAAAATTTTCAGGTGCATGTCGCAACATTTCACGCCCGGAGGACGTACACGTGCAACTCATCGTCCTTAGAACACTGAGAGAGATCAAATCATTGGCACGAGGGACGGAACGCACAGACAGTTTGCTGTAGTGAATTGACTGCAGAACGAGTAGTGTCGAGATCGACTCAGGACAAAATTCTGCCCATGGTCGTAGGCACGTACCACGAGAAGATTATAGGAATTCTCTGCCGCGCTGGATTAGTCTAGCGGTCTAGGGCGCTGCAGTCATGGACTGTGCGGCTGGTCCCGGCGGAAGTTCGAGACCTCCCTCGCCAATGGGTGTGTTTGTTGGTCCTTAGGATAATTTAGGTTAAGTAGTGTGTAAGCTTAGGGACTGATGACCTTAGCAGTTAAGTCCCATAAGATTTCACACACATTTGAACATTGTTTTTAATTTTCGAGAAGCTCTGATGTATAAACAGGTGACAATAAATAAAATCCGGCCAGAGGTTACACAGTCATAGTGTCGCCATGAACCGCTGCGAAGACATTACTGGAAGCTGGGTTGAGATGTAGTGCTTACCTTACAGCTGACACCTTACGAAAGGCAACAGTGTTTTGTATGGTGTAGTCAGCGTCAATTGGGGCATTGGAAAGCATGCTGTGGTGTTCAGTGGTGATTCTCGCTTCTGTTTGTGGTGGTAGGATCGACGCCAACGTGACCGTAGACAACCTGGTGAAAGGTCACAGAAAGCAGATCTTGTCGAGATCCATACCTCCATTCCTGGAAACCTGGCGTGGACAGCTGTGGGATATGACAACAGGACTGACTAGGTAATCGTTGACGGTATACTGAATGTGTGGCAAGATTGGCTAGCCGTGTTGTCGTAACCTTCATGACCAGGGTACCTAATGGCATCTGGCAGCAGGATAATGCAAGCTTCGACGTTTCAGTTCACACCACGAACACTTTGAGAATCAGCGGATCCTCCATTGGTTTGCACAGTCCCCTGATTTGACACCCATCGAGCATGTCTAGGATACCTTGGGAAGACAGACACTTTATTCTCAGTCATTTGCTAGCAGTCCTGTTGAACTGATGCTGCGCGTCTTTCAGCTATGGCAAGAATTGCCTCAAGATGACATTCGTTCGTTTCCATACCACCACAGATACCAGAGTGTATTCGAGCCCTTGGCGGTCACACGTCATACTGATATTCATGTTGGACATCAATTCCAAACGGAACGGAGTTTCAATCGTTTAATATCTGTTACCTGATGAACATAATCTAAAAATTTTATAAATAAAGCGATGGTACTTCATGGTGTATCATATTCCATTTTCGTCATCGTTCTACGCATCACGGCTATCAGTAAGGATATAATGAAGAATAGATTACCCTCATTCCACTTGCAGTAACTGGAGATGATCCGAAAGGACCATTCGAGGTCAATCTACGAATATTTTCAGGTACGCTACGCTGTAAATCCTACAACTGTAGTCGATTTATGGACCGGAAACCACAGTTGTGTTCGTTTGTGTTTTTCTCTTCACCCGAAACAGCACTTTGAAAGCTTTTTCGTCCATTATTCAACACTCTTGCTTTTCTCCCTCACGTCACTTTCCTTGCTTGTGCCGGCCAGTGTGGCTGAGCGGTTCTAGGCGCTTCAGTCTGCAACCGCGCGACCGCTACGGTCGCAGGTTCGAATCCTGCCTCGGGCATGGATGTGTGTGATGTCCTTAGGTTAGTTAGGTTTAAGTAGTTCTAAGTTCTAGGGGACTTATGACCTCAGATGTTGAGTCCCATAGTGCTCAGAGCCATTTGAACCATTTGAATCCTTGCTTGTTGCATTAGTTATTAGGATGACCTCACAACTAAATGCAGCCCAAGAAAGGTTAATCTAATTTCGCACAAGGGAAAAACGGACGTAGGTGGTGGAAGGTGGCCCAACACAGCGCATATAACATTCGGACCTTTTCTTCTTTTTCTTATGCACTCATCCCACAATTTCGTTGAGTCGACATTGTTATTATCGGATTTGGCAAGGATAATTTAGGTGATGACCTGATGCCATTCCTGTCGCTACTCCATAAGCTCCCACGAACGGAAATTGTGTACCCTAATTGTCTAAGTGTTGTGTTGTTCATGTGGAATTTGGCGAAAATTTTCTAAATGTTTGCGAGTCATGTAATTGATGCAGGACTTGGTTACCAACCCAGTATTCACGTAGCTGCATGTGAGAAAGCATCTAAGAACCACGTACAGGGAGGCTGGCACATCGACTTTCGTCGTTAATCTGGACCGGCGCATCTCCCCGCCCCGGAAGTAGCTCTCTAATACCCCCGGCTATCCGGATATATTCCACATAATTCCATTTCTACGCGCTTGGACACGGAAAGGGCATCACTTTTGGACCTATTACTCTTTCTTGTTAGACAAGTTGCGGTATGGGTAGAATCTCGCGAATGCTCGGGATATTTCTTCCATAAACAATGAATTATCTCCATAATTTTCAACGACAAATTTTTATTTCTTCTTCTAAGAATAAAGTACATGTGGTTCAACACGCCCTTACATCGAGAATCAGAACACTCACAGTAAACATCAAAAGGTCCGTTAACACTCCATGGTTTAGATTATGCAGGACAGTGACTTCTTTCTTTCCCAATGTGCCTGAGAGAAGGGTTGGGAGTAAAGAGGGCAGGGGTCGTCTTCCCAGGCCTGGCCTCAATATCCCGTTCCCGCTCTCGCAGCGCTAAGGAAAGGAAAGGGGTTCGACAGGATCTAGAGAACTTTATTGGATCAAATTCACTCATTTATAAGTTTACATATTTACCATGAATTTATTTGGTTTTATATATACATATACACACATACAACGGGATCCTACTACCGCCTCCAGAAGCTTCCGAGTCGTCTTCGCGTAATGAATGCAAGGGAGACTCCCTCTAAAACGTTTGCTTCTTAGGATCAATCGTGTGTCGTAAATCATTTTTAAGTGTGCCTTCTAGTACTCGGAACGTCACAACGGGCAGGAGGAACCTAGAATAATGTGACTAAATAGTCTGATAGTGGTGTGCGGTACAACGCATGGTGCCCGAACGCCTCATGAGCCGTTGTCAGGTGGACCCACAAGTCCAGAGCACTAAAATGACGGGAAACGTAATCATCACCAAGGGAGTCGTTTGTGATGAAGGAAAGGAGTCTCATAGTCTCGCATTCACTTAATACGCACACGGAAAGCATGCTCTACTCTTATTTATTGTTCACTATGGTAATACAGCGGTGACAGAGAGGGGAGTGACCACCGCTTGGGGAAACATAGAAGTTCCTCGAACCTCTTAAAACTTATGAAAACCACTGACCGAAATCCTCCCAGCATGTGAGTACTCGTTCCCTTTGATATCCACAGTTTCATGTACTGCATCCTGACAAAAACTAGTAGCATGAGAATCGCCAACATACACCACTTTCTGTCACCAACATACGAACTCGTTACACGAACAACAACAAAATCAACTGAAAGGAAATCAGTCTAAGCCTTTTAACAAGCTAGGCTGCACAATTTTAGCAGAAAAATTATCAACTGTAAGAGAGTTACCCACTCATTACTGACTACGGTGAAGATCAAATTCCTCTTCATTACAAATTCGTAAGCACGTCAAGATATTGTAAATAGGTATAAACAACATCAGATTACTTCTTGTCATATTTACACTAAATTAAAGCGAACCGAAAAGGATAAATTACAAAATTAACGCAGTCTGACACGTTTCTCCCAAGACCAGATAGCACCGCTATGAAATACACGTCTGCCCACTTACCGAGGCAGCCAAGGAGTGTCTGAAAAATCATACTCGCTAGCGAAATGGTTCCTCTCTTTTAAAAAAAGTGATGGCAGATAATCGTTGAGTAGAAAATGTACAAACAACTCTCACGCTCCAGGCTTAGCGTTTTCATCCTTATCATGGCCTGTCCCTTTCTCTCTAGTGTCCACAATGATGCTAGCTATAGAACAGGTCCTCCGTTTAAAAAGTGGTGGGGAGATATGCACTGCGTGTTAGACCCCGTGTCGAAGTTTTCCGCCCTTGTCAGGGCCCATTCACTTTTCTGTCTCCTTCTAGGTTTTCTTTTTCAAGCACCTACGCAGTCATCCAGCGACAATTACTTATGAAATACGGGAATAACGAAAAAGGAAAAACAGTATCCAGTGTGACAAGTGAAATAAAAGAAATAGCTCGGTCCATTGTTTCTCAAGAGGTTTAGTGTAATCTTGGTAGGATGAAACCTAGCATTCCACACCCACTAAAGGCGCAACAAATATGATGCACAAGTGACAAAAATAAATTAAGTAACATGAAACGAACCGATGGAATTATCTGTACTTGAAAAACACATGGAAGAATATTTTCTGTCCCACTGTATTCTTAGAGCTGTTCAACAAGGTTCATAATATTCAAAGCTGAGTTCTACGCTACTCGGGAGATACTGAGTGGTTCAAAGGTGGCGAAGTTAACAGCTTCCTTGTCTGTACCGATTCGCCAAATGCCTGTCAGACACTTCAATTAATGAATCAATGAACAAAGTGCTCATGAACATCGAAGACAACACAGATACAAGGAAGTTAATATCTTTTTGCTGGGTATCAGCGAACAATGCAATCTACTGAGTGAATTAGCTGACACCTGGTAACCAGAGATGCTACAGACGTTGTAGTAAGGTATAGATATACAGAACAGGTACATGTAGTCAATCAGTATTGGCTATTCGTAGAAGGATAATGAAAGTAATACGAATAATTGTGACGTGGTTTGAATAACGAAATATGGTACCGTATTAAACACGACCAATCCTTGCTTAGACTGATTCATCCAACTCAGTCTTTGAAGGCATTACAGAGAAGTATGAAGTATTCATACGTTCATCACAGTTGTTTACACTATACAGGTGGATTTATGATAAAAATCAACACATCATGAACAAAGAACTCTAATATGAACGACGTAGGGAATCCATCCCATTTCGGAGGCTGAACAGCTACACTGCGTTTATAAAAGAACAACATCACACACGGTGTAAGCGATAAACTTACTAAGTAACACTGTGGTGTAGAGGAAGTCGAGACGAACAATTTGATACAGGACACTTGCGATCTATGAAGGTGGTGAACGACCTCAAATTGGCCTATAAAAACCACTCAGGCTAAAGCGCAGTTGAGACGCACGAGATTTTCGGTATCTTCTCGCTCCTTTACGCTATCGTTCTACTCTGTTATTTCATTAATATTATCAGTTTAAACTTTCAAGTGAAGGTAATAAAAGAAAAACTTTTTTAAACGTTACGCAAAAGCTAATTATGTTAACAATTCGATCTAAACTTATCCCTTACAAACGGAATAGTTTCGTAGTTACACCAGACAAACGAAACGATTAAGTGTCAATTTTTGGATGTTAAAATTCACAACATTTTAATGTAAAGTTTGAAACTATTTCATTATTTCACCATCCTTCGTCACCAGAGAGACCATAAGCCGTTTATAAAGATGAGTTATGCGTCCATTGCCAGGTGGAACGTCTGGCGGTTTACAGTTTGCAAAGAACACCTTTGCCACGGCATCCGCCTTGGCATTCTCGTCACAGGCTGCTATGTTTACAACGTTCCGTGGAGGTATTCTGAGCATTTGCCGGGGAAATGTCACTCTCCCCATCACGCACCCCCATTCGTCGTCTGCAGAGAGGCACGGCTGGTTTCAGTAATCCCGCATCGACGTCTTCATACGGTGACGCCGAGGCGGGGCGGAGCCGCCGCGCAGTCTTTTACGGACTTCCGGGTCCCCGCCCCCCCCCACCCCCTCCTGACGGTCCCCTCTACCATCAAGCGCCGGGGTTTTATAGCTAGCTGCTATTCTGTATGAGGTCCGTTCCCTTGGCGCTCGTCAATTCCCCACTGCTTTTCTCGGACGTCGTTTTCTCTTCCCACCCCACAGCGCGTCGGATCTCCAGGCATTGAGTGAACAGACGAAGTTGAGTAGACTAACCGTGCGAAAAATTATTTCTGTGAAACGATCGAATACGTAGCTAGGAGCGTACATATAAAATATGTGTTCAAAAATAATGAAATTTTCTAACTCCGCATGTCGTATTAATCCAATTCGCTGGGTTCTTCCGTTGGTGCGTTGATAAACATGTCTGAAAAGTATCCGTACTTTGATAGCCATATTGGGTATTTAGACAGTTGTCAGCTGTCAAAAAAATTTCATGTCTCACCGGAGATTATATATTTTGTATGAAAATTATGCAGATAATTTGTATCACAAGAACGGAATAAAGTGTAGCAAAGTCTTAAAAATGGTAAATATCTGCTATGAGTAAAACAAGGACTTGCGAGTTTTATAGAGAGTGAAAGCTTTGTAGATAACAAGCACTCTTGATTCCCCCCAGCACACCATCAACTAATTAAATCGTAGAAAACGTGAAAGAAATGGTTGTGGGCGCTTTTCGAACTCGAGCCAGAGAAGTCACTAATGTGCTGGCGCAGCATTTGGATCATGTCATGAATTTCTTGCGATGTTTAAGGTGTTAAACTAGTGACAGAAAAATTTCTTCCAAAGCTGTAGAATTCAGAACGAGACTAGCTGCTAATTTAAGTTGCTGAGGAATCGCTAGATGAAGTCAGCAATGATGGGGAACTTCTGAAACATCTCATAACAGATGATGAATCATGGTTTTACAGATATGACGTCGAAATCAAGACTGAGTCTTTCTGGTGCAAGCGTTCAATACCACCAACACCAAAAAAATGCTGAACAAGTGCAGTGGAATGTGAGGAACATGCTCGCTAAATTCTTCGACTATAAAGTGTTATAGTGGCACCGTACGTTTTTGCCACAAGGTTCAACTATCAATAAAGAGTACTACATAAAATTTCAACGTCGTTTGCTTGAAGCAATCCGAAAAAAACTCCCAGATTTGTAGCGAAACAATTCTTAATATTTCCATCACGATAATGCAGCTGCTGACATTTCTTTGCATGTTCGTGAATTTTTCGCTTAAGGCCATAAATTAAGGATTCCTCGACCTCGGTATTCGCCAATCAGGCCCAATGTGACTTCCTTCTATCCCTAGAAATGAAGAAAACATTAAAGTGCTGCCGTTTTACAGGTGTAGATGAGATAAAAAAAAGCATCGCTGAAATAGCTGAAACCTATCCCAACGATTGTGTTCGAAAAGTGTTTCGAGAAACGGTAGAAGCACTTACTTAATTGTAAAATGTCTAATGGAGTTAATTTTTAAGGGGATAACATTGATATAAAGGATAAATAAAATTCGTTCTCATTTTCTGAACACACTTTACATGTATAGGATGTCTCAAAGTCTTTGCCAAAACGTCTAGAGCTCATACATTACGTAATGGAGAGTAACTTTCGTTAGAGACAAAATACTCGTCAACGCCTCCCTGTGACGTTAGGCTTCTTTCCACGATGCTACTTCAGACTAAAGTAAAATGAATGTCCTCAACGGAAAATACTGAATACGAAAACAAAGATCTGGCCCTGACTGACTACCCCCTGAAGCACATCTTAGGATCTCTTAATTGTGATATTATTTCCTCCTTCTTGCTCTTTAACATATAAATTACAACCTAAACATAAACGAATGTTTAAGAGAACTAGCAACTACTAAATGATAAATGTTGTTCTGCTTATACATTTATTTTAGATTAAAAATCCCTACACATTACAAATGTTTATATTTCCTAACTAATATTACTGATGTTGTTGTGGTCTTCAGTCCAGAGACTGGTTTGATGCAGCTCTCCATGCTACCAAATACTGTTCAAGCCTCTTCATCTCCCAGTACCTACTGCAGCCGCCCGAAGTGGCCGTGCGGTTCTGGCGCTGCAGTCTGGAACCGCGAGACCGCTACGGTCGCAGGTTCGAATCCTGCCTCGGGCATGGATGTGTGTGATGTCCCTAGGTTAGTTAGGTTTAACTAGTTCTAAGTTCTAGGGGACTAATGACCTCAGCAGTTGAGTCCCATAGTGCTCAGAGCCATTTGAACCTACTGCAACCTACATCCTTCTGAATCTGTTTAGTGTATTCACCTCTTGGTCTCCCTCTACGATTTTTACCCTCCACGCTGCTCTCCAATACTAAATTGGTGACCTCTTGATGTCTCAGAGGATGCTCTACCAACCGATCCCTTCTTTTAGTCAAGTTGTGCCACAAATTTCTCTTCTCTCCAATTCTATTCAATACCTCCTCGTTGGTTACGTGATCTACCCATCTAATCTTCAGCATTCTTCTGTAGCACCACATTTCGAAAGCTTCTATTCTCTTCTTGTCTAAACTATTTGTCGTCCACGTTTCACTTCCATACATGCGCCCGCATCTCGTGGTCGTACGGTAGCGTTCTCGCTTCCCACGCCCGGGTTCCCGGGTTCGATTCCCGGCGGGGTCAGGGATTTTCTCTGCCTCGTGATGGCTGGGTGTTGTGTGATGCCCTTAGGTTAGTTAGGTTTAAGTAGTTCTAAGTTCTAGGGGACTGATGACCATAGATGTTAAGTCCCATAGTGCTTAGAGCCATTTTTCCATACATGGCTACACTCCACACAAATACTTTCAGAAACGACTTCCTGACACTTAAATCTATACTTGATGTTAACAAATTTCTCTTCTTCAGAAACGCTTTCCTTGCCATTGCCAGTCTAAATTTTATATCCTCTCTACTTCGAACATCATCAGTTATTTGACTCTCCAAATAGCTAAACTCATTTACTACTTTTAGCGTATCATTTCCTAATCTAATTCCCGCAGCATCACCCGATTTAATAAAACTGCATTGCATTATCCTCGTTTTGCTTTTGTTGATGTTCATCTTATACCCTCCTTTCAAGACACTGTCCATTCCGTTCAACTGCTCTTCCAGGTCCCTTGGTGTCTCTGACAGAATTACAATGTCATCGGCGAACCTCAAAGTTTCAATTTCTAATCCATGGATTTTAATTCCTATTCCGAATTTTTCTTTTGTTTGCTTTACTGCTTGCTCAATATACAGATTAAATAACATCGGGGATAGGCTACAGCCCTGTCTCATTCCCTTCCCAACCACTGCTTCCCTTTCATGCCCCTCGACTCTTATAACTGCCATTTGGTTTCTGTACAAATTGTAAATAGCCTTTCGCTCCCTGTTTTTACCCCTGCCGCCTTCAGAATTTGAAAGAGAGTATTCCAGTCAACATTGTCAAAAGCTTTCCCTAAGTCTACAAATGCTAGAAACGGAGTTTTGCCTTTCCTTAATCTATTTTCTAAGATAAGTCGTAAGGTCAGTATTGCCTCACGTGTTCCTACATTTCTACAGAATCCAAACTGATCTTCCCCGAGGTCGACTTCTATCAGTTTTTCCATTCGTATGTAAAGAATTCGTGTTAGTATTTTGCAGCCGTGACTTATTACACTGATAATTCGGTAATTTTCACATCTGTCAACACCTGCTCTCTTTGGGATTGGAATAATTATATTCTTCTTGAAGTCTGAGGGTATGTCGTCTGTCTCATACATCATGCTCACCATATGGTAGAGTTTTGTTAGGCCTGGCTCTCCCAAGGCTGTCAGTTGTTTTAATGGAATGTTGTCTACTCCCGGGGACTTGTTTCGACTTAGGTCTTTCAGTGCTCTGTCAAACTCCTATTTCATCTTCATCTACATTCTCTTCCATTTCCATAATATTTTCCTCAAGAACATCGCCTTTGTATACACCCTCTATATACTCCTTTAACCTTTCTGCTTTCCCTTCTTTGCTTAGAACTGGGTTTCCATTTGAGCTCTTGACATTCATACAAGTGGTGTCTTTTCTCCATAGGTCTCCAATTCTCCTGTAGGCAGTATCAATCTTACCCCTAGTGAGATGTGATTCTACATCCTTACATTTGTCCTCTAGTCGTCCCTGCTTAACCATTTTGCACTTCCTGTTGACCTCATTTTTGAGACGTTTGTATTCCTTTTTGCCTGCTTCGTTTACTGCATTTTTGTATTTTCTCCTTTCATCAATTAAATTCAATACCTCTTCTGTTACCCAAGGATTTCTATTAACTCTCGTCTTTTTACCTACTTGATCCTCTGCTGCCTTCACTATTTCATCTCTCAAAGCACCCATTCTTCTTCCCCCGTTCTTGACAATCGTTCCCTAATACTCTTCCTGCAACTGTGTACAACCTCTGGTTCTTTCAGTTTATCCAGGTCCCATCTCCTCAAATTCCCATCTTTTTGCATAACTCATCAATTGCCTAAATATGCCCCTGTGTTGTGCTTCAGCGCTAAGGTGCTCCGGCCGTACGTCTTGGCTACTTCCTGTGTTAAGCAATACCAACACCGGTGCGGGCTTTTCCACCCAGGGCTTGAATTACGCCTGCCGTTTCAGTTCCACTGGCATTTCAATCTCTACTAGTACAGGCAATCATTCATTACGCCGTTTTCATAATAAAGACACTTCGTCACCTTTCATGCAATAAACGTTAACAACTACTTACAAGGTTTAAATGACAGTGTCAGTCTTCATTAAATATTTCTATATGCGATTTACAACCTATCAAATGATACCTAATTGTGGTTGTAAATCACCACAAATAGGTAGATGGTGCGCAATTACAGCCACCTTACATCTTTGGTAACGATGAGCAACAAATTTTAGTTTTTTACGTAAGTGGCATGAAAACGACTAATCATAATGTTTTCGAGTGTGCTGATGACGAAAATGACAATGAAATTGTAAGATTAGCTCTCGTTTTGATTATCTTTACGTTACTGCGTGTATAAGATTACGCTCGTATTTACCTTGGCGTTATCCCTCAGCGGAAAGTCACTGAAGGCGCAACCTCTTTGCCTGGTGTTTATTATTTTCTGCTGGTGACTCCACGATTAGTGTCCAGCAGTAATCGGTTAACATTGGTGCGCTCCACCTCCCCTGTTATCTCATTTTAATGTCCCAAATTCATTGGTGGAAGCATTCTCTGTGCTTATCGGCTACACCACCGCAGTTATCAAGAAAGATGTCCGACTGGGAAGCTTCGAAATGTAACTTTAAGGACATGTTGCACCCAACGTATATTTTAGCAGTGAAGAAGATTTGCCACAAGATCCTTGTAGTTTTCTGCTCTCTTATTTCCCAGATAGTTTGTTCATACTTGAACAATGCTATCCCAAGCCAACATTTCATCACCTTTCAGGATGGTGTAGACATGCTCATCTTTGTACAGTCTGTGTATCTGGGGAGTCACGAAAATCCCCTCTTTTTTCGGCTTACTTAGAAGTGGAAATTTCTCGCACAGTTACAGAAATGCTTCCCCAGTTTTATCCATAGACTTTCGAAGTTTTTCATTAGACCCAATTATATAAGAAGTTCAGGAGAATTATGTTCTTGTATTAAAAAGTGCTTTGTGGATAACACGGTGAGATCACGGTTCAAGTGATTGACGCTGAGACCAATCTTTCTTTTAATAATGAAATACTTTGGCGTGGCTATCCCAAAAGCACAGGAAGCAACTGAATTTGGTATAGCCCAAGTAATAGGCCTATGACTTTCAGATCCCCGGAAATATGCCAGTTAAACTTGTCATAGTTCAATCGCAATAACAATTGCTTCGTTATCATACGTTTCTTTCATGTGAGGTGCAAACCCAATCTAAATCGACGGTACCACGTTGCCATTACGGAGTGGCACACACTTGAGACTCACTTTAGAGGAGTCTATAAACAACCTTCACTGATTATTTTTACAGTCAATGCCTATAGCTGATAGTAGTCCCTATACACCGCTACAAAATATCCAGCTCTTTCACTTTCGAAAAATAGAAGGAATGGCGTATGGCAGCTACGGAATGCAGTCATATTTACCGTCTTTTTAAGACAATTCCACTGGTGTAGTCTTGACCGCAAGAGCTCAGCTTTACCTTTCGACAATTCCAGATCTACCACTAGGTCATTAAGTTCATATTGTGTTATTTTATTAAACTCTCTCTCATCGTTACACACAAAACCAGGATGTTTTAAGGTGGAACAGGAACAGCCAGTCCGTCTCCGTGAGGCACTGGTCACATGGTCGAAAGTATGTTAGAATATGTCAAAGAAGACGTTTTCTTATTGCAATTACCATGTGGCCATGGAGTTGTCATAGAAATGTAACATGGTCAGATGGTTCTCGGCAGACCATGGATGTAGTAAGGCTCATGAAACATATTTCCTGACACAACCACGAGACACAAGATATGCAATATACATAAGGAGTCTGCGGCTTGTCCCGGTCCCCGATTTCAAACCCATATAATATATGGCGTTACTGGTCTCCTTCGCGATTTCAGTGTAGCCTGTACGCAAGTGTAGCAAAAATTGTCAGCAGTGTGTACGCATTTGGGAGGCATATTAAATTACAGGAATTACAACGACCATATGCACTAACTACACTTCACTAACTGGTTCTTGCAGCAGACGAACAAAGCACAGCTTGTAACAGACAGACTGTGATTAAATTAAACATGCAACGCTCCTCTCTTTCTCTACCACTTCCCCTTGTTGCTACGAGTCCGGGCTAGAAAATACTGACAGAATGTACACAGTTATAGTTTCCTGAAACTTCATCAGTGTCTACCATTAGTGGGATATCGAAGGGTGTATCGGAAGGGGTTGAAAATGAATGCCAATAAAATATAATTATAATTAAATGCACCCCCCTCCCCCTCCTTTCACTTGGAAACGAGAGCTAATTCTCGAGTTTTTCACTGTCGTTTTCGTCACCAGTATCGATATAGTTAACAAACATTTATTTCATCCCAGTTACATTTTCACTGTTGGCTAGTATAATTGATTACGCACCTGGGTAGTGACCTGGGTGCAGCGGGGAGGGCAGCATTGAACACTGTTCCCCCCGCAGCGTGCAACACAAACATATTGGACTATAGGGAAGTGTCCTAGCGGCAAGCATTTCGGCAGGCGCGTGCAGCCGTCTGTAACACCGTGCAGCAGGGTGTGGCGCACAGCGCAAACCAGTTTGTGTTTCTCGATCGTGCAGTGAGCGCCGATTGGTTGGTTGGTTGATTTTGGGGGAAGGGAACAAACAGCGAGGTCATCGATCCCAGCGGGTTAGGGAAGGATGGGGAAGGAAATCGGCAATGCCCTTTCAAAGGAACCATCCCGGCATTTGCCTGAAAAGATTTAGGGAAATTACGGAAAACCTAAATCAGGAGGGCCGAACGCAGGTTCAAACCGTCGTCCTCCCGAATGAGAGTCCAGTTTGCTAACCACTGCGCCACCTTGCTCGGTGCCAGCAGCGTACCACGTCCGTCGAAGAATTCCTTACAGCGGTACACGAAAAGAGAGACATTTAGCAATCTGTTCATTCTCAGTATGAAAATATGTCGATTGGAAGGAGGATATGGAGTGAAATAGCAATGAAGCTTAATACTGACAGCAAGTAAATATTATTATTGTGTTATTCTGTTCTGACAAAATTAATTCAAAATCATATCTCGCAAATCTCTTGCCACATGTGATGTTAGATGAAATTATTTAAATTGTATAATGTTATTTTCGTTTACAATAAGATTTTAAAAAGCAAAGAGCTGTTGAATTGACTTTTACTTACATCAAGGTAACTACCTGTTTAAGTTTTCTCTGAGGCGATATAGTTGATTGGAAATTGGTGTAGGGTACTCTCGGGCGTGCATCAACCGTTTTCAAAATGTAATCAAATGTAGACACAGACATGCTCATGCATTCATGGAATTTATCAGGACCTAGGTGTAAACTCTCACAAAATGTATTGAACTCTCCAAACCATTCTTTATCTTTCACTATAATCCTTCGACCTTTCCTTACATGAACAAATAGACGTTCAGAAGCGTATGTCCTTCCAGCATCAAATCGTATAGCAATGCATCCGATTCTGTTTTTTATATGCACGCATAAGATCTACCGCACATTCGTGATCTTGCGATTTTAATGAAACAGATTGGTAAAAAAAAAATTGTACTCTCACTGTGTAGCTTAACAACGGCCTTGCCGCAGTGGATACACCGGTTCTCGTCAGATCACCGAAGTTAAGCGCTGTCGGGCGTGGCCTGCACTTGGATGAGTGATCCTCCGGGCCGCCATGCGCTGTTGCAAGTTTACAGGGTGCACTCAGCCTCGTGATGCCAACTGAGGAGCTACTCGACCGAATAGTAGCGGCTCCGGTCAAAGAAAGCCATCATAACGACCGGGAGTGCGGTGTGCTGACCACACACCCCTCATATCCGCATCCTCAGCTGAGATGACACGGCGGTCGGATGGTCCCGATGGGCCACTTGTGGCCTGAAGACGGAGTGTTGTGCACTGTGTAGCTTGATAATAAACTATCGTTCCATTTACGCCTGTAATGATTAAGTTTTTCAAGTTCTATTTTGGTTTAGCAAAAGAAGCAGAATTTAACGTGGCATCTAGCTGAATATATTGTATGAGTTACTCAGAAGACAAAAAGATTAAATAGTCAGATGGAAATAAATCGACAATTCTGTTGCAATTCCAGGAGAACCCTGTAGAAAAATGTGCCATTAAAAATGAACAGATGGGACTGAAGTTTACCAAAGCATTTTATTTCTACACTTAATTTATCTTTGATGTACGAAAAAGTACAGCTAATAGCTTAACATCTTTCTCTTCCTAACCCCGACAGAGAGTGAATCTTCTTACTAGAAATATCTTAATTCACCAGTGAACTGACGTTGACGGATAGCTGGCAAGGTTTTACAAGTCGTGAATGTGTTCACAGCTGCAGACTAACGAAAGGGTTTTATTGGGTCAGTTCTACCCAGCAGCAAAAATACAGCATTGTTCTATAAGGGGAAAAAAGAAAATTGGATGCCTGTTTATCTGTGGATAACAAGGTTACGAAAACATGAAAGTCATTATTTTATGAACCGCTGGAAGTTACTCGTTAAGGTTAAGATAGATTAAAAATATATGTAATCTACCTTAAACATATTAAAAGATAATTATGGTGAACAAGTTAACCACTTCACTCTGGATGGGGATAGGAACAAAACTGAGGAACACTATTTGCTGTGAATTACGAGTACGTTTACATTTCTCAGGTGACGAACAAGGACGAAATCCTTTGATAAGCATCGATTCCAATCGTTCACTGTTAAAAATACGGTTCGTTACAGAATTCCTCCAAAATTGCAACATAATTGGTGGTTTAAATTGCCTGATTGGTTAACCATTTCTCACTTGAAGAAGCATCATCTATTATGAGTAACGGTTACATTTCTGTAGCTGACTGATTTAATTATTCTTCTTTTGCCAAGACACAGTTTAAATTCACAAGCTCACCTTGCAATAGGTACTGCCACAGAATCTTGAAATAGTGTGATTTATTAAACAACCAAGACACGATGAGAGAGGTCAATACCTTAAAGAACCTCATTATATCGGTTTTCTGTAACATGACAGAATAAATTTCATGTTTATTTTCATTCTAACAAATTCTCTTTTCACTAGTCATCAGCGATTTAAAAAAAATTACAGTACTGGATTGGAGAAAAATTGAAATAAAAATTGTAGTTTCGGCTATATCGACACATATAAGAATGCTCCATGTGTTAAACATATGGCAAAATACTCTCCTCGTTTTGTGCTATCATTTGTCAAAATCTCGTTTCGATATCTCGAACGGTTTAGAACACGTTTAGAACACGTTATGAATATTTCTTCCTCGCATGCGTGCGGTCGGAAGTGTACTTGTTGCTTAAGTTCCATTTCCTCCAGGTTGGAGGGATAGTGACCTTCTCCCAAGTCAGTACCTCAGTTAAATTTTATTTACAGTAAAAAATGGTGTAATATGCACGAAAAGCAAAATTATAGCGAGCTATAGGTTTCATTGCAAACTTTTTCGAGTTTCCCGCACCGTTTTGCTTAAATGCGAATATCAGAATAAGTATAACAGTTAGCGAGATGATGGGCACTTCACCATGAAGCTGACATATAAAGCTATACGCAACGTAAAAATCAAATTCGTTTACCGAATAGTTTCTGTAAAGTCATGTGGGCAAAGCTGCAGAGCTAACGGACCGCACGTGACGTTCTACCTGTAGTGGCGCTTCAGAACGCAATTACACACCGCTGAACTCAGGACACTACAGCATCGGCTCCAGTTATGACGTCATCGAACGTTCTGCCTGTTCCCCATCTCGCTGTACTTAGGCCGTAGCCAAAGAGGCACCAGGGCATACGGACTCTGCAGCCTTATGCTCTTTGTCTTGCCTATTAGCCATTAGTCTGCTCCACGTGAAAGGTTGTAGACCATGCGTCTAAAACATCTGTATAAGGTAGGAGACGAGATACTGGCGGAAATGAAGCTGTAAAAGGGTAAGTCAGTCAGCACAGCACTTGGCGTGAAAGTAAAACCACCCAGGTTAGAGACCTGGTCTGGCAGTCAGTTTTAATCTGCCAGGAGGTTTCGTGTCTCGCTATAAATTACACTGTGGGTTTAGCCCCAAATTTTCATAGCCAAACGAAGAGTGAGAAATAGGCAAAAGAGTCATCAAATTGACCAGCATTACAACTCCTTTCGCAAAAAATATTCAATTAGCTTGAAAGTAATCAGAGTAATTAAGAAAACCTTTGATTTTAGGGAAAATTGCGGTCTGGATTCTTGTCCGAATTTTCATAACCAAATTAAAAATGAGAAATGGACAAATAGGGTACCAAACTGATCAGCATACTATCCAGATTTACAAAATAGGTTTCATTCCTTGAAGGTAATCAAGAAAATTAAGCGAAAAATAATTTTTTATTTAAGTTAAATTTTTGACCGAATTTCCATTGCCAAACGAAGAGTGGAAACTTGATACAGGGATATGAAAATAGACGAGCGTGATGTGTAATTTCGAAAAAAAATGCTTGAAATAAATCAGGGTAGTTAAGGAAAACTAATTACTGATCTGAGAGACAAAATATTTTACAGACAACTGGTGCTACCTACGTAACAGAAGTATCAAAACGTTAATCTTTTCGAAAACTAGCCATTTTGATCGCAGAAAGTGACACTGGTGTTATATTCAACTGACAAAAAGGCTTTCTTGGAATCGATTACTAAATTTGGGACATTTCGGGAACAGAAGAGGTTAGGAAAGCAGATGAGGTGTCAAAAAGTTCATCTCTGCGAGGCCACATACTTTTCACTTAAAAATTTTCGCCACTGTGATATTTAACAGCCAAACTGGCTTCTTTCGAGCAAAGTACTAAACTCAGCACATTTCGAAAACAAAAGACGCTAGGAAAGCTAGTTTTTAAAAGTCTCTATGATAACTCCTCATTGTTGCTGCAGTTCTATAGATGACTACTGTTCCTCCTTCAGCCATCAGCGCTATGCAGTTGAAAGGTGGCAACAGTGAAGCTAGCACTCTGGGATTTTTTTACAGTGAATCGTCTAGAGAATGTCTCAAGCATGACCTGTGCATTCCTTTCTTTCTTGTTGAAAAAATAAAGTAAGTACCAAATCACAACATAAATTAAAATTTCTGGGCTTTCTCTTAATGTACACCACACTAAATATGTCTGGAAACACCAAGTGATTATGGAGAATGGAAAGAAAATACATCAGAATATTGCATTTTACTTTTTCTAAGAGTTTGTTAAACTCGGATAGTACATACGTAAAAGAAACTATTACATTTTAGATTTCTCAAAACAGCCACCCTTTGCTATAATGTCGGCCTTGCATACTCTCGGCATGCGATGGATCAATTTTGCCGGGGTTTCAGCTGGAATTAGTCTCCATTCTTGACACAGTGCATCCCACAAATGTGTCGAAGCACGATTCTCCGTTTTATGATCCTCCTGTCCGACTCATCCCATACTAGCTGAGTCTACTTTTACACATATATACACTATGTTATCAAAAGTATCCGGACATCCCGAAAAACATAAATTTTTCTTATTAGGTCCATTGTGCTGCTACCTACTGCCAATTATTCCATATCCGTGACCTCAGTAGTAATTGGACATTGTGAGAGAGCAGAATGGAGCGCTCCACGGAACTCACGGACTTCGAACGTGGCCAAGTGATTGAGTGTCACTTGTGTCATACGTCTGTACGCGAGTTTTCCACACTCCTTATCAGCCCTAAGTCCATTGTTTCCGATGTAATAGTGAAGTGGAAACGTGAAGGGGCACGTACAACACAAAAGCGTACAGGCCGATCTCGTCTGTTGACTGAGAAAGACCTCCGAGAGTGGAAGAGCATCGTAACGTGTAACAGGCAGACATCTATCCAGACCATCACACAGGAATTCCAAACTCCATCAGGATCTACTGCAAGTAGCACGACATTTAGGCGGGAGGAGAGAAAACTTGGATTTCATGGTCGAGCGGCTGCTCATAAGCCACACATCACGCGGGTAAATGCCAAACTATACATCACTTGGTGTAAGGAACGTAAATATTGGACGTTTTAACAGTGGAATAATGTTGTGCGGAGTGACGAATCACGTTCTGTAATGTGGCGATCCGATTGCAGGCTGTGGGTATGGCGAATGCCCGGTGAACGTCATCTGCCAGCGTGTGTAGTGCCAACAGTAAAATTCGGAGTCGGTGGTGTTATGATGTGGTCGTGTTTTTCATGGAAAGGGCTAGCACCCCTTGTTGTTTTGGGTGGCAGTATCACAGCACAGGTCTACACTGATGTTTTAAGCACCTTCTTGCATCCCACTGTTGAAGAGCAATTCGGGGATGGCGTTTGAATCTTTCAAGACGATCGAGCACCTTTTCATAATGCACCGCCTGTGGCGGACGACAATAACATCCCTGTAATGGACTGGCCTGCACAGAGTCCTGACCTAAGTCCTGCAGAACACCTTTTGGATGTTTCGGAACTCCGACTTCGTGCCAGGGCTCACCAACCGACATCCATACCTCTCCTCAGTGCAACACTCCGTGAAGAATGGGTTGCCATTCCCCAAGAAACCTTCTATCACCTAACTGAACATATGCCTGCGAGAGTGGAAGCTGTCATCAAGGCTAAGATTGGGCCAAGACCATATTGAATTCTAGCATTACGGATGGAGGGCGCCACGAAGTTTTAAGTCATTTTCAGTCAGGTGTCCGGATACTTTTGATCACATAGTGTAGATACTCCGCAAGCCACCGTAGGGTGCGTGATGGAGGATACCCTGTACCAGTACTATTCATTTTCTTTCCTGTTCCAATCGCAAATAGAGCGAGGGAGAAACTACTATCTATATGCCTGCATATGAGCCCTAATTTATCGTATCTAATCCTCGTGGTCCCTACGCGCGATGTATGTTGGCGGCAGTAGAATGGTTCGACAGCCAGCTTCAGCTGCCAGTTCTCTAAATTTTCTCAATAGCGTTTCTCGAAAAGAACGTCGCCTTCCCTCCAGGCATTCCCATTTGAATTTCTGAAGCATCTCCGTAACATTTACATGTTGTTCTAACCTATCGGTAACAATCCTAGTAACAATCCTAGCAACCCGCCTCTGAATTGCTTTGACGTCTTCCTTCAATCCGACCTGGCACGGATCCCAAACATTCGAGCAGTATTCAAGAATAGGTCGCACCAGCGTCCTAAATGCGGTTTACTTTACAGGTAAAACTACCCTTTCCTAAAATTCGCCCAATAAACCGAAGTCCCTACCACAGTTCTCACATGCACATTCCATTTCATATCGCCTTGCAACGTTTCGCCCAGACATTTAAACGACTTGACTGCATCAAGCAGGAAACTAGAAATGCTGTATAAGAACATTAAACGGTTGCTCTTTCTACTCATCCTCATTAACTTACATTTTTCCACATTCAGAGCTAGCTGCCATTCGTCATATCAACTAGAAATTTTGTCTAAGTCATCTTGTATCTTCCTACGGTCACTCAACTTCGACACCTTACTGTACACCATACCATCATCAGCTAACAATCACAGATTGCTGCCCACTCTGGCCGCCAAATCACTTATGTTTGTAAAGAACATCAGCAGTCCTATCACACTACCCAGGGGCACTCCTGACGATACCTTTGTCTCTGATGGACACTCACCGTCGAGGAAAACATACTGGGTTCTATTACTTAAGAAGTTTTCGAGCCACTCACGTATCAGCGAACTTATTCCATATGCTCCTACCTTCGTTAATAGCCTGCAATGGGCAGTGTGTCAAACACCTTCCGGAAATCTAGAAATTGGGCATCTGCCTGTTGCCCTTCAGCAATTGTTCGCAGTATATCATGTGAGAAAAGGGCAAGCTGAGTTTCGCACCGAGCAGTGCTTTCTACAACCATGCTGATTCATGGACATAAGCTTCTAAAAAAAAAAGTGTCTTCTGAGGTTTACGAGTTATGCTATGGCCTATTTGAAGTCAAATTCATGAACCTTATGGATTCTGAATTGGGATCGAATCCCCGAGAAAATGATCGCACTCCCTTCTTATTAATTAAAATTCAGGTAGTGAGAACCTTCTTGTGTATGGTTCACTGACAGATGTGCTGGAAATGCGAAATTGCGAAATTGGGGGGGGGGGGGGGGGGATTACATTCGCTGCCTTAACAGAATAACTCTCGGAAAACAGTGGTTAGAGGCTACTGAATCTTTAACTTTGTAGTGATGTAAACATTCAATTTTATCTACCAATGCCGAAGCTATTATACTGATTTGAAGTTAATTTTTAACTTGGACATATTTTTCATGGTATAGAGACTCATGATTGAAAATTTATCTACAACTGGAAGGTACATACGTTAAGAGGACAGTAATTTAGCGAAGATATTAGGACAAAGAGTGTATAACCTATGCAAAGTATTTAGCTGCCCGCCGCACGCGGTGGTCTCGCGGTTCTAGGCGCGCAGTCCGGAACCGCGCGACTGCTACGGTCGCAGGTTCGAATCCTGCCTCAGGCATGGATGTGTGTGATGTCCTTAGGTTAGTTAGGTTTAAGTAGTTCTAAGTTCTAGGGGATTGATGACCACAGCTGTTAAGTCCCATAGTGCTCAGAGCCATTTGAACCATTTAGCTGCCCCTAGCCATGGGTTGTATGCAACCAGCAAAGTCTCCAAATCCCATGTGGAAGATTTTCTTATTTTCTCGCTTGCTACGAGCAAACTATTAGTCCTACACAAAAAAATGAACAGGATCTTGAAAGATAACCGTACTGTGGGAATTAAACAAACTTTCTTACAATAAACCTAGCAGAGGACGCCAGATGAAAGTTAACCTTAATATTGGGGAGTAGAGAAAACTATGCTTTTGCCTGTACTTTCTTAAAACCCTCTGGCAACGCTCATATTTCTGCTTACGCAGCTCTCGTGATTTTTGTGAATTTTTTTGTTTCTATACTGGACCACAAACAAATGGAAACCGACATCTGATATCGGCATTAATAAAAAAATGTAGTCATTGCAACTAGCCCTGAATGCAAATGGCGCAAAGGATAACTGGGGGAGGGGTACTTGAGAACGCTCCGTAGAGAACAGAGCATGTCCTGTTTTGCACGTTACTGATCAAGGGGCTGAAGGGCTCACACGCATTCTATAAAGAATTCTCCTTAGACTGAGTTCGTTGTGATTTGATGGTATGTTAAAGATTGATGATCATTCATAACCTATTTATTTTGAACATAATTATTCCATTTTACAGCAGTTACAGTAATTATTCCACTTTACAGAGATTAGTTTTACAACGTATGGCTTGGCTATCTTGTATGCTAATCTGCACGCACATTATTGTTTTACGGACAAGACGGAACTGCATTTGGCCATTACTGTACGTACAACATCCACTATGTGAGAGGAGGATAGCTGATAGGCTGGACGCGAGACACATCAACACAGCGGATCGAAAGAGTTTAGCGGAGCGATATCTGTTTTGTCGCTATTTCAAACTCGTGCCCTCCGGCAACGAACGATCGACCATGTGGAATTAACAGTTCATCCAACTACAAAGGGAGTGGAATAGCCAATCAATTTAACTATGCCGTGAGGCAGTGAATTACGATGTGACCGTTCAGTGTTATAATTTGGCTACCCAATGATCAGCCATGTTCACTACTACCAGCATGGGGCAGACCACGTGATCTAAAACCCCCTCCGCACAAAGAATCATTTTTACGGTTCTGCTTCTCCACTAAAATAAATCACTCGCGTTTGAATATACTTCGTTGCACTCGATTTGCGCAATACAATTCATACATTGGAACTATTGATGAGACTTTGTAGCTTACGATACCACGTGGCTTTGTACTAAGGATTGGAGCCTACTCCGTTTTCACACAAAATTTCCGAAATAAACGAGAAAGCAATCATTGTGTACATTCGTTTTCCTACATAATCTGAAGCTGGAAATAAAAAAGAGTCAGTACAAATATTCAAGTACCTGTCTTCCTGTAAACACCGAGACAGACGCACTGAGGGCACGTCTGCTCACTTACCCGTCTTCTGTAGAACTCCTAGAATATGGTGGGCGCCCGGAGGTCTTCCTGCGTCCCGGTGGAGAGGATGGTCGAACCACTTGGCCGTGACCAACCTCTTCACCCCAATCTTATGATACTGAAACGTCTTTGATTTCGATCAGCCTGTGCTGTATCTCTGATCCCCTACCCAGGAGTAAAGTTGCCACTACTACGCTACAGAACTACTTCTGCTGTTTCCAAAATAATATTTGGCCACGCTTAATGGAAATGTGGGAGGAGGATTAGGAATGTTCACGTGCATGATTCGCATTCAAGTACAAATAATACATGATACATGACATATATAAATATGTATAATGAGGCCTAACGTATTCTCCATCCGTCCACATGGAGTTCCGCTGCACCCGCGGCCGGCCGCATCGTGCAAAAAATTGGCGGCGGAGCCGCCTCAGTGTGTATTCTCGGTGCGAGCGAGCAGCGAAAACTGCTGCTTTTGGAGCGGTAACTACTGTACCGTTTCAATATTTTTGTAGTTAATTTAATGTAGTTAAACTTTGTACTAGTATACGTTTTCGCTAGAGGCTGCAGTTATGGAATTATTCACGAAAAACGACAAGAGTGACCTTCAAACGCGTTTTTCTTGAATAACTCGAAAACTACGACCTCCAGCGAAAACGTACCCCACACCAAAATTTAACTACATTAAATTTCCTATAGAAAGATCCTGGCATTTTTCCTGTAGGATGAATGGTTTGCATGTTGCGAGCGAGAGAGTATGAGAATCTTGCAAATGGTTTTTAAAGTTGTTGCAGGTTGCATAAAACCTATCGGTAGGGGCAGCTGGATCACCCTGCACAGTCCAGTCGCGTTTAGAAACATTCATAAGCAACATTTCAGTACGTCGAGTTGTGCATTTACTACCGCTCAGTCGAGTATTTTCTCCGACTGCAATGACAACAAGAGAACGACTTATTTGTAAATAAAATGTTCTGAGTTACCACACAAACGAGTTTAGAAAATATGATACCTTGAGGGTTTCACATTAGCGCTATACTTGACGCAAAAAGCCTTTATAAAACATCATAGGCAAACTGGAGGACATTCGGAGAATTTTAAGTGCAGTAGGTTGCGGTGTGAGAAGGAAACATTGTTTATCCTCGCTCGCCGTTTTTCCAAGTGTAGTAATTTACTCTGATGCAGAACTCTCGCTGGTCTTAACACTGACTCGAAGACGCGACGTGCGCTGCGACTTAGTAGAGGAAAGCGTCTCCTTCCATCGACTGCTCACTGACGTGTTTGAAAATCGCTTTTCTTCTACTGACAGTTTGCTTTATGAGGGTTGGTTTTCTTGACAATGGACTCCGCTTCTAATTTTTATTACTGTGCAGTTGATCTCCTGCAACGAAATATTCAGAATTATATCTTGTATTATTTTCGGATAGTCCACTCGTCAGTTACCATGTTTCGCAATTATGCTTTCTTTTGTTACTAAACGACAATTTAGAGTTACTTCTGCAAACTACTTAACATGAGTAACAAGTTGTGTTACTTTAAAAAAGTTGAGTATGGTGCATTAAAATTACTTCTGTTGAATGTGTAACACATTATACTCGAAAGGTGCTACCAATAGCAACTACGAAACACGAAATTATATCTTATTTGTGACATCTCGGTTGTATGTTTACGTGAACATCACGGTTGCTTGCTGCTTTTATTATTTTATTTCATTATTCTGAGTTGTAGACAAACAACTGAAATGTGGGGAAGCTGATACTGAAACGAAGTGTATCGTTACATATACTGAAACTACAGTAAGCTCCGTCAAGAGGCCGGAGATATTATGCTTATAAGTCACTTGCAAAGACCTTCGCAGGTAGCTCTGAGAAAAAAATTGTTTGAAGAATTTAGAATTTTCGATACGATAGATACCACGTAAGATTGGTTGGTTGGTCTGGAGGAAGAGACCAAACAGCGAGGTCATCGGTCTCATCGGATTAGGGAAGGACGGAGAAGGAAGTCGGCCGTGCCCTTTCAAAGGAACCATCCCGGCATTTGCCTGGAGTGATTCAGGGAAATCACGGAAAACCTAAATCAGGATGGTCGGACGCGGGATTGAACCGTCGTCCTCCCGAATGCGAGTCAAGTGTGCTAGCCACTGCGCCACTTCGGCCACGTAAGAGCTATGATTGATAATAAAAAAGACAGTCGATAGATTCTGGAAATGGAGATATCCAAGAATTTTTAAAACGCCTATTCATTCTGACTACCATTTTATCAAAACAATTTTTTTAACAAAATTAATTGGCAAAAATATAGTTAGCTTTCCATAGGTTTTTAATAATACAATTACCCTTCCTACTAATAATCCAAGAGATCTTCACTGCCACGGGGAGATTAAACGCAGTTAGCCTCAGATATTTCAGAAATCCTCCTTTCTTTAGGTGTACGTGAAAATGAAACTGTTAAATGATAATTCAACGCCTCATACACGGCCCAGTCACATTAATGTGAACACCACCTACGTTCGACGAACGTGAAATAACTACTCTCAGACGGCAGATGGCAGCAATAGCAACGGAGGGTGCACAAAGCTTGTCAGACGACAAAGAAAACAGTCCCCTCAACCCTGTGGAACGTATTCTCTCACCGATAACACATTTCACCCAGTGTAGGCCCTTCAGATTTTAAGTGGAGGTGCAGAGCTGCAGCTTTTTATAATCAGACGAATTTCACCTTTCTATGATGCGTTTTTAAAATATATAAATTTTCGTTTTTTAGCTGTTTGTCTTTGATTTTTAATTTAATATAGAACAAAAGCCACAGGTTTTGTTTTCTCATTCTATGCATTTTTTAATTAGTTTGGTTGAAGAGCAGAATATTGTACCACTGACAGCCCACTCGCCGCCCATATGGGACGAGCGGGATTAAATAACAATAAAAGGGAAAAAAAGGAAAAGAGTGCAGTTGTTGCAATGCACAAACGGAACCATTTATCTGACGCCAAAAGGGCTTGATCATTTGCTTTCGGGCCAAGGGTGGAAGCCTTTCCGAAACGGCCAAGTTTACAAATAGTTTGCGTGCCGCCGTGATTGATGTATACCGCGCATGCCAAAATGGCGTTGTCCAAAACCGGCACTGAGGCAACTGTGGTGCAGCACAGGCCATAGACGAGAGGGGTGAAATACGGTTGCGAAGATGAGTACGGACGAATAGACATGCAGCTGTTGAGCAACTGACCGTCCATATGAACCAAAGGCTACCAACAGTGACTCCTCAATGACCGTTCTACATCTACATCTACATCCATACTCCGCAAGCCACCTGACGGTGTGTGGCGGAGAGTACCTTAACTACCTCTATCGGTTCTCCCTTCTATTCCAGTCTCGTATTGTTCGTGGAAAGAAGGATTCTCGGTATGCTTCTGTGTGGGCTCTAATCTCTCTGATTTTATCCTCATGGTCTCTTCGCGAGATATACGTAGGAGGGAGCAATATACTGCTTGACTCCTCGGTGAAGGTATGTTCTCGAAATTTCAACAAAAGCTCGTACCGAGCTACTGAGCGTCTCTCCTGCAGAGCCTTCCACTGGAGTTTATGTATCATCTCCGTAACGCTTTCGCGATTACTAAATGATCCTGTAACGAAGCGCGCTGCTCTCCGTTGGATCTTCTCTATCTCTTCTATCAACCCCATCTGGTACGGATCCCACACTGGTGAGCAGAATTCAAGCAGTGGGCGAACAAGCGTACTGTAACCTACTTCCTTTGTTTTCGGATTGCATTTCCTTAGGATTCTTCCAATGAATCTCAGTCTGGCATCTGCTTTACCGACGATCAACTTTATATGATCATTCCATTTTAAATCACTCCTAATGCGTACTCCCAGATAATTTATGGCATTAACTGCTTCCAGTTGCTGACCTGCTATATTGTAGCTAAGTGATATGGGATCTTTCTTTCTATGTATTCGCAGCATATTACACTTGTCTACATTGAGATTCAATTGCCATTCCCTGCACCATGCGTCAATTCGCCGCAGATCCTCCTGCATTTCAGTACAATTTTCCATCGTCAAAACCTCTCGATATACCTCAGCATCATCCGCAAAAAGCCTCAGTGAACTTCCGATGTCATCCACGAAATCATTTATGATTATTGTGAATAGCAACGGTCCTACGACACTCCCCTGTGGCATGCCTGAAATCACTCTTACTTCGGAAGACTTCTCTCCATTGAGAATGACATGCTGCGTTCTGTTATCTAGGAACTCTTCAATACAATCACACAATTGGTCTGATAGTTCATATGCTCTTACTTTGTTCATTAAACGACTGTGGGGAACTGTATCGAACGCTTTGCGGAAGTCAAGAAACACGGTATCTACCTGGCAACCCGTGTCTACGGCCCTCTGAGTCTCGTGGACGAATAGCGCGAGCTGGGTTTCACACGATTGTCTTTTTCGAAACCCATACTGATTCCTACAGAGTAGATTTCTAGCTTCCAGAAAAGTCATTATACTCGAACATAATACGTGTTCCAAAATTCTACAACTGATCGACGTTATAGATATAGGTCTATAGTTCTGCACATCTGTTCGACGTCCCTTTTTGAAAACGGGGATGACCTGTGCCCTTTTCCAATCCTTTGGAACGCTACGCTCTTCTAGAGACCTACGGTACACCGCTGCAAGAAGGGGGGGGGGGGGGGGGGGGCAAGTTCCTTCGCGTTCTTTGTGTCAAATCGAACTGGTATCCCATCAGGTCCGGTTTTGAACGATTTTAATTGTTTCTCTGTCCCTCTGTCGTCTATTTCGATATCTACCATTTTGTCATTTGTGCGACAATCTAGAGAAGGAGCTACAGTGCAGTCTTCCTCTGTGAAACAGCTTTGGAAAATGACATTTAGTATTTCGGTCTTTAGTCTGTCATCCTCTGTTTCAGTACCATTTTGGTCACAGAGTGTCTGGACATTTTGTTTTGATCCACCTACCGCAGAAGGCGCCTTGTTCATGCACCCATGTTGACTGCTGTTCATCGACGTCGAAGGCTGGAATTCGCACGCCAGTGCCACAACTGAACTACATCGGACTGAAAGCAAACACCCTGCAACAATTGTCGAAAGGGTCCAAGCTAGAGGAGGAGGAATGTTTCCGTAATAGTCTCTGGGTGATGTTGTCGTTCTGGAAGGCACAACGGATCAACATAAGTATGGGTCTATCCTTGGGGACCGCGTCCACCCCTACATGTAGTTGGCTCGATGCCATCTGCCAACGTGTCTCACAGCTCGCAGCGTACGTGCGTGTTTCGAAGAACATCAGGATTAGTCTACTGTGCTCCCCGGCCACGAAACTCACCTAATTTAAATCCAATCGAGAACGTGTGGCACCACCTTGGTCGGGCTGTGCGCGCCGTGGATGCCCAGCTGAGAAATACAACGTTGTCGGCTTCAGCACTAGAGTCGGCATAGCTTCGCATCCCTGTCGGTAGCTTCCAGAAACTTATTGATTCTCTTCCTGCACGTCTCGCAGCTGTCCCGGCTGCAAAAAGTGTTTATTCAGGCTTTTGACTTCTGGTATCATTAATGTGACTGGGCAGTGTGACATCTGAACCTATTTCTGTGTTAACACATTTTATGAGAAATAAATATTTCTCTTGTTATCATTGCAGCCGGGGGAAATGCAACACCGAGAGGCAGTAGAATGCGTAACTCGACATACCGAGAAGTTTCTTGTGGATGTATCGAGACTCTACTGCACTGTGTAGATGGCACACACTTTTTCCTAAGATTTTCGATAAATTACTTTCCTCTTAACGTATGTACCTTCAGATTACAGATAAATTTTCACTCACGAGACGGTGTACCGTGAGAAATTTATCCACGTTAAAAAGTAATTGCTAAACGGTATACGAGCTTCGGGGTCAGTAGTAACGACTTAATGTTTCCGTCATTACGAATTTAAAGATATAGAGGTTTCCATTCTCTGTATTCTGACAATTACATGGTTAAGGTAGCGAATGTAAGAGGACTACAGATTTCACACTCCCAACGTGTCTCAGTCAGCGGACCCTGCACATAGAGCTTCTCACTAACTGTATTTTCACTAAAAAGAAGGGAGTGCGCGTATTTAATCAACGATTGGACCCTCATCCAGCACACGTAAAGTTCATTACTTAGACTTCCTATAAGAAAAATTACAAGGTGCAAATCTCAGTCACTGTCGTGGAAACAGCGTTAGAAGATTGAGGGTACTGTTCTTGTACACTTGGCTTTAGATTCTCACTTTCAAGCGTTGGAGACTGAGCAGTAAGCGCTCTGACTCCTGCATGCGAAGTCGTAGATCTGCGTTTACTTATAGACAGGTTTTCTTTTTCTGTATGCACTCACTTGAGCTAGCAAATAATGTGTGATATCGTATTTGATATTTATAAATGCGTACGTTATGAGTCCCAAAACCTCTTTTTTAAGGCAAACTTTTATGTAGAAATATGATCTGTCCGTTGAATACATTAATACTGTGACACATAGTATCTCTGTTCCACTTTCATCGTGACAGTAATGATCTGCTCAGAACATGATCACACAAACAGATTTCTTTTTGATAATGAGGGACACGGTAGGAATGCTACCGTTGTCTTGCGATTGCTAAATGAGTTTGGTCGTTTGTGCAACAGTTCTCAAAGCGATTACTTGAATCGTTATATGAATGGATCAAATCCACAGTTAAAATTTTTGTATGCTATGTATTCTTAAAACTGGTACTCGACATACAACTAACGTATCTCTCAATATCAAACATACGGATCGCACAGATTTTAGACACGTAAATGAGTGCCCATTAACAAGAACTCCTACCGGGAGATGGGCTCATTCCTGTGACCTCATTTAACGAATCAGTGAGTTTATGTCCGCACCACCAAATCACAAATGCAATCTACACGTATTGTTGGCTCTGAGCACTATGGGACTCAACTGCTGTGGTCATCAGTCCCCTAGAACTGAGAACTACTTAAACCTAACTAACCTAAGGACATCACACACATCCATGCCCGAGGCAGGATTCGAACCTGCGACCGTAGCAGTCGCACGGTTCCGGACTGCGCGCCCAGAACCGCGAGACCACCGCGGCCGGCTACACGTATTGTGTATATTAGAACATGATAGTAAATATCTGAATGCGATGTGTTAGATATAGGTCCGAAATTGCGTTTTATGTTTCTGTATATTGGAAGCCGAAGTCTTGCTCTTCACGTTTATTTAAAAATGTGTCTTATAGGTGAGGGAATTTTTGTATCCAGTTTTGTAAGAAAGAAACCGTATACCTTAGCTTTACCGATATTCTAGCATTTTCAGAAGCGTCTTATTTATGCAGAAGTTATAGATGCCGTTTGGCAATCTTTGATCACTGATGAGAAATCGTGGCTTTGATTTCACGGCACTAGTTGAGACACAACACAGGATAGTGCTGTAGTTCTACATCAGCGCCCGGAGTAGAATAATTGTCAGTTTCTAAATCCAAAAGATCAGCGTGCGAATCATTTAACTTCCAATTTCTTTCATTTTTCTTCATATTTTCACACAGTACGACTGCCGCTTCGAAAACGATAGCTGAAAGTTCACATCTACTGTTTTACGTCTTAACAGTCACAAAGGTTTTTTTGATTTCATTGTTCACAATGCGAAATTAGCGTCTGCTTCTTTGAAAAATTACTTATTTCAATACAGGACGAACTTTGAAAAATTTGTCTTGCTCTGGCTTCGTTTGTTAATGCGGGCGGTCTCGTGAGTTCGTTCTGGCGCACAACCGAAAGGTGTCGTCTTCGATACTCACCTGAAGCAAAAATATTATCTCACAGTGAGAGACCTCCATCATCTCTGACACTGCCGGAAGAACTCCCGGCTCCGCCATTATTTGTAATTATTACCAAACTTTATGTTCCCTCGCTACCAACTCGAGTCAAAGGCATCCAGTTAAAATTGTCAATGTTGGTTACACACAAAATGCAGTTTTAGTGGCATTATTGAAGAACATGAAACACAATCATTAAGTGTTTCGAAACGATGCCTTCGGGAAATTCGTGTGGAGTTACATAGTTCTCTGTTGCACATACTTCCTTTCATACTATCCAGATTTCTTCAAGTTTGTGGAATACACAGTAAATGACACCAATTTGTTGTAAAATCTGCTATCCTAATTATTATTAAAATTTGATATGCGTTGGTTTTTGTGACGAGAAAAAAATAGTGAGAAGTGCACAGAAATTTACGAAAAATGTGGAAAAGACAGTACTCGAGCCGTCGCTGTTTGTATTTTTTGACCAGTGGTATGTCAGCTGGTCAGGCTTAATAAATAAGCTTATTCCGAAAACTTATCTTTTAACCAAACTCGGTGTTTTGGGTTTTCATTTGAGATGTCAGTATTAGAGCACAATATGCTGGCGTATGCTTATCATGAATTATTTTGATAACTTTTTGACTTTCGATCGAATAGCAGCAAAAGTTCAAAATCGGTTATCAGTATTTTTTTGCGTAGTAATGTGTATAAACTGTAAGAAAGAAATGGTTTTAAGTTTGCCATTCTTAGTAGAGAAATTACAAAATATATTTCATTATCACCTATGTACTTCAAACATGATATTAATAAAAGTGAAATGATAATTAAATCAAGACCTTACGCTGGCGACAGGCGTTGACATACATGAACGGGGACAGTTGAAAATGTGTGCGCCGACCGGAACTCGAAACCGGCATCTCCTGCTTGCATGGCGGACACTCTATCCATCCTTTTTCTTCATTATTTTACATTTTGTTCAGTATAGTTCGTTGCGTTTGGTCTGTGCGTACGTCACATGGCGTCCGTTCAAGTTGATCGTTGATTCCTTTACTCAGTTCATTTATTACAGAGGACAATCGGCCCTCTGACCGAACACGCTGAGCTGCTGTGCCGGCATCCATCTGAGCCACCGAGGGAACAGAGGATAGTGCGACTGCAAGGACTTATCCCTTGCACGCTCCCCGTGAGACCCACATTCCCAATTTAATGTCCACATACTACATTCGTAGTGCCCCTACTCATTACACTCATTACTCGCGCAAACAATCTTACCGAGACCCGTAAGCGTTCGGGCAATATGTGTGCATCCGAACAGAAGAAGAAGGTCATTGGCCGGTTAGCCTTAACTGTATGAAGATGGTATCTGTTCTTTCGTACATGTCCGAAAGAACAGATACCATCTTCATACATTAATAAAAGTAGTAACCACTGCAGCTGCAACTCAGTAGTTTATTTTTCTTTGTGTATTTTAGAACTATTGTTCCAAAATCAATTCACAATACCTGTTAAGTTTATTATATCAGTAATGTAACTCAGAAATTAAGACAAGTGGAGACGAAAATTAGAATGCAATCTCCTCTCTCGCGAAAATTACCAGCGATTCACCACGCCAGACAGTTGCCGCCGTTCTAGCATCTTGACACAGCTGGTAAGCAGAAGTTGTCACAGGGCTGTTCCACAGCGATTCCAAAAGACCGTATTCAGTTGCCCTTGCTTCAAATTCGTTTCTTCAACTCCAGCATTCGGTCTAGTTGGCATCTCACTTAACATTTCCTGTAAGACAGACTGGGTACACTTGTGACTGACGGTTTGTTGGTGGCTATGCATCTCCTATCCTGTTATACTCTGTAACAGACAGTAAAGCTTTGCAGTTCAGCGTAACTAGTAGGCGATGGTCTCACGGACTGTCACCGACTGTACATGGCAAAGTTCCTTACTGCACTGTCATGCAGTTCTATTCTACGTAACTATTAGTGGTAAACTAAAGAGATAATCCACATTTTACTGCAATGATATCAATAATTTCAGTATGTTAGTACCAGACCTATGATACTTTAGTTACTAGAAGCTGATCATTAAGTATAATTATAGCAAAAACAAGTTTCCAATTCCCACATATCGTGTTGATCCTGGAAGTTAATTAAGTATGTGACCAAATCTCTACGTTTCAGCTATCATCAAGGTGCTTCACATTGGCAAGTAATGAACATGCGGTGAAGACTAAACACTTTGATTCCCCCTGTGTGTGTAGTTCCCATACACACTGAGGTGACATAAGTCATAAGATAGCGCGACGCACATGTAGAGATGACGGTAATATCGCGTACACAAGGTATAAAAGGTCAGTGCATGGCGGAATTGTCGTTTGCACTCAGGTGATTCATGTGAAAAGCTTTCCAACGTGATTCATGTCCTCATGATGGGAACTGACAGACTTCGAACAGGGAATGGTAGCTGGAGTTAACGCATGAGCCATTTCATTTCGGAAATCGTTAGGAAATTCAGTATTCCGAGATCCACAATGTCACGAGTGTGCCGATAATACCAAATTCCAGGCATTACCTCTCACTACGGACAAGGCACTGGCCGATGGGCTTCACTTAACGACATTTTTGTAAAGTTTTCGTGCTAAAAGGGTAGCAACACTTTGTGAAATAACCGCAGAAAAAAATGTGGGACGTACGACGAACGTATGCGTTAGGACAGTGCGGCGAAATTTTGCGTTAAGAGGCTATGACAGCAGACGACCGACGCGAGTGTCTCTTCCTAACAGCACGACATCGCCTGGGCTTGTGGCCTGGGCTTTCGACCATATCGGTTGGGTGCTACACAACTGGAAAACCGTGGCGCGGTCAGATCAGTCCCGATTTCAGTTGGAAAGAGCTACTGACAGAGTTCGAGTTTGGCACAGACCCCACAAAACTATGTACCCATGTTGTCAACAAGACACTGTGCAAGTTGGTGGTGGCTTGATAATGGCGTAATGGCGTAGGGTGTGTTCACATGGAATGAACGTCGTCGTGTGTCCTACTGGATCAATTATTGACTGTAACTGGTCGGCTACTTAGAGACCATCTGCCTCCATTCATGAATATCATGTTCCTAAAAAACGGTTTCATGTCACCGGGTTACAGTTGGTCTCGATTGGTTTGGAGTACATTCTGTACAATTCTAGTGAATGATTTGGCCATCCAGATCGCCCGACATCAGTCCCATCGAACATTTATGGAAGATAATCGAGATGTCAGTTCGTGCACAATATCCTACACCAGCAACACATTCGCCGTTATTGAGGGTTATAAAGGCAACATGGGTTAAATTACAATGAAATGAATACCCCTAGCTACATACAGGCGTTGATATAAGTCAATGAGGACAGTTGAAAATGTGTACCCCGACCGGGACTCGAACCCGGGATCTCCTGCTTACATGGCAGACACTCTATCCTCTTTTTTTTCACATTGGGTGACCTGCGCGCCGGATGGGGATGAAATGATGATGAACACCCAGCCCTTGAGCGGAGAAAAATCTCCGACCCAGCCAGGAATCGAACCCGTGCCCGTGGGACGGCAATCCGTCACGCTGACCACTTTTTTTTTTTTTTTTTTTTTTTTTTTTTTAGGTGTAGCAGGCCTTGGGGCAGAGTGGGCAGGGGTCGTACTTGGAGGCCTGGCCACAGTGTCCCCGTCTCTTGACAGGATAAGGGAGAGGCAGGGGGAAGGAAACATTGTACAAGTATGTATTTTTTTATTAATAACAATAATATTTTATTTATTCATTTAATTTGAATGTCCCAAGAGAAAAATCATATACGAAAAATAAGGGAAAGAAATATAGGGACGAAGTAACATCCTCGACACTTCACTGGGAGTAAATCCTATCCCTCGAAACAACGTAAACCTGCGACTCCCCACCGCTTCGGGGGGTTATGAAACATGCTGCCTAGAAAGTTCGCAAAATGCGTTTTATATTTAGAGTGGCGTCGGATGATTTCGTGTTGTTCTAGTAGATAATGCCAATAGTCCATGACCGATATCAAGGTCCGCGAGAGCACGTAGTGCGATGCGTGTCCTCCAATCAATCGAATTGCCGATGTTTTTTCTGAGGGGAAAAAGACAGTGTCAGGGAAAAATAAAGCGTCCGTCGTGATCGTGGATTCGTCGTTGGGTCGGAGGAGGGCCATGATGCGTTGCGTCAGCTGCCAAACATCCTTTGCCTCACCTCACTGCAGAGAATGTTCGTCGGTGTCCTGCATCCCACATATAAGGCAGAGTGGGGAATCTACCATGCGAATGTCGTACAATCGTTGGCGGTTGACTGTCTTGCGGTTGATGAATGTATACCATGACGATCTCGCTGACGTGGTAAGGAGAGACGTATGGACAGCTCGCCAAATCTGAAGCCAGTCTCACGTTGGGTATTTAAGTTCGACAACATTGCTGCCATGATGACGCCGCAAGTATCGGTATATCTCACGGGTAGTGGGGATTCTTGTAGAAGGTATCCGTAACTGAACGTAACTAAAATCAACAAAGAATCGCGCGACGTGAGAAAGAGGGCGAAATTGTGCCTACCGCCACCGGCGGTTCAAAGGACGTGGGAAGAAGCACATCCAGGATGGCCGATGTGATGGCGTGTTGCCGTTGGTTCCAAGTTCGTAGCGTCGCTCGCAGATATACGAAGGACGTGGGAAGAAGCACATCCAGGATGGCCGATGTGATGGCGTGTTGCCGTTGGTTCCAAGTTCGTAGCGTCGCTCGCAGGTATAGATCTGGAGCCTTTTTCCGCACATCCGCGAGGTTAAGTCCTCCAGAATGGTGTGGGAGAGTTAAAGTCTCGTATTTGATCTTAAACAACATTCCTTGGCTGACATAGTATCCAAAGGC
This sequence comes from Schistocerca piceifrons, assembly GCF_021461385.2. Classification (NCBI taxonomy): domain Eukaryota; kingdom Metazoa; phylum Arthropoda; class Insecta; order Orthoptera; family Acrididae; genus Schistocerca; species Schistocerca piceifrons. The sequence continues at coordinate 334,549,093 of NC_060149.1, forward strand.
CGCCATTAATCTGTCAGCAATACCGTGTGGCATTGGCAGTACCTGTGCCAGGTGCGGCAGTCGCGAGGCCAGGTGAACATTAGTGTAGTCCACCCTTTGGAGCTGGTTGTGCGTCCGGAGGGAATTGTTGCGTACGTGCAGTCGGACGTGCTGGAGGAGACGTCGATAGCTCGCCGCCGCTGATTGCCGTAGCCGTCGGGTGAATAAGACACCTAAGCATCTCAAGATGTCCACCGTCGTAAACGGACTGTGCACAGCGTCCAGCCCTCGACCGATGTGCATGATCTTGGTTTTATTCATGTTGACCCTGCTTCCCGCAGCTACTCCGTACGTAGTAAGAAGGGTAACCACCTTACTTACTTCGTTCTCCGACCGGACGAGTATCATCATGTCGTCGGCATATGCACGACACGTGAAGGAGCTCGCACGGAGTCGGACGCCTGTTAGAGTCCGTCTAAGAGTCTGCATCAATGGTTCGAACGCTATTGTAAACAGTATCATCGAGAAACGACATCCTTGCCTAACTGAGCTGCAAACAGGAATCGTTCCCACCTCCCTGCCATTGACTCTCACCGTGGAAGAAGCGCCGCGAAGGAGGCGCATGAGGACGGTAATAAAATCCTGTGGTATCGCCATGCGTCGCATGGTCGAGTTAAGGAAATCATGGTTGATCCTGTCAAAGGCACGATCAAAATCCACCGATACGAACGCCGCTCGCATGCGGCAAGCGTCCGTTAGGGAAATTACGTCACGGTATTCGCCTAGGATAGAATGTATGTTGCTCCGAACCCCGAGACAAGCCTGGTCTGGTGGTATTGTCTATTACAGTCTTGAGCCTTGCCGCCAACATTCGCGCAAAGATCTTATAGTCAGTATCGAGCATCGTGAGCGGTCTAAATTGATGGGCGCTGACAATCGCTGTCGATTTCGGTATTGGTATAATCAGTCCCGCCGTGAACTGCGACGGAAAGTCCGTGTCAGGGCTCAATAACTCATTATACACCAATACCAACTGGGACATCATTAAATCCGCAAATGCGCGATAAAATTCGAGTGTCAACCCATCTGGCCCAGGGGATTTATGTACCGCACCCTTCGTGAGTGCGCCCCGGATGTCATCTTCCGTTAGGGGTTCCAATAGCGCCTCTGCATCCGTACCATCCACCTCCGTTTGCATCTGTCGCAAAATTTCTTCTCCTGTCCGATTGTCCGTCGGCGTCCCAGTGAAAAGGACGCGGTAATGCTCCAGAAACTCAGCAGCAATGTCCTGTTGTGACGTCAAGGGCCGACCATCGTCATCATGGAGCACTGTGATCAGGGATAGGCGATTACGCGCATGTCCCTTGGACACATGATGCATGCTAATACGTTCTCCATCGGCGTTGTCCAAGCACCGAGCACGGATCGAAAGTCCCTCCAGTCGACGTCTCGTGATCGATGAAATGCAGGCCTGAATGCGATGGACTTCCGCTTGACGCTCGGGCGATGGGACCTTGGAGGACAGGTCGCGGAGCACCATGTAGTAACAATCAAGTGTATCTCGGAGCCATGTCGCTTTTTCCTTGCCATACGTTATGAGAGCTCGTCGTATCGCTGGTTTTGCACATTGTAGCCATCATGAAAGAACCGTACGGTGCAGCGGCAGACGGCGAGTGCATGTCTGCCATGTTTCTTCGATCCGCTGGCGACATTCGAGATCCACCAATAAGGATGAATTAAGTTTCCAGGAACTACGACTCCGCCAGACCCGCTGCCGTGGGAGGGCTAACGTGCATAAATAGGCAAGGTGATCCGTAAACGCTGTGGGCCAACGTTCAGCAGCCAACATGTGATCCCGTAATCTGTCAGAAACATAAATCCGATCCAGCCTGCTCGCCGAGTGGCTAGTAAAATACGTGTAGCCCTCTCGCTGCCCATGGATCTTTTCCCACGTTTCCAGTAGGCCCATGTCCCGGCAGATCGTGTTCAAAGCGTGACAGGAGCTGATATTAGGAGTTTGATCCTTCGGTGCGAGTACACAGTTAAAGTCTCCCCCTACCAAGATGTGGTCATACCTCCCATGAAATAGGGGGGCCATCTCCTCCGAGTAGAATCGTGTACGCATCTGTCGATTGTCATATCCGGAGGGTGCATAAATGTTGACGATACGAATGCCGTTCACGGTCAGAGCCAAACCCCGAGCCGAAGGAAGGTAATCGAGGTCACACATCGGAATCCCTTCCCGGACTAGTATCGCTGTGCCACGTCCTCCATCCGGAGTCGGCGCTAGATAAGTGTTGTATCCATGCACCTCGGGAAAAGCAGCATTGCAGGTTTCCTGCATCAGCAGAATATCAACGTCTGTGGCGTAAATCATGTCCCGGAGGAGTTGCATCTTTGCAAAGGAACGTGCGGTGTTAATGTTCACTGTGCCCACCTTATATGCTTGGTCCGTTGTCGTTGTCATGCTCGTGTCATGTCATTGAAAACTCCAAGGGCTTTAGTTCACTATTCGTGCTCAGAGGGGTGCCCGCCAACGGGTTGCCCTCCGTTGTTGTCGTTCCGTGGTGTGCATCCTGTAAGTGATTTGTTATCATTTGGGGGTGGCAATTCCTGTATGTCTTCGACTGGTTCCGCCCAGTCGCAGTGGTCATCAATCCGAGAAACGTCCTCTGATGTATTTCGATGTGGCTGCCGGGACGTTGGCGTCCCTGACTCCATCGTCGGCAGCGCTGGGTCAGTCGGTGTCAATGAAGAGGGACCATCTGAAAGGCAGGACATCCGATCACGATCTGACGGAATCCTGTCAGCGTCCGCTAAAGGCATGTGTTCCGAGTCAGACAGTTCTTGGGCTAGGATAACTTCCGTGTCCCCTAGGCTAGGGGGGGACGTGTCACCCGAACTATGGCGACGCTTTTTGCGACGCTTCGGCGATCGCTGTTTGCGTGCCATGCCCTCTGCTGCCTCACTGTGTTCGTCGTTCGTTCGTTGGTCCGTTGCCGGCGCCACTGTCTCGACCTCTACTTCCACGCCGCGTGCTACATGTGAGTTTTCGAAGGGCTCCTCCCTCATCTGACGTGACGTGGGTCTAGAGACATTCTCCGAGTCACCTCCAAGCTCCCGTAACTCGGTGTGCTCTTGCATAAACACGTCTTTGTCACGCTCCGAACTTGGCAAAACCTCCCGGCGGGCCACCGACACGTACGTCATCGGCAGTAGCGTGGGAACTTCTCGCTGTGACGCTTCTCCGGGTGGCAGTTGCACGACGCGGCGTTGTATGCACTCCGAGCGGATATGTCCTTCTCCACCACAGCCAGAACAGGTGCGTGGCTGGCCATCGTAGATCACAATAGCTCGACATCCTCCAATGTATAAATAAGAAGGGATATGTTTAGTAAGGACGATCCGCACCTGTCGGACGCCGTTTAGCACAGGATAGGTGCTAAAACTTGCCCAGCGTTCAGGCGTATGACTAAGTACCGTTCCATATAGTCGCAGCGATTCAGTAATCATCGATTCTGGCACCTCAAACGGCAATTCAAAGATCCGAATGACCCTCACACCCAATTCTGAATGAGCTACTGTTACATCGCTGATATGGCCATCGAAGTGTCGAAATTTAAATTCTCTTTGAGCAGCGGAGAGAGTTCTTTCACACCCCGCTTCATCAGTCATCTTGACGTACATTGTTCTGCTTACAATGGACAGGTGTATTCCAATTATGTCTGCAGCAGGTAAACGAACTTCTTCCCTCAAAAACGCTCTATTTCAAAAGCTTTGGGTCTGGCATATTCGTTGTCGAACGTAAACTGGATCGTAGTCTTTCGAAAATTGTGTGCCATGGCGATCGAGTCAGACAACAACAACACGCGCGAGTACCGGCGGTGTAAACACTTCCTCGTCCATGCGCGCCTGCGGCTGGGACAACAGGTCCGTGCCGCGTCAGCGCCGAAAGCAGAGTTCCTCTGAGCCACCGAGGACACAGAGGATCGTGTGACTGCAGGCACTTATCTCTGGCACGCCTCCCGTGAGAGCCACATTCCCAACTTATTGTCCCGCACTATATTCGTAATGCCCCTGCCCATTATACTCATTGCCCTTACTCGCGGCTTTTTGCCGATTCCCGTAATAGTTCGGGTACTGTTTGTGTATCCGCACAATATATATATATATATATATATATAAAGTTAAGGCTCACCGGCCATTTGACCAACTTCTTCTGTGTGGATACACAAACAGTGCCCGAACTCTTACGGGAATCGGCAAAAAGCCGCGAGTAATGAATATAATGGGCAGGGCACTATGAATATAGTGCGGGACAATCGGGAATGTGGGTCTAACGGAATGCGTGCCAGAGATAAGCCCCTGGAGTCGCACTATCCTCCGTGTCACTGTGTAGCTCAGAGGATAGAGCGTCTGCCCTGTAAGCAGGAGATCCAGCGTTCGAGTCCCGCTCGCGGTACACATTTTCAACTTTCCTCGTTGACTTATATCAACGCCTGCATGCAGCTAGTGGTATTCATTTCACTGTAAATTCATTCTAACGAGCTGCATAGTCACCGATGGTACCTGTTCTTTCGGACATGTCCGCTAGATTGCGCTGCCATAGGTCAAACGGATATCAACTGTTTTTTTTAAATAGGAACCCCCATTTTTTATTACATATTCGTGTAGTACGTAAAGAAATATGAATGTTTTAGTTGGATAATTTTTTTCGCTTTGTGATAGATGGCGCTGTAATAGTCACAGAAGTATAAGTACGTGGTATCACGTAACATTGCGCCAGTGCGAACGGTATTTGCTTCGTGATACATTACCCGTGTTAAAACGGACCATTTACTAACTGCGGAAAATGTCGATATCGTGTTGATGTATAGCTATTGTGATCAAAATGCCCAACGGGCGTGTGCTATTTATGCTGCTCGGTATCCTGGAGGACATCATCCAATGTATCCGGACCGTTCGCCGGATAGTTACGTTATTTAAGGAAACAGGAAGTGTTCAGCCACATGTGAAACGTCAACCACGACCTGCAACAAATGATGATGCCCAAGTAGGTGTTTTAGCTGCTGTCGCGGCTAATCCGCACATCAGTAGCAGACAAATTGCGCGAGAATAGGGAATCTCAATAACGTCGGTGTTGAGAATGTTACATCTACATCGGTTGAACCCGTACCATATTTCTATGCACCAGGAATTGCATGGCGACGACTTTGAACGTCATGTACAGGTCTGCCACTGGGCACAAGAGGAATTAAGGGACTATGACAGATTTTTTGCACGCGTTCTATTTAGCGACGAAGCGTCATGCACCAACAGCGGTAACATAAACCAACATAATATGCGCTATTGGGCAACGGAAAATCCACGATGGCTGCGACAAGTGGAACATCAGCGATCTTGGCGGGTTAATGTATGGTGCGGCATTATGGGAGGAAGGATAATTGGCCCCAATTTTATCGATGGCAACCTAAATGGTACAATGTATGCTGATTTCCTACGTAATGTTGTACCGATGTTACTGCAAGATGTTTCACTGCATGACAGAATGGCGATGTACGTCCAACATGATTGATGTCGGCACATAGCTCGTGTGCGGATGAAGCGCTGCTGAATAGCATATTTCATGACAGGTGGATTGGTCGTCGAAGCACCATACCATGGCCCCCACATTCACCGGCTCTGACGTCCCCGGATTTCTTTCTGTGGGGGAAGATGAAGGATATTTGCTATCGTGATCCACCGACAACGTGTGACAACATGCGTCAGCGCATTGTCAACGCATGCGCGAACATTACGGAAGGCGAACTACTCGCTGTTGAGAGGACTGTCGTTACACTTATTGCCAAATGCATTGTGGTTGACGGACATCATTTTGAACATTTATTGCATTAATGTGGTATTTACAGGTAATCACGCTGCAACAGCATGCGTTCTCAGAAATGATAAGTTCACAAAGGTACATGTATCACATTGGAAGAACCGAAATAAAATGTTCAAATGTACCTACGTTCTGTATTTTAATTTTAAAGAAAACCTACCTGTTACCAACTGTTCGTCTAAAACTGTGAGCCATATGTTTGTGACTATTACAGCGCCATCTATCACAAAACGAAATAGGTGGTCCCACTAAAACATTCATACTTCTTTACGTACTACACGAATATGTAATAAAAAATGGGGGTTCCTATTTAAAAAAAATGCTGTTGATATCCGTTTGAGCTATGGCAGTGCCATCTAGCGGGTCAACCATAGCGCCATCTGGTTTCCGCCTTCAAGCTAGAGAAGTTTCGTTCTTTGTAGTTATTTCGTTTGACGCTTATTTCGTCAGATATTTGATCCGTTCACGATCAATGGACCTACCTATATATGGGTTACATTTCTGCAGGGGCTTCCAGTGACTTGTTGAGTCAATGCCACTACGAGTTGCTGTACTATGCTTGGGGGGGTGGGGAGGATGGGGGGGGGGGGAGGATGTTCGACACGATATTAGGGAGTATCCCATGTTTGTTTTCACGTCAGTGAATGAAATGTCTGTATTTGTAGATCGTTTAAAGTACGGCGTCTCGTTTCTTGTGAAACATGTCTGCCTCAGTAAGATACAAATGTGTCTCAGAGATGTGGAAGTTTGTTTGAGCTTAGAACCATGTAATCAGTTTTTCCCATTCTCAGCAGGTGATATATTCGTCATTTCGAAAATCAAGTCCTCTTACAAGTTCTTCTGCTATGCGTTAGTTTGTTAATTTTTCCGTTGTATTATGTTTCACATCATAATGCAGTGTTATTCATAAGTACCCCTCAGGTTTCAGAAGACTACGGCGTGAAACGTACGTGGCGTACGGACAATAGATACACATCATTCGATAGGGCATCTTTCCACGTCTATAATTCACATTACACGGTGTCAGTATGGACACCGTTGGTGACTCGGCAGTGGTCAATACGTGCATGTAGTTCACTGTAGTCACTGACATGAGTTGCCGGGGAAGCTGAGACAGCCAACGCTTTGGAAATCTGTTAATTGGGTGGTGGTGGTTAGTGTTTAACGTCCCGTCAACAACGAGGTCATTGGAGACGGAGCGCAAGCTCGGGTTAGGGAAGGAGTAGGAAGGAAATCGGCCGTGCCCTTTCAAAGGAACCATCCCGGCATTTGCCTGAAACGATATAGGGAAATCACGGAAAACCTAAATCAGGATGGCTTGAGACGGGATTGAACCGTCGTCCTCCCGAATGCGAGTCCAGGGTGCTAAACACTGCGCCACCTCGCTCGGTGTGTTAATTGGGTTTCTTACTAGCACGTACGCACCATTTCCATACCACAACATGAACTGGAAGATTTATCTAGATGTTCTGACACTCAGGCCCCACATTGTAACTGCGAACAGTGCGTATGACGAATCGAAACGTGGAGTGATGCTCTATCGACTGATTTTTATCGTCTTTCTATACGTCTTGTAATTTTCGAGAAGTTTTTCTGAAGCCCTTGAACAACTTACGAATAACACTACATACATTACCATAAATTATTACAGCATGTGATGTTTTCCCCTGGGAGGACCCAAGCTGAGTGGATTCACAACAGGGTCTTAGAAAATGACAATGCAGACACTTCACCGGAATTCATTACGGATGAAGGTCTGTGAACCCGCCCCAAAGCTTGTTGCTACAATACAGGCACGATAACAGACAATGAAGATGGTTGTTGAAAAGACCTGACAAGCTGAAAACTCAAATATGTACGGAGTTTTGCAAATATCTGAGATACTAAAGGGTACTCCACGAAACAAAAGAACAATTTTAGAAAGCAACGTTCTCGGTGAATGGGCGAGTCTTCAAACGTAGAAAAAGAGGGAGATGCATACCAACAAAATTTCCTACAAAATGATACGTCTGGCGTGATGGTAGATATTAACTGGTCAATCATGTGCATAGTAGCGTCCATAGTAATTTTCAGCAGAATGCTAGTGAAATGATACTGCTAGTGCGGGGACACACGGTTACTATCTTTAAAGAGGATCCTTTCACTGCCAGATCTCACATCAGCTATTTCAATATATTCTGGGAGGTCAAACTAAACTTTATCTGTATGCGTAAGTGAGGACCCTCAACATTTTATAGGTTGTAGTCGCCTGGCTCTTTCAGTCCAGTGCAGACAATGCTGTAATCCTTGGCCACTAGCCTAGTAGTATTAAAACAAAAGTTCACTTGCCAGGGCTCCCTTTCTCTGAAAGTAATCATTAAAATCCATATAAAACGATCCAGGGATAATTATGAATGTAATGGGCGTGTTAATTTCTTTTTTAATTTATACTGTGTTAGATATAAATTGTTTGAGAATTTGTTTTGTAGCTACTCGTGTTCCGAAAGAGATGTATTTTGTAAAAATAAAGTCTCCGAATTTTCGACGTTTATCTCTCAGCAGATTCCATAATTTAAGCCCTTATTTGTTATTAAGTGCGATTACTGTACTAAAGTACACAAAGCCTCGTAATTAACGGCTGCGCTAATCATATATTAGCTGCTCAACGTGGAGCTTAACCGAACGGAACACTACGCAATTGGCCTACATCGTGAGGCTTAACAAAACTATCAGTACAAGTTACATCAGAGCTTGGCGTAACAAAGCCATTTATTTCTCGGTCTGATATATTTTTCCTTAACTCTTAAGGTAAGTTCCTCATGGTACCCATATTTTTAGGTAATGTGACCTGCAAGGCCTGATAGTCGTGTCATGATTCATTCGTGTTGTTTTCACCAAATACGAGGGTGAGTCAAATGAAAACCTTAAATACTTTTTTAAAATATTATTTATTGTGCAGAAGTGGTACAAAGCTGTATCACTTTTCAACATAATCTCCACCACACAAGTCTTAGAGTGCTTACAAAGTGCCTAAATTCCATTAGAAAAAAATTCTCTTGGTAGTCCGCATAACCACTCATGCACCGCGTGGCGTACCTCTTCATCAGAACGGAACTTATTTCCTCCCATTGCGTCTTTGGGTGGTCCAAACATATGCAAATCACTTGGGGCAAGGTCTGGTGAGTATGGTGGATGAGGAAGACACTCAAAATGCAGGTCTGTGATTGTTGCAACTGTTGTACGGGCAGTGTGGGGCCTTGCATTGTCATGTTGCTAAAGGACACCTGCTGACAGCAATCCACGTCGCTTCGATTTGATTGCAGGACGCAGACGATTTTGTAGGAGATCTGTGTATGATTCACTGGTGACAGTTGTCCCTCTAGCATGTAATGCTCCAAAAGCACGCCTTTTTCGTTCCAGAAGAGAGTTAGCATAACCTTCCCTGCTGATGGTTCTGTTCGAAACTAATTTGGTTTTGGTGGTGAGGAATGGCGCCATTCCTTGCTCGCTCTCTTCGTTTCCGGTTGGTGGAAGTGAACCAAGGTTTCGTCCCCAGTAATGATTCTTGCAAGGAAGCCATCACCATCTCGTTCCAAGTGCCGAAGAAATTCTTCACAAGCATCAACACGTCGTTCTCTCATTTCAGGAGTCAGCTGCCGTAGCAACCATCTTGCAGACACTTTGTGAAACTAGAGCGCATCATGCACAATGTGGTGTGCTGACCCATGACTAATCTGTAAACATTCTGCAATGTCATTCAGTGTTACTCGGCGGTTTTCCTTCACTATGGCTTCAACTGCTGCAATGTTCTGTGGAGTCACAACTCGTTGTGCCTGACCTAGACGAGGAGCATCTTCCACTGAAGTCACACAATTTGCGAACTTCCTACTCCATTCGTAGAGTTACTGCTGTGACAAACATGCATCAGCGTATTGAACCTTCATTCATTGATGAATTTCAATAGGTTTCACACCTTCACTACGCAAAAACCGAATAACAGAACGCTTTTCTTCCCTGGTGCAAGCCGCAACTGGGGCGGCCATCTTTATACTGATACTGCGACGGTATGTGTGCATCTGCATTATGCTGAAACCTACAGGCCATTCTGCACGCTGCTTGTTTCATTTGACTCACCCTCGTAAGTTAGGTACCCAACATAAAGATAGCTAGAAATTTGCAATATCCTTTCTTCCAGGAGTGCTAGTTCTGCAAGGTTCGCAGGAGAGCGTCTGTGAAGTTTGGAAAGTAGGGGACGAGGTACTGGCGGAAGTAAGGCTGTGAGGACGGGGGGTGAGTCGTGCTTGGGTGGCTCAGATGGTAGAGCACTTGTCCGCCAAAGGCATATGTCCCGAGTTCGAGTCTCGGTCCGGCACACAGTTTTAATCTGTCAGGAAGTTTCATAGCTAGAAATGATCTCCCTACCACAGGAAGTAGTTGTGCCTTGACGTGGCATGCTTGCATGCTGGAACTCTCTGGTCACATGACAATGTCAGAGTAATACATAAGTAATGTTGGCAACATAAAATGGAACAAATGTTAAGCACTTTTTAACCCAGTTAGGATGTAGTAGGTTCAATTTCAAACTCCTCATTTTGTTTTCGGTACAGTTTCTTGTTTCGCTGCTGTACGCTGTCGTAATTCTCAGTAATTGGTGCTAATGAACTCCCCTCCCCTCTGTGCACCATCACTCAGCCGGCCGCCACCTGCGAAAGAAGATAGTTGTGTGCGTCTGCCAAGAGTGTAATTATGGCTCTTCCACAAACTCAACGTAATACATGAAATATATTCGTAGTTGCAGTTGCCCATATTGACGACTATCAGTTATATACTGGAGCGACGACAATGAAAATTTGTGACGGCCCAGGAAACGAATCCGGATTTCCCGGTTATTGCGAGCGGTCGCCTTTCCATTAAGCTAAGGTAGCACGCGTCACGCATGCATGCGTGTCGGAAGGAACCTTGTATCGTACATCCGAACGACACAGGCACTGCGATAGCGTCATTATCCGCCGACACCACGCAAGTGACTTTGAAGTAAAATGTCTTCCCTCTATGGGAATATACATAATGAATGTACGATTGCGGGTTGTAGACACATAGTTGACGCCTTATGACAGTTTGGGTCTGGCCGCGACGCGTTTTAGGATAACCTAATGGTAAATCAACCACTCATGATAATCGGAAAATCCGGATTCGAGTTCCGGTCTGGCACAAATTTCCATTGTTGTCATTCCACTATATAGCTGATGGTTACCCATATTACAACTACGAATATATTTCATGTATTTCATAACGGCTGTGGTGTCTGCAGTGCCCGTTCCATCGGACATGCTTACATGTCCGTTTGAACATTGCATCATACTTGGAGCAACACAAGCACCGCTATATCGTCGCACGAACTAATACGTTTGTGCCATATATCGGTTTATTATTTTAATTAATAGTTTGTGTTTTTAGGTGTATTTGGTCAAAATGGACAATGAAGAACGGAAGGCTGAGCGTACACGTTGTTGTCTGGCGGAGACGTGAGACAGCGAAGACGACATTGTGACCAATGGTAGCCAATGTGAAGTTCATGTAAGTGAGTCCAATCAAAGCAAAGATACTGAGCAAGGTGCAAATGATAACAGTGACAGTGAAGACAATATATCACTACATGAGTTGCAAAATACTTCCCAGTATCCAATGTTATCAAAAATAGTGGAGCGATCGGAAAATAAGGTTCATTTTATTACGGTGAAGGTGGAACTAAGTGGTGCTAAAATCCACATCAATAACAAGTTCGGACCCGTTCTGAAAATATCATCAGATAGGTACCTGGAGCGAGCTTGGTAGCACGGTCGACGCATTCAGAGCTTTAATGCTGGAGTCTGTTTTGAAATGAAAATAAGCTTAATAGTTCCTTGAAATACACAAACTTGTAAATTCCACAATTGAAATCAGCTTGGGAAGTTGTTGCAATTCACCACTTCATGAAGGGAATTGGTATGAGCTATTAGCCGGCCGGGGTGGCCGAGCGGTTCTAGGCCTTACAGTCTGAAACCGCGCGACCGCTACGGTCACAGGTTCGAATCCTGCCTCGGGCATGGATGTGTGTGCTGTCCTTAGGTTAGTTAGGTTTAAGTAGTTCTAAGTTCTAGGGGACTGATGACCTCAGAAGTTAAGTCCCATAGTGCTCAGAGCCATTTGAACCATTTTATGAGCTATTAAGAAAATGAGCATGAGCTATTTGGAGACTTATACTGGCACCTTATACATTGCTGAATTTTACCGATCTGGAAGGTAGTAGACGGATGAGCTTTGGAATTCAGACTGTGAAGGCACTGAAATAAATCCCGGTAGCAATGACATGGCAGCGTTTACATTTTATTCAAAGCTAACTTTATCTTAGCGATAAATCTACAAGCGAAGAAAGAAAACTATTGGACAACTTGGCACTGATGTGAAGGTCGATGGCAGCATGTCATGACCTCACACAAATGCAGGATGCTTTTCGATCGGTACACCTGGGATTTGCAGTGGGATGATATAGGTTAGCAAGAGTGGGGTTGTTGTAGGAACCTGGAATATTCTATAATAATTAGTACTGGAATACTTTAGTACATAACTTTTACTTAACTTTGTCCTGCTACTGCACTCCAAGAACATAACTAAAAACAACTATATTTCTTGAATACAAATGCCGCGCGGGATTACCCGAATGGTCTGAGGCGCTGCAGTCGTAGACTGTGCGGCTGGTCCCGGTGGAGGTTCGAGTCCTCCCCGGGCATAGGTGTGTGTGTTTGTCCTTAGGATAATTTGGGTTAAGTAGTGTGTAAGCTTAGAGACTGATGACCTTAGCAATTAAGTCCCATAAGATTTCACACACATTTGAACATCGTTTTGAATACAAATGACTGATTAACAAACATTAACTGGATTATACAAAAAGCAAGATAACACAGTTCAGGTATTACGTGCATAGTACATGCGCGAACTAGAGGCTGCGAACCTAGCGAGCTGAAGGCTATTCTCATCCGACTTCGCTCACGACCTGTCGCTTACTCGACCGGTGCGATCTGCCAGTCTCTGTCCGTGCCATACGGCGGTGCCGCAAGCGCCAGAGTCCAGAGAGGTTGCAAGTGCTGGACCGCTATCGATTATCGCAACCTCTAGCGTGGTGTCTAACGTTGACACCACAGGCATCAATACGTCATATATTTGAAATTTGTGTTGAAAACTGCCAACAAGCCTATGTCCTAGGAGATCATACAGCCACAGATGAAACGCTGCCTGCATTCAGAGGTAGATGCAAATTTACACATTACACACCATCGAAACCGGCCAAATGTAACATAAAAATACTAACCTTCTTCAGCAGAAAGAACTTTTACGTCCTCAAACTCTAAATATATACAGGACAGAAACTAGATAGACCATTTTCACTGAGCAATAAAGCATTTGATGTGGTGACTCTTCCGGTACAACAAATTTCATAAATTGGCCGTAATGTGATTTTTGATGATCAGTTCACGAATATGAACTAGTCACATCTGCTCAAAGAACACAGAAGTCAGTTTTTGTTCTTTGAACAGATGTGACTAGTTCATATTCGTAAGAACAAGAGGGAAGTCCCTCCGGAATCTTGCAAAAATCGTGGTGCAGAAATCTAGTCACCTAAGTTTGGTTTCCAACAGGATGTTGCACATGTATCTCATATACCAAATAAAAAAAGTCCTTTTAATATGTCTAGTATTCACAACAACGCTCAAATCGATGAACCGACCAGAGAAAAAAAGGAAACATAAATAAAGGTGTTTTATGATCCAACAAAAGGTGGAACAGACAATGAATATCAACCGTCTGTGACGTCTGATACAAGCCACAATACGCTGGTGTTGTTCACCGATCAAATAAAAATAAGACCCAAAAACTTAAATTTTATCAAACCATCAGGCCGTATGCTCGTCAGTGAACACTTGAGTGCTCGAAAAGAAATACCTCAATTGCCAAACACTTTGTGCAAGAGAACCAGAGAATTCAGTGGATAATCTTCACAGGAATCGGCTGCCAGGGTTCCACGTGCACGAAAACGGTGCCAAAGGTGTCCCTATGCCAGCCATCGTAAGAGATTTCATGTTTGCGAAGGCTATCAGAAGTACAGTACATTTGTCAAGAACACGTTGTTACGATCTGTGAACAATGTGTTAAGTCGAGAGATGATTAGCAGCTTAGAAGGCTGACGTATTACCGATTTTGTGATTGAAGAAGATTAATCTCATAAACACTTACCAAGATATCAGAATTACTAACAGGAATGATGGTTATTGTTGATTTTTAAAAATGTGCAACGTTACGTTCTGCTGCAGATTATTATTTTCTGACTTTATGCTTAACAGATATAATTAAATATTTATACGCATATTTGTGTTTTCTATAAAAATTAGTAACTCATACGTAAGTTTACTTCCCAACCTTTGTTAAGAAATATCAATAATTATTTAAAAGGTATGAGCGAGCTCCAGTGTCACACATCCTTCATGTACTCTTTTGTACCACGTCGTCGCCTGGTTGAAAGAATGTAGGGGGAGTGGACTATAATACGGTAACATCATAAGCACAACACATTACTGGGCCTAATACGGTTTAGAAGATCCGTTGGCATTTAAAACAGATTGCAGTCCTCACGGAACAGATAAATACAGGTTCCATATGGGTTTCAAGGGATCTCTACCAATGGTACTGCAAAATAGTGATAATTTCAGGTAACGGTAATAGAGGTGGAGTGCGATCAAACACCTTCCCCTACAAAGTAGACTGTCTCTAATTATCTCGATGGCGACGGGACGTTACACTCAAGTTTCCTTTCTTCCAAAGTAGACCACGAAGTCTCAGTAGCATAGAGATCTGTCGAGTGTGGGGGCAAGGGAAAATGCGACAGTTTGTCCTCGTATTCACAAAACCAATAGGGAACGATGTGAGCTGTGTCGAAGAAGGACACTGTAGTCTTGGAACACGGCATCACCATTAGAGCATAAACATTGGACCATAGTATACCTGATAAGAAAAAATGGTCAGATAATTCTTAGCAGCAACGGGATATTGAAGAGTAACCATGGGGCCCTTCGAATACCAGATATGGCTACCCAACACCCTCGCAATGTTTCACATTTGGGACGTGAATTTTGTCAGAATTTAGAAACAGTGTGGAGCAAAGACACCTCCGACGATATGACTTTCTTTCATTGCATCATTGCCCAGGTTTTATGGCTTCAGCATCACGTTTTCCTGTTAAGGGTATTTTCATCGCTGCTGAGTTGTTTAGGAAATCCAGTTCTTCCTGTAATTCCTTACTTCTGGAGTTCCCATCGTGCTGTTTTGGTACTCGCAGACTTCGCGAATTCAAAATTCAGTTCTGCTGAAATTGTTACGGCTGTCGTCCTCTTATATTTTGTCACAATCGTATTTAAGGACCGTCCGTCACGATCACTCAATACATACACTACTGGCCATAAAAATTGATACACGCGAAATTTAACCAACAGTAAGAAGATGCTGTTATATGCAAATGATTAGCTTTTCAGAGCATTCACACAAGGTTGGCGCCGGTGGCGACACCTACGACGTGCTAACATGAGGAAAGTTTCCAACCGATTTCTCATACACAAACAGCAGTTGACCGGCGTTGCCTGGTGGAACGTTGTTGTGATGCCTCGTGTAAGGAGGGGAAATGCGTACCATCACATTTCCGACTTTGATAAAGGTCGGATTGTAACCTATCGCAATTGCGGTTTATCGTTTCGCGACATTGCTGCTCGCGTTGGTCGAGATCCAATGACTGTTAGCAGAATATGGAATCGGTGGGTTCAGGAGGGTAATACGGAACGCCGTGCTGGATCCCAACGGCCTCGTATCACTAGCAGTCGAGATGACAGGCATCTTATCCGCATGGCTGTAACAGATCGTGCAGCCACGTCTCGATCCCTGCGTCAACAGATGGGGACGTTTGCAAGACAACAACTATGTGCACGAACAGTTCGACGACGTTTGCAGCAGCATGGACTATCAGCTCGGAGACCATGGCTGCGGATACCATTGACGATGCATCACAGACAGGAGCGCCTGCGATGGTGTACTCAATGACGAACCTGGGTGCACGAATGGCAAAACGTCATTTTTTTGGATGATTCCAGGTTCTGTTTAGAGCATCATCATGGTCGCATCCGTGTTTGGCGACATCGCGGTGAACGCAGATTGAAAACATGTATTCGTCATCGCCATACTGGTGTATCACCCGGCATGATGGTATGGGGTGCCATTGGTTACACGTCTCGGTCACCTCTTGTTCACACTGATGGCACTTTGAACAGTGGACGTTACATTTCAGGTGTGTTACGACCCGTGGCTCTACCCTTCATTCGATCCCTGCGAAACCCTACATTTCAGCAGGATAATGCACTACCGCATGTTGCGGGTCCTTTACGGGCCTTTCTGGATACAGAAAATGTTCGACTGCTGCCCTGGCCAGCACATTCTCCAGATCTCTCACCAATTGAAAACGTCTGGTCAATGGTGGCCGAGCAACTAGCTCGTCACAATACGGTAGTCACTACTCTTGATGAACTGTGGTATCGTGTTGAAGCTGCATGGGCAGCTGTACCTGTACACGCCATCCAAGCTCCGTTTGACTGAATGCCCAGGCGTATCAAGGCCGTTATTACGGCCAGAGGTGGTTGTTCTAAGTACTGATTTCTCAGGATCTATGCACCCAAATTGCGTGAAAATGTAATCACATGTGAGTTGTATAATATATTTGTCCAATGAATAACCGTTTATCATCTGCATTTCTTCTTGGTGTAGCAATTTTAATGGCCAGTAGTGTGCATACCTTTCTCGACATTATGACTTAGCAGATGATGTTTTTCCGTTTTCCCTGTATTTGGCATGAATCGTCGATACGTTGCCTCCTGAAACACTTCGGCTATCGTGATACGGAAGCACCCTCCAACCGAATAGCAAAATTTTGCCCACACTCGGATACACAGAGCTCCGACATAATAGACTCACAACTACACAGAACACTGTTGAGAACACAACTGACAGTTGTGACGTGGTAAGGACATTGCACAAGTGCCATCAAATACAACAGAGCGACCCACATGCTTGGATAGTATCTACATAAATTCAAGCACTCATTTATCGCGATGTTTTCATACTTTTGTTCGTCCCTGTACGCAATAAATACTCATCTTCAGTTTCATGAGCATGAAGGAGTAATGGTTCTGAACACTGTTGGAACCTAACAGTGAACAATGACTGTTGTCGGTGACAGTATCTTAGTTAAGGCTGTAAACACATACACACCGCAATACTCAGCGATGATTGCGTTAACGTGTCGATATTTTTTTATAACCGCTGGTGACTCTTTGATAACGGCAGCTGAAACTGGCCAATTAAACCTGCGGTCAGGGAAAAATCACCACTTGCAAACTATTTGGCAGATGAACGGATTAGTTCCTGGCAGCAGCGTAATCTGTAGTGTCAAGCATAACTCCACTGATGGAAAAAAAAGCAAGAAGGAGTTGTTCCAAATAAATGAAAGTTGGTAGATTAGCTTCTACATCTGAAAGATGACGTCTATTCTAATTTTGCGGCAGTCGCATAAGCATGGCGCTGGTAGTGCCACTATGAGGATGAAAATCACATTTGCTTTAAATACACTATGTAACGGTCGAGAGTGTTGGTTAGCTATGGGATTGGACGTGATGAGTTGATGTTAGTCAAGAATGTTCTTAAGACGACGAAGACGCTATTATCAACCCATCACTGAGTTTCAACGTTGTCGTGCAATAGGGCTTCGACAGACTGGATTTCTCTTCTGCGATACTGCAGAAAGACTTGGCAAGAAAGTAGCCACTGTGCATGGTTGCTGGCAGCGGTGGTCTCGAATATATACAGTCGCAAGAGAGCAGGTTCCGGACGACCACGTGGCACTACCGAGAGGGACGACTGTCCTCTTCTACGTATGGCTCTGGCACATCGTAATGCAGCTGCAGCAGCAATTAGAGGAGCAGATGACACAATAATGACACAAAAAACTGTTACAAATCAGTTACTTCAAGGTCAGCTCCGAGCAAGACGCCTGTACCGTGCATTCCACTGACCCCAAACGACCGCCGTTTTCGACGTCACTGGTGTCAAGTGATAGCTCAATGGAGGGCAGGGTGGAGGTCGGATGAAATACGGTTTTGCCTCGATGCTAGTTACGGCCGTGTGTTGGTTAGAAGGAAGCTAGTTCAGGGACTGCAACAAACGTGTCTGGGTGTTAGACACACTGGAGCCTCACCAGCAGCTAAGGTCGGGGGTGCGATTTCCTATGACAACAGAGGCATTCTCGTGATAATCTCATGCACATTGACTGCAAATTTGTACGTCAGTCTGGTGATTTGACCTGTTGTGCTGCCATTCATGAACAGTATTTCAGGGGGCGTTGTCCAACAGGATAAAGCTCATCACATACCGTTATTGTAACCCAACATGCTCTACAGAGTGACAAGATTTTGCCTTGGCCTGCTCAATCTCGAGATCCGTCTCCAATCGTGCACATATGGGACATCATCGGATGACAACTCCAGCTTCACCCACAAACGGCATTAACCGTCTCTGTACTGTCCAAGTGCAACACGCCTGGAACGCTTCTCACAGACTGAAATCCTGCACTTTTACAACACAACGCATGCTCGTTTGTATGCTTGCATCCAACATTTTGGTGGTTACATCGATTATTAATGTACCAGCATTTCACATTTGCACTGGCTTATCTCACGCTCACATTAACCTGTGATCCTGCAATGTTCCTCACTTACATATGTTACCTAGATCAATATATTCCAGAAAATTCATTGCTGTAGGTTAACTATTTTTTGCCGTTGCGGTTTTTTTTTCGTCAGTGTGTTTGCGGATGGATCGAACTTTTTGTAAGACGCTTGGCGGATGCATAATGTGGTTCCTGTTACGTGCTCCATATATGTGCTGACTGGGCGGAAACATCATGTGGCTCCTGTTATGTGCGCCCTCTATGTTCTCACTGATCATAACTATGTGGCGACACTCTGGAGACTGCCTGGCGTATGGAGCCATTTGTGAGTATCGCTGTGTAACGTATCTGATAGCGGACACAGCGATTGGTTGTTGAGGTTAGCTGTCTCCCCACAATCAACGAAAGCCATAACACATCAAATAAACAAACCAAGTTTATGAAACTCCCTCTCCCATCAATGAAGTATCGTATGATTTTCTAGTCGTTAGCTATGACGTTTCGGCACTGAAGCACCTGACGGAGTAAAGGGTAAACTGTTGCAAGAGTCGCGTGGATAGATAATATTTTTGTGCTGTAAATCCATTCCGAATCTTTACCAGCATTAGAATCTGTGTTTTTATAGTGTTTTTCTGTGATAAAATTGATATTTTATTACCCTAGTGATTGTCGGTTCAATGCCACCTTCATAAAAATCTCGTAATTATAGTCTTTGGTGTCCACACATCTTTCACTAACAATGTCGGCAGTCATAAGTGCTGAGAACGAATCTGATAGTTCTTTGTTTGGAAACAATCGTATCCGCTTTCTCCAAGCAACTCCTCGATTACAGTTTCTTGCCGTAACTGACGCCGATTTGGTTGGTTGGTTGGTTGTTTTGGGGAAGGAGGCCAGACAGCGTGGTCATCGGTCTCATCGGTTTAGGGAAGGAGGTCGGCCGTGCCCTTTCAGAGGAACCATCCCGGCATTTGCCTGGAGTGATTTTAGGGAAATCACGGAAAACCTAAATCAGGATGGCCGGACGCGGGATTGAACCGTCGTCCTCCCGAATGCGAGTCCAGTGTCTAACCACTGCGCCACCTCGCTCGGTCGCCGATTTGTGAGCAGTATTGACAGAGGTGTGATCAACACGCTACATCATGTTAGAGCAAGGAGTATGACTCGCTCAAAAATAATTATTTATGTATTGGCCTTTAGGTGGGAGGAAAGGGGTAGGTGTGGTGTTCCATAGTCAGTGAAAGACATCATCCGCTGTAGAAAAGTTTCATACGTTGAGGATTCTGTAATATCCGGTTTGCTACACTATGACTAGCAAAAGGAACAAGCAATGCATTGGCATTTTTTTTCTGTTAATGTAGCTTTGGTAGCATGACCATCTTCGCCACACTTTATAGATACGTTCTTTCTCGTTTTATAAAAGAAGAATTGGGTGAAATTGCAGCACTTTTTGTGCTACGATGTAATCTGAAATACCGAGCGTCTCATGTGTGCCTATTTTAAGCGAAGGTTTTGCTTCTCTGTATGCTTCTTTTGACAGTTTGACATAGGGTCTGTCGGTACAGCTCGTAGCTTTTCCCCTCTTGAAATCAGAAGTTTTTGTTGTGACGCATTACTAAGTCGGACACAATAGCCGCGAAAGTTGTGGTTTGCGGAGGGCTACACTGTATGAACCACAAAGGTGAATTCTAGCAAACTGCATTTGATTCTTTCCTAAATAGTCAAGTATACGGCTGCTTACCTCATCCCCTCAAAAGCTTTCTCGATGTCCTCATTGAATATCTTCTCAGTAGGCCGCGGCCTCTTACATGCCATTTAAAAACAGTGAAAAGTTCTGAGTGGCTTTCAGGAATACTAACACAATTTTGCAATTAATGCCACCTCATTTAGGAATCCAAACCAAATGAGAAAAATGTGTTTTCACAATAAACAATAAATGAGAGCCGTTCTTAACTCATGTCGCACAGTAAAAAACGCGAAATCAGATTATAACTCTTCGAGTACCATAATATTCACAAAACGATGTATTTAATTTTTCCATGTAGCTTTGGTTCAAAAATTTTCACCGTCCAGAATAAAACTTCAAGTTATTTTCTTAAGTGAAATGTGGCACTCGTGATATATATACGTATTCACAATCTAGTTGGCAGAAACAGTCTGAGTACAAACGTTTTCCGAGGAAAATTAAACCTTTATCCCACTTTTAATTAAAAGGAATAACCACTCGCTGTGTACACATGGTTGACTGCATGAAGCATAGCGCACTTACGTGATTGGTTCGCTATGTCCCATAGATATAAGTGTGTGTAAAGTCTTCAGCATTGTTAATTTGGTTTCTTATTCATTGAAACATTAAACATTAATAGTAGAAGAATGGTTGCCCCGCAATGTGACCTAAATACTATAAGCTAATCTAGGAATTTGTGATCGGAGTGTTTCACGTGGTATCACAATGTTAGGTACATCATCTACTTTGTGATCTAGCGTTTTATATTTACAAAATTTCTTCCACATTATATCAGTTTCTGAACTTCTGGTTTTGCGCTAGGTGGATCGACATTAGCTACAGCACGTAGAAAATCTTTTCCATTCAATTAATACCGCGGATACAGCAATCAGTATAAGATTTGAGATAAAAGTTCGGTCGTGGTTGCGAAGGATCTTATTTTCAAATTTCAGTGATGCGTTTCGCCGCTGGTACGCATCTTCAGATTATCTACAATGCAAAAAACTACAAAAATTAGCATAAGGAAGCTTCCTGATTCCCATATTGTGCGAGAACATTCTCTGCAGAAGAAGTTTTTATGCAGACTTACAGAAACTGATCACGGCACACGCCTTCCATAAAATGATTACACAGTGCGAATTCATCGTCAAAATGCGATTGCGGTATCAAAAAGGTGAAAATCTTCAATGACTATCTTTTCAGCGACCACTCTTCGAAAATACAGCTACATGCCACTGAATTTAATGAACTGCACCCGAATATGCCATTTAGAAATGAAATCATGGATGACACTGGTAAACCAAATTACTTAGCTCTCTAGTCTTTTTTTTTTTTTTTTTTGGTCATCAGTCTACTGACTGGTTTGATGCGGCCCGCCACGAATTCCTTTCCTGTGATAACCTCTTCATCTCAGAGTAACACTTGCAACCTACTTCCTCAATTATTTGCTTGACGTATTCCAATCTCTTTCTTCCTCTACAGTTTTTGCCCTCTACAGCTCCCTCTAGTACCATAGAAGTCATTCCCTCATGTCTTAGCAGATGTCCTATCATCCTGTCCCTTCTCCTTATCAGTGTTTTCCACATATTCCTTTCCTCTCCGATTATGCGTAGAACCTCCTCATTCCTTACCTTATCAGTCCACCTAATTTTCAACATTCGTCTATAGCACCACATCTCAAATGCTTCGATTCTCTTCTGTTCCGGTTTTCCCACAGTCCATGTTTCACTACCATACAATGCTGTACCCCAGGCGTAGATCCCCAGAAATTCCTTCCTCAAATTAAGGCCGGTATTTGATATTAGAAGACTTCTCTTGGCCAGAAATGCCTTTTTTGCCATAGCGAGTCTGCTTTTGATGTCCTCCTTGCTCCGTCCGTCATTGGTTGTTTTACTGCCTAGGTAGCAGAATTCCTTAACTTCATTCTCTTCGTGACCATCAATCCAGATGTTAAGTTTCTCGCTGTTCTCATTTCTACTACTTCTCATTACCTTCGTCTTTCTCCGATTTACTCTCAAACCATACTGTGCACTCATTAGACAGTTCATTCCGTTCAGCAGATCATTTAATTCTTCTTCACTTTCACTCAGGATAGCAATGTCATCAGCGAATCGTATCATTGATATCCTTTCACCTTGTATTTTAATTCCACTCCTGATTCTTTCTTTTATTTCCATCATTGCTTCCTCGATGTACAGATTGAAGAGTAGGGGCGAAAGGCTACAGCCTTGTCTTACACCCTTCTTAATACGAGCACTTTGTTCTTGATCGTCCACTCTTATTATTCCCTCTTGGTTGTTCTACATATTGTATATGACCCGTCTCTCCCTATAGCTTACCCCTACTTTTATCAGAATCTCGAACAGCTTGCACCATTTTATATTGTCGAACGCGTTTTCCAGGTCGACAAATCCTATGAAAGTGTCTTGATTTTTCTTTAGCCTTGCTTCCATTATTAGCCGTAACGTCAGAATCGCCTCTTTCGTCCCTTTACTTTTCCTAAAGCCAAACTGATCGTCACCTAGCGCATTCTAATTTTCCATTCTTCTGTATATTATTCTTGTAAGCAGCTTCGATGCATGAGCTGTTAAGCTGATTGTGCGATAATTCTCGCACTTGTCAGCTCTTGCCGTCTTCGGAATTGTGTGGATGATGCTTTTCCGAAAGTCAGATGGTATATCGCCAGACTCATATATTCTACACACCAACGTGAATAGTCGTTTTGTTGCCACTCCCCCCAATGATTTTAGAAATTCTGATGGAATATTATCTATCCCTTCTGTCTTATTTGACCGTAAGTCCTCCAAAGCTCTTTTAAATTCCGATTCTAATACTGGATCCCCTATCTCTTCTAAATCGACCACTGTTTCTTCTTCTATCACATCAGACACATCTTCACCCCCAAAGAGGCTTTCAGTGTATTCTTTCCACCTATCTGCTCTCTCCTCTGCATTTAACAGTGGAATTCCCGTTGCACTCTTAATGTTACCACCGTTGCTTTTAATGTCACCAAAGGTTGTTTTGACTTTCCTGTATGCTGAGTCTGTCCTTCCGACAATCATATCTTTTTCGATGTCTTCACATTTTTCCTGCAGCCATTTCGTCTTAGCTTCCCTGCACTTCCTATTTATTTCATTCCTCAGCGACCTGTATTTCTGTATTCCTGATTTTCCCGGAACATGTTTGTACTTCCTCCTTTCATCAATCAACTGAAGTATTTCTTCTGTTACCCATGGTTTCTTCGCAGCTACCTTCTTTGTACCTATGTTTTCCTTCCCAACTTCTGTGATGGCCCTTTTTAGAGGTGTCCATTCCTCTTCAACTATACTGCCTACTGCGCTATTCCTTATTGCTGTATCTATAGCGTTAGAGAACTTCAAACGTATCTCGTCATTCCTTAGTACTTCCGTATCCCACTTCTTTGCGTATTGATTCTTCCTGACTAATGTCTTGAACTTCAGCCTACTCTTCATCACTACTATATTGTGATCTGAGTCTATATCTGCTCCTGGGTACGCCTTACAATCCAGTATCTGATTTCGGAATCTCTGTCTGACCATGATGTAATCTAATTGAATTCTTCCCGTATCTCCCGGCCTTTTCCAAGTATACCTCCTCCTCTTGTGATTCTTGAACAGGGTATTCACTATTACTAGATGAAACTTGTTACAGAACTCAATTAGTCTTTCTCCTCTTTCATTCCTTGTCCCAAGCCCGTATTATCCTGTAACCTTTTCTTCTACTCCTTCCCCTACAACTGCATTCCAGTCGCCCATGACTATTAGATTTTCGTCCCCCTTTACATACTGAATTACTCTTTCAATATCCTCATACACTTTCTCTATCTGTTCATCTTCAGCTTGCGACGTCGGTATGTATACCTGAACTATCGTTGTCGGTGTTGGTCTGCTGTTGATTCTGATTAGAACAACCCGGTCACTGAACTGTTCACAGTAACACACCCTCTGCCCTACCTCCCTATTCATAACGAATCCTACACCTGTTATACCATTTTCTGCTGCTGTTGATATTACCCGATACTCATCTGACCAGAAATCCTTGTCTTCCTTCCACTTCACTTCACTGACCCCTACTATATCTAGATTGAGCATTTGCATTTCCCTTTTCAGATTTTCGAGTTTCCCTACCACGTTCAAGCTTCTGACATTCGACGCCCCGACTCGTAGAACGTTATCCTTTCGTTGATTATTCAATCTTTTTCTCATGGTAACCTCCCCCTTGGCAGTCCCCTCCCGGAGATCCGAATGGGGGACTATTCCGGAATCTTTTACCAATGGAGAGATCATCATGACACTTCTTCAAATACAGGCCACATGTCCTGTGGATACACGTTACGTGTCTTTAATGCAGTGGTTTCCATTGCCTTCTGCATCCTCATGTCGTTGATCATTGCTGATTCTTCCGCCTTTAGGAGCAATTTCCCACCCCTAGGACAAGAGAGTGCCCTGAACCTCTATCCGCTCCTCCTCCCTCTTTGACATGGCCGTTGGCAGAATGAGGCTGACTTCTTATGCCGGAAGTCTTCGGCCGCCAATGCTGACCATTTATCAAAATTTAGGCAATGGCGGGGATCGAACCCGGGACCGAAGACCTTTTTGACTATGAATCAAAGACGCTACCCCTAGACCACGGTACCCTCTAGCCCCAGCTGACGAATAATCGAGCAATTTCTTATGTCTACAGAAAGCTAATCACAAGGGACTAATTCACGCTTCATCTTGCCATCCACTTCGTTAAAAACTGAGCTTTTTCAGCTCCATGATTTATCATATCCTTGGTCTATCTCTCGGTAAAAACGCAATCAGTAAATATCTGTATAATCTAGAATTTATAGCAAGTAGAAACGGCTACAGTATTTCGTTAGTCCAGAAGTTGTATAAAGAAAAGAAACAAACTTTCCTGGGCAACTTGTCTTACGACGTAGCCAAGCTTTTCCGGCGTACAAACGAATGTATAGCTTTAACTGGTGGTACCAATATAAGACATCAACTCGTCCACAACGAACAGGCGGAGAAAAGTAATTATGATAAGTGAGGGATTTACAGACTAGAATGTACCCAATGTAGCGCTAAATATGTTGGAAAGAACGGAGGAATTTTTGAAACCAGGTTTCAGGAACACCGACTCACAAAAACGGGACAGGTAAAACAACATTCACCATTTGCAGAACATATAAAGGCATTTGGCCATTGTTCGCCTACTATCAATAAAGTACAGATTTTGAATTTTGCCCGTAAGGAACGGAAACTCAACTTACTTGAGGAATTTGATATCGCTAAACGCATGTTTTTAGCTATTGATGGACTCCTCAACGATCAGTGGAAATGCAATCCGAAAACAAAGGAAGTAGGTTACAGTACGCTTGTTCGCCCACTGCTTGAATTCTGCTCACCAGTGTGGGATCCGTACCAGATAGGGTTGATAGAAGAGATAGAGAAGATCCAACGGAGAGCAGCGCGCTTCGTTACAGGATCATTTAGTAATCGCGAAAGCGTTACGGAGATGATAGATAAACTCCAGTGGAAGACTCTGCAGGAGAGACGCTCAGTAGTTCGGTACGGGCTTTTGTTAAAGTTTCGAGAACATACCTTCACCGAAGAGTCAAGCAGTATATTGCTCCCTCCTACGTATATCTCGCGAAGAGACCATGAGGATAAAATCAGAGAGATTAGAGCCCACACAGAAGCATACCGACAATCCTTCTTTCCACGAGCAATACGAGACTGGAATGGAAGGGAGAACCGATAGAGGTAGTTAAGGTACCCTCTGCCACACACCGTCAGGTGGCTTGCGGAGTACGGATGTAGATGTAGATGTAGATAGATCAGCTGATAAGAAAAACTCAATAACGTTTTGATGTAATGGTGTCCCATTTTAAAGGAGTTTAGGTTCGTTGCTGTGAAGTATCCTTAAGGCGTAATTTAATTCTTATTTTTTACATATGTGACGACCTTTTCATAAGGTATAATTATCTTATCGGATAGATGCCAGTTAACTTTACTCTTATTTTAGGTCTGTCACTTTATAAATTATTTATATTGTGTTGTATAAGGCTATTTATGTTGTGTATACGAATACGGTCCTGTGCAGTGGGTAGTGTACAGAATCTCCATCCAACGCCATTTGTGCCGGCCGAAGTGGCCGTGCGGTTAAAGGCGCTGCAGTCTGGAACCGCAAGACCGCTACGGTCGCGGGTTCGAATCCTGCCTCGGGCATGGATGTTTGTGATGTCCTTAGGTTAGTTAGGTTTAACTAGTTCTAAGTTATAGGGGACTAATGACCTCAGAAATTGAGTCGCATAGTGCTCAGAACCATTTGAACCAGTTTTGAGCCAACGCCATTTGTTTGATTCTGTTGCACTACTTGCACTCTAGGCGTGATTACCACACTGTTCCGCATTCTATGTTTGTCAGTGGGGGGTTCGACGTTCACCCGTGGCAGTGAGTAAGCTAATTAAACGATTTTTCGGTATTTATTTTCACGGTCTCCTTAGCCACTTTTGCAAATCTAATTATTTCTTCCAGTTTATCAAACATTAAAGTTATTTCGCTGCAATTTCCCTTCGTTCCGGTTCTTTCCAGGAACCCACTTGGTAGGCTTTGGGGATTTTCATCTTTTTAATATACCCATCACATTTTGCCGACGTATGTAACATGTAATGTGTCATCGTTTCATGAGCGGTGTGCGCCGGGAACAATTTCTGCAAGTTTGCTCAAAAACATTTCGCGTAGAGTACGTTTTTGCACAAGATGGGACCGGACCTTTTCCTTATACCTCATTCTATATTTTTTTGCATTGTAGATAATCTGAAGATGCCTACCACAGGCGAAACGCGACATTGAAATTTGAAAATAAATACCTCCGCAACCAAGAATGTATTTTTATCTTAGACAAAAAACCTCTGGTGTTTGTAAGTCCTTTCAACAATGGCTGCTTCAAGATGTTCCATTTTGCTTTTAACATTTGGTAGGTTATCTCGTTGTAGCCATCCCATTAAGCACACACTCTCCTGTTGTAGGTCTAGGATCTAACACTGCAGATTTGCTTGCTGGAGAACTTAGGGAAGAAATTTCTCTTTAATGGCATCTGCAGTGCTAGTAGTTACTTTATTACGGCTGACATCTCTAGCAAGAGAGGCCATTACGACTTACAGAAAGTTTCCGCTCTTTCTGTCTGGCTGCGCTCCACTAGCGTCTCTGTCGTCGTTATTTCCTGCCTTTGATCTCCACTCGTTCGTTATTCGTCTCTCCTTCTACACAGACTGGCTTCGAGCTGCAAGCGATATCCCGCTGCCACACAGTAGCTACCGCATTTCCACCCACGGCAACCGGCGCGTTGCTGGCTAGTGAGCAAATAGTCCAGGTCTGGCAGACACGTAGCCGCGGAGCTGCACGAGTGCCCCATTTAGGTGCTACCGCCTGCTGCTCCTGGGAGAGCTGCGAGGTTCCGCCGACCACAGATGTTTGCGCAACGAAGTGGACCGCCAGCTCGGACGCTGGACAGCTGACGTGTTCCCACACGGGCTGGCGCCGCCACCCACAGAGTGGCATAAGACTGCAAGCACTGTGCCAGACTTACACGGATCATAGATGACCAATTGCACTTATCAGCCTGACAGAGACTAGCACGGTCCCATTAACCTAATTTGATAATTTTGTCTAAACGTTAGTAAAGGCATTTGAACTAATTTTGTACATTTGATTATACAATAAAAGCTCACTTTCCAGTACTGGCTGTTATGGTTTGTCAATGAGACGTATTCATGCTTAAATTAGATAACGTTGTTGTCACTCGACAGTGTACACCGTTGTCTGCCAGTTTGTCCTCACTGTACTACTGTACTTTTAAACTTCTGTGGTCATCTCTAGCAATTCAATTGTCCAACAGATAAGATCTTACTTTCTGTGAAGCGTTAACGTATTTGTACGTTAATTGGGATCAACACTGCCGGGGTTTTTGTGTGTCAAAAGTGATGGCTTAACAAAATCGGCAGTAACCACGACTCCTTAGGAAATAAAAAAAGAAGTAATGCAAACTGACGGAACAGTGATAAGAACGTGTATAGAAAATTTGTGTTCAGAAAAGTTGAGAAGAACAGTGATGCCCATACCTACAACATCAAAAACGAAAAATGACCTTTTTACCCATTGTTAAAGCTGTCAACGGCTTAGAAATGAGTTCAGTATCCAGTAACAAAATTTTTTTATTATTTGCCCAATGATTTACAATGTCAGACACCCAGAGAAGCAAGTTTTAAACCTAACCTATTTTTTTTTAATGTACGCTGTCTGTTACTTCGAAAGAACGAGCACCACGAAGATACAGGGTGGTCCATTGATAGTGACCGGGCCAAATATCTCACAAAATAAGCACCAAACTAAAAAAATACAAAGAACGAAACTCGTCTAGCTTTAACGGGGAAACCAGATGGCGCTATAGTTGGCCCACTGGATGGCGCTGCTATAGGTAAAACGGATATCAACTGCGTTTTTTAAAATAGGAACCCGCATTTTTATTACATATTCGTGTAGTACGTAAAGAATTATGAATGTTTTAGTTGGACCACTTTTTCGCTTTGTGATAGATGGCGCTGTATTAGTCACAAACATATGGCTCACAATTTTAGACGAACAGTTGGTAACAGGTAGGTATTTAAATTAAAATACAGAACGTAGTTACGTTTGAACATTTTATTTCGGTTGTTCCATTGTGATACATGTACCTTTGTGAACTTATCATTTCTCAGAACGCATGCTGTTACAGCGTCAACCTCAATGCATTTGGCAACGACATTCCTCTCAACAGCGAGTAGTTCGCCTTCCGCAATGTTCGCACATGCACTGACAATGCGCTGACGCATGTTGTCAGGCGTTGTCGGTGGATCACGATAGCAAATATCCTTCAACTTTCCCCACAGAAAGAAATCCGGGGACGTCAGATCCCGTGAACGCGTGGGCAATGGTATGGTGCCTCGACGACCAATCCACCTGTCATGAAATATGCTATTCAATACCGCTTCAACCGCACGCGAGCTATGTGCCGGACATCCATCATGTCAGAAGTACATCGCCAGTGTAACATCTTGTAGTAACATCGGTTGAACACTAAGTGGGAAATCAGCATGTATTGCACCATTTAGATTGCCATCGATAAAATGGGGGCCAATGGTCCTTCCTCCCATAATGCCGCACCATACATTAACCCGCCAAGGTCGCTGATGTTCCACTTGTCGCAGCCATCGCGGATTTTCCTGTTGCCCAAAAGTGCATATTATGCCGGTTTACGTTACCGCTGTTGGTGAATGACGCTTCGTCGCTAAATAGAACGCGTGCAAAAAATATGTCATCGTCCCCTAATTTCTCTTGTGCCCAGTGGCAGAACTGTATACGACGCTCAAACTCGTCGCCATGAAATTTCTGGTGCATAGGAATAGAGTCAGGGTGCAATCAATGTTGATGTAGCATTCTCAACACCGACGTTTTTGAGATTCCCGATTCTCGCGCAATTTGTATGCTACTGATCAGCGGATTAGTCGCGACAGCAGCTAAAACACCAACTTGGGCATCATCATTGGTGCAGGTCGTGGTTGACGTTGCACATGTGGCTGAACAGTTCCTGTTTCCTTAAATAACGTAACTATCCGGCGAACGGTCCGGACACTTGGGTGATGTCGTCCAGGATACCGAGCAGCATACATAGCACACGCCCGTTGGGCATTTTGATCGCAATAGCCATACATCAACACGATATCGACCTTTTCCGCAATTGTTAAATGGTCCATTTTAATATGGATAATGTAGCACAAAGCAAATACCGTCCGCACTGGCGGAATGTTACGTGATATCCACGTACTTACACGTTTGTGACTATTACAGCGCCATCTATCACAAAGCGGAAAAAGTGGCCCAACTAAAACATTCATATTTCTTTACGTACTACACGAATATGTAATAAAAATGGAGGGTCCTATGTAAAAAAACGCAGTTGATATCCGTTTGAGCTATAGCAGTGCCATTCAGCGGGCCAACTACAGCGCCATCTGGTTTCCCCCTCCAAGCTAGACGAGTTTCGTTCTTTGTAGTTTTTCGTTTGATGCTTATTTCTTGAGATATTTGGCCCGGTCACTATCAATGGACCATCCTGTATAGCTGCTATTAGCTGCAACGGGACATTTAGCGGAATCAGAGACGACGATCGAAAATGTTTAGCGGACTGGGATTCGAACCCGAGATCTCCTGCTTGCAAGGCACGTGCAGTAACTATTGCGCCATCCGCGACACAGCATTATTGCAACTGCACGGACTATTTCCGTACTCCTCACAGCCGACCAACACTCACATGGAGTGCCACCTATTCGCAGTCCCTGTAGCGAACAGGAGTATAATAAACAGGGACTGCGTACAGGTGTCTCTAAATGGGAGTGTTTGTCGCTCGTGAGGCGTACGGAAGAAGTCCGTGCAGTTGCAATAACGCTGTGTCCCGGATGGCGCAGTAGTTACTGCACCTGCCTAATAAGCGAGAGATCCCGGGTTCGAAACCCAGTCCGGCACACATTTTCGTTCGTCGCCGCCGATTCCATTTAATGTCCCGTTGCAGCTGATAACAGTGATCCCATTTCAATTTACGTAACTTTAAATCATTTCTCTAAGACAATTCCTTCCTTTCATTGAGGAATTTCTACTTAGAAACTAGTAGTCAGTAATAAAAAAGAATAGTGTAGTTGACGAGTAGGACTAAAACAATAATGTGTACGTTAAAGTTTACAGTAATATCACGTATACATGTCCTGTAAACTGACTCGTTCCACATCACTGCGATAAGATCTTTAAAATGATCTATGGAACAGGCAAGTAACTAACTAACAATATCGCACTTCATTAAGCGATAAAC
This sequence comes from Schistocerca piceifrons, assembly GCF_021461385.2. NCBI lineage: Eukaryota > Metazoa > Arthropoda > Insecta > Orthoptera > Acrididae > Schistocerca > Schistocerca piceifrons. The sequence continues at coordinate 334,580,362 of NC_060149.1, forward strand.
CACGGAAGTATGAGGAAAATTGCAGATAAATCTGCACTCGGCAACATACACACTTCTCACTTGACTAGTGTGCACAATTACATGATTATACGATAAATTTGCTGTTAAATACTGGAGTCTGCAAGGTGTCACATTGGTAACTGAGCTCCGTTAGCAGATGGTATGCAATAGTAAATATTATAAAACTGTGGTCACAGCGCGCAAAATTCTCGCAGTACACTAACACTAACCCCTTAACCTACAATGTGAATTCCAATGACCCGAGCTCAAAATGTAGACACGATCTCGCGGTATTTGAGCAATTCTACGCTGCGATAAATCAATCAAACATTGTGCCAATCGCGCACGACTTACGGAATGTATGTACATGTCTAAAATCCAGCTGGTTTAACTTTGTAAAATACCTGATAAGTAATCACAATCTTATGTAATAATTACATTAGAAACAGCACAAAATATTTATTATCAATCAATACAATATAATGTAAATCAATACCATTTATCTCCAATTCCTGAAAACATCCAAAATTCACATAATTAGCACTCTCACAAAAAGCAACACAAGTCAATAATCTTCAAAGATGTGATATCGTTCGAAACATACATGTACATGTAACGGAACTTTGTGTTACTTGTAGCGAAACTTTGAATCTCTTGCAGTCCCGCGTTTTTTTCTCTAGTATTGTTGTTTTTCGTGCAAACGTTACCCGACCGACGGTATCATGGGCCAGGCCCATGCAGTTTGCGTTTCGCCCGACCGACCTACCATGGGGCAGGCTCATGTGTTATCACATGTGGCCCGAATACTAGACTACGAGTCTCACACTTTGATTAATTTAGTGCGTTAACAAAATAAAATATCGACAAATGAAATACAAAGCTACCTCTTTCGAGAAAAATAGCTGTTGATACGTATTGGGAAATCAAAATGTAAACAACTAGAAGGCTGGCGTTAATCCTTGAATGGCCCGATAGATTACCTACGTGTAATAAAGAGGAAGATTACGTTTCTCAGCAGAGGTGCTGAGATGACATTTGCACGTATGTGACGCTCATTGGAAAGTCCGTAATTTCCACCATTTCAGCAAGCTGAAAGATCATAGGGGTGTATTTGTGGAGTGTATCTTGCCAGAGCCATGGATGGCAAATACGTGTAGTGCTGTAAACAAGTGGTTTTCGCTTTTGAACACTAGCTAATATTGTGGTCAGCTAGCCATAAAATCCACCTCGCTGGTAGATTCCCCTGAGAACCAATGCTGAAAGTGCATGCTCTCTGAGCAATGTTTCACCACGTACGAGAGGACTTCAAAAAGTAAGTTTCACATTTTTATGGCAAGCGAAATAAGTTTTACTGATTGTTGCAGTTAACTTCAAAGTGATGCTATTTTCAACATAGTCATCAAGTCGCTGTAAACAACGGACAGAACATTTCCATTTCTCGACGATAGAAATCTGCTCCTTGGCCACGAAGCAGTTCGAGAATTCTCATTTGAAAATGGTTAGAAAATCTTTCCCCCTATGTTCATTCAGCTTGCCGAAATAGTGGAAATTACAGACCTTCCGATCATCGTCACACACGTCTGTGTGGCCTTCGTCAAATTGCTGGACCCGTACACTACGGCTGGACATAAAATTGTGTTTGGTATATATACCACCAAAATTTCATGGTTGATGTGTGTACAAATGGCTCTGAGCGCTATGGGACTTAACATCTATGGTCATCAGTCCCCTAGAACTTAGAACTACTTAAACCTAACTAACTTAAGGACAGCACACAACACCCAGTCATCACGAGGCAGAGCAAATCCCTGACCCCGCCGGGAATCGAACCCGGGAATCCGGGCGTGGGAAGAGAGAACGCTACCGCACGACCACGAGCTGCGGACGATGTGTATACAGTTTAGACGTTTAACCCACAATAATCATTCTGTCCCGCGTAGTTTAACTTTGGATTAAGATTCCAGGTACAATTTGCATGAAAATGCTGTGGGACGAAGCAGCCGTTGGATACACTTAAATAACTTTCAGTTGTTTCGACCACAATTTTTGTTATTTCCAAAATCGCCTTACGTCTTTCGATACTTCGTCGTTTTTAAACGCTATAATACACAATACAAAACTGGTATCAGAAGGAAGGATATACGTGAGATTTTCACCATTGATTGGAGACATAGTGTAGTGGGTAAAAAATGGTTTTTAGCTCACCTAATGCTGTGTCATAATATAAATCATAGAGGATGGTCAAATGGATACAGTGGATCTCGTCAGTACTCTTGATCAAGAGGCAAATGAAAACTACTGTCGTAGAATAAGATTGAAATCAAGTTCGATAGATACGTGATGCACGATGCATTTGTTTGTTCACAACTAAGTTTTTCATCGTTACATCATAGTAAACAGTTCCAGTCAGTAGAAAATGCATAAAACTTCAGTTTACAATGTTTCATGAAAGGTACTTTTTACAAAACAACGTGTAACAGCTTTCAAAGGTCGAAATTGATACAATGGAAGAAGCCGCTGGGCAGAGCTGAGTACAAAGAGGCAAATTGCTTGTCAACAAGCATAATTTTAACTAATTACTTCTTTTACATTTCCTGCATCAGTAAAAGTTCATAAACATCTTTCCATGGTAATGTACAAAATATTGAAACATCGGTCGTGGGATGTAACAATTACTTTTGAAAAACAATTGGCGCTCGAGAATTTCCATACCCTCCAGTAAGAGTAAAACTCAACAGAACAGGGAGCAAATGCATAATCACCAGACAGGAAGGAAAATCAAATAAACTGCGAAGGCGCAACCTTTGAATATACCGTACATCAGTATCATCAGTAGCATATAGCGACCATCCAGATTACCTTATCTAGTTAAGACTTCTTAAGTGGCAAACATCAGTTGACTGTCAGTGACTAAGACGAGCGAATGTCGTTGTTTATGTATTGAATAATTACGCTTCGCTCATGGTACGTAAAGACCAAGACATAGGGGAAAGAGTGACAATGATCCAATGCGTTGAGGATAAAACAGAGAATAGTACAGTATTTAGCGCAAAAAGTACACTGCGCGACGGCGAACTGTAGTACGTCACCATCTACCGAGGCCTCGTCTTAGCAGTAGAAATATATCTACAAGTGCTGTGAAAATAAACTGAAAAAAGAACAAAAAATGTATGGCTCTGAGCACTATGGGACTTAAATTCTGAGATCATCAGTCCCCAAAAAAATATATTTGATCACTTAACATTTTTGAGGAAAATTTTATTTTACTTTCAAAAATTTCCAAGCACTATAAAGAATAGCCCTTTAGGCACGTTATGATGTATTTTAAGATTATGTTCAGTTTCACCTAACGTATGTTTGTTTTGTAACAGATGCCTTTTCATACTGTCTTCATTGCTGTATTGTGTACACCCATCTCATCCGACTAGTGAGGCGAAGGTACTGTCCAGTTTTACTTCACGTGTTGTTGTCCACGTTGTCACATAGGCTGGTAGGAGTATTCCCTTATGCTTTACGTCCATACATGTTCGCCTTCGTTTTCGATGTTCGATACTTCTTCTGTGAGTATTTGTGTTCATCGTAATCTCATTTCGTGCATCATCGTCGCTGTCACCGTCTCCATCTCGTCGCGATTCTGTGGTAGCTGCCTCCGTCGTCGACCTTGTCGACGCCGTTGCCCCACCACCCCGCCGCCGCCGCCACCACCACCACCATTTATTCATCTGTTTGTCGTCGCCAACACACCACCCTGGATTCCACCGCCGTTCGCCTCCTTCGTCCTAGCGCTCTTCGGCGGCCGTCCACAGCAGTCAACACCGTTCATCACTCTCTGTCATCATGGACCATCCCACTGACTCTATCGTCCACACCTTTGCACCTCCTGCTCTCACTTTAACCACAGTTAGCGTCTCTCTCCTCTCTTACCTACAGTATCCTGTCCTACCACAGCGTAACACATACATCTCAATCCGTGACCAGCTGCCCCGACAATTTCTCTTTCAGCCGCAGCTCACCAGCCACCTCCATCACTGCCTGCCGAGCCAGAGTTGCAGTGATGAAATCAGTAGCATCACTTCATGGAGCTTCATTGCACCAACCAACGCAAACAGCGCTGAAGGACCTGCAGAACTATCAGCTAACCATTACCTACGCCACGTTCTGCCAACCCACAACCATACGATCCTCCAACAGCCGTTAATAAAACTACAAAACGTCAAAACACCGACATGGCTCCCACACCTAATACACCGCAAACTGAAATTGTCGATACTTAGCATGTGGACACAATTCCACCCCCTACATCTTCTCCAACCTTCACACATTCATCCACTCCAGCCCCGATCCAAAGTTGCTCAAACCCAAATCCCTCACCCTCAAAGTCATAAAATACTTACCTAGCCTCCACATCCAACCAATCATCCCTAGAAAAGACTCGATATTACTAAAGGCTCTCAACTGCAACATTCACACCGATCTCCTATCCAAAATTACTCTCGTTATCCTTAGCCCCATAGCCTTCTGAAAACCTCTCACTGCAGCACTCTCTGCCAGACAACACCAACCTTCCTGCTGTCCTCCTGCTCTCACTGCAATGATCACCACAATCGATCTTGAATTTACAGATGAGCATGCAGTGTCCGAACTGAACAAACATCCAAATTTAGAGGTCTGAAAGGCCCTTACGGTCAACAATGACGTTGGTTCCATTAGGTGTCTCTTTACAGAATGGACCTTCATTACAGATCTTCTTAAATAGGGAGTCCTGATGTACCATCACCACCACAAGGTCACACTTTCCAAATCCCATCCTCATTTGTACTGCTATCAAAAGTGTCTTAACTACCAAGAACACCAACCTCTCACTTTCTTAAACAGTGCCCTAACCTTGCTTCCCCTCCTACCTGGAATTCCTCCAACGATTCCCCCCCCCCCCCCCCCCCCCCACATATTCTGCAAAATGAAAAGCAGATCCCCTACCAACAAAATCAGACTTTAGTGTTGTGATTCGTCCCATTGATACCCCCATTCACCCATACAATCCACTCTGTCCGACCCCCACTGAAAACATCATCAACCATCAGTCTCCAAAAGTTTCATCCATTCCAGTGATCACATATCCTTCAAGAAATCTTTGTTTGTGCATGTTCCTTTTTCCTTCTTAACGCCCAAGACACCTACTCCCACAATCTCCTCCTCTTCCTCTTTACCTGCCTTGACACCCTAATCTAAAACAAAAACCATTCTAGTCCTCACCCACACACTCCTCTCTTATTCCTTGTAATGACGCGACACCACTACAACATTCCGTACCACAGCATCCACCCTCTGTTCACCAACAAGCATCTTTTAATGTATACAGTCTCCCAATACGACGTCTATACCTTCAATTATTTATTTTTATTAATTTATTGCCAAATTATAAACCTGTTACCTGATGTTTTAAAACAGATCCTACATCTTACAGTTTTGTGTCTTTCGTCTTCTTTGAAGTTTTCCTTTCTTTTGCTTTTATCTGCAACATTTTGCAAAGAATAATACTTTTTGAAATAACGATAGTTTAAGGTTGAAACACAAATAAAATTTTGTTGTTATAAGAAGAATATAAAGAGATGATAGGATAGAGGAAAGATTTGTTAATGGCATCACCGATGGTAACTAGTGGTGAATATCTCGGAATGATTTCTTCGAGCTGTTGACCGCGAATCATAACAAAGTAGTTATTAGTAGAGAAATAGGCTGTGGGGCATATTTCTATGCTAGATCGGAAGCGCCTCATACTTTTTTACTGTTACATCTCATCTTAGAACTCCTGTTCCTCTTCAGAGTCACTGTTGTCGCTGTGTCTGTGAGTTTCGCTGTCCGCCCTGTGGAGACTATTGTTACGTTGCACACAGGCATGTCTGTTATGTCGTGACCGCAGGTACTCTTCATGTGCTGTTTTTTGAATACTGTTTGTAAATGCGTTTCGTTGTGCCCATTGTTCTTCTTCTCTTATTACTGTGTATACATGTATGTCTGTTTCTGTGTAGTCCAAGTGTAGTGCATGTCTATTGTTCCCGTGTTGTCTGCAGAAAAATACAGTATGTTCTGGGGAATATTCTTCCTCGCATGTGCATGTAGGTTTCTGTCTCAGACTTATGCGGTTTCAATGCGCGGGATTACGTCCGTGTCCTGTTAAGAAATTTACCATACCGCGGGTGGGATCGACATCTTTTACTCTCAACCGCACACTTATGTCAGGGAGGAGGTCATGCAGTCAACGTTCCTCATCACTTAGATTCCACTCACCTCTCCAAGTATCTAAACCCAGTCTTTAAAGATGACATGCCGCCTGTATCGGTACATCAGTTATTGTGTGTACCTTATCCAGTCTCCGCATCTTTAACCAGTAACTTGCAGCTCTATATTTGATTGTGATATCTGTGGGGTATATTTCGAGCACCACTCACAGTTCATCCACTGATGTGGTGCCGAAGGCTCCAAATATCCTAGTAGAACACTTCTCTGCCCTCGTCTGACTGACGCTTTGTTGGTGACCTTGTTCAGGCTGTGTGCCCACGTGCTAGCTACGAAGATGAGAACTAATTCGGAGTGTCCGTATGACTGGCAGAGATAATCACTAATGTTTTGAATTCAGCCTCACCAGTAGTATTTTTCTGCTTCCTCTGTTGTTAGCCCCATCTGTTCGTGGAAATTTAATTTCTCATGTATGTATACCCCAAGATAGCGCGTAACATGTGCTCGTCTGATGTTTGTGTCCCCAATTTTAACTGAAGTGTTCCTTTGATGTGATCCTTTCAGTGCCGTGAAGGTTGTTTTGTTTTCGGCTATCCTGTGTTTGTTGTTGTGATACCATTCTGTAATTGTTTTTTGTATTCCACTAGCTTACTCTTCCAGTTTGCTTCTGTTGTTTGCAGTGAGTACAACTAATGAGTCATCTACGTAGGCGACGATTCCGTCTGACCTGGCATTCCCATTTAGAAGTTGTAGGAGGGTTTCGACCTTTATGGCCCAGAAGATGTGGCCGCAAATCGACCCTTGAGGACAGCCTTCGGTAATTCATTTAATTACTTTCCGAATGTTCATCTGCCGTTCGACTACTCGCTCCTTATAGTAGTCTAGGATACTGTTGTACAGTGACTGTGGTACCTCCAGGCGTCTTTATCTTTCAAACATTGCGGGCTACCAGAGGTTATCGAAACCCCCCGCAATGTCAATCATTGTTGCGGTGGCGTATTTTTGTGTTGTAGCATTAACTGTGTGTAGTACATTGTTGATGGAATCATCTATTTATTTGCCAGTTCTGAAGTCGAACTAGTGTTGGCCAATGCCCCTTACAGCTCTGTCGGTTTGCAAGCTTTTGCACAGTAGCTTCTTCTGAATCACTTCTAGGGTGCTTATTAGGCATATTGGCCTGCAAGTTTTTGGATCTGAAGGGTCCCTGTCTGCTGCTTTCTTAATAACGACTGTATATCAGGTTTTCCATACTGTAAGTACCCTGCCCAGCCGTAAGGCATCATTCAGTAACGTTGTTAGCAACGAGGTGATCTGCGGTGCTAGATTTTACAGTTTTTCCGAGTGGATACCATCTGGTTCAAATGCATTCTTGTTTTTGAGCACTGAAATTGCTAGCGCAACCTCTTCTTGCGTAAAAGGCCAGGTGACAGTTGCAGTGTTGTGTGGTGTGTGTAGGTTTTCTCTTAGTATCGTATGATATTGCGTGTCTGTATCGATGACGCCGTCAGGGACCAGTTTATACAACAGAAACTTCGTTGTATTTCTCCATCCCCTCGTCGTTGTGCCGTCATCCTGCCTTAGCGTTTCCAGAACTAGTACAGTTTTTATCTTCACTATCAGTATTTTGTATAGTTCTCTCCACATATATTGCTCTGTTTCAGTTGTTACAGATCGTTCCCTTCGTCCTTAACGAAACGTTCCTCTAACCTTTCACATCATCCGAACATGTCTGTATATCCTCCACCATACAGATAATTCCCTTTCCTTGGCCGGAGGTATAGTTGCGATTGGTCACTACATGAAGATCCTTGGTCGGCCACAGCCCTTATACAGTACTCCTACTGAACACCACATCCTTTCCGTACTCTTCAAAACCCTGTTACCTGTGCCACTCTCTACATCCGACCTAATTACCCTATCACCTACGACTTCCTCACCCACGATGACAATCCCTTTTCCACCTAGATTAATCCTGCTGAGTTCAACGTGCGTAGTACCACTAAAGAAGAAATAGTTGAATGATAAATCGAATTTTAACATATCGACCAATTATCACCTTGGCATATTTTCTTATGATCTACGAAATTTCGCTTGATGAAGTCAATGGTCTGAGAAATTGGTACGCTAATTTTCTGTTTAACAACATCTAATGAAGCCGTGTATGTACACTCTAAGACAAAAATAAAATGACGAACCATGAATGAATTATACGAATGGGGCGGAACGTGTTATTGATGTGCTCAACTTGTGAAACTCTTTCTCTTGAATAAATCATATACTTTTTCTGAAACTGTAAACACTTGTTTGTCTGCACATGTACATCACATGTACCGATATCCGTCACATTTGGATAATTTCTTCGTAGTGGGTCGTTTTCTTTTACTTTTTTCTTAGAGTATATTTTCTGCTATGACGAAAGCGTTTGTCTTTTCTACCAAATGCTATGACGTACTCAAGGAAAAAGACTTCTCTAAAGTGTAAACTTCCAAAAATTTTTATTGATATCCCTATTTAACTTATAAGTAGGCGAAGCCCGACTGTTTTCAACTTGATGCACCGGATGTGAATCCTTTCGCAGCTTCATCTGTGATTTACGTATAGATATAAATTAATTCATTATCTTCATTCTACTCCTATCTGTATCAGTTGAATACAGAAAATATCTCGTCTTCAGTCTCGTTTTCAAGGTTGCAGTAAATTTTTGCAATGGATTACATTTAATCTTGGTAATAGTACAGCATAAAAAATTTCAAGCCTTCGTCACTATGACTTTGTTGACATACAATTTTTCATTAAATTATCTTACAGTTTTTGATAGCATTGGGGACTTTGCCTCGTCTTGTTTTGCTTTTTCTTTTGCATTGTTTAGTCTAATAGCGATGTCTATGTGTTGACTTCTATTTAGTTTTGATTCGTTAGATTTGTTTTAACTTTAGCAACTGCGTTTTTGATTAATTTGCTGTCAATTGTAGGTGGAAATTTATACTTTAATCTTTGATGCAACAAATTAGTTTCTCCAAATTTTTCCTATGACAAAAAAAATATTGGAACCAATCCGTAGGTCCTTCAAAAAGTGTTTAAGAGAACATACACATGACAGCAATGAAGGCTGTTTACAAAGGCACCTTGTACGTTAGGTGAAATTCAGCAGTATCTTAAAATACTGCACAATGCGCCTAAAAGTCTGTTCCTGAATAATATTAAGGAATTAGAAATTATAGTGAGTAAAATAAAAATTCGTCAGAAATGCTAAGTGAAAAAATAAATTTTCCGAGGTCTGGTTTTTCCGTTTATTAACTGAGCATTTGCAGATATATTTCTGCTGCTAGCCTGAGACCTTGTTAGATGACGACACACTACATTTCACCCTCACACGATTTTCTTTATGTGCTAAATTCTGTGCCATTTTGTATTTTATCCTCAAGACAATGGAACTTCGTGCAGCTTTCCCCTATGTTTTGGTCCTAACACTAATAAAGTTTGATTATTCACTACATATAGCATTATATCCCCATCTTGGTCACCGACTGATAAAATCTTTCTAAGAGATTACTTAGCGCTTTACGCTGCATCCTTCTCCAGCACCGACTCGCTAGATGGATTAGGGTACTCCCAAGTACTAGTTTGCTGTTGCTGCTCCCCTTGTTGCACACACTGGTAGGGATGCTCCTCTACCTGTAGCGTCCGTACCTGTTTGTCTGTGTAGTTTATTTGCGTCGTCGAGACTGTGTTCTTGGTGTTATTTTCGTCATGAAAACTTTATTCTGCGTGTTATTTGCGTCTTCGAAACTTCTGCTGTGTGGGTGCGTGTGTGTTCGCCGTCATCTTATTTTGTAGATCATTGTCACTGCCGCTGTCTCCATCCCGCCACCGCCGCCGCCGCCGTCGGCGACTTCAACCATCTATCAAGCATCAACGGCCGCCGCCACCGGCATCTCTGCCACCACCCCTGACACAGCTGATGTCATTACTGTCACATCGGAGACATTCTCATCGTCCAAATTTCAGCCACAGCTCGACAACGTTTTACCTGCGCCTCTTCGGCAGCCGCTCACCCTAATCGACGACGTTCATCACTGCCCACCACCCTGGATCATCCCACAACGTCTATCACCGACACCTCTCTTTCTTCTGCTCCCACTGCCACCACATGGAGCACGTCCTCTAACCCACTCCCATACATATATCCTCCTTTAACTACAGTATCCTCTCCCACCACAGCAGTACCGCATGCGTCTCTCTCCGTCTGCAGCTCCCCTATCCATTTCTCGGCCAGCAATGACTCACCATCCACAACATCCACCACGGCCACATATGTAACAGCCCACGGAGCAACAGCTGCGAAAGGTGATATCACAAGCATCACTTCCTCAAGCCTCACTGCACCAACCAGAAAATGCCATGTTCCACAATTCACAACAACGTCACATCTTGGCACCACTCATCACACAACCACCTTTCTCCTCAATAGCCGTTAAAAAACCAATAAAACGTCAAAACTCTGACACCCATCACACTTCCATACCAAATAAACAGCAAACTCAACCAACACAACTAAGCACATGGACACAACTCTTCCCCCTTGATCAACTTCCCTTACCATCAACACCTTCATCTTCTTCAGTACAGACCCAAAATTCCTCAATCCAAATCCCTCATCCCGGAAATCAAGAAATACGTACCTAGCCTCCATATCCAACGAATCATACTGTGTTTTTCGATAGTTCCGATGTCACAGCGCAGGTGCACGCTCGTAGGTTGGCACTACGAGAGCGGGCCAACTACGCCGACCACAGCGCCCTCTAGCCGACGCTGTGGAGCTCAACGAGCACCGCTCTACTTTCTGCCCAGTTGATCAAGAGCAGACGACCTGGCAGCTTCGACTTGTCCGGGGGGGGGGGGGGGGGGGGGGACTAGCGTTTATAGACTTTGTAACTTCTAGTAACTGTTAGCTTTGATGCATGAACGGCTTCGCACCTACGTGCCCAAGTGTACCAAAGTTAACTAATGTGTTTGTATATGTTTATACTCCAGTGAAGGTGCTTTAATTTTACTTGAAGTACCGAAGTGCTTTACCTCACCTGCTCCTACTCGCTTCCTTCGGCCTATTTTACATATCTCAGGAGCAGACCGACGTGTCGCCTTCCAGGCGGGATGCAAAACATACCAAGAAAGACTCCTTATTACTCAAATCCCTGAAATACAACTTCCACACTGACCTCCTCGCTAAAATTCCTTGTGTTATCTTTGATCCCTAAGCCACATTAACATCTCGTACCACAATACTCCAGGCTAAACAGCCTAAAGCTTCCTGCCGCCTGTCCAACCTCTCTGCAGTGGTCACTAAAGTCGACTGTGGGGTCATAGATGAGAAAGTGGGATCCGAAATGAATTACAACCCAAATTTAGAAGTTCAAGAAGCCCTTCGGATAAACAATAATCATGGCCCCAGTCACCTCATCCATGTTTTTCCTGATTCTGTCTCTATCATAGAATCTTTCCTTATAGATGGCGCCCTGATTACCACCACCTTCACATGTCTGTCGTTCCTTATCCCACCCTCACCCCTACTGCTGTAAAAAATATCTTCACTACAATCATCACCTAAATGCAGAATGTACTCACCCACTTGTTCACACTGTAAAGTCTCCCATTTTCTTAAATAGTGCCCTAACCTTACTTCATCTCCTACTTGCAACACCTGCAATGACTCCCACTCCACATATTCCGTAAAATACAAAACCAAGCCTCAACCAACCAAAGCAGAACTCACTGTCCCTATCTATCCCACTGAAACCCCCATTCGTCCCGATATTTCCCTCCATTCAACCTCCATTGCTGAAGATATCATCAAACGTATGACAGTCGTCCTCCAAAACATCCATCCACTCAAATGTCCACACACCCTCCAACAAATATCGCTTGCTACCCACTCCATCTTCCATCTCAGTAACCAGTCTGCCTAATTCCACGATCAGGACCATTTTCCCTTCGCCCACCTCAACACCCTAGTTTAAACCTGCTGTAGTCCTCATCCATACACACCTCTCTTTTTAGTTACAATGGCGCGACGGCATTAAAACATCCTGTACCGCAACATTTACTCGCTACCCACCAAGAAGCATCTTTTAATTCGTACGGTGTCCCAACACAACGTCCATACCTTCATCCTTACTGAGACACTCCTCCAACACTATCACACAATCAGAATTTCTCTCTGTATCCTCCAACATACAGATAATCCCCTTCCCCTGGCCAGAGACGGAGCTGCAATTGAATCGTAAATTTTCAAAACGACATTTCCATGGTTCTGAGTTACGGGCATAGCAGTTTTCCAGTACCGAACTCACACCGCTTAATACCAAAATGACTTTGGTCTATAACTTCTGTACACTATTTCCTGTAACAGAACATTCTCCTTCTTTACCGGCAAAACAGCGCTAGTCCAGGACTTGAGTTATTTTGCTTGTCAGGTAACGATAATTATTAACATATTCATGTATAGCTTTAAGTTGGTAAAATGTCTATACTACTTTTGTTTGTGTGTTAGACCTGCGATACCTAAGTTCAATACGAAAGTGGTGTCTAATAGCAGTGCTTTATGTATTGGTGTTGTTGAATATGAAGAAAAAATGACCAGACAAGGAGGAAAGCAATTAAAAGAGGCGCAGGATACAAGAGATCTAAAATAAAACGTGCTAAGGTTAAAGGTTTGGAGGGCATAAATTATGTGGGAAAGTTAGTTTCATCTACACAAACAGGGCCTGCTTGCGGGTAAGCATTTTGGATTTAATTTTGTTTAACAGTGTTGTTGTACACATCATTGTAGCTTACCGATACTGGTAATGGCATTAGTAATGCGAACTCTTGTTTATAAATCTTTCTCATATATTTCAGATGCAAGAAACAATGTTTTAACTTGATTTCCGGAAATGAATTGTTAAAAGCAGTTATTTACACGACTGATTTTGATACTAAGAACGAACAAAATGTATTCTTACAGGGACAAATTAAAAGTACTGCAGAAAAGACGAAGAGGAAGGAAAGACACGCCTGGTACTAGGGCAGCTATGTTCAAGTACTATGTTAAAGATTCAGACAAGCAGATAGAGGTCTGTAAGAAAGCTTTCCTCGGTGTTTATTGTGTTACAGAGTCCAGGATGAAGAGACTGTGTAAGCTGCTGCTTAGTGTCATGTCTCATGACGGCCAATGTGGAAAACACAAAGTAAGGAATACAAAAGAGGCTGTTATACTTACTTCTGTTCATGCTTATATTACGTCATCTCCAACTAAACAAACTCAGTATGGAAATACAGATGTTCTTCATTTAAACAATGAACTAACTATAGAAACAATGCATAAAATGTTTCTTGTCAAATATCCTGATAGTAATGTGTCTTACCACCTTTATCACATATATTTCAACAACCATTTCCGTTTGAGATTTGGGGTAGACCCGGTGTAGACAAATGCATTACGTGTCAAGAATTGAATGTTAAAGGGAAAAACTGTGCACTTAATGATTGTCCTAACCGTGTACCTACAGAAAAACTCCTAGTTCACAAACGTCGCAGCGAAAGGCTCTACAGTACAGTGTAAGATGCAACCTCGTATGCACAGAGAGAGAGGATTTTCTTTCTTTAACATTTGGCTACATGCAAAATGTATGCTTGCCAAAGATAACAGTTCAGGACCTGTATTATTATCGTCAACTGAGAGTTCCAGTTTTCTCTGTGCATAACACGAAAACTAACTCAGTATACTTCTACATCTGCCTTCAGGGGCAAGCTAAGACAAGGCTAAAAGAGGTATGCAGCTTTCTTGCCCATTATTTCAATACATGTGTCCTATCTTGTATTAAAGGACTCTAGTTGTTTTGTGCTGGCTGTCCAGGCCAGAATAAGGACAACACACTCATCAGGTTTTTAATGGCTATAAGTGCTCAAAGGTGTTTTTTGAACATCAGACTTCGTTTTCCTATGAGATGACACTCCTTTATGCAACACGATAGGGACTTCAAAGTAGTGAAAAGACGACTGAGGTGTGTGGACAGACTCTGCACAATGAAGGACGTGTGTAAGCACATAGCCAGTACTAAAGGAAATTTTACAGTTATTATCGTTGAAAGTGAGAATGTTTATGAAATCCTAATTCCATTGAGACGTCTCTTAAAGACGTTCCTAGACATAAAAAGTTATTTTTCACTGTTTAAACTTTCATGGAATTCTGCTTTTCTCCAGAACAGATCGGAATAGTTGAGGTAAAATCATGCATAAGAGGAATAGTTCAACATCCTTTCATCCTTGGGCCAACATATCCACATATTCCAGAAGTACCGGCCGGCCGATGTGGCCGAGAGGTTCTAGGCGCGTCAGTCTGGTCGCAGGTTCGAATCCTGCCTCGGGCATGGATGTGTGTGATGTCCTTAGGTTAGTTAGGTTTAAGTAGTTCTAAGTTCTAGGGGACTGATGACCTCAGATGTTCAGTCCCATAGTGCTCAGAGCACATGATTATGCAAATGGTGTGGGTCCAATCAGTAAAAATAAAATTAAAAATATACGCAAAATTCTCAAGCAGATTCCCGACTGCAATGAATCCAAAGCATTTTAGGAGAAAATTGCTGCTTGGGAAACAAAGACAAATGAGTAAAGCTGTAATTTCGTTTTCGAAATTTTGTCCTGTATGTTTATTTCCCTGGATGATTTATTGCTCTATGTAATCTGAATGTGTTTTTCGATAAAGAAAATACATTTTTCTGTGTTTATATGTCAGAATTTTATTACATAAGAAGCACTGCTGTAGTTAATTCGAAAAAGACTTTAGTCCTTCGTTTATTTAACTCAAAATTTGAACATGAAGAGAGTACGAGGTCAAGCTTTTGTAATGACAGTTTTATGTAATTTCGATGCTATAACTTAGTGTGATACTCGCTTCAGTAAGCTAACAGACAGTTTTTTGTTGTTTCTGAAAATGTACCTCTAGGGACTTAGGTAGTATGGCAAATTCTCGATTCACTTCATCACCACAAGAATATACCTGTTCGTCTATAGCCCTTATACAATAGTACTAATGAACACATTACCCTTACCCTGCTTTTCAATATTCGAACTATTACCTGTGTGTCTACATCCAACCTAAACACTCCATCCCTATGACAGCCTGACACTCATCGAACATATCTTTTTCTATTTGCGCTGACCTCAAAATAGGTCCTAGATGTTTGCTGGGCAGGGATGCAAAAGGGCGGTCACGTCGGGGTGTGGCTATGTTGGATCGGCTGTTGTCATTTCACGTCTCTCCTGCCTATCTGATCTGATTCGCGCCTCATTCACGTGTCTGTGCGTGTTAGAGCAACATGGTTGAGTAGATGTTCGCAGAATACATCGACATGATCCTTCTCAATGACGAAGATACGGTAATGGAAGAGTTTCTGCCGCTTTTATCAAGATCGTCTCCACAACGTCCGACTGCATCGCATACCCTTTTCGACACAATCAGGCAACGGCTTCGAGAAAGAATACCTTCACCGTTACCAGGCGTGTCTGTGGTGCTCCACGGAGACACCGCACACCCGAACTGGAAGAGGCTCTACTGCATCACGTTGAATAGAACCCGTAAACGTGTATATGAGCAATTTATTTGGATATTTATGAGAGGAATTCTATAACAAGTGATGTACTGGGTCACCTCTGATCAGTTACTTGTAAATTGGTCCCGCTACTAACATGTTTTCAAATAGTTGAGACGGCCGCTGTGGCAGAGCGGTTCTAGGCGCTTCAGTCCGGAACTGCGCTGCTGCCACGGTCGCAGGTTCGAATCCTGCCTCGGGCATGGGTGTGTGTGATATCCATAGGTTAGTTACGTTTAAACAGATCTGAGTCTAGGGGACTGATGACCCCCAGATGTTAAGTCCCATAGTGTTTAGAGCCATTTGAATCATTTTGATCAAATAATTGTAGCACGGAAATGGTACGTTTCCGGTCATGAGTTTCAGTTCAAAATATTATCTACTCATTCCCCTCCTCAAGTCCTAGATACCTGTAACGGGAATTTACGAACCTCCTGTATAATTGTAATTGTGGATAGTATTTTAATTGATGCTTGACAGTTAAAGAATTTTAGTTGGACAAGGAACTCTGGATGGTCACCATACACCATTGATAATATCGATGTATGTCATTTTCGAGAATGCGCCTTCGCAATTTAGTTGAATTTCCTTCCTGTGTAACGCTTCTGCATTTTCTCCCTGTTTCCCTGAGTTTTAATCTTACTGGCGGAGAC
Source organism: Schistocerca piceifrons (assembly GCF_021461385.2). Lineage (NCBI taxonomy): Eukaryota > Metazoa > Arthropoda > Insecta > Orthoptera > Acrididae > Schistocerca > Schistocerca piceifrons. The sequence goes on from NC_060149.1 coordinate 334,596,881, forward strand.
TGCAATATATTGTAAGTAGGCTGTTAAGGTTTTTACGTTGGTAACGCCACGTAGCGCTCTGTATAAAAATCACTGACTGTGCTGTTTGCAGTCTGTGGCTGGTTTGCATTGATGGAATATTTGCTATTGTAGTGTTGGGCAGTTGGCAGTGTTGCCAATTTAGCGGCTTTGTCGCTAGAAATGGCGACTTTTGCCTTCGTCTTAGCGACAAAAAAAAAAAAAGACTTTTTAGCGACAAAAAATATTTAACGACCTATCTGGCGACTTTTGGAGTACTGACGACTTTTGAAGTACAAATCAAAACAATTTTGGGCCAGTATTTTCGTTAACAAAACTAAGATTTTAACTATAGAATGGGTACTACGCTGACTTTGTTCTAGATTTACTAAGTTAAATTAAGTTCTTAGCAGATCATGTAGCATTGTTCAGCATTTAGTAAACCTGACTGTGGGAATTGCCTACAGAGTAAGAAAACCTTGACTATAGAACAATTCATTATTCATTACCCACTAGCCCGTTATCGTCGATAGCGTATCTATCTATATTTCTTCAACTTTTGAACTCCCTTTATTTATCGAATTGACAGGAATCATAAGTATATATTAAGTATAATAAAATACATTTCTGTCCAACAACCTCTAATTTTTCGAAATGTTAATTCGCAGTCAAATTATTACCACATGCACAGTGGTAACGCAAGAACAACTCGGTGGGGGTATATGAGACATTATTACGTTTTAAAGAATGAACAATAGGACTGATATCGAGTTACCGAGTGAGTAGATTGTTTCATAACCTCTAGTTCGCCTGAGTTTTAATGTATTTTCAGTGATTATAAGTTGGTGAAACTTATGTTGTGATGCCTTACATAATGGATTTACCGCAGAAGAAGAAGCAGTACGCTCAAAAATATCGGGATGCGTGGGAAGCAGAACCTGAATTCAATGGATAGCAGAAACCAGTCGTTGGAGACTTATCCAAGGCGAGTTGTCAAGTAGGTGCAACAGAATTGTATGCTAAATTGTGTGATATTAGAAAGCATTCGAAAACTATTAAGTATAAACAAAAAATTGATTTAAAAAAAAAAACAGAAACCACCTTACCTGTGAAAATTGTTCCGAAAACTACAGTTAGAATAGCAAGCAGAACGGAGGCCGCCCTTTCTTTATTTATTGTTGAACATTGTTCTATTTTAGCTGTAAGTCATTTAGGAATACTGCGCAAGACGGTGTTTTCCGGTGATACGGGAGCTAAAAATATGCAATTACATCGTACAAACTACACTAACATTAAAACTGAAGTTTTGGTTCCATATTTTACACAATCATTCGTTGAAGATATAGGTAATCAAAAATACAGTGTACTAATAGATGAATCCACAGATGTATCAATATCTAAAATGCTAGGTATAGGTATACGGTACTATAGTGTAAACAACCAAACCATTAGATCAGCATTTCTCAAACTCGCTGTAGTAGAAACTGCAGATGCAATAAATTTGCCTGCTGTTCTTGTGAATTCTTTGAAAGATCTCAAACTTACAATCGCTAATATGGTAGGAACTGGCATAGATAATGCTTCTGCAATGGTTGGAATAAACAATGGGCTCCTCAAACAACTCAAGAGAGAATATGGTTTGAAGCATTTGGTATTGATCCGTTGCATTTGTCGCTCTCTTCAGCTTGCAGTTTCGCACGCCTCAGTGAGTACCATACCTAGAAACATAAAGTTTCTCGTACGGGAAACTTACAATTGGTTCTCCATTTCACCCAAAAGACAAGAGGAATATAAAAAGGTTTATGAGACAGTAAATTGTGGAAAACAGCCACTAAAAATTTTGAAGGTCTGCGCAGCACGTTGACTTTCAATTGAACCAGCAATACGAAGAATTCTGGAGCAGTGGTAAGAACTAAAGCTACATTTTTCACTTGCCATGGTTCAAGACAATTGTTACACTGCCGATCTTTTGCACAAGATGTATTGTGACGACTCAAATCATCTTTACATGTTTTACCTTAAACATGCTTTAAAAGACGTACAAGTGGCAATAAAAGCTTTTGAAGGAGAAGACAATGAGCCCACTAAATTACTAGATACACTTGTATTTCCCATGCAGTCACTCGGACAAAACATAGTTTAACTGTTGATTTGTTGACAACACCAGTTCCAATCGAATGTATGTACGCAAATCCGAACCTTGGCTTTATGTTTGAACAGAAATTGTCTGAGTCAAGTTTGTCTGAAGAAAATAAAGTTTATTTGAAGAAGAGATGCATTCAGTTTAGTCTGAAACTCATAAAAGAAATTCAGCTAAGACTGCCAAGTAACATTACGATCCTGAAAAAAAGTCAATGCTGAATGTTGAAGAACCACTAAAAGTGAAGAAAAATAATGCTGTAGCGGATGTAGTCAAAGAATTGGGTTTTAGTGGCGATTTCATAGACGGTATGCTGCAAGAATGGCATAATATCAACTTCATTAGGTGGAATAACACTACTAAAACTGTTCGATTTGGAGTGAGGTTTTGCAGTATAAAAACGCAGCAGGGTAGAATCCTTTTTCTTTGATTTCACAACTAGCAATGACTGTTCTATGCCTACCGCATTCAAATCCTGAAGTGGAAAGAATATTCAGTTCTATGAACATTATAAAAACCAAACAACGTAACAAATTATCGTTAAAGACAATTAATGCTTTGATCATATTGACAGACCAGCTGAAGAAACAAAATAAAGATTGTGCATCTTTTGACATATCGTCAGATGTATTGGAGCTTATTGGAACGAACAAAAGTTACTCTTTTGCGACAAAACCAGTCGAACTCCAACATCACCTTTTGAGCGACGTTCAACCCTCTACATCAACTACAGTTCCGTGTCCATCAGAAAGAGTAAATTTGTAATTCTTAATATCATGAACTGATATATGATGACTTTTGAACATTATTAAGGTAAATACATCGTTTGTTCTCTATCAAAATCTTTCATTTGCTAATTATGCCTATCAGTAGTTAGTGCCTTCAGTAGTTAGAATCTTTCATTCAGCTGGCAGTATTTGCGCTCGCTTGTGTGAATGCTCTGAAAAGCTAATCATTTGCGTATCACATCTTCTTCATGTCTGTTAAATTTCGCGTCTGTAGCGAGTCATCTTCATGGTGTAGCAATTTTAACGGCCAGTAGTGTATATTTCAAGGATCATTTTATAGTCCTTGTCAACCATATGCTAAATTTTCATGTTAACAAGGATGGAGGAGGAAGAGTTTGTTTCTCTATTTTGAGATGTCCTCAAAAAGTTGATTATAGGCATTTGTATGTGACATAAAATTGAATTTTATACGTCTACACTTTCCTGAGAAAAAAGGTTCTTAACAGTCGGCAGACAGACAGACGGACGTACAATAAAGCGATCCTATAAGTGTTCCGTTTTCACAGATTGGGGCACGAAGTTCTAAAAACTTAGTTGCGAAGAAACAAATGCATAGTGCACCATGTATCTAGCGCCGGTTAGCGGTTTACTTCACTTCGTGTGCCTTGGTTGCAGTTTGCACTTGTCTCTTGGTGAAGAACAATGACGATACGCAATGTGCCCATTTGACAATTTTCTATGTTTAATATTATGAGGTAGCATTTCATAAGCTAAAAGTCATTTTATACCCAATATAATGTGTTTCTAATTAATGATGAAAATGAAATGCCTTGTCTTTTGATGCCAGTTTTGTGTCGTGTTTTACAGCCTCTGTAAATGTTGGAATGTCGAAACGCGTAAGACCATTTTGGAAGTAATAAAAAGAATGATCAAGACATCGGGAAGATATTAACGTTTCCAGTTTTGGCGCCATTTCACTCCCGCACTATGATGCACCTGTTATACGCTCCGTAGAAGAGCTGTACTTGTAGGGATCTGAGAACATGTACTCTCTTCTGACAATGTACCACTCTTGTCGCTAATAGTCTTAACGTGCGACAACGTGTGCAACTTACTCTCTGAAACCCCGAAGCAACAAACCGTTTCCTGGCCGCTCATGCATTCTATTCCCGTGCTTATTATGTATGCTAGAGCCATATCTGAGCGTGAGCGTGCGTAATTCTTTACAGCCTAAGGATGATGGGCTGGAGTTAACGCTGATCCTTCTAAATGGGTTTTATTGGAGGCCTAAGAGGCCGGCTTAAGGGCAAGTGATTTCCAGGAACCTGCTGGGAATAAACTTTTGAAAAGTCTTAGCAGGAAACTCTATTTTGCGGTGAAATGACTAGACCGAGCGGGAAATGGCCAATGAAATTACCTGCATGCGGCTACTGAGTCAGACTGACCGAAAGGCGTTATTGTCAAATAATTTCGTGATGTGGTTTGAGCTCCCGAAATATCGTAGTCGACTGACAGCCTTCGTGAGTTTGAGTTGTCTAGTCGTGGACTCTTCAGTACAGAGTTGGTCTTTTTTTAAATATTTGATGGAGGTCGGGACTTAGCGACCATTCGTGATCAAAGAAGATACTTCTCAGATACGGAAAAACAAGAAGGGGAAATGTGTTCCCCCGAACGGGCATGGAATTTTATTTGGTTTTGTGCAGTTTTGATAGGTGACAGTTGACTTTTAGTGAGCATGCAGGTGTTCGACTAGCAGAGGCCTCCTCCTTCAAGTTGAGGAACCACACGACTAACTTGATGGTGGCGTTTTAGTGGACGAGACGGACTTGACGACGTTTACCAGAACCCAAAAAATTATACTTGTTTCGGTTGAAACTTCATTGTCGTCTTTTTGTCTGACTTTTCTCTTATTGGTTTCGAACTATGTTCATGATATAGTGTATGGAATTACTGGCGGAAATAGTAGAAAGTGGTGTATAAACTGTTGATTATGTACAGTCATGCTCAAAAGTAACCGAACGACCTGAATTGCATTTCGCCTGATTCGCGTGCAACCCACATAACGCGGCTGTCTAGCAGGTCCTCTAATCGCTCCTTGGTACAGTCGTTTGACTATTGAAAATGGTTCCAACAAGTCACTACTAGAAAACATTGCTCTGTATCGCAAAAACTCAAGGTGTAAAGTAATACCACGATACTAGAAATATCAGGGAACACCTTATCACAGGTAAGACTGTCCTTAAGGCTTGTAAGCTCACATTTATTGCAATAAATGACATACCTGAAATGTTACCACTCTCATTATTACGTCAGATATGTAATGCACGTAGTAAGTTCGTCGTATTCGTGATTTTCTTTTCAAAGTAGCATACCGTACTTGTTATTTAACACAAAATGACATTAAAAAATTAAGTTATTCTCTAGCAGCTAGTTGAGAATATGTATGAACTTCAAATGACACGACGAACCGTCTCGTTCTGCATATGGATTCAAACTCAGGTCATACAGACTAAGATTTCGTGACTGACGGAAACTAACAGTCATTCCCGACTAGGCATACAGAGAGTGATATACCTCGATTTTAGACAGTATCAGTTAGCAAATATCAACTTTAAATTACATTACGTAAACACTTTTAACGGTCACAAATTCCTACCCAGCATCTATTGCCCCTGTTAACGAACTACGAGAGATATTTAATATCGCACCTTCACAAGTAACTTACTTGAAATGCCGTGAGGTAAAACTTTGTGTTGGACAGGGATTCGAACCTAGAACCTAATCGGATTGTTATCGAAGCACGATCAACTGTGACATATTGGATTTTCTCGACAGTAGCTAGATGTTTTAACTGAAATGACGAGACGAAATATTAATTTTTTCCTCCCCTGGACTCCAACCCGGCACCTATCGCTGTTATATTCTAGAGAAAACAAACGTTAAATATGGGTCTGTTACACCAGCAGTGACATGTGAGCATGTTTGAACTAGAAATAATATGACGAAGAGTTCAGTGCTGACTGGGAATCGAACCCCACACATATCGTTGTTGACTACACACAAACAGACGTCAGCTACCGAATTTTTCTCCACCAGCAGCTCAGAATAACATCCTTGAACTTACAGTGAAGTCGCAAATAGTTATATGTCTCACTGGGAGTGAAAACCGTCAGATATCGTTAGTGTTGGCAACGAATGAAAATGCATTAAAAATCAAAATTATTATCCTCCACCAGATATGTGTTCTCATGCTTGGGCTTGGTAATTCACAATGAGAACCTTAGTGCCCGGGCAAGATAGGAACCCATTCACGCGCAATATGTGGAGATGTTGAGGAGTCTGCAGTTTTGAACAAACAACAAATTGTAGTCCAGCTGTATCGTCACGAAGGGATCAAATTCCGCGTCAAGAGCCGTCTGAGTTGCATTCCCAGTTCAGAACCAATTTTATCGGCATTCAGAAGCTCAAATAAAAGATGGAATAAGTGTCCTGTGACCCTACATAGCGTTTGTTTCGTCACTAGAAATAAATAACTAGAATAAGAAAGGATACTGGTGATAAAGTTTCTACATTTCACCACCCCTGACTTTATTGTGGTGCAACCTAACGTCTACTTGGTAGAGAAGGAATATCATGTTTAATATGAATTTTAGACCACAATGCCATTTCACCTTCTTCACCTGGCGTAGCCAGAAGCGAATAGAATCTGTTTCTCCCTATCAAAAATCATCCGCAGAATGTGGATTCGAACCTAGACCGTGGATACACGAACCTATCACCAATCGAACAGACCACCAAACACTTTTCTCTATTACTCATTTTTCTACCATAACACCGATGCAGCACACTCGATGATAATTCTGACACACTGGCTCCCTGTAGTGGTTTGCAGCATGTTCAGTACAGTCATTTACTTGGTTGGCCGAGTCGCCATGAACTAGCTGCCTCGGCTATCCAGTGCATACATTCGACCCTATTTTGTAATCACCGAAATAAAATAGCGTAACTGCCACCTACACAGAACTGCCAGCAGTGTAGAATGCAGAAATTGAAATAGGAAGTGTTCCTTTCCATTTGAGCTACACTATTGCGCTATCTGTTTGTTGAAACCATCGTGCAGTACAAAAGAAAAGCTGTACTGTCTGTCTCTCAGAAGTCTAGATCCGGACTTATGCATTATCTCACAGCACTGTGGAATGCGGAAGTTGTGGAGGAACTGTTGTCGACTTCTGGAGCTGCTAGCTACTAGCGTAACGGTAAGCGTCGCGAGTTCTATTACACCTACTGCTACATGTTTTAAAAAGCAGTTCTGCTGTCTGCTGAAGTTATCAATTTAATGGAACTTTGAACATAATTCCCTTCACTTCTCAACCCAAAATAGTCGCATGTGGAAAGGGGGCGAACTTCTGCGACACTTTCTTCTTTTAAGGTTTAATAGACGGCCAGGCAGCAGACGCATCTCGAAGCTTTTGTGTTATGGGTGGGGAGAGGGCATCGTGCCAAAATAGTCAGAAAAGTATTTTCTACATTAGCTGTCGTCTGGTAGTGGCATTTTATTCTTCTTCAAACCTTGTTTGACAGCTTTAACTCAGAACAAGTTTTCTACATGCATGTAATCAATAAACAGCATGTGCATTGTCAGACTGTTACAGATAACATCGGATAATTCGCATAGATCGTATGTGATTAATTTTTGTCTCATGTTTAGTATTGTTTTAACAACATTAAAAGAAACCTTAGGAAAATTGTGCACTGTATTATAAGAAATGAAATAAAAATACCCATGATAACCTTACGACGAAAGTCTGTTTTAATAAAACTGAGTACCTGTACACAAGCGTGCCTCTATCGGCACGAATTAGTAAAATACTACTCACATAGATTTCGATTGGGTCTGTGTTTAATTGGTATGCTGTGTCATACTCAACAGGTATGCAAATGTGGCATTTCATAAAGGAATTTATGTATTCCTAGAAACCCAAAATTTGCTTGGAAGCAGCGGAACGAGACGTTCCCTATTGTGCATCATTGTAAGTTTTTCACAATTTGTTGTTTGTTCAAAACTGCAGACTTCTCAACATCTCCACATATTGCGCGTGAATGGGTTCGAATCTTGCCCGGGCACTAAGGTTTTTATTATGAATTACCAAGCTCTAGCATGAGAACACCTATCTGGTGGCGTATAATAATTTTGATTTTTAATGCATTTTCATTCGTTGCCAACACTAACGATATTTGACGTTTTTTACTCCCAGTGAGACATATAACTACTTGCGACATCACTGTAAGTTCAAGGATGTTATTCTGAGCTGCTGGTGGAGAAAAATTCGGTAGCTGACGTCTGTTTGTGTGTAGTCAACAACGATATGTGTGGGGTTCGATTCCCAGTCAGCACTGAACTCTTCGTCATATTATTTCTAGTTCAAACATGCTCACATGTCACTGCTGGTGTAACAGACCCATATCTAACGTTTGTTTTCTCTAGAATATAACAGCGATAGGTGCCGGGTTGGAGTCCAGGGGAGGAAAAAATTAATGTTTCGTCTCGTCATTTCAGTTAAAACATCTAGCTACTGTCGAGAAAATCCAATATGTCACAGTTGATCGTGCTTCGATAACAATCCGATTAGGTTCTAGGTTCGAATCCCTGTCCAACACAAAGTTTTACCTCACGGCATTTCAAGTAAGTTACTTGTGAAGGTGCGATATTAAATATCTCTCGTAGTTCGTTAACAGGGGCAATAGATGCTGGGTAGGAATTTGCGACCGTTAAAAGTGTTTACGTAATGTAATTTAAAGTTGATATTTGCTAACTGATACTGTCTAAAATCGAGGTATATCACTCTCTGTATGCCTAGTCGGGAATGACTGTTAGTTTCCGTCAGTCACGAAATCTTAGTCTGTATGACCTGAGTTTGAATCCATATGCAGAACGTGACGGTTCGTCGCGTCATTTGAAGTTCATACATATTCTCAACTAGCTGCTATTGAATAACTTAAATTTTTAATGTCATTTTGTGTTAAATAATAAGTACGGCATGTTACTTTGAAGAGAAAATCATGAATATGACGAACTTACTACGTGCATTATCTATGTGACGTAATAATGAATGTGCTAGCATTTCAGGTATGTTATTTATTGCAATAAATGTGTGCTTACAGGCCTTAAGGACAGTCTTATCTGTGATAAGGTGTACCCTGGTATTTCTAGTATCGTTGTATTACTTTACATCTTGAGTTATTGCGATACAGAGCAATGTTTTCTAGTGGTGACTTGTTGGAACCATTTTCAATAGTCAAACGACTGTACCAAGGAGCGATTAGAGGACCTGCTAGACAGCCGCGTTATGTGGGTTGCATGCGAATCAGGCGAAATGCAATTCATGTCGTTCGGATACTTTTGAGCACGACTGTACATGTTAAGGACAATGAAGTAAAGTAGGATATAACGTTATTTCCCGTAATATAAAGTCATACCTCCTAACTCCTTTATACAAATATAAAAAACATTAACGTCCGGATATTTATGTAAGTGATCAAATAGCTTAGAGAATTCTTGGATACTTCAAGTGAAATTGGCAGTTCGTACCACATTGGCTTGACAATGAACATAATTTCCAATTGCTGTTGGGCAGTCCTGATAAATAAAGAACAACCAAAAGGTTATATCAAAATATTGTATTTTTTCAAGAAAGTTCAACAACCACGACACTTCCTTTTTGCATTTATAGGATGTCGCAACTGATTTTTGTTTTTAAATTAACTTTCATTCCGCTTCTTCTTATTTGTTTTCACAACTCACACTTTGACACATTGAAATAAATAAAACTTCCAGTGGACGGAATTACACTTAGTTATTGCTTTCAACTTATATTTGAAATGATATTTCCGATAACCTTGTGATCCTCACGTACTATTAGCCGAAGCTGCTTCTATTACACTTATTTCTTCTCTCCCTTTTGCCGTTTGATGTTTCCTCCCGGCCCCAAAATTTTTCAGTGTATGACCTCAACACTAGTGTGGTGAAGTTTTGCTTTAATCAACCTGAAGGAGTACCTAAAAAAAACAAAATAACAGTAAATACATTCTTATGGGAGCCCTGATAATTAAACAGTCCTATGAGTACTCGTACAAGATTTTTAGAGAATATATTGAAGGTGTTATACAATAAAACTGTTTTCAAACTTACTTGCTACATACATTAAGCCCAAACAGCTGTGTAGTTTTACATGCTTTATATGCATTATACGTTTTAAAAAGAAGCTATAATGAAAGTTGTACTTACGGACATTATACATGCCATTCTCAACTTCTGTGACCACTGTCATTAAATTACGTGGACACTCTAGAGCACGGTCCTCCTCTCGTATGGAAGCACTTAAAGCTGTTCCTTTGCTAAATGGTGAAAATTTGCTTGAAGACAGCCTCATTATTCTATCTGCTTGTTTCTGCAAACAATCTCTGGATGTATTCCGTTCCACGTTAATTCTCATCATCAGTAAGAGATACGTCGAAATCAACTGAGTCACTTGCAGCATTCGAAGATTCTGAAAAAATCAACATTAAAAAATTAGTATTGCAAACTTTAAAAATTTGTATAACATTTTTCACCATATATCGTGAAGCAAATAAAGTGCAAAATGAATAAAACTTGTTCAGTGACAGGTTGTGTATTATTTATGTCTGTTTCATCCCCGTTTCCTGTTTGCTCGTTCCCCTATCCATCATTATCAAATAAAGTCTCAAGGTCCTCTTCTCTGTATACATGAGTCATGAGGAATTCATGTCGATAACAACCTAACTCTGGCAGAACAAATTTCGAACGGAAAACTTTTGATCGACCCTTATAATTACAGCAGCGTTTTCGTTTCTTGAAGCCCTCAATGCATTATCGTCGATAAAGACCATTCATCACACAAACCAACAAGGAGACTCTGAAAATTACGAAATTACCCGGATAATGTTGTTTTATGGGGAGGTTCTGATCGAGACCGATATTTTTACATATTTGACATCTCTGAACTATACACACTGACGGAAAAACAGCAGTATCGAAAAATAATTAATGTAGAATAATGAAATTTCGGGAATAGATCTGTCCAGGTAACATATTTAAGTTATCAACATTTTAAGATCACATGTTAATGTAAGCGCGATATAAGCCATTACAAATGTGAAAAAAATGTTCAAATGTGTGTCAAATCTTATGGGACTTAACTGCTAAGGTCATCAGTCCCTAAGCTTACACACTACTTAACCTAAATCATCCTAAGGACAAACACACACACCCATGCCCGAGGGAGGACTCGAACCTCCGCCGGGACCAGCCGCACAGTCCATGACTGCAGCGCCCCTGACCGCTCGGCTAATCCCACGCGGCACAAATGTGAAATGAAATGCTGGTACATCAATAACCATTGTAACAGCCATAATGTTGAATGCAGGCATGCAAACGTGCATAAATAGTGTTGTACAGGTGCTGGATGTCAATTTTTGGGATGGAGTTCCATGCCTGTTGCACTTGGTCGGTCAGTACAGGGAAGATTAATGCTGTCTATGGATGAAGCTGGGGTTATGGTCTGATGATGGCATATATGTGAACGACTGGAGACAGATCTGGTGACTGAGCAGGCCAAGGCAACATTTCGACACTCTGTAGAGCATGTTGGCTCACAACCGAGGTGTGTGGGCGAGCGTTATCCTGTTGGAAAGCACCCTCTGGAATACTATTTGTCAGTGGCAGCACAACAGATCGAATCACAATACTGTCGTACAATTTTTCAGTAAGGGTGCGTGGGATAATCACGAGTGTGCTCCTGTTGTCTTACGAAATCGCACCCAAGAACGTAACTCGAGGAATAGCTCGAGTGTTTCTAGGTCGCACACAGGTTGCTTGCAGGCGCTCTCTTGGCCTCCTTGTAACCAACTCGTGGCCATCACTGCCGCCGAGGCAGAACCGGCTTTCATCCGAAAACACAACAAGCCTCCACTCGGTCCTCCAATGAGGTCTCGTTTGACACCACTGAAGTCCCAAATGGCGGTGGTTTGGGGTCAGTGGAATGCACGCTACAGGGCGTATAGCTCGAAGCTGTCCTTGAAGTTACTGATTTGTAACAGTTCATTGTGTCAATGTGGTGCCAACTGCTGCTCAAATTTCTGCTGCAGATGCATTACAATGAGACAGAGCCATACGCCGAACGCGGCGGTCTTTCCTCTCGATATTGCCACCTGCCCGTCCGTAGACTGGCCTTCTTGTGACCGTGCATTCTCGTCACCACCGCTGCCAGCAATCATGTACAGTACCTACATTCCTATTAAGTCTTTCTGCAGTATCGCAGAAGGTACGTCCGGCTTGTCATAGCCCTATTAGACAATCTCGTTCAAACTCAGTGAGGTGTTAATAATGGTGTCCTTGTCGCCTTAAAGACGTTATTGATTAACCTCAACTACCACCTCCAATCTCAAAGATAACCAACTCATATTTAAAGCAAACGTTATTTGCATCCTCATAGTAGCACTACCAGCGTCACTCGTATCCGACTGGAGAAAAATTTTGAATAGACGTCATCTTTCAGATGTAGAAACAAACAAACCTACCAACGTACGTTTATGTCGCACAACTCATTCTTTGTGCTGCGATTTTTTCCTTCAGTGTGTATTACGCCTGAAATAGGATTTTTTGATTGTGAAAGTACTTTAGAAGTTAAAGCGTGATGAATGGAACCGTGCTCCGACTGAAATATAGGCAGCTGTAAACGCTCGATGAATAGGTTCAAGAAAAGATTCGGCCAATCTACAATGATGATGTCCTTAAAAGATGCACTGGTGACAATATCTAAAAATTTGACGAGTTATCTCACAGGAAACGAATGACTGACATGAAGTAAATGATGTCTCAGTTTGTTAAAAGGGCTCAGATTGTAAAAAATACTTCACCAAATTCAGAACCAGAGCATGTTTGAAGAACAGGAAGGATTCCCCTATGATTCTGCGATCGCAGATTAAAGGTTAGTTTTGAGACAAAGTTTTCTTCGCGTTTTCCTCGGAATAGGATTTTTTGGAGTGTGAAGCAGTGTGGAGCCTCTGAAGATTAACCGATTCATTAGATTTTTTTTTAAATTAAAGGAAATTACATTTGGATTGCTTTAGCAAGAGCTTTTTTTATTAGAATTTTAAATACATCTCTGTTTGGTAAAAGTGAAACGCCAATACCGATAGATTTGGTCATTATGAAGTTTATTTCACCGATCAGGGACTTGACTCTACACAAATTACTAGCATCACAGACGTATATACGCGCTATGACTGTGGAAATTCAGTACGTAATAGCGCCACCACGTGCTGCAATGAAAGTCGCTAAACGTTGTGGGAAGGAGTCAGAGTATGCCTGAATATGCTGCTGAGGAATATTCTGCCACGAGGTTTGTAGGTGCGTCCACAAATCAACTGTGGCTGCCAGAGGAATAATGTTACGAAGGACTTGCCTACCTACCATGTCCCACATCTGTTCTATGGGAGACGTCAGGCGAAAGGGAAGGCCAGAGAATCAGTCGTACCCGTCGTTCTTCGAAGAAGGCTTGCACGTCCCTCGCCACATGCGGCCGGACGATGTCCTGCTAAAATATGGCATGTGGATTGGCCTCCAGAAGGGCAGTGCCTCAGGCTGTAAAACCTGCTTGATGTGGCGATAGGTGTTCAGATTGCGCTCAAGACGTTGGAGGCGAGATCGCTCGCTATAGGCAATGGTGCCCCAAACTATTTGTTTTCTATGGCCCTCAACAATACAATCTGTCCAGCTGCGTTCACCACGGCAGCGTTGAACGCGTATACAGTTATTACTTCAGGACAAGCTGATGCGGGACTCGTCCGAAAACACTACATTTTGCCACTCAGCAGGCCATTTTTGGGGTTCACGTTCCCATTGCTGGTTCAAATGACTCTGAGCACTATGGGACTTAACAGCTGAGGTCATCAGTCCCCTAAAACTTAGAACTACTTAAACCTAACTAACTTAAGGACATCACACATATTCATGCCCGAGGCAGGATTCGAACCTGCGACCGTAGCAGTCGTGGGGTTCCGGACTGAAGCGCCCGCGGCCGGCTCCCACTGCTGTCCGTGGCGTCGTTGAGTTCTGGTCAATGGAAGCGACGCAATGACTTGCGTCCCGCCAGTCTAGCCCGCAGAAGACGGCATCGAACCCTCGATGCAGACATGCCCACATCTGTTGCAGAGCTCTGACATCGCGCCATCACTTTCAACGAAGTTTTTCGGTCCATTACGGTCAAGCGGACAAGATGGCGGTCATCTCGCGCTGCGGTCCCATTGGGTCGTCCAGTACTCTGTGTCCCGCCTTCTTCTCTCCACGGGGTTCCGCTTACGCCTCACCTCACTGTTGAAGCGATGTGCCTTGTACGAGCCGCAACGTCACGGAACAGCAGCCCCTACTCCGGAATACCAATCACTCAGCCCCTTTCGAACGCACACACATGAAGATATTCAACCCTTTTATGTCGGCAAGGCGTAGTGGCACTGGATTACACCCACAAATTCACTTCTTCTGACCGCTCTGCACAGACTGAGCGTTGGCTAACACTGACCTGTCCTGTCACACGAAATAGGGCGCTGTAGGACCTACGGGCACGTCTACTCTCTGCTGTTTAAATCACTCATTACGGTTCCATTGCTCTACAAGTGCTCTTATCGCCGTGTGTTGCAGACCATTGCTTTTGAGTGTTTCACTTTTTACAAACAGTAGTGTATTTTTCTGAAACATTTGAACTTAGGAAAGTATGCCAAGAAGGTGCCATGTTTTGAGGTATCTTGCAAAACCTCATCGTGATGCTCTCCAAAATTCATTCTATTTGTATAGGGGTCAGAAATAGCCACGACTTTGTACAAGGGTCCCCACAAATCAGGAGGCACCGCGACGCGAACTCCTTGACAAGGGCTAACAACCGCCATTTAACACGAATGTCTGTATAATAAAGTGGTAAAATTCTCGTTTAAATAAAAATAAGCATTGTATGATAAAAAACCTAAACTTCACTCATTTTCCGGCCCTGTCGACCAGAAGCAACGTAGCCCAGGTAGATAGGACTTTGTTATTAACTTTCTTAAATTCACGTTATTGCTCATCCAAAGTGACCAGTGCATTTAATGGCCGGCCATGAACGACATATCCCATATCTACCTCGCTGTCCGTTACACACATATTCCAATCCAGTGGTCGGAGCTCGGAGTCTTTCTGAAAGTTATTAGATTGCTATAGATTATTGTTGCTGATGAGTCTTCCGGGTTGTCTTGTGAGAAAACTCAGCGTCGCTAGGAGCACCTCTGAAGATGTCCAGCGCAGCTCTGGATGAAACACCAGGAACCTAAAGTTCCTTTGACCACGGCCATACAACCCGGAAGAGTCATCAGCACCTATCACACCCGGTCGTGAAAGCTTTCATTGTATGATCGTTTAATTATTGACTTTGGAGTAGTTTGTAGTTCCACTCTGACTGACGGGTCAAAGCGAGGCTAGCGACTCTAATTTATACTACTTTTACATATGCAACAGTGCATATAATTAATTCTGTTCTACCAACTAACGTTTCCTAATCAATATGCGGAGCACAGACTACGCCAGTGTGCATGGTTTGTGTCCGCGGCCATGACTGACACTTGGCGCGACATGATACAACTTCCGAGGACGTAACGGTTCAACCATACCTCTAGTGAATTTTTACAACTACATGTATTCTTCCGCAGGCCTACTTACCGTGTGTGGCGGAGGGTACTTGTGATACTACTATCTTTTCCCCCTTACCTGTTCCGTTCACGAAAGGAGCATGGGAAAATTGACTGTCGGTATAACTTCATTTCAGCTCTAATTTTTCTGACTTTCTCGTCGCGATCATTTCGCGTCAGTCTTCTCGGAATGTGCTCCCTCGGAATTTCAATAATAAACCTCTCAGTGGTCGAAAACGCTTCCCTTGTTAGGGTCAGCCACTGGAGTTAGACGATTTTCTCCGTAACGTTCTCCTTCTGAGTAAAGAATCGCCTGAGGAAACGCGCCGCTCTACGTTGGAACTTCTCTATCTCTTCTATTAATGCTACTTGGAAGGGCCCCAGCCCGATGAGAAATATTAAATGCTTTTTAAGAAACATGAATTACATGTTCTTGAAACTCTTCAAATGAATCACAACTTGGCATACGAATTACCTACTATTTGTTATACATCTTCTCCACAGAAAATGTTTCATACAGAAGCATTCTTACCACAGCTGTTTGTTTGAAGATGTGAGGTTCCCGGTCCTTCCACCTTGTCCTCTTCCCCACCCACACTCCGAACCCAAGGAGCGCAGCTATTGGCCGATGCTTCTAAATGCCGAATCTCTGGTTAGAAATTGTTGCCACTATCTATGAACAACAGAAGGACGAACATTTAACCTACTAGCCACCTTCAACTTCTCTTACTTCTTGTCTGCTGATCATAAAACGAAATTCACGGGACACTATACCTGGAAACTGAACGTGCCGGATACGAACAGCAAAGTGTGAGACGACCTCTCTCTTAATCTAACTTGACTAGAGTCATTAACGAATAATTCAGGTCTTCAAATGGTGCAAAACTCTGACAGCCATCGAGTGATATGCTAGTTACAGCACGGTTTCTCACGTTTCTAGTCTATGAACAAAGTTTTAATTATGATTCACATACATGAGCAAATAATATTTTACAGAAGTTGTCAGTCATCACATCGTTAGCCGATTGGCGTGGAGATCGTAACAGTAAATTGTATATTGCTCCGAAATTTCACGCCGGCCGCGGTGGTCTCGCGGTTAAGGCGCTCAGTCCGGAACCGCGCGACTGTTACGGTCGCAGGTTCGAATCCTGCCTCGGGCATGGATGTGTGTGATGTCCTTAGGTTAGTTAGGTTTAAGTAGTTCTAAGTTCTAGGGGACTGATGACCACAGAAGTTAAGTCCCATAGTGCTCAGAGCCATTTGAACCGAAATTTCACAGACGTAATCCAGTCTTCTGCTATACTATTGCTACAAGAGGTTGTTAATACACAGTGTAACAGCACGATTACTTGCGGGGAAAATAGATGCAAGTACAATATTACGTGCTGAAGTAAGTAATTGAGAAACTGAGGGTATTTAGATAATTATTAAGTTGAACAAAGGATATGGCTTCAAATGGCTCTGAGCACTATGGGACTTAACTTCTAAGGTCATCAGTCCCCTAGAACTTAGAACTACTTAAACCTAACTAACCTAAGTACATCACACACATCCATGCCCGAGGCAGGATTCTAACCTGCGACCGTAACGGTCGCTCGGTTCCAGATAGTAGCGTCTAGAACCGCTCGGTCACCCCGAACAAAGGATATTATGTACAAGATGTTAGTAATAATTACTTTGGCTACAGGAAGCAAAAGCAAGCGGTCGGAATGTACTAAACAACACAATTTCCTTTGTACAGTGTAATTTACTGAACGACTGGTTTCGGATGTTAAGCTTCCACACTAAGCAAAAAGTACGGACATTAGGAGCACCCCTACCAATTTAAAATTCTTATCTGAGCAAATGATGAAGGGTTCCCCACTTCCACTCCACTGAATTCAACATTTTTGCTACTGTTAAGTACAGGGGAACATCATTATTATGTAACTTAGCAGTTCAACAGCGTCAAAGGTAGCAGAGAAAATATTACACGTAGTTCACACAGATTGGGATCACAAATATATTCGCTATACACAAACGTAAACTGTTCACTGCAAGAGATATCTCGGCTGACTGAATTCGTTTGGGGTACTCACAACGAATGTTGATATTAGTCACAACCTAGGGACCCCTAGATCAACATTAGTCAGTGCTTTCTCTCTCTCTCTCTCTCTCTCTCTCTCTCTCCGCTGTAGTGATGGATTCAGTAATGGTCCACACTGTGAGGATAATTTATGTACATTATATTTGTTAGCTATAAAATAATTGCACCCTAATGTGGCATTCAAAGTTATTGACATAGAAAAGGACTAGGTTTGCTAGGTGCTGGAAGGCAGTTAGAAATACATTACAATTGCTTTTCCTCTCACACAATATTCTTGTTAGGACCACGGATACTCTTTAACACGTATTCTGACGTTACTGATGTTACAAATGCTACTGTTACAAAAGAAAGTAATGAAATACCAATTATATTCCTGAAAATACCACAGTCGTATTGGTCGTATTGTAGAGTATTGATTATTATATTGAGGCAAACAGAAAATAGGCAGTCTGAATTGTTCTGGAGCTGCTTAGTGCATGTCATCAGCAGGTGGCGAATGGTATGTCGCAGGTGCGGATGTTGCGTTGCGTGGGATGATGGTACTGGCGGCAGCTGTTGAGTGCAGCATGGCGGCTGGGTTTAACTATACCTGGATCGGAATAATAAAGTGACTGATAGCTACTTGCTTACGTGATAGCTACCATAGCAATAGGAAATCAGAGAATGTGCTTGGTCACGCCTTCTGTTCATCATTACCATTTCGCTCTCAAACCTAAGCTGCCCGTGGCCACACTCAGTTGCATTTCACGCTTGCGGCCGGTTACGTAACAACTGTAATTCATTTTTGTTGTTTTCCAGTGTATGTGGCGAGTTTATCTTACGAGAGAGAATTCCTCCAGCTAGAAGCAGGAGTGCGCAGAAAAGTGGTAAGGCTACAGACACCCTGATAATCAAATATTTTTTTAAATATTTTATCATTGCAACGACTTTTAGACTTTACCTATTGTACTCTTCATTTATTGAATTCTGTACCATTTTATAGTTGACGAATATGTGTAGACTTACAGTGACGACATCTAACGAGCTTATGACACAAACATAAGGGCATGTACTGCAGCATGACTCCACCGTCACTGTGGCCTAGGTTAGACCCTATTTCAAATATGTGCGTCGATGCTAAGCAGATTTCCACATCCATGAAAGAAACAATTTTTTAGGTATGGCATATTTTGTTGTTTTACAGTTTAAACTGTCTGCTAGTTATATTTCATTTTGTCATGCTTTGCTGCTGATCTAAACATGGTCATCTCTGACTGAACCCTGTTATCTAAGGACCAAGCGTTTTGTGATCACTGACGGAGATAAAAGAAATTTATTCTAAAAATAGAATACTACACTTTAATGGTCAGGTGTGAATGTGTCTTGCATGGAAGCGATCAACGGTTGGTGCCGCGGTCATATTGTGTAAGCGGACAAACATGAACCGACAACATTGCCCCCTCTCACGCTCAACTGCAAATCACTTTCGTATTGTGATCGAGATATAGCACAACCATCTCTTAGCTGTGACTCTTGCTGACGATCATCGTTTACATAACACAACAAATTGTTCCGCGGCCTCGTAACACATTTACCGAGCGATATGGCCGTCCTGATTTAGATTTTTCGTGATTTCCCTAAATCGCATCAGGCAAATGCCAGGATGGTTCTTTCGAAAGGGCAGGGCCGATTTTCCTCCCCATCCTTCCCTAATCCGAGCTTGTGCTGCGTCTCTAATGACTAATCCCCTTCTCCTTCTTAGAACATTTTGAAATGTCTTACATCAAGCCCAGCTAGGAAGTCTATTACGAAGCCCACCATCCACTAGGAGTATCTGTTTCCTAGCATTGTGCAAAACTTGATGTAGCCGTGTCCCTCCATTTAATTGGTTTTCTCAGATTCTCCGTCTCACCAATGGACTTATGTGATAGCGACTTCCGTGGCGGTAGTGTCACACCTTTTTTCCAACGATAAAAGAAACACAAGCGAAGAACATTCCTCTCTAGGTGCATCGCTAAATAATGTTGAATGCTGTTTAGTTTCCACATCTCTAAAGTCTGTATTCTTCAAAGTCATCAGTTTGTCTGCTTTTTCGAGTACCACCTTTATTGCGCAAATATTGACTAGACCTAGTGGCAAAAACATGCGCTGGATTCATGTTCTGTCCTCCCGGCGCTATGGGCGGGGTGGGGACTCCTGAAGATCCAGGCGGCTTACGGTCTCTTCTGGGCAGCACTTCATATCTTCTGAAAAAGAAGTGACGCTCATGCAGCTTATTTCTTTGCCACAAAAAAAAAAAAAAAAAATTGCTGGTGATAAGTCATAAATATAAGATTTTTTCAGCTAGCAACATATCGTTTTTAAGCCGTCTTCTGCTAATTATAAGCGTGACTGAGACGCACTGGCCATTTCACCCATCACACCGCAGTCAGTTCGTAATCGATATGAATCCATCAGCTTCCATCAGTTTTTTTTTTTTTTTTTTACTTGCTTATGAGGAACAGGATCCAGCATGGACTTTTAAAGGGAACGTGTGATGGAAATAATATTTGTGAGATTTGTATTACGGACTTCCCACACCTCAATCCTCGTCACTGCTGACGTGCTACTCCCTCGCAGTCTTGGAAATTTGGCCGCCAACAGACGTATCGCTTAAGTCAGCAGCATTGTGAAAGTAAGTCTCGAAACTGGATAGAATTAACTTACCTAGTCAGTCACCACGAGACTTGAGAAAGTAAGGGTCCATTAATAAGTGTTATATGAAATTTCATTTTCCTTGAAATATTCTGAAATTTTGTGTACTAGTCAACTGGTTTTGTTAAGATTTTGTAACTCAAATAAAGATACAAGAAATATGTAATTTCCGAAATAATTAACGTCCTAATAAAAATTTTAAAGATATATTTTAACTTTCATTATTTCCAGTTGGCATACGTATCACATTATGCATTAACTGTCCTAATCGTGTGCAAGTGCATAGTTTAGTTAATTTAGGACACTAAAATAGCTGATTCGTAATCGACGGCGCCCCACTCACAAAACTCAATCAGAAAATTTAGTTTTAATTTGACGTTCGTAGAGAAACTACAGGCCACTTTAAATATTCTGGTCTTATGTAAAATCGCTAAGCACGTATAGGGCTCCCATTCAACCCCTTGTTGACTAATCTGATGTGGCAGTTAAAGACAGCAGAAGGAAAGCCAAAGTTCTAAATTCTGCGGTCAAGAAATCGACAGACAGGAGAATCGTGTAAACATGCCGTCATTTGACCATGTGACATACTTGTATGGATGATAAAATGGCTTTTGGATTTGAAAGCAAACAAGTCACAAGATCCTGATGGAATCGCAATTTGGTTTTACAAAGAGTACTCTACGGCACTGCCCCCTTACCTAGCTCGCATTTATCGTCAATCTCTCGCCCAGCATAAAGTCCCAAACGACTGGAAAAAAGTGCAACTGACTCCAGTACATAAGGAGAGTAAAATAATGAACCCGCAAACTTAGACCAATATGCCGAACTTCAGTCCACGAATCAGTGTGGTTTTTGAAAGCATCGATCGTGCGAAATTCAGTTTGCCATTTTCTCACATGTAATACTGTGAACTATGGATTAAGGGCAACAGGCATATTCCATATTTCTAGATTTGAAGAAAGCATTTGACACGGAGCCCCGTTGCAGACTATTAACGACGGTACGAGCATATGGAAGAAGTTCTTAGATATGTGAGTGGCTCGGAGATTTCTTAAGTAACAGAACCGAGTATTTTGTACTCGACGGCGAATATTCATCAGAGACCAGGATATCGTGAGGAGTGCTCCAAGCTAGTGTGATAGGACCGCTGTTGTTCACTATATACAGTACATAGATGTAGTGGAGAGGGCGGGCATCAATCTGCGGTTGTTTGCTCATGATGCTTTGGTGTACATTAAGTTGTCGATGTTGAGTGACTGTAGGAAGATACAAGGTAACTTAGACTTCTGGGAACTTAGACAAAATTTCACCAAAGCGATATTCTTCGGACATGGAGGAGATACAGAGAGAGACAGGAACTGACGATGATATGACTCGCTGAGGCCGCCCAAGGGCTACTACTGCAGTGGATGATCGCTATCTACGGATTATGGCTCGAAGGAACCCTGACAGCAACGCCACCATGTTGGATAATGCTTCTTGTGCAGCCACAGAACGTCGTGTTACGACTCAAACTCTGCGCAATAGGCTGCATGATGAGCAACTTCCCTCCCGACGTCCATGGCGAGGTCCATATTTGCAACCACGACACCATGTAGCGCGGCACAGATGGGCCCAACAACATGAAGAATGGACCACTCAGGATTGCCATCACGTTCTCTTCACCAATGAATGTCGCATATGCCTTCAATCAGACAATCGTCGGAGATGTGTTTGGAGGTAACCGGGTCAGGCTGAACGCCTTAGACAAACTGTCCAGTAAGTGCGGCAAGTTGGAGGTTCCCTGCTGTTTTGGGGTGGCATTATGTGGGGCCGACGTACGCTGCTGTTGGTCCTGGAAGGCGCTGTAACGGCTGAACGATACGTGAAGGACATCCTCCAACCGATAGTGCAACCATACCGGCAGTATATGGGCGAGACAATCGTCTTCGTGGACGACAGACAATTCGCGCCCCCATCGTGCACATCTTGCGAATGACTTCCTTCAGGATAACGACATCGCTCGACTAGAGTGGTCAGCGTGTTCTCCAGACATGAACCCTATCGGACATGCCTGGGATAGATTGAAAAGGGCTGTTTATGGAAGACGTTACCCCACCAATCACTCTGAGGGATCTACGCCGAATCGGCGTTGAGTAGTGGGACAACCTTGACCAACAGTTCCTTGATGAACTTGTGGATAGTATGCCACGATATACACATGCATGCATCAATGCAAGAGGACCTGCTACTGGGTATTACGGAAATCTGGACCACCACCATTGAAGATCTCGCTGTGTGGTGGTACAACATGCAATTTGAGATTTTCATGAGCAATAAAAAGGGCGGAAATGATGTTTATGTTAATCTATATTCCAATTTTCTGTACAGGTTCCGGAACTCTCGGAACCGAGGTGATCCAAAACTTTTTTTGATGTGTGTATTAGAGCACCAACTTGCGTCCACTGTGAACACGAGAAACCTTGAGTAATCTTTTGTATATCTTCTCACAAAAGCTAACCATCCTCCGTATACTAGATTGTCATCCTAGATAGTACCGAACTTAGAACCTGAAATCGGATTATTTGACGTAATACTGGCCACCCCAGACAGTGCTTCACTGTCTAGACGTAAGAAAAAGCTTGTAGCGAATATTCTATTTAAATTTGACTTTGTTGTGTTGGATTATTTTTGCTAATCAGGACGTAATACGTTATCTGGACAATTTTCTTGAAATTGTCAAGTCACACTCTATGTAAATCACTGTGCTTCATTGACAATAATACAGGAAATAAACCAATTTCTTACAGCTAAACATCGATGTTCTCTGTAGTAGAATAAGCGTCCACTCCTACCCCATTAATTTATTTTACTGACGCTAACGCACTTACGGGGTGTTTTTGCTGATGTCTGAAGAATGTGAAAAGGAGTGGGGTGTCAGATAATGGTGACACCGCCAGGATGGCAACTGTTCTGCCAGCATGGCAATTAGTCAAATTAGAAGGAGTAATTAAATACTGTTTTTAAGAATTCAGAAATTTTTTTTTGAAAAAAAGTGATAATCTTACTCAATGTATGTGATAGTATAGTTGTTAGATTATTGTAAATGTGTGATCCACAGAGTAGAAAAGGTTGTATTAACGAGTCAAGAAAATTGTTTGTGTTTTTGAGTAAAAGTAACTTGTGATCGGTCTTTCTGGCGCGCGAAGTTATCCACGGCGTTGTTGAGTTGTTTGAGTACCCACAGACTGTGAACGGTGTTGATAATGATGAGTTCATGTCGCAAGAGACTTTCTATGATACTTTGGAGACGTATCAGGTCGTATAACATCATGCTGACTAGAGCTCACGCACCCGCAATTCGTGAAATACAGAGGTCAGTTGCCAGCCTGTGTGACCGAGCGGTTCTAGGCGCTACAGTCTGGAACCGCGTGACCACTACAGTCGCAGGTTCGAATCCTGCCTCGGGCATGGATGTGTATCATGTCCTTAGGTTAGTTAGGTTTAAGTAGTTCTAAGTTCTAGGGGACTGATGACCTCAGAAGTTAAGTCACATAGTGCTCAGAGCCATTTGAACCATTTTGAACAGAGGTCAGTTACACGGTCTGAGATGGCGGACGGACGTAGATCATCGTATACAGGGCAAACTGAAGATCTTTATAGGATGAAAAATGACGTACAAGAAACTGTATCGAGCGATCGTCACAAAACCGAAGTGACAATGGGAAGGGAACGGAGGCAGTTTCGCAATCGGTATCTAGGGTTGAGACGGTACAAAATCGGGCAGATGACAGATCTATTGGTTCAGAAAAAAAAATCAGATGACGTGTAACTGTGGTACGTTGAACCAAATGTTATAATTCTCAATCAAACGGGACAGTTTTCTACGGAAAGAATGTGCGTAAGTGCGCCAGCACTATGCACAAAAGTCGGTGAAACGTCACATGAAAGACGCGAAAGGCAAAATTTACACCATATGGTGACAGATGACGATGACGAAGCGTTGATGCAACTCACTACTGTTGTCAAGCAAACAGGTGAAACGATGAGAGCAGGGTTAGCAGACTTAAAAACAGAAACAAATGCAGGGTTGACGGCTTTAAAAACTAAAACGGTTAATGTAAAAACCAAAACGAGTGCAGGTTTAGCTGCCACAAATGCTGCTTTAAATGGTCTCAAAATTGAAACCAATGCTGGGTTTCAAAAAAGTTCGCAAAGATCAGCAAAAAATGTGAACGGAGTTAATGAACAGTTTATGGAAGTACGGGAAGGGGCGAGAGACTCGCGCGAACTTTTTCAATCGCTTATGAACGGTCAGAAAAAGATGAGTACCGACAATGACCAGGTGCAGGATACAGTATATAATGTCAACCAAATAGTTGATAATTTAGCACGTAAGGCGTCTATTAAGGCGCAACAAGTCGTGGAATTACTTATGTCAGAAAACGTGTCACGCGAACCGCGTTAAAAACGTTCGATACACTCATTGTAAACATCGTCTCGAAAAATAAGCACCAGTATGAACAGCTTCGTACGGAACTGAAGCAATATATTGAGAACCGTACAGAAAGCAGAAGTGAGGCGACGGAATCGGTAGTATAATCTGACGTAGATGTAACCAAGCCCGTTATGCAATTTTCCGCGTCAGTTGCGGAAACGGAAAGAAGTCATGACATTCCACTTGTACGTCCAATAGATGTTGCGTCAGTATTTTCCGATCCGATGCAAAAATAAATGGTAGACGTACAGTTGAGAAAGTTGAGCGAAGCAGATGATGTGCTTTCACGCCCGACAATGGTGCTAGAAGCGGCAACTGCGCGCATACCAACGGAGCGGCAGCCGACCCCCTCCCCCTTTCCCCCACCCCGACGTACACAAATGACGCGACAACAGAGTAGTTTACTGCGCCACACGTACCAAATTCTCAATTTGCGATTTCCAGTACAACAGGCCAGATACCACAGGTCAATATGAAGCAGGTACAAGGACAAAACACATATCCAGTGATGGGAATTTGAGCGTATCATACAGTCCGATACACGAGGGACGGTTCGGTTGTAGATAATTGCACACCATTGCGTAGATGCGATACTAGATAGGACTCAAATATGTAGTCTCAGGATCCAAATGTGGCAGTACGAATAATGAAAAATATGACGCAAATGAAGGGAACGGAAAATACTGCGATAACACAAACGCCATGTGGTGCCATAGTGAGATTTGACAATCAGCGACATTTGACAGTCAGAAGATTCCAGCATTACAAAGAAAACGGGTACAGCTTACAGCCCCGCACGTTTAGCCATCAATTCAAAACAGTCTACCAGAACATTGGCCAGTTAGACATAAACTTGATTTCATTTATGGTCATATGGAAGGCACAATAGCGGAAACGATGCAAAGAGTCGCTGCAAACTTTCAGTCGTATGAACAATTCAGGTCTGAATTCTTGGAGTGATACTGGTCTGCGGAAACGCAAAATAAAGTAAAATACGAATTTCTACAGACGAAGTCATTAGAAAATTCGGGAGAAAAGAAGCCACTTAGTCTTTTAGAAGAAATGACGAAAAAGAATCAGGGTTTAGACAACCCATACTGTGATGGTGAACTGATACATATGTGCACGATGAGGTTACCCTTGCGTTATCAACAATCGTTAGTTGGCAGAGCTGGAGATGATATACAGGCATTTGAGGGGCAGTTAAGAAAACCTGACTTTATCTTCAGTGAAGATGACGCGAAAAGAACGCGTAGAGACAGAAACTAATGGTAGGGGGAATAATATTTATCAGTGTGCCTTTAATACTGCTTACAATGCTAATAGTAATCTTGAGAAAGGTAATCGTTTTGGGAGCAATAGTAATCGTCCATGGCTATAGTTCTGACAACTCACAGAGGTCAAACAATAACTATGGTTTTGGTAAGGCGCGGAATTACAATAATGGCTTTGGTTCCAGAAATTATGGTGGTAGCTATAATTCGCGAGAAGATCACTATGGAATCAAAGCAGGAAGGTTTAAAGGTTATCCACCACAAAACCCAAATTATTCAGGTGGAACTGAAATGCCTAGAACGTAGAAAGGTTGTGAGAATGAGGTTTCAGCAGGACAACGCACCCCAGATGAACTGGTACAGGAAGTCGATTTGAGGCCACCAAACACTGATAAGAAACAGAAATGACGAGATGAACCGTACGAAGACCAGTCACAAGGGATTAAATCGCTAAATGACGTTGACTTTATAATTAAATGTGTAAATAGACTTAGCTTCGATCAACAAGAATCTGAAGTAGGTTTAGGCGATGATCAGATACATCCTTTCTTTCAGGAGTGCTAGTTCTGCAAGTTTCGCAGGAGAGCTTCTGTAAAGTATGGAAGGTAGGAGACGAGATACTGGCAGAAGTAAAGCTGTGAGTACCGGGCGTGAGTCGTGCTTCGGTAGATCAG
The DNA here is from genome assembly GCF_021461385.2 of Schistocerca piceifrons. NCBI lineage: Eukaryota > Metazoa > Arthropoda > Insecta > Orthoptera > Acrididae > Schistocerca > Schistocerca piceifrons. The sequence goes on from NC_060149.1 coordinate 334,623,665, forward strand.
ATGGTAGAGCACTTGCCCGCGAAAGGCAAAGGTCCCGAGTTCGAGTCTCGGTCGGGCACACAGTTTTAATCTGCCAGAAGTTTCATACCAGCGCACACTCCGCTGCAGAGTGAAAATCTCATTCTGAATATCGAGATTATCCAGCGAAATTGTACCAACATCTGACACCTGTCAAGTGTCTGTACAGTTTCATTGGATCATCTCGATATTGTGGAGCTTCAGAGGAATATAAGTTGCTTTTAACTAAATATCTGACAGGTGCCAGGTGTTTGTACAATTTCACTCGATAATCTCGATATTGTTCAGCTTAAAAGGAATATGGGATGCTTTTAATTAATCCGTTGTACCTTACATCCTGCATAATGGTTAATAGCCGAAACAGGTAGATGACTAGTGGAACAAATAAACAGATGATGGTTGAAACACATTTTATAGAAAACCAAATATATCAACCAGAACTCTGCTTTCTTCTTACTCCAATGGGTCCTAACTCCTCCCCACCACAATATCACAGACCCACCCAGAAGAGGGACGTTGGAAATTACCTGGTTAACAACATTTGAAATATAATTATGTTATATCGTACCAGCACTAAAAACATATTTGATTTGGATTTCAATCCTAAATATGTCGACCTCACTCCTTACTCCCAAAAATGGTCTGTAAAATAATGCAGTGGAGCGCAAGATCGCCCAGGAAAAACAATACAGCCTTCGAAATTTTCTGCTTGAAACTAAGATAGACATTTGTGCCATCACTGAAACATGATTAAAACAGAACGATCTGTTCGCAGTCATGGGCTACTCTGTTGGTAGAGACGACAGAGATGAAGCCTACTGCGGAGCGCCGGCCGTTGTGGCCGAGCGGTTCTAGGCGCTTCAGTCCGGAAGCGCGCACCTGCAACGGTCGCAGGTTCGAATCCTGCCTCGGGCATGGATGTGTATGATGTCCTTAGGTTAGTTAGGTTTACGTAGTTCTAAGTCTAGGGGACTGATGACCTCAGATTTTAAGTCCCATAGTGCTTAGAGCCATTTGAACCATTTTTTGAGCTACTGCTGAACGTCGTTGTTTGTAAAACAAGATATCCACTTTTCCTTTGTCAATAGTGTCATTCAGCATGACACATTGCAGAAAGGCGGTATCCGTCTACGGATAACGGACCTCCGTCTGAATTTGGTCTTAGCATACGAAGTACGTAACGATAGACTTTCCAAACAACAGTTAAATGGAGTAATAGACTCCATCTGAAAACACCCTCTGCCACTACGTGACTTTCACGGACACATGGGCTCTAGTCCTGCAGAATGCTAGCGAAAAGAGAAAAATACTGGTGGATGTATTAGATTCGGAAAAGCTTATACTACTAAGCGGTGTCTTACAGGTAGGAATATTCCGACCAAATGAAGTCCAGAAGGCAGTAGAATTTAGCTAGCATCTATTGCACTGTCTACCGGGGCAACATGGGAAGTGATACCGGATACTTTAAGTATACCTAGGGAGATTATCAAACACACAGTCAGCCGGAAATGGAGTCCAATACCAATTGCAACCTATACGGAATATTGCTGGAAGAGAAACTGGAATCGGTCATCGAAGGGGAGGATCCCGAACGATATTATGGGTTCTTGGTATCACTTATCAATGAAGCAGTGGAAGCCTTGATACCTCAAATAGGACACAAGCGAACTACTCGTAGGCCATCACCCGGTTGGAGGGATATAGAATGTGGCGCAGTCCTCAAGAAATTAGGGGAAACGTTAAGAAAATACAAAACTCTCTCTAATGATACAAACTTTATTGCTCTTAAGAAAGCGCAAGATGCAGCCAATAAAAAAGCGAAAAAAAAACAGAAAAGAAAACCATGGGAACTTTTCTGCAGTGCAGCTTGCAAAGAAACAAAATCAACCAGGATGTAGAATGTAATACGTAACACAAAAAACGAGACTGTATGACTCTGGGCATGCACACACATCCACCGTCCCACGAACTTTTAGATACGTTCTCGTGCATTATAGCTCCACCTGACGTAATGGGAGAGGACAACAATGTATTTACACAACATTATCTGCTGGAACAACTCCAGACTGTGGTCTCCGACGGGAAGAGTACTCAAACTGGCCTGGCTTACATTGCCTACCCAATGCTAAGACACATCCCACACAAAGGGAATCTGCTGACGGCCAAAATTTACAGTAACGTATGGACACAAATGATCAAAATTGACTGGCTGAACGAATGTCGTCCTCATACACATATAGAGGAAAGATGTGCTAAACGCAATTCGAAAAGGGAAAGGAACGAAGACTGTGTTTAACGTCCCGTCGACATCGAGGTCATTACAGACGGAACACAAGCTCGGAACGTGTCAAGGATAGGGAACGAAATTAACCGTACCTTTTCAAAAGAAACAATCCCGGAATTTGCCTTTAACTATTTAGAGAAATCACGGAAAACCTAATTCTGGATGGGCAGACGCGGGTGTGAACTATCGCCCTCCCAAATGCGAGTCCAGTCTACTAACCAACACGATTCGTGTCTGCGTATCACCTTACTACAGTTTTCTGTACGATGGTGATGTGAAAACAAACAAAAAAAAAACATTCTCGGAAAAACAATTTGTGTTTCGAAAAGGAAAAGGGGCAATGAAATCCTTCTACGGTTGATTACTGAGCTACAGCAAAATTTCTCTGGAACTAATATTGTGTGATAATTGCATTAACAGTCTTGACTAAAGCATTCGAAAACGTCATGACAGTCTTAGACAAAAAAAAAGAAAAAAAACATTGGATAAACTTCAAATTCCGAACCACTCGTGCGTAACATTATAAGCCTCCTGAGCAATAGGGAGACAGCTATTTTGTAACACGGAACTACATTATGACCGAGAGAAACTGGCAGAGAACTCCCGTAGGAATTAGTATTGACTCCCTCGTTATTCAATCCCTATACTGTAGACGTTCGGTACCGTTTCCCAGTGGCGTCCAAACATTACAATACGCAGATCACTTATGCTGAAAACAACAGTCTTATGTCTTGTCATATGTAAATGCACATTGCTCTCATATAGTATATCTGCAGGAGTAGTGAACACAAAGTGGCCTCGAAATATCTGACAGCAAATCAGCTCCAATGATATTTACTAGACACAGGATTTCACTCCCCATGCGATACAAATGGAACAACATAATTTTCCACTCGTGAAAACACAATACCTTATAATGATTATAGGTTATAAGATAAGATGGGCTCTTTATGTCTGATATATCATAAAAGCATGCATTCTCATAAGAGTTACGACTGGTGTATAGTGGGGCTCTAACCGGTGGACAATGACAAGTTAGTACCGGTCCCTAATAAGGATAAACTTTGAGAATGGAAACATGTGCTACGACGGTTCAGCGTCAGACAGCACATTCGAAATACACGACAGTACACAGTACAAAGCCATGCGTATAGGCACTGGGCCGTTTATGTCAACCCCGACCAACTCATTACGGGCTTAAGCGAATGAACCGCCCTTAAACATGCGAAGAATATTCTTCCTGTGGTTCTATTTCAACAAATCTGGGCCCTTCGAAGAAAAAATTCGGGAGGTAACATCTGGCTGTGTGCGCCGAAGATAATGGAGAAATAAGTAACTTCCATTCATTTACGGCTGAATATCCAGAGATGCACGCATTAAGGCATAAGATGTAGATAAGTCTTCTCATACCAAACTACAACAGACCATACAAAATATGGACTTTGCAGACTGATGCTACGACGAGCTTAACATTTCAAAACCAGGGCTTCAATAATGTAATGGTAACGGAACTCCTGTCTCATTATCACGATGTGTGCGTGGTGTGTACACATGGGTTCAAGTTCAATTGGCGGTGCTGGCAGTGTCTATTCGGTACCCATTAGCAAACGGTAAGCTGTATCCACACTCTGCTATTATGACAGGGGAGCTGACTCCCATGTCCGAAGTCCACCTGCTTAGCTGAGTGGTAACGTGCTCGCCTCCCATGCAGGCGGACCTTGATTCGATCCCGGCTGGGTTGGAGATTTTCTCCGCTCGGGGACTGGGTGTTGTGTTGTCCTCATCATCATTTCATCCTCATCACTGGCGCGCAAGTCGCCCAATGTGGCGTCGAATGAAATACGACTTGCAATTGGCGGTCGAACTTCCCCGAATAGGGGCCTCCCTGCCAACGATGCCATACGCTCATTTCACTCCATTTGCCATGTCCGAAGCCCTAATATTCACAAAGACGACCACAGCCGACACAATAGTCATAATCTGTGACAGAATGTCAGCTTTTCAATTGATTATAAACCAGCATAATAGTTGAACCAACCCCATAGTTCCAGCTATTGTCAACGCTGTGTTTCGGGTGCAGATCGCAACATCGTGATGGTGTGGATGAAAGGCTACTCTGGGATACCTGCAGGAGGACGGGCAGATGTCGTAGCGAAGCAAACATCTCTGTATTGAGCTGTTAAAAAAGATAACTAGCCAGCCGGAGTGGCCGTACGGTTCTAGGCGCTACAGTCTGGAGCCGAGCGACCGCTACGATCGCATGTTCGAATCCTGCCTTGGGCATGGATGTGTGTGATGTCCTTAGGTTAGTTAGGTTTAATTAGTTCTAAGTTCTAGGCGACTGATGATCTTAGAAGATAAGTCGCATAGTGATCAGAGTTATTTCAACCATTTTGAACCAAGATAACTCCCTCTGACAAATAGGAGACCCATGCTCAGAAAGCAGTTGTCATCAGATTGGAGGAATGATCTAGGGCATCAAAAGCAGTAACTACACGGCTCTAATTTATTCCAAGATTTAAAAATTACAAAGTTATCATACAACAATATCATCGACAGCTATGGCACGGCTCAAATTTAATGACTGGAAGCTCAACAAGCACCACTATCTGCTCAACCTATGCACCGTATCTCTGTGTTCCCGGATAGGACGAATATCTAAACCCTGTATTGCTACAGTGTCAAAAATGGATCAAATGGCTCTGAGCACTAGGGACTTAACATATGAGGTCATCAGTCCCCCAGAACTTAGAACTACTTAAACCTAACTAACCTAAGGACATCACATACATTCGTGCCCGAGGCAGGATTCGAACCTGCGACCGTAGCGGTCGCGCAGCTCCAGACTGAAGCGCCTAGAACCGCTCGGCTACTGCGGCCGGCCGCTACAGTGTCCTCGGAACACGTACCACATAAACGTACTTGAATGTTTTCTTTGGGGTCTTGGTCATCAGTTCCCAAGCAGCCGCCAAACTTTGCTAGCATCCAACGATATAATAGCTAATAAAATACTGTACAAGTTTTTCAATGGTGACAACAACCAGATAAAGCTCCCTGCGCTGCTAATCTAATGCTCTTGGTGATTGCAATGCCAAGGTGAGACCTAAGCACAATTAACTTATCTTCCTAAGTGCTACTCAGCAAGATATGGCACGTTTAGCATACAAATGCATATCACTATATGCCATCTATATACACTGGTTTCCAAAATTAAAGAAGCAAACCATTATTTTCCCGTTCTGTCTCTCACTCACAATGTAATCATACAAAGTGTCAACAGATGTCCGTATGATCATATTCTACATGGAACAACCACGCCAACGACGACATCAAACTGGGTACTGCTTGCCGGTTAGTCCCATATCCACAATCGCTGTGTACACTATCACAGACGTCATGGCACAGAGAAGACGCCTACCAGATTCTCTGTAGTGAAGGGCCTGTGAAGAACAGAAGTAGGACAGTCACAAACGGATGTGGCCCACTGGCTTAATATGAATCGTTCTGTCGTTTCTTGGATGTGGTGGCAGTTTACACAGACCGAGACTGTATCCTGAAGACCAGAACAGGACCGTCCACGTGTGGCATCAGAAAGAGAGTACCGTTATTTGGCTGTAAAGGCAAGATGGTACCCCCTTAGTACTGCACAGCTACTGGCATCTGACCTCGCAGCAGTCATTGGACGCGTTGTATCGTGGAAAACGGTGTACAGAAAGCTTCGGCAGAGTGGCCTTTATTGGAGACCTGCTGTAGGTGTACCTCTGACACATCTTCACAGAAGGAAACGTTTCGAGTTGAATCGTCAACAAGCCACATGGACGGTCGAACAGTGGGCCAATGTTCTTTTCGCAAATGAGTCCCGATGTCGTCCGGAGAGTGATTCTCGACAGATTCTCATCTGGAGGGAACGTGAAACATGATTTCCGGACCAAACATTATGGAAAGAAATCAGTATCGAGGAGGATCCGTAACGGTGTCGGCAGGGGTTATGTTGATCACTCGAACACCTCTTCTTGAAATCGAATTGTACGCGAGAATTGGCAAGGTTTAACCGCAGTCACGTATCATGAAGAGATCTTGGTACCTCATGTGCGATCGTTGTGAGATGCTGTGGGCCCAGACATCAGATTGATGGACGAAAATGCTCGACCTCATAGAGCACAGGTGACTGACATTTTCTTGGAGACGGAAGATAGTGCTTGGATAGAGTGGCGTGCTAGCTATACCGATTTGAATCCCATAGTGCTTGTCTGGGATGCGCTAGGGAGACGGGTTGGAACACTTCAGCATCCAACAACCACTCTTCAAGACTTGAGAGCAGCTCTACAGTAAGAATGGGCGTTATTGCCTCAACATGAGATTGATGTCGTCATTCACAATATGCCCCGTCTTTGTCAGACGTGTGTTGCAGCCATAGTTGGCAAAAACCCATACTGGGAACACTAACCAGTTGTCGTATGTGTAAAAACTGAAGAACATTTCTGTCTATCGTTATTATTGTTGCAGTTGTTTACGTTATGTATTATTCACATTTTTTATGCTTTACTATCGCCTGTTTATGCTATTTTGTATCAAAATAAGAGCAACCTTGAAAAATTTCCGTTTGTTGCTTTAATTTTCGACTCCACTGTATATGCCCGAATACTAGTGTACGTACACATATGGCAGTAATGCTCAGATGTGGTTCTTATATGATGTTCTCATGTTCTCTCTATATGGCAGCTATAATCCTGCACAAATATTCAATTCCCGGTCCACAGGTTTTGATACATTCCCTACAGGACATTCAAAAGAACGTTTTATTGTTAATTTAGGTACATCGTCATTAATACTAACTGAACTGTGCATCTTGTGTTAAATTTTTGTCTTATTTAATCGTTTCAGTATATTGTGTATGTGGAAATTTGTTTGAAGTCGGAATCGGTCCTTTTTTTTAAACCTATGTAACAGGGTACGACGTAAACTAATGGATACCATGAATTATAAAATTTTTTTTGACTTGACGTTTACGGGGAGGCTGTCTTCGAGTTTCAATCTGTTAAGAGTTTTCGACATATTTCTATACTCTTGTCTTGCACACGTGCCCGTGATCATTTTTACTGTCATCGTTTTGCGCGCTCGACATACCCTGTAAGTCTCACCTTACAACAGTGACATACACATGAGCAGCATTCAAGTATATACCGGGCAAAAGTTTTTTCTGTAATTTCTTGTGTAGACAACAGCACTTTTCCGCTATCGTACCAGTAAATCGCAGCCTGCCATATGCTTTACGAAAACTTAGCATCTGTACTCGCTCCTTTTCACAACTCTACATACTGATGGTCCCAAACATTTGTACGTCATGACTAGCTTTAGTTATGACTCAGTAATCCTGCAGTCCAGTGATGCTGCAAATTTACGTCCATGAAGGACACAACTTTACATTTCTCTATATTAATATATATCTACCAGTCTTTATACCAGGTTCACATTTTATCAAGGCTTCACTGTATATTATAAAAAATTTTTACCAAAAAGAATATGCTAAAACGAGGGTTGGAACTTAAATGGTGGCAACAATTTATTTACAGCTTGTACAAAAGAGATAGGTGTTTCAAAGTTTTACTGACCTTCAAAGTAGTCACCAGCACTGTGTATAACCCGTTGACAGCGATGTGGAAGTCGTAGGATACTTTTAGCTGTGCCAGTTGTGTTGACAGTTCGAGCGGCGCGGTCTATTGCCCGATGAATTTGTAGAAGTTCTGAAGCTAATGCCGTGAAGTGTTTTCTTCAGTTTACAAATCGAGTTGAACTCAAGAGGGATTGAGTCAGGAGAGTGCAGTAGGTGGTATAGCACTTAGCAGCCACATCAGTCAAACAATTCAGTAACAGCTTGCATTGTACGTCCTTGAGCATTGTCCTGCAAAATGATGGTCAGGTCCTGCAGAAAGTGTCATCACTTCTGTTTCTAAGCTGGTCGTAGCTTGTGTTCTAGAAACGAAGATGGAACTAACTGCTACGTGAAAGACACTGTCTCTATGAATGCGGTGCTCTGTTACCTTGGTGGATGACGGTTTCGGACACGGGTTTCTATCTGCAGTTGATTTTTATGGTATATATCGCAAAACATTGGAGATTTTAGAGGGTTCCAGGAGAAAAATAAACTGCAGACGGAAACCCGTGTCCGAAATCCTCATCCACCGAGGCAACAGAGCATCGCGTTCATAGGAGACAAGGCCTTCTATGCACTGGCAAACGCCGGCGCCTATAACGTCGACGCACCGTAGCGTTGTTAGATGACTTTTCCAGACATTGGTTCCTATCTTCGATTTGTTCTTCAAGAAACCCTCTACAGCCCCTCGAAGTTAGTCACAACATTTCTGGAACACCCTGTGTGAGAGTATAATCTGTTCAACGCTTGCGTTGCAATTAATACTATCTGTTAAGTAATAACCATAGGACATAAGCAGATTGGTGGCTACACGGGTAGCAGGGGTTGTGTGGCGTGGACTGGGCGGTTTTTTAGGTTAGGTGGCCTCGGGCTAGTACAGAACGGGCAACAGCCTCAAAGGGTGCTCGGTAAAGTCAGGACATGCGCAAAACAAGAGGCAATTGTAATTGTAATTGTAAACCGTCGAAGCTGCGTTGGTAAAGTACCGGAACTTCAAGCGCTGATAGAAAGCACCGAAGCTGAAATTGTTATAGGTACGGAAAGCTGGCTGAAGCCTGAGATAAATTCTGCCGAAATTTTTACAAAGGCACAGACGGTGTTTGGAAAGGATAGATTGCATGCAACCAGTGGTGGCGTGTGTGTCGCTGTTAGTAGTAGTTTATCCTATTGTAAAGTAGAAGTGGATAGTTCCTGTGAATTATTATGGGTGGAGGTTACACTCAACAACCGAGCTAGGTTAATAATTGGCTCCTTTTACCGAACTCCCGACTCAGCAGCATTAGTGGCAGAACAACTGAGAGAAAATCTGGAACACATTTCACATAAATTTCCTCAGTATGTTGTAGTCTTAGGTGGAGATTTGAATTTATCAGATATAGACTGGGACACTCAGATGTTTAGGACGGGTGGTAGGGACAGAGCATCGAGTGACATTATACTGAGTGCACTATCCGAAAATTACCTCGAGGAATTAAACAGAGAACCGACTAGTGGAGATAACATCTTGGACCTACAGATAACAAACAGACCTGAACTTTTCGACTCTATAAGCGCAGAACAGGGAATCAGTGATCATAAGGTCGTTGCACATACCTGAATATGGAAGTAAATAGGAATATAAAAAAAGGGAGGAAGGTTTATCTGTTTAGCAAGAGTAATAGAAGGCAGATTTCAGACTGCCTAACAGATCAAAATGAAAATTTCTGTTCCGACACTGACAATGTTCAGTGTTTATGGAAAAAGTTCAAGGCAATCGTAAAATGCGTTTTAGACAGGTACGTGCCGAGTAAAACTGTGAGGGACATGTTCAACAACAAAGTTAGGAAACTACTGCGAAAGCAAAGAGAGCTTCACTGCAAGTTTAAACGCAGCCAAAACTTGTCAGACAAACAGAAGCTAAACGAGGTCAAAGTTAGCGGAAGGAGGGCTATGCGTGAAGCATTCAGTGAATTCGAAAGTAAAATTCTATGTACCGACTCGACAGAAAATCCTAGGAAGTTCTGGTCTTACGTTAAATCAGTAAGTGGCTCGAAACAGCATATCCAGACACTCTGGGATGATGATGGCATTGAAACAGAGGATGAGACGCGTAAGCTGGAATACTACACATCTTCTTCCAAAGCTGTTCCACAGAGGAAGACCGCACTGCAGTTCCTTCTCTAAATCCTCGCACAAACGAAAAAATGGCTGACATCGAAGTAAGTGTCCAAGGAATAGAAAAGCAACTGAAATCACTCAACACAGGAAAGTCCACTGGACCTGACGGGATACCAATTCGGTTCTACACAGAGTACGCGAAAGAACTTGCCCCCTTTCTAACAGCCGTGCACCTCAAGCCTCTAGAGGAACGCAAGGTTCCAAATGATTGGAAAAGAGCACAGGTAGTTCCAGTTTCCAAGAAGGGTCGTCGAGCAGATGCGCAAAACTATAGCCAAAACTACAGCCAGAGCCAGAGCACCAGCAGCAGCGAGTACTGTTTGTATAAAGCGTTTATTTTGCATTTTGTTTACGACCTTCCACTAAGGAAGGGATTCTATTTGTGTTTATCTGCTCTGCATAGTAACTAACAGTTCTTGATAAAACTTTACGTAGTTTTCGTGTTAGATTTCTTAGTGTTTTCTTGATCGTTTAGAACAGAAAGCGCCCTAAAACCGTCTTTTGTTTGTTTCGCGTCCGTTAGCCACTAGTCACTTGAATCAGCAGTTGTCTTGTGACAGCCAGAGCGAGAGCACCAGCAGCAGCGAGTACTGTTTGTATAAAGCGTTTTTGTCCTTATTTGCTGCGCTTAGCTTTTAAATAGTTTTTCTGGGAAAACCTAGCGTAGTTTTCGCGTCTCGTATTTCAGTGAGTGTTTCTTGATTATCAGAGTAGCTCATCAGAAGATTATCTTGGGAATTTGTCACCGTATAGAGTAGGGTAAACATAGTCATGTGTAGGGACCGTGGTTGTTGTGAGCGGACGCAAGGAGAATTGGCCACTCTTCGGGGGCAGGTGGAGGCTTTGTCTGTTAGGCTCATCGAGCTCGAGGCGCAGGCGTCGGCTCGTAGTGGCGTTGGGGCAACTGTGGTGAGACCTATGCCTACTTCGGTGGCCTTGGAATCACATGGAACCCCTGATGTCGCTGCGTCTTCCGGCAGTGAGCATCTTACCGGTCAGCCATCACTCCAGGGTGAATGGCGGACAGTGGTGGGCTCGCGCGTGCCTGGCCGAAAGGCGAAGGTGGGATCTGGCCGCGTGGCAGCTGCCTTACCCCTTTCCAACTGGTACGGGGTGCTTCCTAGTGGTGATGACATCGTTTCCGAGCCACCACAGGATGCCTCGCCTGTTGGGCCAGTGGCTGATTCTCCGGCAAGGTCCCGACAGTCACAGAGGGCGGGCCTATTAGTTATAGGGAGCTCCAACGTTAGGCGGGTTATGGAGCCCCTCAGGAAAATAGCGGGTAGGTCGGGGAAGAATGCCAGTGTGCACTCGGTGTGCTTGCCGGGGGGTCTCGTCCATAATGTGGAGGAGGCCCTTCCGGCAGCTATTGAACGCACTGGGTGTGACCGGCTGCAGATAGTAGCACATGTCGGAACGAATGACGCCTGCCGCTTGGGTTCTGAGGCCATCCTTGGTTCCTTCCGGCGGCTGGCTGATTTGGTGAAGACAACCAGCATCGCACGCGAAGTGCAAGCTGAGCTTAATATCTGCAGCATAGTGCCCAGAGTCGATCGCGGTCCTCTGGTTTGGAGCCGTGTGGAGGGTCTAAACCAGAGGCTCAGACGACTCTGCGACTATAATGGTTGCAAATTCATCGACCTCCGTTATTGGGTGGAGAACTGTAGGGCCCCCTAGACAGGTCAGGCGTGCACTACACACCGGAAGCAGCTACTAGGGTAGCAGAGTACGTGTGGCGTGCACACGGGGGTTTTTTAGGTTAGAGGGACCCCTCCTTGGGCGAAACGATAAAATACCTGACGGCTTACCAGAGAGGACATTATCATCGTTGATAAAGAACGTCCGTCCTCAGAGACCAAAAACAGGAAAAGTTAACGTAATATTGGTAAACTGCAGGAGTATCCAGGGCAAGGTTCCTGAATTAGTATCTCTTATTGAAGGAAATAGTGCGCATATAGTATTAGGAACGGAAAGTTGGTTAAAACCGGAAGTGAACAGTAACGAAATCCTAGACACAGAATGGAATATATACCGCAAGGATAGGATAAACGCCAATGGTGGAGGAGTATTTATAGCAGTAAAGAATTCAATAATATCCAGTGAAGTTATTAGCGAATGCGAATGTGAAATAATCTGGGTGAAGCTAAGTATCAAAGGTGGGTCAGATATGATAGTCGGATGCTTCTATAGACCAGCTGCATCAGCAACCGTAGTAGTTGAGCGCCTCAGAGAGAACCTGCAGAACGTCGTGAAGAAGTTTCGTGATCATACTATTGTAATAGGGGGAGACTTCAATCTACCAGGTATAGAATGGGATAGTCACACAATCAGAACTGGAGCCAGGGACAGAGACTCTTGTGACATCATCCTGACTGCCTTGTCCGAGAATTACTTCGAGCAGATAGTTAGAGAACCAACTCGTGAAGCTAACGTTTTAGACCTCATAGCAACAAATAGACCGGAACTTTTCGACTCCGTGAATGTAGAAGAGGGTATCAGTGATCATAAGTCAGTGGTTGCATCAATGACTACAAGTGTAATAAGAAATGCCAAGAAAGGAAGGAAAATATATTTGCTTAACAAGAGTGATAGGGCACAAATCGCAGAATATCTGAGTGACCACCATCAAACGTTCATTTCTGAGGAAGAGGATGTGGAACAAAAATGGAAAAAATTCAGAAACATCGTCCAGTACGCCTTAGATAAGTTCGTACCGACTAAGGTCCAAAGCGAGGGGAGAGATCCACCGTGGTATAACAATCATGTACGAAAGGTACTACGGAAACAAAGAAAGCTTCATCATAGGTTTAAGAGTAGTCGAATCATAGCTGATAAGGAAAAGCTGAACGAAGCGAAAAAGAGCGTAAAGAGAGCAATGAGAGAAGCATTCAACGAATTCGAACATAAAACATTGGCAAACAATCTAAACAAGAACCCTAAAAAGTTTTGGTCATATGTAAAATCGGTAAGCGGATCTAAATCCCCTATTCAGTCACTCGTTGACCACGATGGCACCGAAACAGAGGACGACCGAAGAAAGGCAGAAATACTGAATTCAGTGTTCCGAAACTGTTTCACTGCGGAAAATCGTAACACGGTCCCTGACTTCAGCCGTCGCACGGACGCCAAAATGGAAAATATTGAAATAAACGATATCGGAATTGAAAAACAACTGCTATCACTTAGTAGCGGAAAAGCATCCGGACCAGACGAGATACCCTTAAGATTCTACAGTGATTATGCTAAAGAACTTGCCCCCTTTCTATCAGCAATTTATCGTAGATCGCTGGAAGAACGTAAAGTACCTAGCGACTGGAAGAAAGCGCAGGTCGTTCCCATTTTCAAGAAGGGTCATAAATCAGATGCGAATAATTATAGGCCTATTTCGCTTACGTCAATCTGTTGTAGAATAATGGAACATGTTTTGTGTTCTCGTATTATGACGTTCTTAGATAATACAAATCTCCTTCATCATAACCAACATGGATTCCGCAAACAGAGATCATGTGAAACTCAGCTCGCCCTATTTGCCCAAGAAATTCACAGTGCCGTAGACACTGGCGAGCAGATTGATGCCGTATTCCTGGACTTCAGGAAGGCATTTGATACGGTTCCGCACTTACGTTTAGTGAAAAAAATACGAGCTTACGGAATATCGGACCAGGTTTGTGATTGGATTCAGGATTTCCTAGAAGAAAGAACACAACATGTCATTCTTAACGGTTCAAAATCTGCAGATGTAGAGGTAATTTCGGGAGTACCGCAGGGAAGCGTGATAGGACCTTTATTGTTTACAATATACATAAATGACTTAGTTGACAACATCGGTAGCTCCGTGAGGCTATTTGCAGATGACACGGTTGTCTACAAGAAAGTAGCAACATCAGAAGACTCGTACGTACTCCAGGAGGACCTGCAGAGGATTAATGCATGGTGCGACAGCTGGCAGCTTTCCCTAAACGTAGATAAATGTAATATAACGCGCACACATAGGGGCAGAAATCCATTCCCGTACGATTATGCCATAGGTGGTAAATCATTGGAAGCGGTAACGACCGTAAAATACTTAGGAGTTACTATCCGGAGCGATCTGAAGTGGAATGATCACATAAAACAAATAGTGGGAAAAGCAGGCGCCAGGTTGAGATTCATAGGAAGAATTCTAAGAAAATGTGACTCATCGACGAAAGAAGTAGCTTACAAAACGCTTGTTCGTCCGATTCTTGAGTATTGCTCATCAGTATGGGACCCTTACCAGGTTGGATTAATAGAAGAGATAGACATGATCCAGCGAATAGCAGCGCAATTCGTCATGGGGACATTTAGTCAGCGCGAGAGCGTTACGGAGATGCTGAACAAGCTCCAGTGGCGGACACTTCAAGAAAGGCGTTACGCAATACGGAGAGGTTTATTATCGAAATTACGAGAGAGCACATTCCGGGAAGAGATGGGCAACATATTACTACCGCTCACATATATCTCGCGTAATGATCACAACGAAAAGATCCGAGAAATTAGAGCAAATACGGAGACTTACAAGCAGTCGTTCTTCCCACGCACAATTCGTGAATGGAACAGGGAAGGAGGGATCAGATAGTGGTACAATAAGTACCCTCCGCCACACACCGTAAGGTGGCTCGCGGAGTATAGATGTAGATGTAGATGTAGATATCTCTGACAGCGATCGGTTGTAGAATTTTAGAACATGTTTGTTGCTCGCGTATCATGTCATTTCTGGAAACCCAGAATCTACTCTGTAGGAATCAACATGGATTCCGGAAAAAGCGATCGTGTGAGACCCAACTCGCTTTATTTGTTCATGAGACCCAGAAAATATTAGATACAGGCTCCCAGACATATGCCATTTTCCTTGACTTCCGGAAGGCGTTCGATACAGTTCCGCACTGTCACCTGATAAACAAAGTAAGAGCCTACGGAATATCAGAGCATCTGTGTGGCTGGATTGAAGAGTTTTTAGCAAACTGAACACAGCATGTTGTTGTCAATGGAGAGACGTTTACAGACATTAAGCCGGCCGGTGTGGCCCAGCGGTTCTAGACGCTACAGTCTGGAACCGCGCGACCGCTACGGTCGCAGGTTCGAATCCTGCCTGGGGCATGGATGTGTGTGATGTCCTTAGGTTAGTTAGGTTTAAGTAGTTCTAAGTTCTAGGCGACTGATGACCTCAGAAGTTAAGTCCCATAGAGCTCAGATCCATTTACAGACATTAAAGTAACCTCTGGCGTGCATCAGGGGAGTGTTATGGGACCATTGCTTTTCACAATATACATAAATGGCCTAGTAGATAGTGTCGGAAGTTCCATGCGGCTTTTCGCGGATGATGCTGTAGTATACAGAGAAGTTGCAGCATTACAAAATTGCAGCGAAATGCAGGAAGATCTGCTGCGGATAGGCACTTAGTGCAGGGAGTGGAAACTGACCCTTAACACAGACAAATGTAATGTATTGCGAATACATAGAAAGAAGGATCCTTTAATGCATGATTATATGATAGCAGAACAAACACTGGTAGCAGTTACTTCTGTAAAATATCTGGGAATATGCGTGCGGAACGATTTGAAGTGGAATGATCATATAAAATTAATTGTTGGTAAGGCGGGTGCTAGGTTGAGGTTCATTGGGAGAGTCCTTAGAAAATGTAGTCCATCAACAAAGGAGGTGGCTTACAAAACACTCGTTCCACCTATACTTGAGTATTGCGCATCAGTGTGGGACCGTACCAGGTCGGGTTGACAGAGGAGGTAGAGAAGATCCAAAGAATAGCGGCGCGTTTTGTCACAGGGTTATTTGGTAAGTGTGATAGTGTTACGGAGATGTTTAGCAAACTCAAGTGGCAGACTCTGCAAGAGATACGCTCTGCATCGCGGTGTAGCTTGCTGTCCAGGTTTCGAGAGTGTGCGTTTCTGGATGAGGTGTCGATTATATTGCTTCCCCCTACTTATACCTCCCGAGGAGATCAGGAATGTAAAATTAGAAAGATTCGAGCGCGCACGGAGGCTTTCCGGCAGTCGTTCTTCCCGCGAACCATACGCGACTGGAACAGGAAAGGGAGGTAATGACACTGGCACTTAAAGTGCCCTCCACCACACACCATTGGGCGGCTTGCGGAGTATAAATGTAGATGTAGATGTACAATTGATCACCGTAAATCAAATGGGCTACACGTCATACTATTTCGGTTCCTGTACAAGATCTATCTACGGTAGTGATGTGATCACGTGTGAGGAGCACGAGCTGAATCATACATGATCGATGTCGTCGGAAACCATGCTGATTTCCACAAAGAGAAATATTTCGTTCGAAGCATATTTAGTGTTTGGAATCATAATCTATTATAGAAGCGTACCAACAGTAACGTGAGTGGTGTAGGTCGTTATTTCTTTGGATCAGTCCTGTTTCTTTTTTTTGTAGATGTGTGTGACCTCTTCACTTTCCATTCACAGAAAACGTCTCTGCTCGTGACACTTGCAATAAATTATGGGTAAGAGCGTAAATTCTGCGTATAACCGTAGGGACGTAATTGGGCCGCGGGAACTTACTGATTTATCAATGTGAGCTGCTCTTCAACTGCACTAGTTTTGATTGTTATGTCGATCATCTTAGCAGACATACGCCTAGTGATTGATGACAACAATCGTCGATTTGAAAGAACATTCGAGGACAAATAAACAACACTTACAGCGGCCGGGGACTTTTACCATGTTTAATTAATCCGATTGGTACATACACATGGAAAGACGATGTGGAATTTGATCCGATGACGGCATATGCACCTGGGGGATAGTAGATGCACTGAAAATGGTCTCAACGTAGACCGCCGCCAGACAGCGTAGTGATGTAGCTACCAAAGCGTCATCTGCGTCTACTCTTTAATAGGGAATGGTCATAGCCAGAAGGGTCAGTGTGGTGCAAATGTCTGAAGCAACCAGGCAATTATGCCACAAAGACGCAATCGTACTTCCTACAACCAACTGAGTGAATCTGAAAGGGCTCGGATTGTGGCCTTCCGTGTGGCGAGATGGTCCTTTGGGAGCCACACACATTGGACGTGCTACTTCAGTTGCGCAACGATGCTAGTAGAAGTGGTCACATGAAGATCCTCACACCCCAAGATGAGGTTCTAGACGTCCATGTAGCACAGACGCCGGCCAGGATCTTCGTATTGTAAGAGCAACAGTGGTAGTTCGTAAAGATAACACAGCACAGACAAGAGGGCTTGCGAGTCCAGATGTGTCAAAACGAAATGTTGGAACCAGTAATTACCAGTGGGACTGTTGGCACGCGCACCTCTAGCCCATCCTTCACTCGCGCCACATCATCGAAGTGCACGTATCGACTCGTGCCATCAGAGGATCTCTTTGTAAGATGAAATGGCGCGCCATGTTCTTCAGTGCCTGCATGCAAGTGATGATCTTTTGTGCGTATGCTGTAGACCTGATGTGCGCTGTCTCGTAGAGTGCATTCGTCCAGGACACTGGCCCCACCTCACGCCTTATGGTCTGAATTGCGGTAAGCTACATCTCTCGTTCACATTTGGTGTTTCTGGTGGGGACGCTAACGAGCAGTCGGTACGTGCAGAACTTTGCTAGACCTGTTCCTTAAGCTATTCCTACAACGGGAAATTTATGTGTTATTCCTGCTGGATATTGCTTGCCCACGCACCGCCGGCTCTGCACGACGTTTAGCAACTTCAAAAACAAAACAAAAAAAACAAAAAAAGGGTTCAAATGGCTCTGAGCACTATGGGACTTAATTTCTAAGGTCATCAGTCCCCTAGAACTTAGAACTACTTAATCCTATCCTAAGGGCACCACACACATCCATGCCCCAGACAGGATTCGAACCCGCGACCGTAGCGGTCGCGCGGTTCCAGACTGTAGCGCGTAGAACCACTCGGCCACCTCGGCCGGCTAGCAACTACCTTGCCAGCACAGTCCCCGAACCTGTCTCCAGCTGAGCACGTTTGGGATTCGATGGGACGAAAATTGAGTAGAGCGACACGTCAACCAAAATTTTGTACAGAACTGCGTGAACAGGTGAAGCAGGTTTGGAATAATGTATTGTATGACAGTATTCGCCATCTGTACGATCGACTGGATGCCAGAGTCACCGCCTGTATTGCAGCATGGGTCGATAGCTGATACCTCAGAACTGATTCTGCTATTGACCTGTAAATGCAATCATTTCCTGTACCTCTATATACTGTTGTAACAATAAATTTTGAGTGAATTTGAAACCTCTGAAGGGATGTACTAATTTTTTGGGGGGTAGTGCATTTTTCTCAATACTGATCGTCTGTTGGACTGACAATGAATCACAAAATAATGGCTCTCAGCACTATGATATCTTTCTTCCTTTGTTACCATTTTAGAAACTGCTGCATCTTGACCATTCATCCCTTTCTTTATGTCGACGTCCTCGAACAGGACACGTATGATGTTACCAATGCAGCCAGTATAATCTCACCATGGGTATAATGCCGAACCATTAGTTATAAGTGCTTTGAGTTGATGTTTCTATAACTGTTTCGTAGGAAATTTTACCTCATCCACCAGTTATCATGTTATAATTTCCTAGATCAATTGAAATGCGAATAAAATCTGGCCCATGGCATGAAACATACTTCTAAGGATGGGAGGTTCTCTGTGGAGTTAGCAATTACTTAGAAGCTAATAGAAGGGTTCAACTACAGCCCTTATTCAATTCAGATATTTATACGTGCAAAAGCCATTTAGCAACACACTCAATTTCCGTGTTTTCGGTAAAAACTCGTTTTTACCTCGAATAAATCACTACTATCACTCGCTGGTATTAGTCAGTTCCAAGTGCCATGCATTTTATATGAATACAGCTTTGCGATAGAGCCTAGAATTCTAACACCTTCTTTTGCGAATACTTCTGCAATTTTACGCTTTTTCTTTAATATTCTCTTCTGCTCGTGGCACATACTGAGTTTAACAGGCATACTTTAGAGTAACTTTTATCCTAATTGGACGCAGAGTCGTTTTTTCTGCTCTAAGAAAACCTTATATACGAGGGCTGTCCAGAAAGTAAGTTACGATCGGTCGTGAAATGGAAACGACTATGAAAATCTGATAAAGCTTTGCAAAGATGTGTTGGGCAGTGTCTCTAGTATGACCCTAGGTAGAATTATGTCGCTCTTTTCATTCCTGATCTCTTAGTGAGCGCGTAAAGATGTTATAGAAAATAGTGTCTCCCGCCAAGTACGAGGGCCTGGTGAGAATTTTCCCCTGAAGCTATGCAACCAACATTACATAACTGTCGTGCGGTTTCTTCTTCAAGACAATTCTCAGCCTCATCTGCAGGGGCAATGAAGATATTCTTGCATCGTTTCAATTGGAAATGTTTGGTTACTCACAATACAGCCCGTAATTGTCTCCCACTGAGTTTCATCTCTGCTCAAACGAACCGCTGGCTATGAAGACAACATTTTGGCACAGACAACGAGCTTTAGGCCATCGCAGAGAATTGGCGGAAAGCACTGGCGGCTGCCTTCTAAGATGAGGGTATTGGAAAGTTGGTACAACGCTACGACGAATGTCTGAGTCAGAACGGCGACTACGTAGAGAAGTAGCTGAAAGGTGTAGCTAACTGTTACAAATGAAACATTTCTGATTTTCACTGTGATTTTCATTTCGCGATCAATCGTAACTTACTTTCTGGACAGCCCTCGTACATTCTCCACACAATCAGCTACAATGGTAATCGAATTTGACGTGTAAGATACCCCTGACTCGTTATACGATACCCTGTTGTATCCAAACACTGTGGCGTAATCCTAAGAAGATGCAGTACGTGTTGTTTCAGAATCACCAATGCCTCTGGCGCATGCCTTCCACTAGGTTCAATACCATAAGTCCAAAGTCTTTTCTCGGAGCAACGTTACGGATTGTGAGATCGCCGAAACATCACTGGTAATGCTGATTATTTTCAGTTTTATTTCCAGTTCTCAGAACTTAGACAATAGTAATGATTAATCAGATGTGGGAAATAATCTACAGCTGGTTTCACCTTGTTCTGTCAGTTATGGCTCGGATAGCATTTCCACAATGCTGCATAGACAGAAGTGACAACATTAATGGGATAGCTGTATGCATATATACAGCTGGCAGTAGTATAAGTATGTGAGCAACATATGTTGTGTTCTCTTCTTTTAAATCAGGTAGATAAATAGTGTTCACGCCACGAATGAAAGCTGCTGATGATATGGTATGGCCGAAAGGTTATTTGCAGAACTGATAACAATTACCGAAATATAGGAAGTCAGTGCACTTACGACAATTGGAGTGAACTTCTATTTGCCAAAATCCATACTTTAAATCTGAAGTCGAAATATTATTACTCCACGAAAATTCTGTAGAAATTCATAAAGTGTCTGTGGTCTATCTGTTTCTGCTACTATAATGTCATTTATCTGTCGTGAATCTAACACAAGCCCCAACAATTCGTCTAGTTTGGGGACCAGGTGTAATGGGCTGATATACGCACATGCTGCCGGTTCACTAATGCGTTGTGCGAGTATGGATTCTAATTCTTATTTCACTTTGTCTCTATAAATAAAAGGTACTGAGGAATGCTTTGAAACAAAAGTATTATGAGGTTTTACTTGCAATTCATACACAAATCCTCAAATAGTACCGGGGACATTGTCAGAAACGTGTGAATGTGATTGTAACACTTCTCGTAATTGTTGTCTGTCTTCGTCTCTCTCTGCTTCACCAATGTCTGACTTGGCTTTGATTTTCTGTGAAATGTTGAAATTAGATTCTTCATCTGCACTGTCGGCAGCAAAAAACGCGTCAATGAAAAGTGATGTATATCATAGTGTATTCTTTGTGTATGAAAACAGCTATAATCTGTTAATATCTAGTTCATCTACTGAAGTGCTCTGCTGAAATTGTAACGCAACTTGCGCGTTATTGTCGCGTAGTAGAATATAAGAGTCTTTAAAATCCAAAATCGCTTTATGTTCTGTCAAGAAACCCATATCTATCATAACTTCAGTTGTTAAAAGTAGTACGATCCAAAAATTTGCGTTGTAAACTTTGAACTGTAAACTTTAAGTCTGTCTGTAGTTTTACATCTACTCCTTTTCCAGAAACTGCTCCTTTAACTTTAGTCTTTTAGAATGGGAATATGGCGAAACAATTATTCGCATTGCATTTATTTAATGCTGCGTCACTAATCAGTGAAACTGGAGATCCAGAGCCAATTACTGCGGTGAAATTATGTGAGTCAGCTTGCATGTTTACAATCAGATGGTACACATTCTTTTGTGACTGATTTTTTCCTGCAATAACGTGTGCCTTATGTCTTCGTACGTGATAATACGCTCTGTTACTACGTTCTTCTTGTCTGTAGATGACGATTTGCTGTGAACATCTACAGTATGTTGAGCTTCTAGTCATTGTCTGTCAGGAAGATGGAAGCGACTATCTAGTTCATTTAATACGCAGTGTTATTGCTCTCCGTACCTATTATCTTGCCCGTTGTCATTGCGTTTATTGTGTCTATAATTCTGATTGTGGTTCTGTTGTCTGTCGTCGGAAACTCTGACGACTGGAATGTAACACATTATTTCGATGAACATAAGTATTTCACTGACTATTATTATTGTAACTCTGCTGTCATTTGTAATTTTGGTGAGACGAACTGTGATTGCTATTATCTTGCAGCTGAAACTGTTGGCTGTCGGCTGCAAAACTTTGGTATTGTTGGTGACTGCACAGAGGCTGTCTGTTAAAATTGTTTCGCCTGTTGTAATTTTTCTGATACCTCTGACTACTGCAGTATCGTCCGTTGTGTCTGTTATTAAATGATCTGTTATAATCTTGCTCGGAGAGTCCACGGGTTCACAGCCGGTATATAGTGTCCAAGGGGCACAATATGTCGCCGATCAGACATGTCGCCATCGTCAGGTGCACTAACGAACTGAGCTCTTCAGCTGCGTGGCTTCTTCGCGAAGAAACTTCAGTCTTCGAGTAAAGCGGAGTTCACAACATATACATGTTTTGCCTCCTATTTATTCTGGTGGTGCGTCTTCTAGAGGTGATTGGCTTCTGGTTGGTTCCACTCGGTCTTCTTCTTCAGTTACAGCCTATGCCGTAAGGAGCTGGGGCCAGCGTGTGTTGGCATTGCGCCGTATCTTCTGCCCCAGAGAGCGTATGTACCGGTTCTCGGATTGCCGCGCCTGTTCGTAGAAGCGGCGGGCAACCATACGGACGTGGTCCTTGACTTTGCGGACCTCAGCGAGGTCGTGCAGTGGTCCAGATGGGAAGTCCCGCGGCAGGTGCAGCGCGAGGCGGAGAGCCCTGTTCTGCAGAGATTGTAGTTTCTTCAGGTGGTCGTCTGCCGCATTCCCCCAGACGACGGCCGCGTAATCGAAGACAGAGCGGATGAGCGCCCTGTACAACGTGACGCCCAGTCGCGGAGGAAGAGTCGACGTCGGGTTGAGCAGGGGGTAGAGCTGGAGAAGGCGACCCCTTGCTTTGTTGACGACGCCCTTCACGTGTGGGCCCCAGGTGAGGCAGCGATCTATGGTGACCCCAAGATACTGCGCTGTCGGTCGCCAGTTGACACGACTGCCTCCAACGACGAGTGGGGGCAGAGCGGCTGGGATGACACGACGGGTTGCAATGAAAAATTGCGTCTTGGCGCCGTTGAACTGCAGTTTCCACTTGACGGCCCAATCGGCGAGGGTGTCGACAGCGTGCTGCAACCTCTGGCGAAGTGTGTCCGCGCGCATACTTCGTGAGTAGAGCGCAGTGTCGTCGGCGTACAGTGCTAGATGCACACGAGGGACCGTCGGCGTATCAGCCGTGTAGAGCGTGTACAGGATCGGCCCCAAGACCGACCCTTGTGGCACGCCTGCTCTGATGGAACAGACTGTCGACAGGCCAGTTTCCACACGGACGTGAAAAGTCCGTCCATCGAGGAAGGGCCGTGGCAGACGGATGTGGGATCCAGGGACCCCCATTTCGAGAAGTTTGAAGAGCAGCCCATCGTGCCAGACGCTGTCAAAAGCGCGCGAGACATCAAGGAAGACTGCTCCGAAGTATTCGCGCCTCTCCAGGGAATCGAAGGCTTCTTCCACGAGGCGGAGAAGTTGGTGCTCCGTAGAGTGGCCCCTACGGAAGCCGAACTGGGCATCCGGGAGTAGAGCTTCGGCGGTGACGTGGTGCTGCAGCCTCTTCAGGTAGATGCGCTCGAAAACTTTCGAGATGGCAGGCAGCAGACTAATAGGGCGATAGCTCTTCGGCTGCCGGAGATCTTTTCCCATCTTAGGAATAGCCACAATCTCAGCATGCTTCCACTGCAGGGGAAAGTGACCGGTGAGAAAGATCTTGTTGAAGATTGCAGCCAGGTGAGTAGAGGCGTCCTCAGGCAGTTGTTTCAGCATGGCAGGGGAGACGTCGTCAGGGCCTGCAGCTCTCTTTGGATTGAGGGCCTTCAGAGCCGCCGAGACTTCTTCAGGAGTTGTGGCCTCGATGTCATCATCGCCCTCCGTTTCCAGATAGCGAGGGAGCCGGGCAGCGACCATCTCTTCATGTTCTGCGTCCAGTGGATCCTCTACAGGCTTGAAGTTCTCTTCAAAAACGTCGGCGAGGGCATCAGCCTTCGCGTTTGGTTCACAGACAGTTCCGGTTGCAGTACGGAGAGGCGGCATACGCCGCGTTCGCCGTAGGAAGTGTTTCGCGGTCATCCAGGCAGACCCGTCGTCAAGCTGAAGAGTCGCCACACGGCTAGCCCACTCCCGGTTGCGGTGATTGTTCACAGCCACCGTGATTTCGCGCCGAATACGGTTGAGTCGCCGTTTGGTGGCGGGGTTCCGTGTACGCTGCCATTCGCGGTACACTCTGTTCTTCTCGGCAATTTGTGCAAGGAGAGCGGGGGGCAGCTGTCGAGAGTGGTCCTGACGCTCGCGTCTGGGCGGAGCCGCTTCTGTGACGGCGGCGAGGGCGGAGTCCGTGAAGTGGAGGAGGGAATCTTCAGCTTCCGCGTCGTCTACAGGTAGCATCCCAGCTGGGGACTCGGTCAGGGTGTGGCGAAAGAGATCCCAGTTGACTCCAGAGAGTGACACCCCACGCCTGGGTAACTGCAGTGGGTCGAGGTCGACGTCAAAAACAACTGGCACATGGTCAGAGGAGAGAACATTCCGTGTCGAGGCGAGGATGCGGTGCGGAATGGCTTTCACGACCGCGAAGTCGACGATGTCCGGTTGTCCATTAGCGGGAAAGATGGTGGGATCATAGGGACCCACTACAATGGCGTCATTGCGATC
Organism: Schistocerca piceifrons; assembly: GCF_021461385.2. Classification (NCBI taxonomy): domain Eukaryota; kingdom Metazoa; phylum Arthropoda; class Insecta; order Orthoptera; family Acrididae; genus Schistocerca; species Schistocerca piceifrons. The sequence goes on from NC_060149.1 coordinate 334,648,100, forward strand.
CACGATTCGGAGGACGCGGCGTCCGTCTCTGTTGGTGAGTCGTGAACGCCAAGCGACGTGCTTGGAGTTATAGTCGCCAGCGATGAACAGCTTGCCTCCGATGGAGAGAAGAGATTCTAAGTCCGCATCTACCCATGGATGCGACGGTGGTTTGTAGATGGCAATGAAGGTTATGGCTCCCGCTGACGTGTGCGCGACAACTCCAATCGCCTCCAGAGTCACGAGCGGCGGCAGTTGAATCTGGTGGTGACGGATCCCATTCCGTATGTAGATGGCCATTCCGCCGCCGGCAGTAGGCCTGTCAGCACGGTAACAGGAGTAGTTCGGCGCTTTGACTGCAATGCCTGGTTTAAGGCGGGTTTCGCTGAGCAGACAGATGTCCACGTCTTCATCACGAAGAAATTGACGAAATTCGCCAGCTTGAGTGCGTAGACAGAGGGTGTTCCACGCGACGCCCGTGAGTCCTCTAACACTTCCCATTATGAGTAGTGGAGGAGCGTCTGGTGGCTGCCGGAGCGGCAATCTTCTGTGCAGCGGTCAGGTGCTGCGTGAGGACATCAAGCAGTTTTGTTGTGCTCGCCACAAGTGCGGTGAGTTGAGTAATCAGACTGGCGATGTCCGTGGCGGAGGCGGCAGGAGCCGTATCTTCTCTGGCGCCGATGGAAGTGGCCACCTCTTCGCCATTGTATGTGGCTTCTTCTGGGGCGTTGGTTGTGCGACCCCCCGTCTTGCGCCGGCCGCCGCGGCGTTGGGGGCGTGCACCAGACGTCACGGGTAGGGCAGCAGACGAGGGGCCCGGTTCCGGGTCCGACGAATTCTGCACAGGTGGAGTGGCGCAGTTTAGTAGTGGATGTCGTGCCTCTGCGTCTTCAAAAACATCGCGGGTGTGGGAGTCTTCATTGCGGCGACGTGCCTGTGGGCCTGCATGGTCGGCGTCAGCGCTGTTGGGTCGGCGGGGCGCCAGGCCTCTGGCGACAACCGTGGCGTGGGAGATTGTAGGTTCAGCCTTGGCAGGCTTCTTCTGTTTCGCGGTGACTGGCTGGCCTCGCTGACGAGCACTGGCGCGTCTCCAAGCTTCACAGCCGCGGTAGCTGGCAACGTGAGCGCCCCCACAGAGAGCGCACGTTGGCTGCTGCTTCCGAGGGATGGGGCAGTCCTTCGCCGGGTGTGCTCCGGCGCACTTCACACATTTTTCAGGCATGGAGCAATGCCGGGCAACATGGTTGATGCCCTGGCACCGGTAGCACTGAACAGGGCCTCTCTTGGCGCGCAAGTCTTCTGTGGTCACCGAGACGTTGGCGAGTCGGGTGAACTGGTAGAGCTTCCTGTTCTCGACGGTATCGGTTGCGATGACGAGAAACAGGGGCATGTAGTCACGGGATTTGGGCTGCTTCATCTTGACCACTGTTCTGACACTGAAGTCGAGCTCTTCGAGTTCTTCTTTAATGTGATCCGGCTCCATGTTGAAGGGCAGATGCCGGATGACAATCTTCAGGACGCGGTCCGGTGTGGTGGCGTGAGTGAAGAAAGGGATCGCCCTTTCAGACGCCTCCTGCGTCACGCGTCGGTAGTCGTCTGCTGAGCGCAGCGTAATCTTGTACATGTCTCGTCCGGCGACCTTCACATTGTAGACTGCCGTCGTCCAGCTATTGAGAAGCTGTTGCAGCTGCCGGAAGGACCCTTCGTATTTCAGAACGATCGGCGGAAGTGGCGCATCCCTCCTTGGCGCCGTGGAAGGGCGCGGTGGTTGCTCTGGGGCATCCTCAAGGGCAGCAAAAGTGTTGGCAGTTGATGCCGGCTCGTGGGTGGACAGCACCCGTCGTCGCGCTGTATGGCGTCGCATCGGGCGAGTGAATCCGTCAGCATCGTCAGCAGGCGGTCGTTTCGATCGCTTCTCAGCCGGGGAGCTGCGCCCGCCGGTAGGGGCCGTATCGTCTTCTCTTCTGCTTTTGTCGGATTGCCGACGAGGTGGTGGTACGGCAGACGGCTCGTCTTCTTCCGACTCCAGAAGCGGGACTGTAAGCGCATCCATAGCGATATCCATTATGTCCTCATTCGTTGCGTGGTCCGTCATAAGTGGGGGGCCAGATGGGGCCGCCGACGTAGCAAGCTCCGCCGGACGGCGATCTGCCACACCCTTCGCAGTACGTAGCTCCGTTCGCTTCGACATCTCTCGCGCGAATGCGCGTACGGCGTGCCTGAGCTCTTCAGGGCGGGCTGCCGTATTAAATCCCCTCCCCTCGCGAGGTGTTCTCTCCGCGGTCCGCGTCCGCGCATCAGCGGTGGCTGAGACGCTGGCGTCGGTGTCTGTGGTGGCGTCGGTGTAATTGCCTCGTCCGCTCTAGTCTCCCGTTCGTTTCCTTTGCTGAAAGACTCTCAGCAAAGGAAACGAACGGCAACTAGGACGGACGAGGCAATTACACGGACGCTACCACAGACACCGACGCCAGCGTCTCAGCCACCGCTGACGCGCGGGCGCGGACAGCGGAGAGAACACCTCGCGAGGGGAGGGGATTTAATACGGCAGCCCGCCCTCAATAGCCCAGTTCGTCAGCGCACCTGACGTTGGCGACATGTCTTGTCGCCGAAATATTGTGCCCGTTGTACACTATGGACTGGCAGTGCACCCGTGGACTTTTTGAGCAAGAAATAAGCCGGGAGAAACTGAAGAATTACATGTTATAATCTTGACTCATGTTATCATTGTAACCTCTGTTGTTTTGAGAGAAATTTTTGTTAACGAACAAATAGTCAGACTGTTGAATTTCAGGTAACTGAAGTAAGTCGCGGAACGCATTAATACTTTCTATTTCTTGACCTGTGAGAAATGAAACACGTGGTGACACAAAGCTGAATGAGAGCTGACTGACTGTATGGCTCTGTTAAATGATGGTTCTGTTGCACCAAGCACTCAAAAAATTGCGTAATTGTCGTTAATTGCGAATTCTCTAAGTTGGATAGGCTGATTAACTGATCTTTGACGCCTCGCTGCCGGCCGGAGTGGCCGTGCGGTTGTAGTTGCTACAGTCTGGAGCCGAGCGACCGCTACAGTCGCATGTTCGAATCCTGCCTCGGGCATGGATGTGTGTGATGTCCTTAGGTTAGTTAGGTTTAATTAGTTCTAAGTTCTAGGTGACTGATGACCTCAGAAGTTAAGTCGCATAGTGCTCAGAGCCATATGAACCATTTTTGAACGCTTCGCTGTGTCGTTTCCGACCAATACACCGCTAAAAATGTGTTATGGAACTATTCAACACAATGGCACTGTCTGGTCACTGGGCGCATTTGCATGGCGGGTTCGCTTTCTAAGAAGCTACAACTGAACTCTAATTTGTGAGTTACTGGCCAAGCTGGAAGTGAAGAAAAAGAGAATTGATGTATACAATTTAATGGCTTCATTTTTAAAAACTTTGACTTTTCCTTGAGAAAGAAAATGTTCAATGTCGAATCCGTCATGTTTTGGAGAATTTTGCAGATCTTTTCTACTGTAAAACGTTTGCGATTGTCGCTGTTCTTTTTCAAAGTCCCTGATTCTTCTCATTCTGCCTATGTGTTATTCATATGTAAATCCATCTGACTATCCATGAAAAGTATTTGGAGAATCACAAGGGTTTTGTTCATATGACATAGTTTTCGCAGTGTTGGCAAGATTGCTATTTAATCTGTTAATCTCCAGTGCGTTTATGATGTTCACTGTTTGCTGGTCATGTTGAAAACGCTGTAATGAAATAAATTCTTCTGTTTGTGTGAAAGGTATGTAAGGTGTCAGGCAAATCCAACACCTTCCATGAAAACGCTGACATGATAAGCAAATCCAGTAGTATGTCACATAGCTCCGAATAGATCGTGACATTAAATTAACCAAAGTAATACGAGTAACGAGTGAGCAAATGGAATACCACAGACTAACACAAGAATGCCTAAATGCATGTCATACCTTCTCACTGTGAGACAGACGCAGTTCCGAGGGGAGAAACGAGAACAGAAGCTGAGAGCAGAACCGTGTTAAGCTAGAAGGCCTTACGATAAGGGACGGACACCCACATTTCCATCCAACCGCCAGGACCACCTCCCAGCCCATGTTAAAAGACAGAGCCCTCCAGATGAACAGTACAGATCTTACGATAACACTAAAAGGACCACACCAGCTGCAAGTTCTAGCGTGAGACTTTTTCGGGTCTCTGTTACGTTGCAAACGTTAAAAACATTGCCCACCACGAAAAGTAACCCCCAGGATCACCCCCCAGCCCATGTTAAAAGATAGAGCCCTCCAGAAGAACAGTATAGATCTTTTGATAGCACTAAACGGACCACACCAGCTGCAAGTTTTAGCGTGAGACATTTTCGCGTCTCTGTTACGTTGCAAACGTTAAAAACATTGCCCCACCACGAAAAGTATAACGTTTCTCATTGGATAGATAGAATTTTTGTAGTCGGAGCTTAAGGTTAACACTGAGACCCAGATTGGTCAGATGAAACCACAGGCAGATAGTTTTTTTTTTTTTTTTTTTAACCAACTTCGGTAAATTGTAGTAAGGAGAAGTTAGGAGAGAGTTGATTCCGAGACGGCGAGCTGTATGGAGCTGCGCCGCCCGCCGCCCCCTGACACTGCCTAACCAACGACAAGGTAATGAATGCACGCGATGCCGCATAACAGCGCATAAAGTTTCACTCAGAACTGCAGAAGTCTCATCTGTTACACCCCCTTTTTGCGTAATACTAGTGTCGATCGTCAATTAATGCACATGGTATTCACATTTGCTACGTAAGTTAAAATCTGAAATGTGATGATTTTTCTGTTATATAATTATTGAGAAGCCACATCAGCGACTGTAATTTACGACAAGTTAGATAAGTAATGCAAGATAATTGAGGGTCACTGTAGACTATTTTGATAGTTTTCTCTTTTGTGAAACTTAACTTAAACCTAGATTATAGATGTGATATGGCATAGGTCATCCTTGGATCCATTGTAGAACTTGTAAACCTACCCAGGGAATATTCATTAACATTTTTGTTGAACGCAGTTGGTTTTTATCGTCCTGTATTAAAATATTTCCTTTTATCAATAGTGAAATTTATAAACAATGTGTTGTGAGTAGAATAAAATGTCCTATGGTAAACTGCTTTTTCGACGTTATTCTACCAGATAACTAAAAATAGGAAAGCCTTGAACCCCTTCCACTAAATTTAGTTAGTATTAAGATCCTTTTACAGGGAGTGCTGTGGAGCTGACGCTGAAATCATTAAGTATTTGGTTATATCATCTGAACTCTACATGTCATGTGTGGTCTGGCGTCTCCTTACCAGCAACAGGTCCCAGGTTCAAACTAGTCAATTCCCTAAAAAACACGCTCAGAGCGTCGTTGCGCGAAAGTGGTAGGGAGACACGACTTAGAACAAACAGACACCATGCAGAATGTTAGAGAATGGCGACCCTGCCAGGATGGTAAAATACCATGATTGAAGGTCGACCACATGCCCAACTAGGTCAGAAAAACATCCTGTTAAAAATTTTTCGTAACAAATTTTTTTTTTGCAAGTTATAAACAGTCGAAAACAGTAGCTACAGCGATAGATAGTAAGAAAGAATTCAATAGAACGTGAGACATTATAGCAGAGACAATAGCATAATTAAGTTATGAATTTTAACATTGTTAGAATTAAGTTTTCTCTCCAATACAAGCGCACAGGTGGCGGATACATCGTTGACAAGTTGGTTCTGACCCAACAATTAAGTAAATGGAATATCAGTCTTGGGTGGCGTGAATTGCTTTTAAAACAGAAAATAACGGATTCGGAAAGATTAGCAATGGCAGACCGAGACCTTGACCGAATTGAGGTAGAGACCCAACATGAAGATGGACAGAGACTAGAGGACAGTACAACAGACAATGCAGTATCGCGAAAAATTGGACAGATAACGCACCATAACGAGGATAATGTACGCCAAGGCACAGAAAACTTAGGTCAGCATACGACAGAGGAGCAGGAAAGTAGAAAGACAGCCGATGAGGATTCTAACTTGCGTCTTGAATACGTAGAACCCATAATACAAGTAATCAGAGCTCCCTCACCACAGAGTACAAGGAATTCGTGTAGAAATGTGTCACCGCACAGTTCAATGCAATCGGTTGCAAACCAACACCGGGGCGAAAACACAGAGCGTAGGACGTCGGAAGAAAACGCAATAGCACCCACCAATCTGGCAGAATTATTACAATTAATGACGGAAACCATGACAAGACAAAATAAAGAAATTGCGAACCAAATTAAAATTCAGAATGCAGAAACAACGAACCAAATTGCAGAAACCACGAGACAAGTGCGTGAGATTAAAGAACAAAACAAAAAAATTCAGTTACACTTAAGTCATATTGAAGACGAGGCAAAAGAATCTCGAGAAGTGATAGGAAACTTAGTAACAGGTCACAATCAATTGAGAACAGACATTGACAAGGTACAAGCGGACGTACAAACATTGCGTAATGACACTCAGGACGAGATCAAAACATTACGTAACAACACCCAGGGAGAAGTCAAGAAACTAGAGAAATGGATAAACGTAGTAACTAGACAAGCAGCAGGCACAGCGCGTGAAATTGTTGAAAACAGTGTGTTACACAAACGTATCACAAAACCAGTGCTGAAAAGATATGATAACCGCATAGTCAAAATAGAAGCGCAAACGAAGCAAAAATTTCAGAAATTGCGAACAGAGTTGTTGCAAACCATTGAAGAGCGTAGTGAACAGGATCGAACAAGCACTGAGTCTGCAACCACATCCGTATCTGTAACAGCACCGGAAAAACAAACAACTAACGAAGATATCATACATTTTCGATTCCGATCACAGGCGGAAAATAACATACGTGAAATCAGACAGCCTGCACAGCAACAAACACGTTTCGAAATTCTTGATGAACAAACGGCACCACAAACACATGCAGAAGCACAAATGTATGTTTCAAGACAGTCTGGATCATGCAATGAAGCGGCAAGGTTAGCCAGACAAGAAAGCGAACCAATATGTGTCAATGGAAAACCAGGTCGCGAAGAGTACAGTGCAACGCATTCAGCTAGACGTTCACAACCGGTGGAAGAAAATTATTGCGTACCACTCCAACGATACTACGCAAGGGTACGCGAAAGTTACAGTGGACAATATCCAATGGATCTACCACAACCGGAAAGAACGACGGGAGAAATGATCAGAAACAAAAGTGGCGAAGAATCGCGAATTTCATATGGAACTATGACGAAGTACGACAACGATCATTTCCTCACAGTCAGGAAATTTCAACACTTTCAAGAACGAAACTCATTACATACACGAACTTTTATTGATCAATTCCGAGTAGGATTACCAGAACACTGGACGCTAGCACACAAATTAGACTTAATATATGCACACATGTCAGGAACAGTCGCAGAAACCATGCAGAATGTTCAGCGACATGCCGATTGTACGAAGATTTCACAGAGAAGTTTCTCTCACGATATTGGTCCAGCGAAGCACAGAACAGAGTGAAGTACTAATTATTACAGAACCCATATTTTGAAAATTCAGGGAGAGGAGTCCCTTGAAATTTTTCGAAGTAATGGCAAAGAAAAATCAATACTTAGATGTACCATAGAGTGACGGAGAGTTGATTAAATTATGCGCGATGAAGTTACCATTGAAATACCAGCAATCATTAGTATGTCGTGGAGGCAATGACGTCGAAGCATGTAAAGGTATTCTAATGGAATTCTAATATTTTCGGAAGATGACGCAAGAAAAAGACGAAGCGCACGTGAAAACGAAAGCAAAAAGCAGTGGAATCCACAAGACACAGTACGGAGAAACAATAATTACGAACCAGGTGATAACTTCGCACCAAGAAACGACAATAGATTTCAACAAAGAACCGGTTATGGATTTAGAAGAGAATATGGAAATAACTATAATTCACCAAGGAACGGCAACAACTATTACAGAGGGAATAACGACAACCGGAACGGGTATTGGAGAACCAATAGACCGACAAATTATCAACAAAGAAACCAATATCAACAAGCTGAACAACAAAAAAAAGAGAATACAGATAGAAGAGGTGGAGGTAAGATCACCAAACCCCGATAAACGTTCGAATTGACAGCTAAGCGTCCATGCCAAAGAGAATGACGCATCGACCCAGGACAATTGCAGCACCTTGAACAGAGAAGTAAATACCTTATCACGAGAAGAGAAGAAGGAATAAACAAATCCGCAGGGATCAGATGAAAACGAAGACAGGAAAATAGCAATATCGTGTTGGGACGAAATTAATTGGGAGACCACTGACGAGGAAGATGAATTTCCAGAGGCATGCACAACGAATGTATGAGGAAAGAACGAAGTAATGAGTATTGCAGAGCTACACTCCTGGAAATTGAAATAAGAACACCGTGAATTCATTGTCCCAGGAAGGGGAAACTTTATTGACACATTCCTGGGGTCAGATACATCACATGATCACACTGACAGAACCACAGGCACATAGACACAGGCAACAGAGCATGCACAATGTCGGCACTAGTACAGTGTATATCCACCTTTCGCAGCAATGCAGGCTGCTATTCACGATTGTAGAGATGCTGGATGTAGTCCTGTGGAACGGCTTGCCATGCCATTTCCACCTGGCGCCTCAGTTGGACCAGCGTTCGTGCTGGACGTGCAGACCGCGTGAGACGACGCTTCATCCAGTCCCAAACATGCTCAATGGGGGACAGATCCGGAGATCTTGCTGGCCAGGGTAGTTGACTTACACCTTCTAGAGCACGTTGGGTGGCACGGGATACACGCGGACGTGAATTGTCCTGTTGGAACAGCAAGTTCCCTTGCCGGTCTAGGAATGGTAGAACGATGGGTTCGCTGACGGTTTGGATGTACCGTGCACTATTCAGTGTCCCCTCGACGATCACCAGTGGTGTACGGCCAGTGTAGGAGATCGCTCCCCACACCATGATGCCGGGTGTAGGCCCTGTGTGCCTCGGTCGTATGCAGTCCTGATTGTGGCGCTCACCTGCACGGCGCCAAACACGCATACGACCATCATTGGCACCAAGGCAGAAGCGACTCTCATCGCTGAAGACGACACGTCTCCATTCGTCCCTCCATTCACGCCTGTCGCGACACCACTGGAGGCGGGCTGCACGATGTTGGGGCGTGAGCGGAAGACGGCCTAACGGTGTGCGGGACCGTAGCCCAGCTTCATGGAGACGGTTGCGAATGGTCCTCGCCGATACCCCAGGAGCAACAGAGTGGCGGTGCGGTCCCCCACGGCACTGCGTAGGATCCTACGGTCTTGGCGTGCATCCGTGCGTCGCTGCGGTCCGGTCCCAGGTCGACGGGCACGTGCACCTTCCGCCGACTACTGGCGACAACATCGATGTACTGTGGAGACCTCACGCCCCACGTGTTGAGCAATTCGGCGGTACGTCCACCCGGCCTCCCGCATGCCCACTATACGCCCTCGCTCAAAGTCCGTCAACTGCACATACGGTTCACGTCCACGCTGTCGCGGCATTCTACCAGTGTTAAAGACTGCGATGGAGCTCCGTATGCCACGGCAAACTGGCTGACACTGACGGCGGCGGTGCACAAATGCTGCGCAGCTAGCGCCATTCGACGGCCAACACCGCGGTTCCTGGTGTGTCCGCTGTGCCGTGCGTGTGATCATTGCTTGTACAGCCCTCTCGCAGTGTCCGGAGCAAGTATGGTGGGTCTGACACACCGGTGTCAATGTGTTCTTTTTTCCATTTCCAGGAGTGTATTTGAGATGGAAACCAGGGAAAGCGAATTCAACGAAGATAATGCGCAGTCGACAGAAGTTGAAAATAAATTACTAGTGGGCACACAACCCAACGTATGTAATGAAGGAAGTTATGAAGCGATAATTAAAGCATTTAAATGCGATTATGTGGAAGTAGCGACAAAGAAGGAGAAGATAGACGAGGATGAGGAAAAAGTAGAGTATGTGGAAGAAAGCGTAAATGAAGGAAGAAATAGAGAAGAGGAAATAAAAGAGAGAGAAGTAGCAGTCGAAGCTTATCCTACAGAAAGTTCCAATTCACAAGGGAAAATCCTGAAAAGACTCATGAATGATTCAGTGGAGGATTCGTTGGTGCAAGAAAAAGAAGAACCGAACCAACCCTTTCAAATTCAACCAATTGTGAAGGCTATGGTAAAGCATATCCCAGTCAATATTGTAATTGATAGCGGAAGTGAACTGACCGCGATCTCAGAAAATTTATTTTTGCAGTGTAATGCCAATGAGGAATTGCCAGTTCTGAAAACACGTAAGATTAAAGTAAGAGGTCCTGTTAGAAACAATGCTGCGGAAGTTACGAGACAAACAAGGTTAACTCTTTGGTGTCAAAGTCAAAAGATCGAAGCCAACTTCGTGATTATACCTAAACTACCTGTAGATTTTATTATAGGTGCAGATTTTTTAAATGAGAGACGAGCGATAATAGATATGGGGAAAGGTAGCGTAACATTCGGGAATGTCACATTTCTCCTTGAGCAAAAGCTAAAATTAGAAGAAATACCAGTTATAAACAAACAATTAAGAATGACGTGAGATAAAGAGGATGAAGAATTAGAATGGTATGCACAAAAGGGGGAATCGGCTCAACTCATGTTAGAAGTCCATAAAGAAATCGACGAAAATTTGCAAGAAGTTCAAGGCATTTCGGAACACAGTAAAAGAGAATTATAGGGTATTTTACGAGATAAAGCAGAGGTATTTTTACCTAAGACTGGCAGTATTAAACAATTTCAGTACAAGTTTGAAGTAAAACAGCACAAACCATTTAGAGTGCCACCCTATACAATCCCATTAAGCTACAGGAATAAAGTATTCCAGGAGATATCTACAATGTTAGATGATGATATTATTGAACCAGCTACCTCCACATATAACAGCCCGCTCCATATTGTACAAAAACGAGATAGGAGCATCAGCTTAGTGCTTGATTCCAGACAGATCAACACAATCATAATCACTGAGACAGATCGCCGAGAAAAATTAGAGGAACTGATACATAACTTCCACGGTGCTAAGATATTTTCATCAATTGATTTACGGAGTAGTTTCTGGCAAATAGAATTGGCCCCAGAATGTAGAAAATTTACAGCATTTATCGTATTCGGTAGATGTTACCAATTTAAACGATTGCCATTTGGTTTAAACATATCAGCAGCAGCATTTACTAGGGGATTTAATACTATACTCAGTCCTGAAATTTTACAAAAAATTACTTGTTATGTTGGTGATGTGATTATAGTAGAACCCTCTTGGGAACATCACAACAACACATTAAATTAGTTTTTACAGATCATGAAAGAGCATGGGGTCACAGTAAATATAACAAAATCCAAATTTGGAAGGCGAGAGGTCAAATTTCTAGGACACATAATTTCAGAGAAAGGGTTAATGCCCAACCCAGAAAAACTAACGGCAATCAAAGAATTCTGTACTCCATATAATACGAAAACTCTCAGAGGATTTCTAGGTCTCACCGGATTCTATAAAAAATTTATTTGAATCGACTCTCTCGCAACACCTCGCCTATGTGCATTGACTGGAAAAAACACGCCATGGGTGTGGGATCAACAAGCCAATGAAGAATTTTTAAAAGTGAAAAACGCACTAACAACAGCACCGATTTTAGCACATCCTGATCTAAAACAAAATTTTTGTATGGCCACTGATAGCGCGAAAACAGGTTTAGGAGTTGTTTCATTCCAAGAATACGAACAGGCAGGGCTAAGATCATATAGAACAATTGCATTTGCCGGTCGGGTACTCACAAAAAGCGAGAAAAACTATTCAGTCACGGAGCTGGAAGCATTGGCCATTGTATGGGGCTTCCAACGTTTTCGATACTTCCTATTCGGAAGAAAAACAAAAGTATACACTGACCACAAAGCATTAGAATTTCTGTTATCCGCCAAACTAACTCATGGGAGGTTAGCCAGATGGATGTTAATATTACAAGAATTTGACAGCACTATTACACACATACCAGGACCAGTATTAGCAGATGCTTTATCACGATGTCCAAAGGGTGCATCCAATAACATAGGTTTGAAAGCAGCAGAAGACCAGTTTACAATGTACTATATGAAACAAGTACCTTTCGAAAACTACGTTACGACAGCACTGAAAAACATAGGCAAACAACAGGACAAGGATCCCGAAATACTAGGAATCAAACACAAGTGGAGAAGTAAGGATTTTCCAGACATTCGACAGCACTATCTCGTAAAAAACAATGTTTTATTTTTAGACGAAATGTTGCAACGAATGAATGGTTAATTTATACTCCAGATGAACTAATTAATAAGTACATATGTATACACATTTAAGTAATGGCCACTTTGGACCAAAGAAATGCTCTTTAAAAATAAAACAAACAAGCCATTTTCCTAGTATGGAAAGATGAATTAGAACAGTATTAGTCAAATGCAAAAAATATATGAGGGCTAAACACGTCACTCTCCAAACCAAACCACCTATGTTTCCAATAATCCCTAAAAAATTAAAACAAATAGCTGCAACAGATTTGATGGGGCCCCTCCCACACACAAAAAATGGATATATTTTCATATTTGTCGTTTTGGAACTTACTTCTAAATATGTTACCTTGACACCATTAAAACGGGCAACAGGTCTTACTATAAGTAAATCATTTAGACAAGATTTTCTCAGACAAGTAGATCGAGTGGAACGAATAATTTCGGATAATGGCCCACAATACAAATCAGTGCAATGGCAGAACACGTTAAAACAACACAAAATAAAACCCATCTACATATCTAAGTACAAACCTAGCGTAAATCCAGCAGAACGAACTATGAAGGACATAGGCACCTTATGCCGATTATATGCAGGCAAAAGTCACAAGACTTGGGATATATACCTTAAAGATTTTCAAGAAGTAATAAATGAAATGCCACATAGCACTACACTACTACCTCCAGTTACTGTACTTAAAAATATTGAACCCCCAAACATAACCAGAGAAAATGTTAGATTTCCTATTGTATTATGTAGACAGCACAAACAAGTCATAGCAACAGCACTCTCCAACATCAGAAAGGCAGCCATTAAAAGAAAAGAAAGAGGAGATAGAACAGCAATTAAAAGAACATTCTCAGTAGGCCAGAAAGTATCTGTAAAAACACACCATCTCTCCAGCAAACAGAAACACAAAATACATAAGTTTTACGCTGCATACAAAGGACCTGTCATAATTAACCGAATTGCTCATGATAATGCTGTGGAACTAATGAACCCAAAAACAGACACAACCTTAGGACTTCACCATGTGAGCCATATCAAAAAGTTTGGAGATTAATTTTATTACTGGTAAATAATCAGCACAATATTTCAAGATTATGTTGCAGATAAGATCGTCAGCAGAAAGAAGAATGAAGAGAGAGGAAGGTGGGAAAAAGAAAGTAGTTTCAATAAAAACAAAAACAAAAATAACACCAATAGTACCATAGATTAAGGTGAATGGATAAAGTGTAGTAGTCTAACAACATGAAATACTAAAATGCTATACACCATGACACTACACAAAAATAAAAAAAACGAATTTGAGGATTCTTATAGAAGTTAAGTCTCAAAATATCTTAGAATTGTAATATGGAAAGGGCGCCGAAATTTGTAAAGCTTTTTAAGAAGGCCTAAAACAATGTAGGTACTAGACATATGTTAGATGAATATAAGTAAAACTTTTTGTAAGAACCATTGTAAAAAAACTCCAGCAAAAAACCAGATGCAACAACCCACAAGTTGCAACCAGAGAAGTATCAAGAAAGGAAAGGACATAATTAGCAAGACACGATTCCTACAAGGCACAAGCGTCGAGAGAAGGGAAAGGACAGTGAGACCAACAAAGGGCACTTGTAAATCTACTGCTGAAGGGACAGACAAGCAAACACCGGACTTTCACCGCTCGTAAACCCCAGGACCCCCCAACTCAGCGGAGTGAGCAAAAAACCGCCCAATGAGAAGACCACTTGGGCAAGCCACCACTGGCAAAAAAAATATGTGTAAAAGTAACACTACTGCTACTAAACAGCACGCTGATGCACGAAACTGAAGAAAACTTCCACAAAGTAAAAATGACACGTCCAAACAATATATCAAACTGTTACTAAGAGGAGAACTTCAAAGCGACTAGTTATCAATAAATATTCCCATATCCTGCCCAGAGAAGAACCAAGAATCAAGTAAGAAGCAGAGAAAAAGCAGGAAGAACAGAAGTCGAAGAGTCGCAAGATTGAGACCAAGAAAGAAGATGGGTGATGAATAGATGACATACCTTCCCAAATCCCTATCCTATTGTAATCTAGTCGTCTGCGAAGTATCACAACGAAAAACGACCGTTTTCAGCGACACATAACGATGACTTTCACACATACAAAGCCAGTAAACCACAAGATTCTGCACTCACAGCGCCATTCCATTATGGGACTTCCACAACAGCAACACACCGTTGCAAAGCCAACAAGGAACGACGAACGAAGCTGTACATCAAATACTTGCCCACATCCATCTCGCTCAAGTCCATCACCTTCGTGCAAAAACATTCGCCAACCTCATGCTTAAACATCCATAGGATTGTGTGAATGTGTGAAATCAAATTATGTAATGTAGGAATTGTGCAAAAGAAATGTGTGAAAAACTAAATAAGTTAAGCACACCAGGCAGGTAATAAACTACAAAATAACAGTCATTGACTATGGACTTAAGTAAAAAATAGACTATAGATAAAAATAAGTCATTAGTTCTGAAATGAACAGTATATAAACAACAAAAGTAAGGCATAATAAACACTAAAACTATATGCCACTTATTTTCTCCTCATAAAAATAAAAGAATAACTATATTTTACTTATTTTCTCCTTATAAAAACAAAGAATAAAAATTATCTTGTTGGATGTTTTCCCTTTTTTTTTAACATTCGTACCATTTGTTAGGATAATATCTCAATACTTGTGTATGTATATTTCTTTGTCAAAGCAATTCTTGGAAATAATTCTTATTTGTTAGTGTAACAATGTTGAAATGAGTGTCTAGAAACAAAGACATTTTACTTGTACATGATATTTAGAAAATGTGTTAGGAATGGATTTTACTTAATTACTACATTTCTAAAAAAAAAACTGAACAGTAGGCAACAAAATTTAGATAAAGGAATAATTTTGACTGACTTAGACAACGATTCAATCATTGCCTAACTTTAGTGCAAAAAATAAGTTCGAAGGGTGGTGATATGTAAGGTGTCGGGCAAATACAACACCTTCCATGAAAACCCTGACATGATAAGCCAATCCAGCAGTATGTCACATAGCTCCGAATAAATCGTGACATTAAATTAACCAAAGTAATACGAGTAACGAGTGAGCAAATGGAATACCACAGACTAACACAAGAATGCCTAAATGCAGGTCATACCTTCCCACCGTGAGACAGACACAGTTCCGAGGGGAGAAACGAGAACAGAAGTTGAGAGCAGAGCCGTGTTAAGCTAGAAGGCCCTACGATAAGGGAAGGACACCCACGTCGGCAATCAACCGCCAGGACCACCCCCCCCCCCCCCCCCCAGCACATGTTAAAAGATAGAGCCCTCCAGATGAACAGTATAGAACTTACGATAACACTAAAAGGGCCACACCAGCTGCAAGTTCTAGCGTGAGACATTTTCGCGTCTCTGTTACGTTGCAAACGTTAAAAACATTGCCCCACCACGAAAAGTATAACGTTTCTCATAGGATAGACAGAATTTTTGTAGTCGGAGCTTAAGGTTAACATTGAGACCCGGATTGGTCAGATGAAAACACAACCAGATAGTTTTTTTTAAACCAACTTCGGTAAATTGTAGTAAGGAGAGGTTAGGAGAGAGTTGCTTCTGAGACGGCGAGCTGTTTGGAGCTTCGCCGCCCGCCGCCCCCTGACACTGCCTAACCAACGACAAGGTAATGAACGCATGCGATGCCGCATAACAGCGCATAAAGCTTCACTCAGATCTGCAGAAGTCTCATCTGTTACACCCCCTTTTTGCGTAATACTAGTGTCGATCGTCAACTAAAGCTCATGGTATTCACATACGTAAGTTAAAATCTGAAATGCGATGATTTTTCTGTTATATAATTATTGAGAAGCCACATCAGCGACTGTAATTTACGACGAGTTAGATAAGTAATTAAGGATAATTTAGGGTCACTGTAGACCATTTTGATAGTTCTCTCTTTTGTGAAACTTCATTTATACCCAGATTATAGATGTGATATGGCATAGGCCATCCTTCAAACCATTGTAGAACTTGCAAACCCACTCAGGGAATATTCGTTCACATTTTTGTTGAACGCAGTTGGTTTTTATCATCCTGTATTAAAATATTTCCTTTTATCAATAGTGCAATTTATAAACAATGTTTTGTGAGTAGAATAAAATTTCCAATGGTAAACTGCTTTTTCGACGTTATTCTACCTGATAACTAAAAATAGGAAAGCCTTGAACCCCTTCCACTAAATTTAGTTAGTATTAAGTTTCTAGCTAACTAAAAATACTGAAGCCTTGAACCCCTTCCACTAAATTTAGGTAGTATTAAGATTCTTTTACAGGGAGTGCAGTGGAACTGACGCTGAAATCATTAAGTATTTGGTTATATCATCGCTAGTCTCACTGAACTCTTCTGAACTCTACATGTCATGTGTGGTCTGGCGTCTCCTTACCAGCAACAGGTCCCAGGTTCAAACTAGTCAATTCCCTAAAAAACAAGCTCAGAGCGTCGTTGCGCAAAAGTGGTAGGGAGACACGACTTAGAACAAACAGACACCACGCAAAATGTTAGAGGTATGGGAACTGTGTCTGCCGAATTGAGTCTGTGTTGAGCTCTAATTGTTCGATTTTTTGAGAAATGTCTTCAATTTGTGCAGTTAGAGTTGGCAATAGTGTCGTAGTGCCATTGTCGACTTTATTAATTTCCGATTCTAAGTCACTGACCTGTTCCGAACGCTTGAGTGTTTTGCATTGCGGTCTTGCGACTGCAGCACTGGGAAATACTTTATTTATTTTTTTTCAGAAACAAATCTTTCTCTTTGTGCATTGTTTCTTTAATATTTTTAACTGATTATTTACTTCAACAGCTCGTTGTGAAAATAAAGTCTGAAATTGTATCTGATGTTCTGCAAGCTCTTCTAAATGGTCTGACATTTTTTTTCATTTCGTGTCAGTGTGGTTTGCTAGCTGATTCTCAATGATTTGACTGTACTTCCGTAATTTTTGGTCGAAATGCCTTGATGGCTGACTAGCTAGAGTTACGTAATTTTCTTCCTTTTTTGTGTCAAAATGTTTGGCTAACATTTTGATACTTTTTGGGAGTAAAATTTGAAGCATAGCCCCAAGATCACTGGTCTTTGTAGAACTGCCGTTAATCATTGTGTGATAATTGGAAGGTTGATCGGTGTACTCGTCTGTTCTGACGTGACTTTGCAATGTCTGTGTTGTGGTGGATTCCGCCTGTCTAGAATCTACGTTGTTGAAAGTACGTGCAACTTTGACGTAAAGCCACGCGGAGTGGCCGTGGCCACGCGGTTTGAGGCGCCATGTGGCGAACTGTGCGGCTTCTCCCGCCGGAGGTTCGAGCCCTCCTTCGGGCATGGGTGAGTGTGTTGTTCTTAGCATCAGTTAGTTTAAGTAGTGTGTAAGTCTAGAGACCGATGACCTCAGCAGTTTGGTACCTTAGGAATTCACACCCATTTGAACATTTGATGTAAGAAATACACTGAAGCGCCGAAGACACTGGTATAGGCATGCGTATTCAAATACAGAGTTATGCAGACAGGAAGAAGACGACTCTTCGCTAGGCAACGCCTACACTATGTGATCAAAAGTATTCGTACACCTGGCTGAAAATGACTTACAAGTTCTTGGCACCCTCCATCGGTAATGCTGGAATTCAGTATGGTGTTGGTCCACCATTAGTCTTGATGACAACTTCCCCTCTCGCAGGTATACGTTCAGTTAGGTGCTGGAAGGTTTCTTGGGGAATGGCAGCCCATTCTTCACGGAGTGCAGCACTGAGGAGAGGTATCGCTTTCGGTCGGTGAGGCCTGGCACGAATTCGGTGTTCTAAAGCATCCCAAAGGCGTTCTATAGGATTCAGGTCAGGACTCTGTGTAGGCCAGTCCATAACAGGGATTTTATTGTCGTGTAACCACTCCACCACAGGCCGCGCATTGTCAACAGGTGCTCGATGGTGTTGAAAGGGGCAATCGCCATCTCTGAGTAGCTCTTCAACAATGAGAAGCTAGAAGGTGCTTAAAACATCAATGTAGGCCTGTGCTGTGATAGTGCCACGTAAAACAACAAGGGGTGGAAGTCCCCTCCGTGAGAACCACGACCACACGATAACATCATGGCCTCCGAATTTTACTGTTGGCACTATACGCGCTGGCAGATGACGTTCACCGGGCATTCGCGCTTTCCACGCCCTGCCATCGGATCGCCACATTGTGCACCGTGATTCGTCACTCCACACAACGTTTTTCCACTGTTCAGTCGTCCAATATTTATGCTCCTTACATCAAGTGAGGCGACGTTTTACATTTACCAGCGTGATGTGTGGCTTGTGAGCAGCCGTTCGAACATGAAATCCAAGTTTTTGCACCTCCCGCCTAACCGTCATAGCAGTTGCAGTGGATCCTGATGCAGTTTGGAATTCCTTTGTGATAGTCTGGATAGGTGTCTGCCTATTACACGTTGTACTGTATTTTATTAAACCGGGACCCAGAAACGATGGAGAGGCTTCGTCCCGCCGCAGCCCTCAGTGGTCTACAACCCCACAATAGGCCACAGCAGTCCAGCCACGCCACCGCCGCCCCCACCCCGAACCCAGGGTTATTGTGTGGTTCGCCCCCCCACCCTCCCCGAGAACGACTCATACCAGACGAATGTAACCACAAATCTTTGGATGAAGAGTAATTATGGTATACGCGTACACACAGTACAGCTGAGGCGAGATAAGAGAAACCAGCCCCATCGTCGAGGTAGATGCAAAACCACCTTAAAAGCCATCCACAGGCTGGCCGGCACACCGTACCTCGACAGTAATCCGCTGGCAGGATTCGCGCCAGGGACCGACACGCCTTCCCGCTCGGGAAGCTGCC
This sequence comes from Schistocerca piceifrons, assembly GCF_021461385.2. NCBI lineage: Eukaryota > Metazoa > Arthropoda > Insecta > Orthoptera > Acrididae > Schistocerca > Schistocerca piceifrons. The sequence continues at coordinate 334,667,316 of NC_060149.1, forward strand.
CGTTAGACTGCACGGCCAGTCGGGCGGGCTGCCTATCACACATTACAATCCTCTTGAACAGTTGGCGGTTTCTGTCAGTCAACAGACGAGGTCGGCATGTACGCTTTTGTGCTGTACGTGTCCCTTCACGTTTCCACTTCACTATCACACCGGAAACAGTAGACCTAGGGCTGTTTAGGAGTGTGGAAATCTCGCGTACAGACGTATGACACAATCACGTGACCACGTTCGAAGTCCGTGAGTTCCGTGGAGCACCCCATTCTGCTCTATCACGATGTCTAATGACTACTGAGGTCGCTGAAATGGAGTACCTGACATTAGGTGGCAGTACAGTGCACCTAATATGAAAAACGTATGTTTTTGTGGGTGTCCAGATACTTTTGATCACATAGTGTATGTAAGACAACAAGCGTCTCGTGCAGTTGTTAGATTCGTTAATGTTGCTGTAATGGCATGTTATCAAGATTTAAGTGAGTTACAAAGTGCTGTTATAGTCGGCGCACAAGCAATGGGACACAGCATGTCCGAGGTAGCGATGAAGTGGTGATTTTCCGATACGACAATTTCACGAGTGTACCGTGAGTATCAGGAATCCGGTAAAACATCAAATCTGTGACATCGCTGCGGCCGGAAAAAGATCCTGCAAGAACGGGGCCAACGACGACTGAATAGAACCGTTCAGCGTGACAGAAATGCAACTCTTCCCGACTTGCCACAGATTTCGAAGCTCGGCCATCAACAAATGTCAGCGTGCGAACCATTCAACTATACGTCATCGATATGGGCTTTCGGAGCCGAAATCCCAGTCTTGTTCCCTTGATGACTGCACTCTACACCTCGCCTGGGCCCATCAACACCGACATTGGTTTGTTGATGTTGGAAACATTTTGCCTGGTCGGACGAGTCTCGTTTCAGGTTGTATCGAGGGGATGGCCGCGTACGGGTATCAAGACAACCTTATGAATCCAAAGACCTTGCATGTCAGCAGGGGACTGTTCAAGCTGATGGAGGCTCTGTAATGGTGGGGGGCGTATAGTTGTAGTCATATGGGACCCCTGATAGGTCTAGATACGACTCTGACAGGTGACACGTACGTAAGCATCCTGTCTAATCACCTGCATCTGTTCATGTCCATTGTGCATTCCGACGGACTCTGGCAATTCCAGCAGGACAATGCAACAACCCACACGTCCAGAATTGCTACAGAGTAGCTCCAGGAACACTCTTCTGAATTTGAACACTTACGCTGGCCGCCAAACTCCACAGAAATGAACATTATTGAGCATCTCTGGTATGCCTTGCAACGTGCTGTTCAGAAGAGGTCTCCATCAACTCGTACTCTTAAGGATTTGTTTACAGCCTTTCATGATTCATGGTGTAAAATCCCTCTAGCACTATTTCGGACATTAGTCGAGACCATACCACTTCGTGTTACGGCACTTCTGCGTGCTCTCGGGAACCCTACGCGATATTAGGCAGGTGTATCAGTTTGTTTGGCTATTTAGTGTATTTGGACTTACAAAACACATTGCTGCCCGAATTCGGTAAGGTTGGAACGTGACTGTCTGCGAGGGAACGATCTGGCTACTGCATTGTCGAGTTTTTTCGATTTTCTAAAATGGGATGCAATAATCCGTCAGAAATTGCGGTATTATTTTCTGTTGGATAGAACATAGCTACTGGTTGATAAATACTAGTGTGAGATCTACTTTTTGCCGTCTTACGTGGCATCGCTATAAAAAACAATATTCACAAGAAAATAAATTGTCAAAACTAAGTATGTTGACCTGTATGGGAATGAAAACACAGATGATTAATTTATAAGCGCAGCGTAAAAAGTAACAAGAAACAGAATATTACACATATCTGACTACAAAACAGAGCTGCCACCAAATGAAAGTTTCCTTTAAAATAATTATTTTTCATTTGATTCTGGACTGGTACTGGCTTGGTTGGTTGGTTGGAATTTTGCTGTTGTTTAGCTTTGCGTGACTGTGCGTTTCCAACTGCGAGGGAAAACATATATCAATGCCTGCGAGAAACAACATGAATTTTGCCCTATTTTGAAATCTTTCTACAAGAAATATGCAGACCGATTAATTCCTGAACTTTACTATTAATATCTGTAATTAAACAAAGAGGTCCCTATGCGTTAAGTATCTACCTAATAATGCTGTTCATGAAATGGTCCTTATTCGTTGATAATTTTTGTAGCAAACTGACGACGAAATGAAAATATCTTATCTTTAGGTGCTGATAGCTTCTGTAGCAAACTGATCCTTAAACGAAAATATCTTACCTAGTTATGTAATTGCCTGGAAACGTGGTTCCTGCTGCTTCCTGTACGCCAGCTGTAAATTTCTGAAATACGGCTGCTGAGAGCTCAGTGCAATGCTCTAGACAGCAAGTAGAGTGTTTTATACACATCACTGTGTGAGACAAAAATGACTTGGATAGAGGTTGTGGATAACGCTGTTAGGTGAAATAAACAAATTTTCTTTAACAATCTGTCTTTAAATCATCTGATATAATTTCTTGTGTTAAATGTATGTTACAACACTCATTAAAGCTGAAAAAGGACAACATTGATAATAAGTTCTTACTCTCACTAATGTTGAACAACTCAGTAATAAACATGAAACATACCGTACAGTGAAAATTACTCAATCTTTAATGAAAAGCCGGCCGTTGTGACTGAGCGGTTCTGGCGCTTCAGTGTAGAACCGCGGACAGCTACGGTCGCAGGTTCGAATCCTGCTTCAGGCATGGATGTGTGTGGCGTCCTTAGGTTATTTAGGTTTAAGTAGTTCTACGTTCTAGGGGACTGATGACCTCAGATGTTAAGTCCCATAGTGCTCAGTTATTTGAACTATTTTTTAATGAAAATCCTAAAGTGCCTGATATGGAAGTCTCATTCAACAATGAATCCTAACTACGCGACTGCAGTGCCAATATATAAAAATTTTATCTTTAGTCCTCTTCATACTCTTTTCATTCTAAATCGTTAACCAGATCGTTGTTGTCTGCTTCACAGTATTCAGCCGGCCAGAGTGGCCGTGCGATTCTAGGCGCTACAGTCTGGAACCGCGAGACCGCTACGGTCGCAGGTTCGAATCCTGCCTCGGGCATGGATGTGTGTGATGTCCTTAGGTTAGTTAGGTTTAAGTAGTTCTAAGTTCTAGGGGACTGATGACGTCAGCAGTTGAGTCCCATAGTGCTCAGAGCCATTTGACCCATTTGAACCACGGTACTCACATACAAAAACAAGCTCATCTTCCAGCGACACATCTACTCTGACCAAAGACTGCGCGTGAATAATAAGAGATTCCAAATTGTTGCTTTGCATCTGATACATCCATAGTACGTACAGATTCCAGAAACGCAAATAACAGACTCCCAGAAGACCTGTTTCAATAGCAGTCCGCATAATAGGTTTTGAGTGGTTGGCTGCGGTGTCCATAATACGATTTGATCCTATTCATGTTTTTCAGTAATAAATAACTATGGGAATGAATACGAAATGGCCTAATATGACTCAACAGCGTTAACGAGTATCGGGTGAAAATGCATCAAACTGTACTTTGACCACGGCTGCATTTAACACATTTTGAAACGATTATTCTCAAATTGATACTCTCAATCCTTATGCCAACTTATTTTCAGTGCAATAAGAAAGAAATTCTTACACATGAAGAATGGCGTGAGTAGGTACCGGCTCTTAGGTATGTTTGACGTTACTGGAACATCCAGCTGGAGGTGACAACACAGCATGCCTCGGTGACGTGTATGTGGAACTTATAGCCCTCCTTCGGACTTTGAGAAAGATCGAATAATTGCTGTGAGGGACACGAGTGATTCATACAAACAGAGGGCACAGATAGTTGGCTACACTGCAATGGCTGCATAATCAGTGGTGACGGGACGGCTTCAGGGCACCAGTGTGGTAGTAAGAGTAGGAACTGGTCCTTCCAAATTAGTGCGCTACTAGAAGGTCGTATGTTGATCCATTGGCGGTGACGAATGTACGGACAACAATAGCTGAAATCTTGGCAGGAGTAACAGGAAGACTGTCGCCACGAACTGCCGGGAACATACTGTGGGAAACGGGCTTGAGATCTAGAGTTGTCATGCTAACTTTACGGCTGACACTCACAGAGAACAGAGATTTGTATGGTGTAGATTCTGAGTCAGCTGCGGCAGTGAGTGGCATGCTCTGGTGTTCAGCGAACAGTTTCTCTTCTGTTTCTGGGGGTATAACCCATGCCAACGTGGCATAGACAACCTGGTGGAAGGCATGAGTTAATGAGCATTGCGCTCTCATTTAAATATATGGCCGGAAGAGTGAGCCTACAGGAACTGTGCAACGCACCATGTTGTCCAGCATTGCGTGCCACAAAGGGCGAAAATTCACCACGAGATTGGGAAACTCACAGGCGTCTATTGTCTGTTGAGGCCTAGGAGCTGTAGTGTGCGAGTGAGACAGACGAGAATCTACGTCATAGGGGAAACCCAGCAGAAGCCGTTTGTCGCGAAGGGACGTAGCAGTCTTAAAACTGGCGGGCCTAGGATCGGCCATAAAGGGAAACATTTATGAAAACTATTTAATTCTGTAGTAACGCAGGGAATCAAGCCACAGTAATTTTAATCTTCCATCCTCCATAAATTTTCATGGTGATCGCAATAAACTTGAATATTGATCATATCTATAATAGTTTAGGATTTACTGTCAAAGTGAAATTAACAAGTTTTGTAATAAAGACCTGACTGCTAAAATCTGAAGAAAATTGTATTGGTTTTATGTAAAAGAATTTAACGTTTATTATTTAATGGATATTATCGTTACTTAACTTAGAAGGTGAAAGTGGTCAAGCTTTGATTATTTAAATATGTTAAAATGTAAAATAATGTAGAATAAGCTGTAGCCAATCAGATGGACGGCTTCAGGAAAGGGAACCGTCCTAGTCAGTTGAGCGAGGGTGTTCGGCGCGCGGGAAGCGGGGCCAGGGACAGGCAGAGGGAGTGCTGGTGAAGACTCGAAAGCGGATAGTTCGGCTGGAGACACCAAAGGGTACAGTTGGGATTAAGACGCGAAAGCGGACGATTGGTCTTCAGGCAGCTAGGAAGTGAAACGACTTAGAAAATTTCGCGATGTGTGGTATCGCAGGACTTAGTCTCTGAGCGGTGAGCAGCCGCGCGCCTGGTGTAAATAACTCGTATTTCGCGATGAGATTGTGAATGATCGAACTTTGTCAAATCAATATGCGCTCGAGTGTAACAGTAACTCTAAATACGACCACTTTCGCTATTAGTTTGCTTTCTGAGTAAACATTATTCTAACCAAATCACAACTGTGTGGCCTACACCATTTATGGGTCGTTAATTTAGTTCCCGATATTATTATTACTGTTATTAGATGCCCTGTTAACTTTGTATTTCGCAAACTTGCCATCAGCCAGAAAATTTAACCAAAGGGTCACAAGTGTCTAATTTAGGGTGTGTAATGTGACACGTGCGGTTCAACCCCTAGACGAGTTTGAGCCAAGACATTTCGACGAAGAGGAACCGCATGTGAGCCCGAACATCTTTGGGATATTAGTCCGCGAAGGTAATAGTATACGCTCATGGCGTATTTTCAGTCTTTTCCTATATGTGGCAGGGTACTTTAACTGCAATTTTTAATCAAACATCTTAATTTGGTACTGTAGTATCAGACGTAAGTAAATCATCAACCATTAGTCAACGATAAAGAAATTCATCTGACTATCAAGTTGAACAATGATCTCAATGAACTCAGTTTACACAAATATGTAATTTAATTTACAACAAACAGATTGAACGATCATTGAAATGTGTAAAGTACTACCCTGGCAAATTTCGATAATAGATTTGTAACGTAAATCAATCGAACGCGTATCTGGATGAAACATGTACATTTATGGGGCTCCTGGTATGATTTCCGAAGTATAATGCACGGAGATAGACAATATTACGGGATTATACGCTTATGCATCTAACGCTGGAGTTGAAATTATATTGAGCCTGTAAATGCAAACAAGTCTTCGGAATAAAGACTGAAATTACTGAACACCATTACAAATGATTCGCCCATCACTAGAGATCAGTTCGCTGTTGCGGTTGGATCCCCGGTCTATAAAGACCGGAAGTGGTTGCTGGACTGGCTGCAAAATCTATCATTGGGTCAGTACCAACAACTCCCCTCTCTATGTGCCAAATGTCAATTCAACTACATGATAACCTCTCTTCCGAGACGAGCAAGGATGTGGAGGAGACGTCTAGAAGGAAAATCTGTCAGAGAAGAAGCATACCGGTCAAGCAACTATGTACAGAACACTACCAACAAGGAAATGTATGTGCTCTGTGTTTTATTTGGCTGAAATCTAGTTCTTGTGAGTGCCGACCAGTAAGAAGTTATCTTACAAAACACTGATCTCCATCCCCTACTTGTAATTCAGGTTGATAACCAGTTGATAAACTTGTAAGTCTTAGTGCTCCAAAATACGTCTGGCTTATTTCCTCTCTGTAACTACTTTGGTGCACTGGCCAATACTGGTTCGACCTCTGTAAGCACAGCCACACTCATTACTTCCGCTTCTAAATTAATTACCTGAACGAAGAGTTGCCGTTTTTAGTTTTCTATAAACAATCGATTTGGCGGCGTCTGGGCAGATGTTGGCATCCCATGATCTGCAAAGAAGCCCCAACTTTGTGTTTCCATCCCCCTTTCTAAGATTTTATCTTAACAGTCCGTGTTTTTTTAGAAAAATTTGACCGCCCGTTGTTTCCCTCGACAACGGCAGTTCTTCCGGGATCCCGCGATTAAATGACATGCATCCCGTAGGCATGCAGCACGTGAGAAACGGGCTCTGTTGTCCATCACTTACTGGAAGTCTAATCTTCATTCTTCAACTTCAGGTGGTCGGCACCAGTGCAGTTTTCTTTCTAGTTCTGGTTCTACAAAACATAGCCCCATCACATGGGGTGCGAGTGGCAGTTGTGCAAACAGGACTGAGGGATGACTTCCTGCAGTTTTATGGCCCTACAGCAAAAAATGGCTCTGAACACTATGGGACTTGACTTCTGAGGTCATCAGTCCCCTAGAACTTAGAACTACTTAAACCTAACTAACTTAAGGACATCACACACATACATGCCCGAGGCAGGATTCGAACCTGAGACCGTAGCGGTCGCGTGGTTCCAGACTGTAGCGCCTAGAACCGCTCGACCACTTCGGCCGGCTGGTCCTACAGATCGATCCATCGTTCTTCGTAGAGTCGATACTGCTTGCTCAGTGCTTCCTCATTCAGATATGCACGAAAATTAAAATAGAAAACTGTAATCTAATTAGTTAAGCATTGGCAGTCGTAAGTACCAATCCACATTTCATTAACTGGTGGAAGTTAATTTATTTCGGTTTCATTTGATTCTTTCTTATGGGTTTTGCAGAAGTTACGGGACAGTTTGGTAAAAACAGTCAGGTAACATTACCCCTTCCTGCTATTTACGTCCATGCCGATGCAGTTGCACTCGGACTTGTTATAGCATATACGCATCAAAGAAATTTGTCCTCATCTTTGGCACTGACTGGTAAAGGATAGGATATTGTCAAGGCTATACATCATTTTTGTTACATTCATCATCAATATAATAAGCCGTCGCACACTCACTCTTTTCCTTGCTGGCGTGAAAGGTTAAGTTTATTTCATTAAAAACTTGATATTCATTCTGGGTACCAGCTTACAAGTTCATTCAGTCTCCTTTTCTTATAAAATTAGGATTACAATTTTTGCTCTTGTCCATTATTCATTCACTCTACCTGCCTTTTACAAACACAACGAAATGTTAAAAGTCTTCCTCATTCACTCATTGATGGCTTAGACTCAATCATACTTTTTCATTCTTTTACAAGACATCAGTTAATCATTGACTCTAATTTAAAAAAAAGGTACTTTAATGTTTAACTCATGCATTCTTTTTTCAAATATATGCATTAGGACACGTAAACACAGTAAAACACACATGAAAGTACATCGGCACGCAATAACATACATAGCAAAAACTATATAAGAAACTCAACCTACATGCAACAACATATATAGTGCGAAACACTGACAAAATTTAGGGCATATATAACATAAAAATTTACCTTTTCACACAGACTTCTTACTTGTGCCTTTATACATCAAAAATGGTGTGCACATCTTTAAACAGTGGTACAAATGACGTGGTCAAACATTAAGTAAATAGCGGTGAGAAAATCGTGGAATCCATCATTAGATCATACACGTGTTCTCCATATAGGATTATAGTAAAAACAGTCAGTCAAAATAAAACAAAAATTTTACTACAGGCTTTCAAAGTATTTAAGTTTATGAAAATTTCGTTAGACATTGATTTTAAAATGGTGCAAACATTACATCTCAATAGCGGTCTCATCTCATGATGACGACTTACACGTCAGTCTCTGTTATACAGATTCAAGGCGTACAAAATTTTATAGATTATATACTAAAGTGTCCCCGAAAGAAAAAGAACACATGATACATTATCTAGGGTTTGGGGCACGTAATTAGTTTATCACACGATATCACTATATTCACTGGTTTGGCACGAGAGATACGAAATTAGCTTCTGACATCAAATGTTTACAGTGCTGGGGACTATATCTTAAAACAGCTCAAGGCCTCGATATGATCACAGCCGTTGACGTTTGTTTCGGGTATATGTGTAAGAACAACGTCGTAGTGACTTTCCATTCCTTGATAGTGTCGCAAAATTCAAAAAATGGCTCTGAGCACTATGGGACTTAACATCTGAGGTCATCAGTCTCTTAGAACATAGAACTACTTAAACATATCTAACCTAAGGACATCACCCACATCCATGCTCGGGGCAGGATTCGAACCTGCGACCGTAGCGGTCGCGCGGTTCCAGACTGAAGCGCCTAGAACCGCTAGGCCACACCGGCCGGCGTCACAAAATTCTTTTAAATTGAATGGTTTACTAGCTTTTCACTCGCCCACACGTCCAGGATAGTGATTAGTGTGCGTTTGACAAGCGGTCGGTGACCTCCTATCACTCGACGTAAATGTTCCGCTCTATCCACAAGGTTCTGTCATTCGCGCACGCCACCTTGGGAATCGTGAGGTATTTGTGATTGTCTCAGTTTTCATTATGAAGGAAAAAAGTACATTCGTCACATGGGCAACACGTGTACCTGGATTAGAATAACAAAGTGACTGACGTCTAGCTGTTAACAGGGCTGATGGGGAGGGAAAGGGAAGAAGGTTGTTGTATTCTGCTTAGGACGACAGTGTACTGGAGGTCAAGTGATCAGGACTTGTAGGTGGGCATCCATGGCTGCCGTTAAACGACACACCAGAAAATTAGGTAAAATAAAGAGAATATATTTTAGTGTACTTTATACAAGAGGCGAGCCTAGGGAGGTCAAACAATTGATTGAAGTAGGCAACGGAAGGGGAGGCGGTTTATGTTAATTTATGTCAGTGGCCGGCCATGAATTGCAGAGCCTCCGGCTCTGACCCCGACGAAAGACGTCTGTTCCGTTCGAGGTCTGGATCACAAAAGCAACAGCAACAGCCAATCAGAAACGTGTTTGGCCGTGCCTCCTGTTCTGTTCACCGTTGTCAAATCTCTCTGCTACTGCAGCTAGCGCCTACTGTAGTCAGTTGTAGTCGACGCTTGCGGCCAGTAACGTAAACAGTTGTGGTCGGTTTCGTTGAGTACTTTGTTTCTTTGTGCGGCGAGTTGTATTTTTGGCTACAGAATATCTGAAGGCTGTAGTGGAAGTGTGCAAGAAAGTGTGGTTGCTAAACGGAAAGTTCAGCTATCTACTCATGTTTCGCGTGGTGAGACGTGAGTTTGTGTGCTCGGTACGAGAATATTTCGAGAAAGAGAGAGACAATGGCCCGACTATGTTGCCTCTAATGAAGGTAGCCGAAAGAATTGCAGGAGCCTTGAAGATACACAAAAATACTGTCGCCAAAATTTGTAAGGAGAAATACTGTGCAGAAGGGGAAGGGCATGGATCGTCGAAACTGCGGACATGCGGAAAACAGAGGACAGAACCACGTGCAACGAACTTGGACTCTTTGGAACAAGCCGCTGTTCGCCGCCACATATGTGGATATTACGAGAGAAAACAACATCCAACTATTAAAAAAACTGTGCATTACTATTCCCGAGCCAGAGTTCTTCAGTGGCAGCAAAACGTCTTTGTAACGGTTGTCAGAGCCAACGTTATAAAAAGTTAATGGACCGAAAATTATAAAGGAAAGAGGCGACATTGTAGCCTGGCGTTGTCGATTTTTAAGAACTTCGTTTATGTGCCGTTTGAAGACATTGTGTGACTCGACGAAACCTGGATAAACGCAGGTCATTCTGTCAGAAAAGACTGGACAGGTGTTAGCATATGTGGAAGTTCTATTGTTCCGGTGGGAAAGAGCGCAAGAATTATTGTCTTGCATGCTGAAACTGCATATGGTTTCGTATCTAACTATCTCCTCGTTCATAAATCGAGGAAAATAAGACACTACCTCGAGGAGATGAACCACGATAGTTTTCTGATGTGGTTCAAGAGGCAGCTACTGGAAAACTAAATCGGCTGTCTGTAATTGTAATGGATAATGCCCCATACCATTCAGCGACTGTGCATAAAGCTCCAACTGCCCCATACCATTCAGCGACTGTACATAAAGCTCCAACGATGGCAAGGAAAGATTCAGGACGATTTATGAAAGGTGGAGCTTGTAATATTTCTGGCTTTGCAACCATCATATTCGGCTACAAGAAGCTCTTTTTAGAGCGGTTAAGAAGGCAGCTGTCACAAGATGCAATGTGTTGTGAGGTAACGATGACAGGTAGTTTGTTCGGTACGTGTATCGTGCGAAAGACCGCTTAAATTGTGGTTTGCTCCGCGTTGGCTACTGCATTTGGAGGTTGCACGCCAAAATGACAATCATGTATTATTAATATTTGAAAGATTAAACACCGTATTTACTTGAATTTCAAATTAAAGCACCTCTCAATAGCGTGTTATCATTCCATTATTTCACAAGTATTAATAACCAGCAGAATAATAAACAACTGTAAACAGACGAAGCACTTCGGTGATCTTCGGATCGCGCCTAAGTTAGATGGCGGGCGAAGTTGTTCGTCTGTAAGATCAGAGCTCGTTCGGCAGTCTCGGAGGACGGACATGTTGTCCGCCGCGGTATTAGTTAGATTCATAGTTAGCAATATTTAGTGTGTAAACCAGTGCTGGTTATGAAGCCTCGGAGGACAGACATGTTGTCTGCAGCGGTCGGTGTCAGGTTAAGACTTTACTAGCAAGTATGATGGTATGAACGTGTAGCTGAGAATAATGTGATACTAATTGCGGAAATATTTGCAGTTCATTGATTTGTTGAAGAATAAAAATCATTTGTGACTCTAAAATGGAATGTGATTGTGCCGTTTCTGGTGTTCTGACAATAAAAAGCGAGTGGCGTCCGTACAGACTAACTGATTGGAAATTTAATCATTTCTAAAATAAACAGGACCTCGCTAAGAGTTTCTTACAGCCTCAAGATTACGGATTAACGACCTACGTGCTGTTTTCTGTGCAGGGGACAACAACTATAGAAGGCTGCAGGTTGGTGAACATTTGTTAGAACTTATGCATCCCACTCAGGGCGGTGGAAGCAAATAGGCACCTTTCGTGTACTGGAATCTTATAGTACGTCATCTGTGGTAACACAGAGGAGTTATGAAGAGAAATAGTTTTGACGGAAAGGGTTTATTATGCACAGGTATTTACCACTTCTCTCCCTCTGACTCTCTCTCTTTTTCATCTTGCCGTAAGCTCATGGAAATAGTAAAGAAAAATAAGCCACAGTTTCAACAGTACGTTGTAGACGAGGCAGCTAAAGAAGATGGCCACAGGGTTCATAGGCTTCCGCCAAACCACTGCAACTTTAACGCCATCTTAATGATTTGGGCACAAATTAGAAATTACGTTGGAACAAATAACAAAAAGCTTCACTGTAGCAGAAATTCAATTCAAAGTGTTGTGACTTGGCAAGACAGCCAAGCCACTATGAGATAGCCGAAAGGCACGCGTTTAAGCTCACGCAGGCTGGCGTGAGGTCTGGAACAGTTGAAGGAGTTGAGTCTAGTAAAAAAATACGTAGCTTCTGGAATACTTAACTTTAATCCATAATAGGTGAACATCGGTCTGACGGTACATGCATCACAAGATAAATAGCAAATGATAATGGCGCCTTGCTAGGTCGTAGCAAATGACGTAGCTGAAGGCTATGCTAACTATCGTCTCGGCAAATGAGAACGTAATTTGTCAGTGAACCATCGCTAGCAAAGTCGGCTGTACAACTGGGGAGAGTGCTAGGAAGTCTCTCTAGACCTGCCGTGTGGCGGCGCTCGGTCTGCAATCACTGATAGTGGCGACACGCGGGTCCGACGTATACTACCGGACCGCGGCCGATTTAAAGGCTACCACCTAGCAAGTGTGGTGTCTGGCGGTGTCACCACACAAAGACTCTTAGAGGAAGCAGTGGCGCAAATGCCAGAGGAGTGGAGAAATGTTGCACGCCACACCGAAACGGTTGTTAAAGAAGCGAGGAGAAGTGAAGTGAGCGTCGAGAGTAATACAGAAAATGTAATTATATCTTTGGGAAATACCGGTGGCTCGTCCACAGACCAGAGCTTAGATAACTACAGTGTCTAATTTTACTGGATGGTGTGTACTACAGTAGCACAATAAAGCTTATCTCATTATTAAGGAATACTCCTCTGCAGGAGTATGTCATGCTGCGTGCACATTACAATGATTGGTAAGTACTTATGTAGTCTGTATTATTATAATGTTGTTAGTTACTTTATTTACATTAACGATTCAGAACCATTTTAACACTCCTTACGTATCGAATACGGCAATTGAACATGATTCATTCTGATTACTGTAAAAACAGTGCTCTTCCTCTTGCTGTTGTTGAGATATACAAGTAATAGGAACACGGTATAATTTTATACACGGGAGTGTATTTTTTAAGCTACAAGGATATAACGATCGTGTATGGCGCACTCGATACCGCACGTTAAAAGGCGGCGTGAGAATGAATTCCAGTAAGGAAGCGCACAGGCGCATAATGCGTGCACACGCACAGGCAAACCGACGACATCACCCCATTCCATGCTCAACTGTGCTTTGCTGTCGATCACTTCGTTATTGTGATCCGCGTATAGTGGTTCGTAGACAGTTACTACAGCAGACACCACATGAGATCATCAGAATGGTATAGGTAAACAGGACTGTTGAAGCATGCCTGTCTCGTGATTAGTATATCTCGGATGACGAGCTTGTCGTACGCTTGGGGCGAGGTTGTTACGGGTTCCTGGAAATTTCCTCGCGTCTACAGCTTCCATAAAGGCGCGTGCAGATAGCGCGTATTGTCCTCGCGTTGGCTTGTCTGGGTTAGCGGACTGTGATCGCTACCGTGGCGTGTGCCACAGCTGAACGACCTGTTGAATTGTTTCTACTGCCACGGAAATTGTGTCAGACCAAAGTTGTGGTGTCACCGTCAGACACCACACTTGCTAGGTGATCGCCTTTAAATCGGCCGCGGTCCGTTAGTATACGTCGGACCTGCGTGTCGCCACTATCAGTGATTGCAGACCGAGCAGGTCTAGAGAGACTTCCTAGCACTCGCCACAGTTGTTCAACCTACTTTGCTAGCGATGGTACACTGACAAAATACGCTCTCATTTGCCGAGACGATAGTTAGCATAGATTTCAGCTACGTCATTTGCTACGACCTAGCAAGGCGCCATTACCAGTTACTATTGATACTGAATCATGTACCATCAAGAGCGACGTTCACCATTAATGGATTAAAGTTAAGTATTCCACCAGCTACGTCCGTTTTTTCTAAAGTCTAGGTTCCTTGTCCTGTTCCAGACCTCACGCCAGCCTGCGTGAGCTAAAACGCGTGCGTTTCGGCTTCCTCTAGTAACTCGGTGTTGGCTCTCCTGCCAACCACAGCATTGGCGACGAGGCAACACTGCGTTCTTAACTATACTGCCCTGATTTACTTGTGTAATGGCTTCGCCACCATCTCCAAATGTACTGTCCGAATTTTATCGCTTACAGAATCAGCAGACGCAGGCTTTACTGGATGCCCTTGGACAGCTCGTCCAGGGTCAACATTCGATGCAAAACGATGCGGCAGCCGCCGCTCCACCACTAACGCAGCCACAACACGCTGTTGCACCAACTTTTCGACCTTTTGATGCTGCACTGGAAAGCTGGACGGAGTGGTCACGCCAATTTGGTTCCATCTCGCCGCCTACAGAATTCAAGGTAACGAGCGGCAGCCGTTTTTGTTGTCTTCGGTCGGTGTACAAACGTACCGTGTGATAGTCAAATTATTTTTTACCCGGCGCGACGTAGCAACTCTGTCCTACGACGAAATTTTGTCTGCATTTGATGCATATTTCAAAGAATCAGTCAATGTAGTTGCCAAACGGTATACCTTCTTTCGTACAAAACGAACGGCAGGTCGGACTAATCGGGAGTGGGTTGCAACCTTGCAAGGCCTTACTAGGGATTGTGCTTTTGAGTGTCAATGTGGACTCCCTGATTCAGATACTATGGTGCGTGATGCAATTGCACAAAACGTTTCTGATGTTCGCATAAGGTAACAGATTTTGAAACTAGTCAATCCCTTCCTTCAACAAGTGATGGACATATTGGATTGGCAGGACACACTTGACTTTGCTCAGGAATCATTTGAAACTTCGCCAGTCTTGTGCCAGGTTAACCAGCCCGCCGGGCGAGCTGCACGGAACAGTAAACAGCCCTCGCGCCCAGCCGCGCCGCTGCCGCCAGGCTCTCAGCCTCATGTGCCGCGCAGGCAAGCAAATGCAGTGCTAAAATCATGCCCGCGGTGTGCTACTAGACATTCACGTGAGAATTCCCCGTCACGCCAAGCTATTTGCTTTTACTGTAGTAAAAAAGGACATGTTCAAAGTGTTTGCCAGAAAAAGCTCAGATCGGAAACTCAACATCATTCCAGGCCCTTTGCTTTGCACCGGAATCGGAATCGAACCAAGGATACTCAGGCTCGCGAAACTTCACCCACGGAAATTCATATAGTTCATTCCACTCCGCCCAGTGCCACTCTCTCTAACAGTGACTGTGTTCGTCCCACAAATAGTGTGCGTCGACATCGCCGGAAATCCCGTCAAGTTGTAAGCGATTTTGTACCAGTGTCAGTTCACGTTGCACGAGACTGTCGCTCTTGTCATCAGCAGAACAATAAACTTTTTGTGGACTTGGACATTAACGGCAAAGTGATACCATTCCAGCTTGATACCGGGGCTGCAGCTTCACTGGCCAATCAAGACACTTACAAACTGGTGGGCACACCTCCGTTGCATGCCGCAACTGTTAACTAGCTATTCAGGTCAAGCAATCCCTGTGTTAGGACAGTGCAGCCTTCTTGCAACATACAAGGGACAAACAACACTTGTGTCATTTTACGTCCTTCGTTCTTCTTCTGCAGTGAACTTGTTTAGTTTCGATTTATTTCAGTTGTTTAACTTGTCTATAGTAAATCAGGTCCTATTAGTGAACCAGACTGTGCCTTCAGACAGTGTTTCTCGTCTATGTGAAGAATTTGCAGACATTTTTGCACCGGGCCTCGGTTGCGCTAAGAACTATAAAGCACATTTTGAACAGAAAGTAAACACGCAACTGAAATTTTTCAGAGCGCGCAATGTTCCCCATGCATTGCGTGATGAGGTCGCAAAAACATCACACCATTTGGAATCACAAGGTGTAACTGAACGTGTGCAGGCTTCTCTCTGGGCATCACCCTTAGTAATTTTGCCAAAACCTTCCGGAAAATTGAGACTTTGTGTGGACTTCAAGGCAACAGTGAATCCACAACTAGTGGCTGAAACTTTTCCTTTACCCCGCCCGGAAGATCTTTTTGACAAACTGTGCCCGGGCAAATATTTTTCGAAGTTGGACCTAGCAGATGCGTACTTGCAAATACCCGTGGACGAAGAATCCCAGCGCGTTTTGGTGGTTAACACGCATCTTGGTTTGTATCGATTCAAACGACTGCCATTTGGGTGTGCATCCGCCCCTGCATTGTTTCAGCAATATCTACACACTGTTTGTGCGTCGGTCCCTACTGCAGCAAACTATCTGGACGATATTGTGATCCCCGGAAAGACGGAAGAAGAACATTTAGCCAATCTCAGAACATTATTTCAGGTCTTGCGGAAGGACAAATGAGTGTTTCTTGCTCGTAACTTGCCCTACCTGGGACATGTACTCAATGCCCAAGGCATACATCCCCGTCGCGAGCACCTCCGTGCTATACAAGACTTGCCTTCGCCGCAGAATTTGAAGCAGCTACAGAGTGTGCTGGGAAAAATCTACTTTTATCACCGATATGTTCCACACGCCCCTTCCATTTGAGCTCCGCTTCATCGCTTGCGCCGTAAAGGTGTTCCGTTCGTCTGGACGACGGAATGCAAACGCGCCTTTCGCCTGTTGAAATCGGCGTTGCTTTCCAATACTTGCCTTACGCCATTCGATCCACAGAAGCCCCTTTTGTTGATGGTGGATGCAAAAAATAAAATGGTTCAAATGGCTCTGAGCACTATGGGACTTAACATCTGTGGTCATTAGTCCCCTAGAACTTAGAACTACTTAAACCTAACTAACCTAAGGGCATCACACACATCCATGCCCGAGGCAGGATTCGAACCTGCGACCGAAGCGGTCACGCGGTTCCAGTCTGAAGCGCCTAGACCGCACGGCCACACCGGCCAGGATGGTGGATGCATCGGATTTCAGGATCGGTGCTGTGCTTGCGCACAAAGATGGATCGCACGATCGCCTTATTGCCTTTGTGTCCAAATTGCTCTCGTCTGCGCAAAGAAATTATTCACAGATCGAGAAAGAAGCATTGGCTCTCATATTTGGTGTTACAAAGTTTCATGATTTCTTGTTTGGTCGTCACTTTACCATCATCACAGACCACAAACCTTTGACATCGCTTTTTCATCCGACCAAGCCGTACAGCGCAGAAATTCATTCGCTGGTCTATTTTCCTCTCGCAGTACCGCTACGATGTCTTGTATTGGTTCACTGCTAAGCACGGAAACGCCGATGCGTTGTCCCGTTTGCCTGTTGCTGAGGATAGGGCATTCGATTCCTCCGAACTTGCTTCCATGTTCTTTGATTCGGAAACCGATGACGTGGTCGGATCGTTTCCGATTGATTTTCGTCGTGTAGCTATAGCCACAGCTGCCGACCCTGTCCTTGCTACCGTTCTGCGTTTTGTTGCTACGCAATGGCCCTTGTCAAAGTCACGGATCGGGGATCCGTTGGTTCGCCGATTTTTTGCTCACCAGGAGAGACTTTTTGTACGACGTGGTGTTTTGCTGTTGCGTTCTGATAATGATCAGTCCAGGGTCGTGGTCCCACGTTCATTACAGTCCTCTTTCTTACAGCTTCTCCACCAAGGACATTGGGGTATAGTGAGAACGAAACAACTTGCTCGTCAGTACTGTACTTGGTTCGGAATCTATGCCGCGATTACGAATATGTGCTCTGCTTGCATGGTATGTGCCGAACAACAATCAGCACCACCGTGGAAATTCTTTGCATGGCCAAAAGTCGCTGCCCCTTGGCAACGCTTAAACATCGAGTTTGCTGGTCCATTCTGGAATGCTCGATGGTTGGTTATGGTGGATTCATTCAGTAATTTTCCTTTTGTTGTGCGGATGTCTTCCACGACGTCATCTGCCACCATCCAAGCGTTATCTGCTATCTTTTGCATTGAAGGTCTTCCACAGACTATTGTTTCCGACAATGGCCCACAATTCATGTCCGCAGAATATCAGTCATTCTGCAAGGCCAATGGTATTCAACATCTGACGTCCGCGCCGTTTTCGCCACAGTCAAATGGTGCCACTGAACGATTGGCCAGGACGTTCAAGTCACAGATGTTGAAGTTGAAAGAGTCGCATTCTCTGGAGGACGAGTTATTGCTCTTTTTGTCCTCGTATCGCTCTCAGCCCCGAGATGGTCGCTCGCCGGCTGAGTTGCTCCACGGTCGCCCTCATCGAATCTTTGCTACATCCGCCGCATCAGGTTCCTGTGCAGCGGCAGACACCTGCTTTTCCCCAGGCGACGTTGTCTACTACCGCCACTATCGAGGTTCACGGCGTTGGCTCGAAGAGCGCATTCTTCGCTGCCTCGGCCGCGCTATGTATCTTGTTTTGGGGGTCTCTGGTGAGGTGCGTCGGCATCTCAATCAGCTGCGCCTCTGTCGTCGCACGGGATCTGCCGCTCCCCGTCCGCTTTCAGCGACGGTGCCGTCCGGTCAGCGCCCTGGGGACCGATCTACTGGCTCGCCTCGGCCCCAGGTGTCACCGACGCTGCCTTCCATTTTGCCCCATGGCGACGCGCCACCGCCGCCGCCGCCGCCTGTTCTCCCGCCGGCGACGCCCGCAGTGGACGCGTCGCTGCAACCGCCGGGCGCCTCCCTGGGTCACGCGCCGCCGATCGCTTCACGTGACCACGACATTTCATTTCATTTTTACCAGTGGTCCTCCGACATCGAACTCTTGTCCGCTCCGGACCGTATGTCGTCTTCGCCCGTCGGGTGCCCCGGCCCGATGGAGGTCGACCCTTCGGCCCCTCCTGTCTCTCTGCGGGCGCATACACCGCATGTTGGCGTGCACTCTGGAGCAGGTTTTCAGGCGTTCCCTAGCTCCCCGCGGTCCGAATGGCAAGGTGCGGGTGGCACAGCCTCGCCTGTTGTTAGGCTCCCCACCTCGTCGCATATGTCAACATGGGGTCATCCTCACGGCGGGCGGAAGCCTTACGCCACAACCGTACGCCGATTTGCGGGGGAGGAATGTGGTGTCACCGCCAGACACCACACTTCCTAGGTGGTAGCCTTTAAATCGGCCGCAGTCCGTTAGTATACGTCGGACCCGCGTGTCGCCACTATCAGTGATTGCAGACTGAGCAGGTCTAGAGAGACTTCCTAGCACTCGCCACAGTTGTTCAACCGACTTTGCTAGTGATGGTTCACTGACAAAATACGCTCTCATTTGCCGAGACGATAGTTAGCATAGCCTTCAGCTACGTCATTTGCTACGACCTAGCAAGGCGCCATTACTAGTTACTATTGATACTGAATCATGTACCGTCAAGAGCGAGTTCACCATTAATGGATTAAAGTTAAGTATTCCACCAGCTACGTCCGTTTTTTCTAAAGTCTAATTTCCTTGTCCTGTTCCAGACCTCACGTCAGCCTGCGTGAGCTAAAACGCGTGCGTTTCGGCTTCCTCTAGTAACCCGGTGTTGGCTCTCCTGCCAACCACAACAAAAGTTACTCGCCAATAACGCAAATGTTACTCATTCCTCTCACATTCTGTCTTCTTCAATATGCAACTCTCATGTGCCTTCCTTCAACGTGTGACTGGTGTGACTTCAGACAGTTTGAAAGCATATAAACTAACATTCCACTCTTAGAAAAACGTTTCTACTCCTAACACTTTTACTTTAACAACTTTAAAAATGAAGATTCTTTATACCTTTACACATTTATTGTTACTTCCTGCTGTACAAACATTTTTACTGTTGCAGATTCTTGTAATTTCAACATTAATTGAGCTTTCATCGTACATACTAGGTTGCTTAATTTTAAAATGGATTTTATTCTGTCAAAAAATTACTATCTTTATATATTTAATTGATGTAGGGACGGTTAAATCAGAATATATATCCCTTGCATAAAATTTTGAAATACATTTTTAATTTCCATAATGACAGATTTCTCAATGCATATTTCTGTTAGGAGCTCAGGTGAGGTTAGTTACCCGCAGGTACTTATGTTCACATTCACTACTGATTGGCCGGCCGTGGTGGCCGAGCGGTTCTAGTCGCTACAGTCTGGAACCACGCAACGCTGCGGTCGCAGGTTCGAATCCTTCCTCGGGCATGGATGTGTGTGTTGTCCTTAGGTTAATTAGGTTTAAGTGGTTCTAAGTTCTAGGGGACTGATGACCACAGAAGTTAAGTCCCATAGTGCTCAGAGCCATTTGAACCACTACTGATTATCCCAGAGGGGTCCTAGTAGACAATTCACGATTATCTGTTCGTTTGCAATAGTTAACCTGTAATCGCAAAATCTTCTGTGGCCACCCTACAGATTCTACCATTTTAATATGTTATCGATATTCTTTTATCTTCGTTTTCTATATTTCATTCAGTAAGTGAGATTTTTCCATTACTTTCCATGTTACAGAATTATGTTCCATGGCTCTCTAAACTGTGCGATCGCTAATGTGAAACGTAAGCACAAGCATAACAAGCAAGTTCTCTACTCATACCTGAAAATTACCACACAAAGTTCTCTTAACTATACATTATTTGCTTTGGTGATTCACTCTCACATAATATTCTCTAATCTTTAGCGTTGATTATATTCCTTCACGCTCACAGTGGCTCATGGACTGTCCATCTTCGATTTATGATCCATTATATTTTCCGAGTCATGTCAGTTTCACTCTTTTATCATCTCTTATTTATTTTCGTCATGGTGCTCCTCCAAAAGTTCAGCTGTCTGTCCTGTCAAAGTTCACTGAGATTCGCAAGAAATTGCCGTATCATATCCTCATTAAAATAGCTTATACCCACATAAATCAACATATTGTTAAACTAACAAATCAAATCTTCATAGCGCAGTGTTGCTTCACGTCTGCAATACCCTCACAGTGCAGCACTCCTTCATGTCTGCTGTTTTGAAAGTCTCACCATTTCAGCGCTACATAACATCACTCACATAAAGTCAAACCATCAAACTCCATGGCTTCTCGGTCAGTGCTCTGTTGCATCCGGTGAACATATAAAATAAATTCAACCACTATATACATCTCCATCAATGGGCAACTACAGCAATTGATCTGTGTAGTGCTTCTTCACCTGGTACCAGTTACACCATCTTCCTGTCTTTCCATGACGACAATTTGACATATTCCATGTAAACAACCTCTCTCATGACATCATTACTCTTTCCCTTTCGATAGCGGAAATGGACAGGGTGACAGCAGTCACTTCTGTGCCCCCCACTGAAAGTAGGATCCTACTCCTTGCTCCACAGACGTGAGCGAATTAAGGACTCTGTAACTCCCTGTGCCTCCAAATCGCGTCTACAAGGTGACCGAAACCCTTGGTGCGCAAAATCCTTGAATCTTGATGGGAATATATTTTTATTGCAAGACCAGGCACAGACGAGAAATCCGTGTGTAGGCCTTTTAAGAATAGCAACAAACCATTAGATTCAGACAGTCCTGGTATTGTCTATCGGATTACTAGTAGGACTATGTGACTTGAGGCCTCAAGCGCGTACACAGTCGTAATTACACAATTTGCACTTTGCGGGCTTTCATTCTACTAATGATGTGATGTGGTGGCCCAAAACTACGTACCCTCCGACTCAGAGTTGCAATATTACAAGTTTTGGCTGGTTCGTTGTCTAGGGGATGGAATACGTAGTTGCCGCATTACATGCCAAATACTGCTGAGTCTACAGTATACGGTAAGAATACACACATGAATCGAGTGGTCGAGGGTTTCTATCACTCGACAATTGCGAATTATGAATGTAACATATAAATTTATAAATGAAAGACTGCAATTAAATAAAATCTGCAGCTACTATCTTAATGCCTTTAAATGATGAGTACGATAGTAGAAGTCCTTTTGAGAATGCAGTATATTTCTGCAAAACACTTATTGGTGTCGATGGTCCAGCAATTAAATATAAGCTGACTAACAGGGAAACAATAGATTCCTACTTCACATAATTAGGTATGAACAACAACATAGCTCGCGAGATATTCACTTCCAAACGTATACTACGTCTTCACTGCAGAAGCAACGGAAATCTCAAAAGTGCACAAGTCGGCACTACGAAATATTTCCATCTCCCGCGACCACAGGCAAACTACTCAACTCTCCAAGTCTTTCCCGCCACTTTTCGTCCGCCGCAATGTACTCCCCAGAACTGCCCCCGTGTCCTCTCTCGAAACGATCCTCCTCGCCCACTTCCATACAGTCTCACCATTAACGAGCGCTGTGATTGGCTAGAGCGCAACCTCCATGTCTCCAAACGAATGTACACTCACAAACATATTTAAGCATATACTAAATACAGGAGTTACATTTAAGTAACTTGAAATTAAATAAATATTCCTACGGCTGGACTATAAACACGCTCTCAAACACATTATTAGATACATAAACAAATTAAATAAACATATATCAAAGGAACAGAACAAAGGGTAGGGTAGTAGCCTAATGTCTCTGTGCTTTCTACAACACAGTAAATATTTAACCAATTTCTTCATGAATAGTATATATCGGATGTAAACAAAGACATAGATGAATAAATATATTTATAAGCACGCTGCTACCGTTTTTTCGTGTAACTGTGGAGTACTTATGGCCGGACACGATCGATAGTAATCGGCCACTTTGACCTCCAATAACGCATGTACTATTCAAGTTACGTGCCTGCAATTCATACCAAATTAGGTTGACACTAATAGCCTTCTAAAGACACGGCGATCGACGAAATCGGATGAAGCGTTTAAATTTTGGAAATTCGTTGCTGGGTGTTAATTGTATAATTTACCATCAGATACTAAAATTTAAACTAATAAAGATATTGAAAATCTGATTACACCATCAGAATCGTCTGCAAATAATAGCAATGTACATGTTTCTTTTTGAGGTACCATTACTCATCTGGCTACTATTAATTTCTATGAGAACTGTGAAATGTCTGCCATGATGGTTTCACAAAGTCCGCCATCTTTGGCACTCCCGGCGCGTCTCCTTCACCGACACGGCGTCACTATGGAATTCCCAGCCACGCGGCAGATGAACCACGTGGTCCGGCCGTTGTGCGGCATCACGCGGTTGCTAACGAGCCGCGGCTTGCCCAGCGGCCCGAGCGGTGGCCGCAAACTCTGAACTTACACTCCTGGAAATGGAAAAAAGAACACATTGACACCGGTGTGTCAGAACCACCATACTTGCTCCGGACACTGCGAGAGGGCTGTACAAGCAATGATCACACGCACGGCACAGCGGACACACCAGGAACCGCGGTGTTGGCCGTCGAATGGCGCTAGCTGCGCAGCATTTGTGCACCGCCACCGTCAGTGTCAGCCAGTTCGCCGTGGCATACGGAGCTCCATCGCAGTCTTTAACACTGGTAGCATGCCGCGACAGCGTGGACGTGAACCGTATGTGCAGTTGACGGACTTTGAGCGAGGGCGTATAGTGGGCATGCGGGAGGCCGGGTGGACGTACCGCCGAATTGCTCAACACGTGGGGCGTGAGGTCTCCACAGTACATCGATGTTGTCGCCAGTGGTCGGCGGAAGGTGCACGTGCCCGTCGACCTGGGACCGGACCGCAGCGACGCACGGATGCACGCCAAGACCGTAGGATCCTACGCAGTGCCGTAGGGGACCGCACCGCCACTTCCCAGCAAATTAGGGACACTGTTGCTCCTGGGGTATCGGCGAGGACCATTCGCAACCGTCTCCATGAAGCTGGGCTACAGTCCCGCACACCGTTAGGCCGTCTTCCGCTCACGCCCCAACATCGTGCAGCCCGCCTCCAGTGGTGTCGCGACAGGCGTGAATGGAGGGACGAATGGAGACGTGTCGTCTTCAGCGATGAGAGTCGCTTCTGCCTTGGTGCCAATGATGGTCGTATGCGTGTTTGGCGCCGTGCAGGTGAGCGCCACAATCAGGACTGCATACGACCGAGGCACACAGGGCCAACACCCGGCATCATGGTGTGGGGAGCGATCTCCTACACTGGCCGTACACCACTTGTGATCGTCGAGGGGACACTGAATAGTGCACGGTACATCCAAACCGTCATCGAACCCATCGTTCTACCATTCCTAGACCGGCAAGGGAACTTGCTGTTCCAACAGGACAATGCACGTCCGCATGTATCCCGTGCCACCCAACGTGCTCTAGAAGGTGTAAGTCAACTACCCTGGCCAGCAAGATCTCCGGATCTGTCCCCCATTGAGCATGTTTGGGACTGGATGAAGCGTCGTCTCACGCGGTCTGCACGTCCAGCACGAACGCTGGTCCAACTGAGGCGCCAGGTGGAAATGGCATGGCAAGCCGTTCCACAGGACTACATCCAGCATCTGTACGATCGTCTCCATGGGAGAATAGCAGCCTGCATTGCTGCGAAAGGTGGATATACACTGTACTAGTGCCGACATTGTGCATGCTCTGTTGCCTGTGTCTATGTGCCTGTGGTTCTGTCAGTGTGATCATGTGATGTATCTGACCCCAGGAATGTGTCAATAAAGTTTCTCTATCCTGGGACAATGAATTCACGGTGTTCTTATTTCAATTTCCAGGAGTGTAGAATATTTCCAGGGCGCCGCAACTCGCCCGTTACCTCACAACTTGTGTTACCGAAATCACTGGGACGCAGTGTGACATACCGGATTACGGAACGAAACGACTGAACTATTTTGCCTCTTCTTTACCTTCTTTCAGCGTCTCTCTACATTTTCTCGCCCCACCTTTTATTCTTTTTCTGCCCATTTCTGTCCATGCCTTCTATTTTTCGTAAGTGGTAGTTGCTTATCTGGTTAACTCCATGCACAAAGCTACGATGTACCAAGTGATGTACCGTAATAAGAGTTATAATGAATGATGAAAGACATTTGATTCGTTGTATGGGGTTGTATCATTGAGGTTATTTGTGAGCAGGCAAGAGGTCCTGTTGTTAATGTGGTTGAAGGCAATTTTGAGCAGACAAGAGTTCCTGTGTCAGTTGTTTTAAGTGATGCTGTTTCTGTAGTACATATAATGTTTTGTGGTGGAAAATGAGAAGGATATAGTGATGGCTTAATATGTTGCTAATTGTGTGAGAGAAGATGACTGAGTGATGTTAAACGGTCTATTTTAGTTCTGTCGCCCCAGAGGTCAGAGTACAACCGGTAACTCTATTTCACTTTACTCTGCAGCGAGTTTCCTGTTGGGGCAACAAAGTGTTTTTGGAGCCGTTTAAATTGTAGCTTCTGTCACATTTGAACGGTTACTATAAGTAGGGTTGCCAACATTCCCGCGTGAGGTGAGACGTCCCGTTTCCACGGCTCAGATAGTGCATCCTGGGATGTGCGTCTGCAGGACACTAATTATACCACTTTATGGTAAACCTGGCCTAGGTTAGAAAGAAACCCCATTCAAATGAAGTGCGGGATATGCGTTGCGTACATGTAACGGCGTCGGACGCTGGGATAACATTGGGCGCTCGCGCGCGCGGCCCCCAGGAAAGAGACAAATGAGTAAATGAGTGTCGCAGGCGTTCGGTCGGCGCTCGCTCTCTCGTTCAACCCCCGTCACCCACAGCCACGCGCTACGCTGGCGCCGTCCAGTTAGTAATCACTACTTGTCACAGAGTTTCGGTGCTTTTATACGTTTCATAGAATAAATACTGGTAGTGTTTAGTGTGTTGTTGACACTTTGCTATTGTTATTTTTGAACAGACTGTTTGGATTTGAGTCATGTCTGATTCAGAAACAACAGACTGCGACAGTGTGAACGTAAAATACAAAATGTGTAAACGGATGTGTTCCTACCGGCAAGAATGGAAGAATTCGTATCCTTTTTTGAAAAAAGTTGATGCAAACGTCCATAAAGCTTTTTTCAACATGTGTATGAAATCATTTATGATATCACACGGAGGTCTGAATGATGTTAAACGGCGTTTTAGCGTCTCAGAACACAAACGGGGTGAAAGACCCCTGAAGAGTACTCAGAATTTACAACAGTTTTCAAGGCGCGATGTATTGACGGCAGACGAGGAAGAAGTGATAGCTGCAGAGCTGACAAAAGTTTACCATGGTGTAAACCACAAAATGACGTACAATTCTGTTGACACCGATTCAAAGTTATGCCCCGTGATATTTAATGATTCCCAAATCGCATCGGAAATATCGCTCGGTAGAACTAAGGCGTCCTCTTTAATTTACAGTATTCTTGTTACAACGTCAATACAAGATAGCGTGGAAAAAATAACGTCAGGCATGTTTTACAGCATTTCGATACATGCGTCAAACGAAATTATTTCCAATAATTGTCGGATTTTACTCTCTAGAGAATGGAATCGGAGCCTGCTTGCTTCATTTTTATGAGAACCCGGATAAAAATGCGATCGATATGTATAATAATATAAAAAAGTATAAGCACTGGGTTAGGATTTCACAAATTTATCTATTTATTCAGCCGACAACGCCAATCTTAATTTTGGCGAAAATAACTCAGTTTAGAAACTAATTTCTCAAGATAATGCCAACATCTTGCCTGCAGTGATTTCAGTGCACATGGTATATGATGTTGTCCGTCATGCTGTGGAGAAATGACGTGAATAATTTGGTACTGAAAGTGTATGGGAAATTATCCTATCATGTCCAGAGAATCCACACCTAAAGAACACTTTGCTGATGCTGTAATAGAATACCAAAATATTATAAGGCACGTTAAACCGAGGTGGCTGTCGTTGCATCCTGCTATTAGAAAAATTCTACGCGGGTTGTTAGTGTTGAAATCATATTTTGTAACTCTTCGAGATAACTGTCCATTTGTGCTAGGAAAATATTCTGATGACGACCACGTAAAGAAAACAGAATGCTTTATTGGATTTCTAGATAACGCTTTAAAAATATTTCAGAACGTCATTACGTTTTTGGAAAAAGATAACGCTTTATCTTTTGAAACCTACAACATCATAACAGATTTACGCCTAAAAACAAAGCAAACAACTAACGATAAAATCTCGGGATTTATTTGCTCAAATACCCTCACCAGTTTCACAATTTGTGAACAAGAGTCTATGAACATTGTTTTGATTACATGATAAAAAAAATCCATTGAAATACCAGGACGATCACTTTGATTTTTTCGGAAGATAATAATTTTGGTAATAAAGCGAATATTTGCTTGGGAAAGTATATTTATTTACGACGATATGTTAACGTGTTGCGAAAAATTATCACTCACCAAACTCATAGATATGGATGAACTTTATAATATTTGTACAGTGTTAAGGAAATCGTAAATAAAATGACTGATCAGTGCAAACAAACACCACTGTCAAATGAAAAAATGAAGCTTGGCATGAACTATTTCAGCATTCGAATATACCGAACTTATTAAAGATTTTCCAGTTGATCTTGTCCGTTCCATATTTTAATGCCACTGCCGAGAGGGCATTTTCACTTTGTGGAAACTCCTGGACTAATTCAAGAAACAGACTCCGTGTTGAACACGTAAAGGCGGAACTGCAAGTAAAAATTAACTATCGGTAGAACTGCAAAAATTTTTATAATTACATTTTGAAAAATAAGAAATTGCTCAAATGTGCCAGACCACAAGACGGGTACTTCTTCAAAAAGAAAAACGAATTGTTGAGCAAAGTGTTTTATTTACTGATCTGTGTTAAAAATTTTATGATGATTATTTTGTAATGGCGAAGAGTGTATTTTGTTAATTTTGTTCCAAATTTGAATTAAAACTGATAAAAATTATTACAATTGTTTTTCTCTCGTTTCTGTATATTTGGCGGCAGGTCCCACTTTTTTATGTCAAGTCCTGCATATAAATTTGAGGTTTCCCACATATCCACGAATAATTGTTGTCAATTCCAACTATAGACAGAGACCGCATTGTTCAAACACGTGGACTGGCACGGCTGTTGATTTGCGATAAGCCAGCCATGTAAACGCGCTACCACTTCTGTTCCCCTTCTTCGTCTTGTCTGTCATAATTAAACATAGTTTTCTTACAATATAGGTTTTAAGTGAGCACAAACAGTGTCAAACTTTGTGGGAAGCTATTCCATCATCTTTTGAAAGCTCTTCTGCCTACATCCTATGTTTTAGGTTGCACTTTTTCTCTAAGAATTAATTTGGGACATTGCACTTGCTTATTGACTATCACATAGTGTATAATTTTTGAGTGGTTCTAAATAAATGTTACTAGTCTTGTAAGAAGTATGGTCCAGGTGCATACCTGTTTCTATTCTGTGAAGAGTTTAGGTATTTCTGAAGATTCTGAGGTATTTAAAGACACTCTGTCCCATCTAATGTATAGGTCTTCGTCATTTGGTAATATTGCTGTACGCAATGTACATTACTCACATATGTTGGAAAATTCTAATATATTGTATTTCACTTGTAGATCTCTTTTGTTGGCAAGGATTTTGTTTTGTCTTTCGAAAGAATGCAGTAAGTTTACCTTACTAAAGTGATTCTAAAATGCTATTTTTTACAAGCCCAGTTTGTTGCATGTTTCGTTTTGTTCATATCTAGAACGTGCAGATTCTCTTTTGATAAATTTATTCTGTTTGTCTTTTATTGTTCAATAAATCGTTCTCGTGACTAATCTTCCACTGCTTAGCCGATGAGAGCTAAGTCCACTGTCGGTTCAGAGCATTTATTTCTGTTACTTTCTTTCAAGGTGTCACTAAGAGTTAAAAGTAATTGCGAGTTTTTAATTCTTATTCCACTGAAATGACCATTTCTCTTTATAAAATTTCCTGACCTGTGCACAGTGAAATTAATAAGGACCTTTTTCTTACCTATGTATTTTACACGGTATATAAAGGCCGGATTGCCCTACAGTACCACTCTTCGACCCTTTCGTATCGGAATCTCAGTCGTTTTGTAGTGACTCTGCTATGATTTTTATGTGGATAACAAATTTCTAAAACGAATGGCGAGCGTTTTCTCAACTTTATGTTTGTTGGAAATCGACACACAGCTACACTCTGTCATCCTTTTGCCGCAGCAGAAGCGGAGTATCACCGTGATGTAGTGGTTATGATAAAGTGTTGCATGTAGGGTCGTGAGTTCAAAACTCACTTGGACTGTACAATTTTTATTTCTATATTCGGTTCTTGTACATTCTAGAAGTACCCACGAATGTCAAGAATTATTGTACTGGAATGTTCTGTAGCTGTATATCTTCCGTATGTGTTCTGGCCGGAGGCAGTTAGCTCCGCGTTCTTATATGTGTAAGTGCTGAATAAACCTTCGATAAGTGAAGTTAGTGTTCGTCACTCATCAAATTACATCTTCTTCTACATGACATTATTCTGGTGGAGACGCTGTGTATTAGTACTTGTGATAGCGCACATTATCGACGACACAGTGGCTCCCATCCGGCCACGACAGAGCCCCCGTTTACGTGGCGAGAAACCCGAGTTCGAGCCATATTCAACAGATCGCAATCTATCGGAGACAGAAGACGAAGAGTACGTTACGATGACAGCAACTGTGTGCCACCACATGAGGCATCCTTCCGGCTTCTCTGGTGACTATGGCCAAGATCCAAACAAGTGGCTGAAGGTATATGGGCGTATAGCCAAATTTACCAAATGGAATGATACCCTGTGTTTGGCTAGCGTATTTATCTACGTGGAGGGCACTGCCAAGCAATGGTATGAGAACAACGAGGAGAAGTTTACAAGATGGGAAGTATTCCAGGTGGAACTGCACAAGTATTTTGGCGACACACAACGACAGAAGTGCAAGGTTGAAGATAAATTATAGTGCAGGGCACAGCGTCCAGGAGAAACGACAGGATCCTACATTCAAGACGTCTTGAAGCTGTGTAAAATAGTGGATCCTAGAATGAAGAAGGAAGATAAGGTTGCGCACCTCATGAAGGGTGTTGCTGAGGACATGTATCAAGCCCTACTCCTGAAGGAAGTTTCGACAGCAGACGATTTCATAAAATGGTGCCAGTATATCGAGACAATGCATCAAAAAAGAATTATACGCAAGAAGTTTGAACGGCTTCCAAACGTCGTATCGATGTCTGTGATGGAGGAAGCATCTGATTTCACAAGTGTTCTTCGTCACGTAGTGAGAGAGAAAGTTCAGAAGGCACTTGGATTGCACTGCGAGCACAAAACCGAGATGCTTGAAGAGGTCATAAGGGAAGAAGTGGAACAGACATTGAACCCAGTGTCTCGTTCTTCATTGCCCTTTAAAATGGTGAAAAAGTCGAGACCCAGGCGGAGTCGCGTTCCTACAATGCCACATGAGGAGCCTGTTTGGGTACCAAGGACGACTGACGTCTGGAGGAACCAGGATATCCAACCAGTATGGTTCAAATGGCTCTGAGCACTATGGGACTCAACTGCTGTGGTCATAAGTCCCCTAGAACTTAGAACTACTTAAACCTAACTAACCTAAGGACATCACACACATCCATGCCCGAGGCAGGATTCGAACCTGCGACCGCAGCGGTCGCGCGATTCCACACTGTAGCGCCCAGAACCGCTCGGACAATCCGGCCGGCCTAACCAGTATGTTTCCACTGCAGACGACCGGGATATGTGGTGTGCTACTGTCGAGAAAGGCAGCGGATATTTGATGATGCCCGCGTCAGAAGACAGCAGGCCGATCTTAGCCGACGCTAACTCCGGAACGACGAAGATGAACAAGAAGATGTGGGTGCAGGACGACGTAGGTCACCATTGCCGCAAGCTAGCCGCTGGAGCTTCCCAACACGCCGATCAAGGTCTCCATCGCCGTTTAGAAGCTCCAGCCGATCGCCTAGCCGCCGCAACCTGGAAAACTAAAGGTTGCGACCTTCCTTGGGAGTGAGGCCGCCGAAGAGAAAAATCCTCCGCCGTCGATCACTACGAAAATGATAGGAAACTACGTCGATATCCTCATAGACGGCCGACCAGCCCAAGCTCTTGTGGACTCTGGAGTATCATATTTAGTCATTTTGGAGAAGTACCGCCTTCAGTTGCAGAAAACCGTATTCGTGGACAGCAAAACATCTCTGCTGAATGTGGCTGATGGGAAATATGCAAAACCTATAGGAAAATGTACCATTCGTGTGGGTATAAGTGTCCACACACAGCCCTTACAAGAGTGTAGTCATGATGTCATACTTGGATGGGACTTTTTGAAAGCTTCTCAGGCAATTATAGATTGTGGTCGCTCAAAGATTATGCTAAACGAGATGAGATACTGTGCACAGTAAGATGCGCATCCGAGTGTGTGGAGACTATGTGTGTTGGATGAAGTGATCATTCCTGCAGTCAGCGCTAGAAAGGTAGCTGTCACGAGTCATGCCAGGCATCAACTCACGGATCTTGTGGTGGAATGCAATAGAAGCATACAACTGAAGAACAACTTGATCATCCCAGCCTCTGTCGTTTCGTTTTAGAACGGATTCGATGAATTGTGTGTAGTTTAACTGTTGCCAAGAAACACAGATCCTTCCAAGACGCATGTGCGTAGGAAACGCTGAGCCGTTAACTGAAGAACGGTTGAGCGTCATAGAAACCTACCATGCCGAGTCTGTGGGCGAAATTAGCGCTACCACTACGGGACAAGATCTTCTAGCTCGACTATCACCAGATTTCACTAAGAAACAACAGAAGAAGCTACTTGCCATTCTTCAAGAGTTCTCTGAATGCTTCAATCCACAGGTGAAGAGCAAGTTAGACAAATTGATGGTGAAGCACCGGAATAGCACTTGAGACCATCAACCAATAAGCCAGAGAACATACCGTGTGTCAGCAACGGAATGTCGACGAGGTAGAGAAAATGTTGAAGAATGACATCATTCAGCCTTCGCAGAGCCCATGGTCGTCACCAGTGGTCCTCGTCAGGAAGAAGGATGGCAGTTTGCGCTTTTGTGTTGATTACAGGAAGCTTAATAAGATAACTAAAAGGGACGTTTACCCTCTTCCACGAATTGACGATACACTAGATTGTCTGAAGGGAGCTAAGTTTTTCTCAACCATAGACATGTACTCGTGATACTGGCAAATCGAAGTACATGAGGATGATCGTGAGAAAACTGCATTCATTATCCCTGAGGGCGTGTATGACTTTAAGGTAATGCAGTTGGGTTTGTGTAATGCACCAGCAACTTTTGAACGGATGATGGATAATCTTCTAAGTCACTTGAAGTGTACTATGTGTGTTTGTTATTTAGTTGACATCATAGTGTTCTCAGAGACATTTGATGAACACATAAAAAGACTGAGGGCCGTTCTTAAGTGTCTCCAACAAGCCGGGCTGAAACATAATCCAAGAAAGTCTCTCTTTGGAGCAAAAGAAATCAAAATACTTGGACACCTTGTGTCAAACGAACGTGTGCGGCCAGACCCAGAAAAGGTGAGATCTGTAACAGAATTTCCTATTCCTAAAAGTATTAGACAGAGTGAGAAGCTTCCTCGGATTATGTTCTTATTACTGCCGTTTTATCAAAGACTTTTGTATCAAAGCTAGGTCACTCCAAGAGTTGTTAAAAGCTGATGCTTAATTTATCTCTGGTGGTGCTCAACAAGATTCTTTCGATGTGCTGCGAAAAGCTCTGACGACTGACCCTGTACTTGGTCTGTATGATGAGAGAGCACCTACAGAACTACACACAGACGCCAGCGCGTATGGGATCGGCGCTGTTCTGGTGCAAATTTCAGATGGAAAAGAGCAGGTTATAGCCTTGTGATCTCATCTGGATCTTCACTCCTGTTCGGAAGGTTGGTCTCCCTGAGAAGCTCCTCAGGAGCTACTTTGGACCTTGTAAGGTTGTAAGACAGTTGTCTGATGTCACTTAGTAAGTTGAAGATTTCGACCCTGACGCAAAAAGACGAAAGATCAGAGGTACGGTCCACGTCCTTCGAATGAAGCCCTATAAGGATCCTGCAAACCCAGGTAAACTCGAAGCTCCAGAGACAGGCAACAAGCGGAAAGATGACGAAGATCGCAGCAACAAAAGAAGTTCTAAGAAGATCACCTCCAGGGCGAGATTCAGTCATCGGGTGTCGGAGTATGCCGGGCCGATGACTCGTTCCCGGACTAGGACGACGTAACACCGAGATGCTGTTCCCTTAAGGAGGGAGCAATGTCACTGAAGAAGCTGAGTAACACCATGGTGTAGTGGTTATGATATTAAATTGTTGCATGGAGGGTCGTGAGTTCAGGACTGTACAATTTCAATTTCTATATGCGGTCGAGTACCTTTTAGAAGTATCCACAAACGGCAAGAATCATTGCACTGGAATATTGTGTAGCTGTATATATACTGTATGTGTTCTGATCGGAGGAAGTGTGCTCCGCGCTCTTGTATGAGTAAGTGCTGAATAAATCTTCCTTAAGTGAAGTTATTGATCGTCATTCATCCAATTATATCTTATTCTACGTGACACTATTTCTGTTTTAAAATTAATACAAGCACTGCACTAACGGTCTGAACTGAGTCTTCTTAAACCTTGGTTTTTCTCATACAAAAGTTTAAGATCCATTCCTGAACAGATTTGGTGTCGCTCTATGCTGATTTTTACCAGCGTTTAACCTGCTGTCAGACAGTTCTGTCTTACTCTGTTCCGATGCATGGTTAGCATCACACCGCTGGAACACATTCCCAGCTGTTCTTTAAGAACGAGCCCTCGCCGCACGCTTCACCATTCCCCTCCGCAAGCCTCTACTCCTAGCATCAGTCAACATACCTTCAGTAACACCGAGCCTTCCTTCTCTCTCCACCTTCCCCTCTTCATAGCTATACCGCGTTCTCCCCCCTTTGCCCCAGCCTTTCGCACCCGTCCCACCTGTGCCTTGTAGTGCTGTACCCTTCCTACCCCTCACGTAGGACGTGCATTACGCCGCAGAGAGTCCCCAGCCTCCTTCATCATCCAGCTAGAGTGAAACACCATAAAGGTTTGTCGACGTCACACACCCAGATCCTTCCTACCCCTCAGTTATCCGACAGTTGCAAGCTGTTTACAAACATGCGCTTCTGTCACGCAGATCTGCATTCTGGTGTTCAATTTTTTGTATTCTGCGGGCTGATTAAAGACGCGATGCATACTTTCTCATCTTTTATGTGAAGTTTTATGAATAGGGCGAGAATTTTTTTACTTGTTCTGCTATTGTGGACACATACTTAAGTTACCATTTCTAGG
The DNA here is from genome assembly GCF_021461385.2 of Schistocerca piceifrons. Taxonomy (NCBI): domain Eukaryota; kingdom Metazoa; phylum Arthropoda; class Insecta; order Orthoptera; family Acrididae; genus Schistocerca; species Schistocerca piceifrons. The sequence continues at coordinate 334,701,429 of NC_060149.1, forward strand.
GTTTAACCTTGTCTCTCTCCATGCCAATAACTTTATATTCTGTACTTTCCTGATGTGTCTGACTGATTTTGTAACAGCCATAGTGCCGACTGATAATGAAAAAGTGCTGTTTTTGGTCTTGTCTCCAGTTTTTCTAGTCTTAATTTTAAATGTTGAGAGCAGTTTGTCAATAATTACTGTACTGTAAGAGGTTTGTAGAACATTGTGTTTGAGTGAAAATGCTGGGAAAAATATTAAGTTTGTGTGTTATTTTGAGCACTAGATTTTGTACTTTTTTGGTGTATTTTCACATTTTACATCCTTAGTTTAACGAGAATTAGTAATTTTTCATGTGTTTTCCTGTCAAAGGGACAGAGTGATACTGTGGTTTTGCTGAGATAATAAGTAGTAATTTTACGTAAGATAATCGATATTAACAATTTTCCACAGATCTGTTCCCTCTAGTACTTTTGCTTTATGTTCTTTTTATAAGTGTGATGTAATGAGGTGACACTTGATAATTATATTTTGTGTTTCTGGGAATTCGGTAAGCACATAAAGGAGTATGTGTTTTCTACAGTTAATGTGTATAAGTCGAAATTGTGGGATGACTCGAAAGTTATTACCCTAGGTGCAATCACTCCGCATATGTCTAAGCTCATGCCAGACCCTCATTTGCAAATGGACAATATTATGTCGAATCTTGAGGAGATACAAGAAATATACCAGCTAAACACTTGTGAATCCAATATTATTTGTTGTGCAAGCTAGTAACGATTCAGACCACAACTTACTGACATTTCAACCTTGTTAATTTTCTCTTGCTTTAATTATCTCTAATTAATCTACATCTGCATTAGAACCATTACTCGTCGAGGTAATTTAAGGAGTTTGTTTTGTATATTAGTATATTTTTTCTCTTGCTTTTCTGAAATTTCCACTATTATTTCTCTGTATTGACCATTCTCAAATATGCTACCATTATTCAGTTGAAAGTGCTGTATCACTTTGATGTAGATGTCATATTTCACTTCATCTCCCTTGCTGCTTATCCCCAAGTATGTCATGTTTTTAAGTACTGTTACACTACGAGGTAATTTAAGGTGTCTTCAAGTGAGTACGTATAATTTTGAAATTAGAAATTCATGGATTTGATGTGTAGCTTTGCCGTCTTCTAATTTTATCTATAGCTCCAAACCTAGAGGCTAAATTTTTAAATGATTGCTTTCATGAAGTTATTTTACTTTTATTCGCCTCCCTTAAACAGCTAAACTTATTACATAGAATTTTGTTTACCTTGGGCTCTATTTCGGTGCTCTCCGTTAATCTTAAAACTAGAACTACCCTTTCATCTGCAACAATCTACATATATTTGATGAGTTCTTATTTTATCTTTACTATGCTTCACCGCTCTTACCGCAGAGTATAAGGTCCTGGAATTCTAAGGAAATTAACCAACTGCTTGTATCCAGCAATTATAAATTTTTTCATTATTCTGAATGGGGATGTAATCTATCATATAGCAAAAGGTATCGTACTACCCACGTCGGATGATAATGTTTTGCACCGAGTTGGTTTATTACGTTTGCATCCTGTTATATCCTAGCCAGTAATGCCACCCGAGCCCGCTGCCAAAAGGTTGGCAGCATCAAAGTCCGGACGCCGTCCGCATAAGCAGCGCCAGCGAGACAGCAAATCGCCGCAAGTCTGCGCGCGCCACCGCTGGCTTCTGGGTTCTTAAGCGCTGGAGTCGCGAGCGCTAGGACAGTTCTGTATTCGCCGCTCAGTTGTATACTCGCCACCGAATTGTGTACTTGCTAGTCAGTTGTGAGTTCATCGTGGCAGAGTTTTTGTTTGTCATCAGCCGACGCTGACCTAGCCGCTCCGACTCGAACTAGACAGATCTCTGTAGACACGGAGTTCACTACTGTGTTTCTGTATCTTCATTAATAAAGATAAGTACCGACTTTTATTTGATCAGAGTGTTTGGGTTTTCATCTTTCTGTTCACTGTTCCAGCGGACCGGTCGGCCCGCTATTAAAAGTGTGGCGGTGACTTCGTAAGCCGTTTCTACCGCGAATTGTTTGTCGCTACGAACACCGCCACAAAACATCCAAATACAGGTGATTTAATTACAGTGAAATGAATATCCGTAGCTACATACAGGCGTTGATATAAGTAAACGCGGACAGTTGAAAATGTGTGCCCCGACCGGGACTCGACCCCGGGATATCTTCCTTATATGACAGACGCTCTATCTGTCTGAGTCATCGAGGACACAGAGTATAGGGTGACTGCAGGGACTTATCTCTGACAGGTCTCCGGTGAGACCCACATTCTCAACTTATTTTACTGCACAATATTCATAGTACCCCTGCCCATTATACTCACTGCTCGCGACTTTTTGCCGATTCCCGTAAGAGTTCGGGCATTGTTTGTGAATCCGCACAGAAGAAGATGGTCAAATGGTCGGTGAGACCCAACGTTACCGCTGGATATATTTCGTAAACCACATCAAATACTGACGAACCGATTCCACAGACCGAACGTGAGGAGAGGGGCTAGTGTAATTGTTTAATATAAACCATATAAAAATGCACGGAAGTATGTTTTTTAACACAAACCTACGTTTTTTAAAGTGGAAACACGTTAGTTTTGTTAGCACATCTGAACATATAAACAAATGCGTAATCAGTGCCGTTTGTTGCATTGTAAAATGTTAATTACATCCGGAGATATTGTAACCTAAAGTTGACGCTTGAAACCTCCGACGTTCAGTTGCGTGTTGTAACAAACAGCTGCAACATACATCGCGTTTCTACAGAATGATCTGCCAGCGTTGCTCGGAAATGTCCCACTGGAAACGCGTCGACGTATGTGGTATCAGCATGATGGTGCACCTGCACATTCCGCAATTAACACTAGGCTAACCCTTGACAGGATGTTCGACGGGCGTTTCATAGGACGTGGAGGACGCATAAATTGGCCAGCCCGTTCTCCTGATCTTACACCTCTGGACTTCTTTCTGTGGGGCACATTAAAGGAGAATGTGTACCGTGATGTGCCTACAACCCCAGAGGATATGAAACAACGTATTGTGGCAGCCTGCGGCGACATTAAACCAGATGTACTGCGGCGTGTACGACATTCATTACGCCAGAGATTGCAATTGTGTGCAGCAAATGATGGCCACCACATTGAACATCTATTGGCCTGACATGTCGGGACACACTCTATTCCACTCCGTAATTGAAAACGGAAACCACGTGTACCTCACCCCTCATGGTAATGTACATGTGCGTCAGAGAAAAAGACCAATAAAAAGTTGTTAGCATGTGGACGTAATGTGCTGTTCCAGTCTCTTCTGTACCTAAGGTCCATCACAGTTCCCTTTGGATCCCTACGTAATTCGGTGCTCTCCGATACACACGATCGAACAGCGGAGGAATGGTAGTCAAGCGTCAATTTTAGGTTACAATATCTCCGGATGTAATTAACATTTTACAATGCAACAAACGGCACTGATTACGTATTTGTTTATATGTTCAGATGTACTAACAAAACTAACGCGGTTCCATTTAAAAAAACGTAGGTTTGTGTTAAAAAACATTCTTCCGTGAATTTTTTTATGGTTTGTATTAACCAATTACACTAGCCCCTCTCCTCACGTTCGGTCTGTGGAATCGATTCGTCAGTATTTGATGTGGTTTACGAAATATATCCATCGGTAATGTTAGGTGACTGACCCTATATATACACTCCTGGAAATGGAAAAAAGAACACATTGACACCGGTGTGTCAGACCCACCATACTTGCTCCGGACACTGCGAGAGGGCTGTACAAGCAATGATCACACGCACGGCACAGCGGACACACCAGGAACCGCGGTGTTGGCCGTCGAATGGCGCTAGCTGCGCAACATTTGTGCACCGCCGCCGTCAGTGTCAGCCAGTTTGCCGTGGCATACGGAGCTCCATCGCAGTCTTTAACACTGGTAGCATGCCGCGACAGCGTGGACGTGAACCGTATGTGCAGTTGACGGACTTTGAGCGAGGGCGTATAGTGGGCATGCGGGAGGCCGGGTGGACGTACCGCCGAATTGCTCAACACGTGGGGCGTGAGGTCTCCACAGTACATCGATGTTGTCGCCAGTGGTCGGCGGAAGGTGCACGTGCCCGTCGACCTGGGACCGGACCGCAGCGACGCACGGATGCACGCCAAGACCGTAGGATCCTACGCAGTGCCGTAGGGGACCGCACCGCCACTTCCCAGCAAATTAGGGACACTGTTGCTCCTGGGGTATCGGCGAGGACCATTCGCAACCGTCTCCATGAAGCTGGGCTACGGTCCCGCACACCGTTAGGCCGTCTTCCGCTCACGCCACAACATCGTGCAGCCTGCCTCCAGTGGTGTCGCGACAGGCGTGAATGGAGGGACGAATGGAGACGTGTCGTCTTCAGCGATGAGAGTCGCTTCTGCCTTGGTGCCAATGATGGTCGTATGCGTGTTTGGCGCCGGGCAGGTGAGCGCCACAATCAGGACTGCATACGACCGAGGCACACAGGGCCAACACCCGGCATCATGGTGTGGGGAGCGATCTCCTACACTGGCCGTATACCACTGGTGATCGTCGAGGGGACACTGAATAGTGCACGGTACATCCAAACCGTCATCGAACCCATCGTTCTACCATTCCTAGACCGGCAAGGGAACTTGCTGTTCCAACAGGACAATGCACGTCCGCAAGTATCCCGTGCCACCCAACGTGCTCTAGAAGGTGTAAGTCAACTACCCTGGCCAGCAAGATCTCCGGATCTGTCCCCCATTGAGCATGTTTGGGACTGGATGAAGCGTCGTCTCACGCGGTCTGCACGTCCAGCACGAACGCTGGTCCAACTGAGGCGCCAGGTGGAAATGGCATGGCAAGCCGTTCCACAGGACTACATCCAGCATCTCTACGATCGTCTCCATGGGAGAATAGCAGCCTGCATTGCTGCGAAAGGTGGATATACACTGTACTAGTGCCGACATTGTGCATGCTCTATTGCCTGTGTCTATGTGCCTGTGGTTCTGTCAGTGTGATCATGTGATGTATCTGACCCCAGGAATGTGTCAATAAAGTTTCCCCTTCCTGGGACAATGAATTCACGGTGTTCTTATTTCAATTTCCAGGAGTGTATATATATATATATATATATATATATATATATATATATATATATATATATATATATATATAAGGGTGATTTCGAAAATCAAGTATTTTGTCATCCTGATGATATACACTATATTTTGGCGTTGATTCCGTCATTTAGAAACGAGGTCAGTACTTACCAGCCAATGAAATCGCCTAAACATCCTAGAGACCACTGTAAACCCTAAAAAGATCAGTGCTGATTAAGTTCTGTCACCTAGCTCAGTACTGTAACACTTAACGGTTAAAGGAAACTTGACGAAATGTAAGTCGCCTCCCACTTACACTAAATGGAAACCATTGTAACAGATCCCTCCCCTAGCTTTTCCTATTAGAGCAAACTTTCTTTCTGGGGCCTAGCTGACACTTTTTTTGTAAACAATGTGAGTCACCTTTCCTCTGGACGGGGGAAGGAATGTACTGGGTGGCAGCTAGTGAAGGAACATTTTAGGGAAATGGTTCAACAAAATTTATTTCAAAGGATACAGTCAAATCCCCTTATGACGTAATAACTCCAATCACCAAGGAATGACCCCCTTATGAACCATGGACCTTGCCGTTGGTGGGGAGTCTTGCGTGCCTCAGTGATACAGATGGCCGTACCATAGATGCAATCACAACGGAGAGTTATCTGTTGAGGGGCCAGACAAACGTGTGGTTCCTGAAGAGGGGCAGCAGCCTTTTCAGTAGTTGCAGGGGCAACAGTCTGGATGATTGACTGATCTGGCCTTGTAACAATAACCAAAACGGCCTTGCTGCGTTGGTACTGCGAACGGCTGAAAGCAAGGGGAAACTACAGCCGTAATTTTTCCCGAGGGCATGCAGCTTTACTGTATGGTTAAATGATGATGGCGTCCTCTTGAGTTAAATATTCCGGAGGTAAAATAGTCCCCCATTCGGATCTCCGGGCGGGGACTACTCAAGAGGACGTCGTTATCAGGAGAAAGAAAACTGGCGTTCTACGGATCGGAGCGTGGAATGTCAGATCCCTTAATCGAGCGGATAGGTTAGAAAATTTAAAAAGGGAAATGGATAGGTTAAAGTTAGATATAGTGGGAATTAGCGAAGTTCGGTGGCAGGAGGAACAAGACTACTGGTCAGGTGAATACAGGCCAAGATAGACACGAAGCCCACGCCTACTACAGTAGTACAAGTTTATATGCCAACTAGCTCTGCAGACGATGAAGAAATTGATGAAATGTATGATGAGATAAAAGAAATTATCCAGATAGTGAAGAGAGACGAAAATTTAATTGTCATGGGTGACAGGAATTCGAGTGTAGGAAAAGGGAGAGAAGGAAACATGTTGTTGTTGCTGTGGTCTTCAGTCCTGAGACTGGTTTGATGCAGCTCTCCATGCTATTCTATCCTGTGCAAGCTTTTTCATCTCCCAGTACCTACTGCAACCTACATCCTTCTGAATCTGCTTAGTGTATCCATCTCTTGGTCTCCCTCTACGATTTTTACCCTCCACGCTGCCCTCCAATACTAAATTGGTGATCCCTTGATGCCTCAGAACATGTCCTACCAACCGATCCCTTCTTCTGGTCAAGTTGTGCCACAAACTTCTCTTCTCCCCAATCCTATTCAATACTTCCTCATTAGTTATGTGATCTACCCATCTAATCTTCAGCATTCTTCTGTAGCACCACATTTCGAAAGCTTCTATTCTCTTCTTGTCCAAACTATTTATCGTCCATGTTTCACTTCCATACATGGCTACACTCCATACGAATACTTTCAGAAATGACTTCCTGACACTTAAATCAATACTGGATGTTAACAAATTTCTCTTCTTCAGAAACGCTTTCCTTGCCATTGCCAGTCTACATTTTATATCCTCTCTACTTCGACCATCATCAGTTATTTTGCTGTCCAAATAGCAAAACTCCTTTACTACTTTAAGTGCCTCATTTCCTAATCTAATTCCCTCAGCATCACCCGACTTAATTAGACTACATTCCATTATCCTTGTTTTGCTTTTGTTGATGTTCATCTTATATCCTCCTTTCAAGACACTGTCCATTCCATTCAACTGCTCTTCCAAGTCCTTTGCTGTCTCTGACAGAATTACAATGTCATCGGCGAACCTCAAGGTTTTTATTTCTTCTCCATGAATTTTAATACCTACTCCGAATTTTTCTTTTGTTTCCTTTACTGCTTGCTCAATATACAGATTGAACAACATCGGGGAGAGGCTACAACCCTGTCTTACTCCCTTCCCAACCACTGCTTCCCTTTCATGTCCCTCGACTCTTATAACTGCCATCTGGTTTCTGTACAAATTGTAAATAGCCTTTCGCTCCCTGTATTTTACCCCTGCCACCTTTAGAATTTGAAAGAGAGTATTCCAGTCAACATTATCAAAAGCTTTCATAGTAGGTGAATATGGATTGAGGGTAAGAAATGAAAGTGGAAGCCGTCTGGTAGAATTTTGCAGAGAGCATAACTTAATCATAGCTAACACTTGGTTCAATAATCATAAAAGAAGGTTGTATACATGGAAGAATCCCGGAGATACTAAAAGGTATCAGATAGATTATATAATGGTAAGACAGAGATTTAGGAACCAGGTTTTAAATTGTAAGACATTTCCAGGGGCAGATGTGGACTCTGACCACAATCTATTGGTTATGAACTGCAGATTATAATTGAAGAAACTGCAAAAAGGTGGGAATTGGAGGAGATGGGACCTGGATAAACTGAAAGAACCAGAGGTTGTACAGACTTTCAGGGAGAGCGTAAGGGAACAATTGACAGCAGTGGGGGAAAGAAGTACAGTAGAAGAAGAATGGGTAGCTCTGATGGGTGAAGTAGTGAAGGCAGCAGAGGATCAAGTAGGTTAAAAGACGAGGGCTAGTAGAAATCCTTGGAAAACAGAAGAAATATTGAATTTAATTGATGAAAGGAGAAAATATAAAAATGCAGTAAATGAAGCAGGCAAAAAGGAATACAAATGTCTGAAAAATGAGATCGGTAGGAAGTGCAAAATGGCTAAGCAGGGATGGCTAGAGGACAAATGTAACGATTTAGAGGCCTATCTCACTAGGGGTAAGATAGATACTGCCTACAGGAAAATTAAAGAGACCTTTGGAGAAAAGAGAACCACTTGTATGAATATCAAGAGCTCAGATGGAAACCCAGTTCTAACCAAAGAAGGGAAAGCAGAAAGATGGAAGGAGTATATAGAGGGTCTATAGAAGGGCGATGTAGTTGAGGACAATGTTACAGAAATGGAAGAGAATGTAGATGATGATGAAATGGGAGATACGATACTGCGTGAAGAGTTTGACGGAGCACTGAAAGACATGAGCCGAAACAAGTCCCGGGAGTAGACAACATTCCATTAAAACTACTGACGGCCTTGGGAGAGCCAGTCCAGACAAAACTCTACCATCTGGTGAGCAAGATGTATGAGACAGGCGAAGTACCCTCAGACTTCGAGAAGAATATAATAATTACAATCCCAAACAAAGCAGGTGTTTACAGATGTGAAAATTACCGAACTATCAGTTTAATAAGTCACGGCTGCAAAATACTAACATGAATTCTTTACAGACGAATGGAAAACTGGTAGAAGCCGACATCGGGGAAGATCAGCTTGGATTCCGTAGAAATATTGGAACACGTGAGGCAATGCTGACCTTACGACTTATCTTAGAAGAAAGATTAAGGAAAGGCAAACCTACGTTTCTAGCATTTGTAGACTTAGAGGAAGCTTTTGACAATGTTGACTGGAACACTCTCTTTCAAATTATAAAGTTGGCAGGGGTAAAATACAGGGAGCGAAAGGCTATTTACAATTTGTACAGAAACCAGATCGCAGTTATAAGAGTCGAGGGACATGAAAGGGAAGCAGTGGTTGGGAAGGGAGTGAGACAGGGTTGTAGCCTCTCCCCAATGTTATTCAGTCTGTATATTGAGCAAGCAGTAAAGGAAACAAAAGAAAAATTCGGAGTAGGTATTAAAATCCATGGAGAAGAAATTAAAACTTTGAGGTTCGCCGATGACATTGTAATTCTGTCAGAGACGGAAAAGGACTTGGAAGAGCAGTTGAACGGAATGGAAAGTGTCTTGAAAGGAGGATATAAGATGAACATCAACAAAAGCAAAACGAGGATAATAGAATGTAGTCGAATTAGGTCGGGTGATGCTGAGGGAATTAGATTAGGAAATGAGACACTTAAAGTAGTAAAGGAGTTTTGCTATTTGGACAGCAAAATAACTGATGATGGTCGAAGTAGAGAAGATATAAAATGTAGACTGGCAATGGCAAGGAAAGCGTTTCCGAAGAAGAGAAATTTGTTAACATCGAGTATAGATTCAAGTGTTAGGAAGTCGTTTCTGAAAGTATTTGTATGGAGCGTAGCCATGTATGGAAGTGAAACGTGGACGATAAATAGTTTGGACAGGAGGAGAATACAAGCTTTCGAAATGTGGTGCTACAGAAGAATGCTGAAGATTAGATGGGTAGATCACATAACTAATGAGGAGGTATTGAATAGAATTGGGGAGAAGAGGAGTTTGTGGCACAACTTGACGAGAAGAAGAGACCGGTTGGTAGGAGATGTTCTGAGGCATCAAGGGATCACAAATTTAGCATTGGAGGGCAGCGTGGAGGGTAAAAATCGTAGAGGGAGACCAAGAGATGAATACACTAAGCAGAATCAGAAGGATGTAGGTTGCAGTAGGTAGTGGGAGATGAAGAAACTTGCGCAGGATAGGGTAGCATGGAGAGCTGCATCAAACCAGTCTCAGGACTGAAGACCACGAAAACAACAACCAAGGAATGGAATGAAGTGTGGTATAGTAGCCACCGTTTGGGATCTCCCCCGTGTGTGTCTATCATCAGGGCACCGCCACAAAGGTCAAAACAGCCCAATGTCCTAATTACACAACACGTTACTAAATACAACCGACCATGGACCGCATATTGGCCTCCTTTGATCTCGCGGACCCCCAAAACAAAGCATCAAGTTGCGACATTCTGTTGATTGGCAAATTCAGGATTTGTTTCCTGTCTCTTTCTCAAGAGGCCACTCCCTGTTTGTCTCTGTGAACCAATGTCCTGAAACACGCAGAAGAGGTTTTCATCTCTCCTCAGAATACAGTATTCATATTGGTCAACGCTGGAGACAAAGGGAGAGCTGGCTCAGTTTCGATATAAAAAATAGAATGAAATAAGCCCTTGGCACTATCCTATCAAATTAATTGATTAATAATTTACACTAGTCAAATAGATCGCTTAAAACACTCACTTCCACCTTACAACATTACGATGATCCTTCTTCATAATAAAACATATTTTCAACATTCGAGTATCACCCACAAATATTATTCAAATCAATTAATGAAATTTCCACCACAAATAGATCATAGCGCTAAATATGTCTGGCAACGGCCTTGCCGCAGTGGATACACCGGTTCCCGTCAGATCACCGAAGTTAAGCGCTGTCGGGCGTGTCCGGCATTTGGATGGGTGACCATCTGGGTCGCCATGTGCTGTTGCCATTTTTTGGGGTGCACTCAGCCTCGTGATGCCAATTGAGGAGCTACTCGACCGAATAGTAGCGGCTCCGGTCACAGAAACCCATCATAACGACCGGGAGAGCGGTTTGCTGACCACACGTCGCTCCTATACGCATCCTCATCTGAGGATGATACGGCTGTCGAATGGTCCCGATGGGCCACTTGAGGCCTGAAGACGTAGTGCTAAATATGTTGGGCTCTTGTATTCACCAACGTTTGAGATCACAAACACCCTCCTCCAGCACAATGTTCCACTAAACATATCTGTTGAAAAAAAATCCTACTGATCACACAAATTAGCGATGGCGAGACACGCGCTGTTCGCTGACTGCATGGTAGCCCCCTTCTGCAGTGGCCATTGGAGAGACCCACACCTGCACAGGCTATGCCTGCTCATACCAAACACATGCGTGCTGCGATATGTAGAGAAGCACTAAACACACACACTTAAACCACGATCCAATCTATAGTAATAGTAGTTGTCATGGTTAGATGTCGGAGATCGCTATCAATCCGGAATTTGACTCCCCCATTGGTTTTCTCGTGCACTATAGAATTCCTAAATTGGTTCTCTCTGCTACATTAGGAGGTATACTGCATAATAGGACAGAGACAACAGCAAGTACAGCTGCAAGACAGAGTCCACTGCAAAGCACGGAGAAGCGCTAAACACGACACATTTAAGCCAGTCAATAGCAGTGGCTATCATGCTTAGATGTCGGAGGTTGCTGAAAACACTCGCACATCCCACACAGTCATCCCCCAGATGTCCACATGCAATGTGCCCATGCCCTCATACATCGCCAACGCCGACGTTCAGAGGTCGGTGAAAATTAACGTCGCGGCCGCAGCTGCAGACATGGATGCGCATGTATGTCAGAGTGTTTCACCCTAGTAGGAGCCATCCATGACACATACACAGACACAGACATACAGAAAACAGCGTAAACGCATGGCTACTGTAGAAGATGTCTTTGGATGTGGCTGCATGCATTCGAGTACAGTTCTTTACAATGCTGTGTGATCAGAAAAATAGTACATTTGCCCTAGGTGTTGGCAACTGTCCTACATTTACAAGCAGTTTTGGAATACATGGCGAGAAGTGATGTTATGATCACATGGCCAGAAGAAGCATAAAATTGGTAAAATGACGGAAAATACGTATAAATTGAGGAAAAGTACGCCGAAAAGCGGAAGTACTTGCATGTCTTCTGCTTGGTCGAAGAAATTTCTTGTACATGGGAACGAGTATGCGACAGCAAGAGAAATATGAGAAAAAGTTGACATGGAAGCACCGGGAATTAGCGAAACAGACTTTTTCGTTGACAGCGATGAGTCGGTTGGAATAGAATGTTTAACGTGGATGACCTCCAAATGTGGAATAATAAATTTATACATGTCAGATCACAAGCCCAGTTGTGACCCCAATCGCCTTATAAATTTTTATAAAGTGTCTTTACCAGCTGGGGTTACTGCAGTACACAACTGCAGATTGGTTCTCATGTTTGATCCTGTGCAGGATTCCTGAGGTGTCTTAAACCTTAACAAACAGTATTTACAATGTGCTTCTCTGTGCTCTCCATCAATCACAACCTTGCGGTGTCAGCTTACAAAACAGTTGCTGTATGTTTTCTTTAACAACATTTTAGTGTATACCTATTGAGATAAACAATGACACATGCAAACTGACTCCTGTCTTTGATGCTTTCCTTGAAGAGAGAGCCATCTGCCTCAAAACTTACATTGATCTCTGTAAAAGGACGATAGAAAGTTGGTTGAGTGATCGGTCGAGAGGGAGAGAGGGAGATGTTGCCGAAGGTCATTTATCACGCATTTAGCAATCTTTTTCGTATTCTCTCGGGGTGTATCAGTTGTATGGTATAACCTGCCATCAGCTCACATGAAGTTGCGTGTTCTGTGTGTGACTTAGAGCACAGTCTACCTGCGATCGTTAACAGCAAACCTCGGCAAACCACAGTTATCATAGGACTTCCAACTCGTGTGTGATGAGATATGTCCATCGATAGAAAACCTGTTTCCGTACCCTCCTCTAGACGAACAAAAATGAACGTGAAGTAGCCCATTTCTCTGCCACATCTTAGATGTAAATCGAGTCTTCAGTTACGTATAGGTACAAAGCGGCTGTTACTATATTATTCATGTTCGTCCTATCCTAAATGCATGCAAGAGGGTCATCAGGGAGAGGGCAAGTTTTAGGACTTTTAGTAGATTGGTGAATAAGATGCGCAAACATTCTTATTGAAAATCAGACAGCACATGCGTATGTTAGTAATATGACCGATACATATGGAAAACTGTGGAAAAATGTGGAAGATGACATAAAATCGGTAAAAATAGAAGAAATCTTGTATAATCACTAAAAATTAATGTGAGATAAGTAAAAATTTAGGGAAATAGCATGAAATATGTAGAATCCCGAAAACCTAGTAAAATCACGGAAATTTACTCAGAATACATAAAATTAAAGAGAAATACCATGAAAAGAATACTGTGGAAAATCAATAAAATTTCGTATTTCGGAGGAGGCGAGTACACTACATATACACACCTCAATAGTGGCGAGAGGAGGCCGTCCAGAGACAAGACATCAAGATGAAATGGCAACACTATACTGCACATGAGTAGTGCAGCCTAACGTAAGAGAATGACTACTGCGTGCAACAGAAAGGTTACCAGGGGTGGTGGTAAACTGCGGTAAGACTCTGGCTACTGACTGTTTTTTTCCTCTTAAGATGTCACCGTTCCTTCGTATGCATTTTCGGCTGTCGACAATCATTTTATAGGGCTGTTATGAACATGTCATAATTTCTGAACCATAATCGGGCCTGAACATCATAAACAGCAGGCGTCATACAACTATGGAAACCTGTGTAGTGTTTGTGTTACAAAGAATCGATGTTTCCTTTGGTGTGCAAGGTAGTAGTTTTGAGCGGTTCTAGGCGCTACAGTCCAGAAACGCGCGACCGCTACGGTCGCAGGTTCGAATCCTGCATCGGGCATGGATCTGTGTGATGTCCTTAGGTTAGTTAGGTTTAAGGTTTAAGTAGTTCTAAGTTCTAGGGGACTAATGGCCTCAGAAGTTAAGTCCCATAGTGCTCAGAGCCATTTGAACCATTTTTGGTAGTAGTTTTATCACTTTACAGTTACTCATCATAGTTTATCGTGGAGAAACTTGCCTGGAGAATGTATGTCATGCGCTTGGAATATATTTTCTACTTGGGAATATTAACAGCGTTGCATTCAGCATGACCAATAGGCCAGAAGCTGCAGTGCTCTGTTTTAAGGGCAGAACCGTAAACCAAGCAATGCATGTGTTTATGTTCCTCAATCAGTTCTCTCTTACCAGTACCTTCTAGGGATTGACTCCAGACACTAGAACAATACTTCTGAATTGGTGGCGCAGCTGATTTACGTAAAATGCTTCAAACGACGTCCAACTGGGACTCCATTACACGCAAATCCCACATTTCTTCTTCATAACTCTATGTTATATGATCAAACACGCTTATATCTACTACACACCGATAAAGGGTGCTAACCTCCTCGACATGTGCGTATTTGGGGAAATCTTATGCACTTGAATGGGTGCCATGTGTAAGATTGGTGTGGGACGACAGTCAAGGACTGAACTCGCTCTGCTCCTTCATGAGACATGGAATGTACCAGTCTACTTCGGGTCAGGTACAGATGCAATCAGTGACAATGTTGCAGGGAGGGTTGGTCAAAGACAATGCAAGGAGATCTTTCAATCTCTAACTTTATCCTAAGAATGGGAAAATGATGTCCATTCCATACAGGGAAAGTTGGGCAATTGTAATCATAACTTACTCGCTATGATCGAAGTGCTAGAAATTAGAAATATGAAGATCCCTGCTTCGTATAATTTGATATATATAAGTATGTTTGAGAACTAACAATGAATGGATGTTCTGCACAGTCATCTATCTACATTCGCCGTCTAGTGTACGGTACACGTAAAAAGTAGATGGGGCGGGGGGGGGGGGGGGGGGGGGCGGCTGGTTTGTTGATGATATAGAAACTGTGAAGAAGCATCCTGCTGTGTCGCTGGTCAATGTTGAAATTACAGAAAAACTGGCAAAATTGCTAAAATTGATCACTGTGGTGATTATTACAGTACATGAATGATGTGTTTTCCATCTCATCTGTCCACAGGTACACTGTTCATTACCACATGATGACTGACTGACACCACTTGTTTGAGATGGTGAGACTGTCTTAGTGGGAGCAACACTCTCCAGAGATGGTCTGCAACGAAACAGTGATCGCACATATGACTGCAATATGAGGGATCAGTCGAAATGGAACACTTAGACATCTGCTAACATGTCACTGTGAAATATGACTTTAAATGCAGAGGTCATTAACCACCCTTGGACAGCTTATTAGAAATGGTTCACAATGCTGTAAAACTCTTCCAGTTACTGTATGTTGCGACTGTCTTTTATTCCAATCATCCTGTGTGTTGTGAGAGCAGTAGCACCATAATTTCCAAAGTGCAATGTCCAGGTTTCAGTATGAGGTGAAACGTGTTAACATCAGTTTGGAAAGTGGCACAGTCCTTGAAAGCATGATGGAAAATACAAAATTTATGGCAGTGTACAAAGCTGTAGTCATACATTGCTTGGATGTGTTACAGCCGAAAAAACAATGTATCAAACAACAAAACAGGGACCCTCGCTTGCGACTGATAGCCTGTGGGATATGGCCCTCCTACAGTACAAGCGATGAAACTTTTCATTGGTCAGTGCAGGTCACTTCGATCACTGGTCACTTGCTCTAATGGATCAATACCTGTGTATGTAATAGGATGCTACATGTGCTCGATGCCAGAACACAGACAGTATTTGCATTCGATACATATCTATCAGAAGAGAGAGAAGTGGTAAAATCTTACCAAGTTCACTGTCAGATGAAGTTAATGAAATTTTTATAGTTCATATTTCGTTTTCTCTGTTTGATGGTACAAATAACGAAGACAGAAAGAATGTTTGGGTGACATATCTCAATGCACCCTGAAGGATGCAGATCTCCTTCGGCCTGCAGTTCCTGTATGTAGTTTGGAAATTCAGTCCAATACAGTAGCAAAATCCTTGTCCTTCTTCCAGTTCCTGTAACTGTTTGTACTGTCTTTTCTACTACCTCGTGTAGCAGGAGAAAGCTTTGTTTGGCGCTGGCCTTACACATTGTACACAGTTGGTGGAGCAATGACTAATGGTTCAGATGGCTCCGAGCACTATGGGACTTAATATCTGAGGTCGTCAGTCCCCTAGAACTTAGAACTACTTAAACCTAACTAACCTAAGGATATCACACACAGCCAAGCCCGAGGCAGGATTCGAACCTGCGACGGTAGCGGTTACGTGGTTCTAGACTGAAGCGCCTATAACTGCTCGGCCACACCGACCGGATGGAGCAATAACAAAATGTTCCTATTTCCACCGAGTGGTAAAAAAAATATAAAAGAATAAAAGAAAAGAAAACCAGTCCTGTCGCATTAACTAAGCTCACTCTGTTTCTCTTCAGTATGCAGAAGGTCTTAGAAATAGCACTCTCCAACTTCTGCCCTGTTTCGACTTAAATTGGAATGATCACATGGACAAATCTGCAGGGTGGGTGGGACAGAGACTGAGGAACAGTTACAAGATGTATAGGGACTATCTAAAAAACCGCACTTTGGTTTTTCTGTAGCAGATATATTCCAGAAAGGTGACTCGTTTCGAGATTGAGAATGTCACAAATATTATTCACCAGGGGCTGTAATCATTAAAAGACGTCTCCATAGGATCCAAGGCAAGTAAGTGGTTGAATGGATAGTCTTGATTCCAACTTACAGAAAGCGTAAAGCTTTTAGCCACTCTTGTATGTGTACCTGTGGAACTAAGGCCACTTTTTATGCAGGGTAACGGTAACATAGTCGTTGTGGTAGTGTTTGTAATAGCACGGTCGTTACGGGAAATGTGTGTTTCCAGCGGTAGAATCCTTCTGTGATCAGCTTCAGATGTCAGCTCCCAATAGTGTTCCTCAAAGAGAACAACGTCTTCCATCCGGGGATTCCCATTTAAGCTACTAGGTAAGTGTATCTGACAGCTGAAAAAGAAAAAAAATTACTCACCATGCAAAGTGTCTATCGTGATCAATTCAATTAATTAGCTTATCTATTTTATATCAGTGACATGCCACTTGGCAGGTGGAAGTAATGGCCAGAAATGATTCTTGACTTGTAACGGTAATAGTACATTTTCTCAAATTGTGGTGCTATCATTTAACGATATTTCAATCATCCAGCTACACAGGGAGGGACAAGCAACGTAATAAAATCAGATGTATTACCGAATTTAGAAAGTGATATGTAGTTGATACCTTATATTTACAACTTCCCTGTGCTGGTATCTTAAGAGACTTCATATGTTACGAGATACCTAGTTACCTTAAGAGAGAGTTTGAAAGTAAGGAGGAGTCCTGAAACAGTGGTAAATCCCAGCACTCCATCATAAGCCAAAAATGAGCTGAATATTTTAGTGCTGTCACGCATGATGTTACAGATAAGAAAAGATTTTATCCTACCTGATGAGAAAATACTTAGAGGAAATGTAACCTATGCCATACTGTTACAAGATTTTCACAACAAGTAATCATACTTCAGCGATGTGATGAAAAAGCGTGTATGCCTCGATTTCTTCTGTCTTCGAAAATGACTTGTATAAAAGGGGGAAATCTACATTCCATATGAGAAATTAGAGGTTTGTGGTTAACAACATGGTTGCCTCGGATTGCATAAGATGGTTTTTTTAAAATGATGGGTTCATGTCAGGGTGAAATTGCTTAGAGCTACTGTATATGTCGAAGCTGCAGCTGCTTGTTTTGCAGTACAACGTGGATGGCTGCAGTGGGGGTCATGAGGAGTGGACAACTGGAAGTAATATATTAGCTCAATCTGTGATGAGTAGAAAGAGTGCGCCAACCTGTCTGATCTTGCCCATGGTAGCCGGCCGGTGTGGTCGAGCAATTCTAGGCGCTTCAGTCCGGAGCGACGTGGCTGCTACGGTCGCAGGTTCGAATCCTGCCTTGGGCATGGATATGTGTGATGTCCTTAGGCTAGTTAGGTTTAACTAGTTCTAAGTCTAGGGGACTGATGACCTCAGATGTTAAGTCCCATAGTGCTTAGAGCCATTTGAACCTTTTCTTTTTTTTTTTTTTGCCCATGGGAGCAAGGGCTGGTGAATGACTACTGTGCTGGGTGAGCATGACAGAAACGGACGTATGTGTTGCATGACAGAAGATTCAAAATGATGGGTGTTTGTGCTGGACTTATTAATAACTTCTGAATTCCCACCACTCCAATCATGCATGGACGCTCTCCATGGCCGCAGCATGCAATACATCAAAGCATGGATGTTTTCGGTATGGGCACGCATAGCCTGTGTGGGTGTGGGTCTCCCTCCTGGCCTTTGTGGATGGGGGCTACCGTGTAGTAGGCAAACGGTGGGCGCCTCGCGATCGCTAGTTTGTGTGATTGGTAATTCTGTCTCACCTGATATGATTAGTGGAACAATGTGTTGGAGGAGGGTGTTTGTGCTTTCAAACGTTGGTGTATACAAGACCTCGGATATATTTAGTACTACAATATATCTCTGGTGTAAATTCCATTACTAGATTTGCATAATGTTTGAGTGTGATACTCGAACGTTGACAATATGTTTTATTATGAAGGATCATTGTAAGGTGGCGGTGTGTATTTTAAATGATCTATTTGACTCCTGTAAATTGTTAAACAGTTAACATGATAGGGTAGTGGAATGGCTCATTTCACTCCATTTTTTATCTTGAAACTATGTCAGCTCTCCCTTTGTCTCCAGCATTAGCCAACAGAAACACTGTATTCTGAGGGGAGATGTAAATGTCGAAGGAAGCGAGTATGGAATTTTCCTAATGAACAGAATGCCGCCATTTGATGCTTTATTCGGGGTCTATGAGATCAAAGACCAATATATGGTCCATGGTCGGTCGTATTCAGTAATCTGATCTGTAATTAGCGCATTCGGCTGTTTTGACGCTTGTGGCGGTGCCCTGTTGATAGACACACACATGGGAGATCCCAAACGGTGGCTACTATACCACACTTCATTCCATTCCCTGGTGATTAGAGTTATTAAGTCATAGGGGGCGAGGGTGTGGAGTTCTGTCATGGACTCTACCCAAGTGGGGAAGCCCTGTCTCTAGCAAAGTTATAAAATAAGCAATATGTATCAATACATTATTGATTTTGATTTGAATTTCGTGTTATGAGATCCTTCCTCTGCAGCACAGAGTGCATCTTTTTTCCTCTAAATTTTCTGGGAGAGGTGGAGAGGGAAGGGAGAAGGGTAGCGGGTGGGTGGGAGAGTTTGGATATCGTCTGGTGATGGCACTGTGCACTAGCTCAGTCAATGTCTGCATCTCAAAGTGAGTGAACATAAGCAAATTTTCCAAGAAGATGACACCTAAAATCTGCAGCAGTTTAAATACATAATTAGGACATTTACTTGCTGGATGTGAGCTTTTCTTGCCAAATACAAGTGAGATCCAACACCTGAGAATTGAATTTTATAATTAAACAGTATTTCCTTTGCTATGTAATTAAATTGTCTGTTGTGAGATTCTTCCTCTCCAGCACAGATTGACTCATTTTCGCGCAAATTTCCCGATGTGGGGGGGGGGGGGGGGGGTTAAGGGGTTAGTGGACGAGGAGAGGTGAGGGATGGGGGAAGTCCCTTAGCCAATAAAATTGATATCAGAAGTGTGCATGTATCGGTGAATGGAGCTACCAGAGGGATGGGGTAGTAGGAGGGGAGGAGGAGGGAGAGGGATGGGGGTTTCTTGGGAAATCACTTAACCAAGAAACAGGTTAAGTACCTGTCAATCAAAAGGATCGATTATCCCCAGGGGATCATAATCCACTTAGCAGAACAATAGGTTAAGGACCTGTCAATCAAAAGAGTACAATAGGTTTTCCCTGAATTTATGTATGTCCCTGAATGTAGCCAACCTGTACTAACAAAACGCCCTGTAATCCCTTTGTCCCACTACTCTTGTATTGTCCAGATAGTCTGGTCTACATACATTTTCCCGCACTGGCAAGCGATGTGGTACACTCCCGTTTTCCGGTGTCCTTGATAGTCATGAGGA
Organism: Schistocerca piceifrons; assembly: GCF_021461385.2. Taxonomy (NCBI): domain Eukaryota; kingdom Metazoa; phylum Arthropoda; class Insecta; order Orthoptera; family Acrididae; genus Schistocerca; species Schistocerca piceifrons. Next base: position 334,721,339 of record NC_060149.1, read on the forward strand.
ACAGCTAAAAATGTCAAGAAGTCGACTTGCCGAAACATCGGGCCTTTTGGACAGCGGCACCTGGCTGAATACACAAGAAATATTTTCAATTTTTCTGCTCTGAGAAAACATAAAACCACATATGAAGTACCTTTATGGTGAGCAGGTGCACAACAAAATTAGTAAGCTTGACAAGCTTGTCTTTCTGCTGAGATACTGAACTGACTGAATCATACAATCTTTTGCTAGGGTAGTTCACCACATCATAATTCCAGCCGCCAATCGGATCACCAATAGACCCAGCCTGGCCCTGGTCAGGGAGAGCATCTGGTACATCCGAAGCGGACTCAACGAGACTACAAGAGAACTCATCTCGCTCGACGTGCAGTTAGTCTCGACACTCTCCCCTGACTCATGGGAGTAGGTAGGTGCAGCTAATTGGTCTCAAGCCAACGGGACTTGGCAGATAGCTACTTGCAGACAAACTGCCTAACTTGCAGTTAAGCCACCACAAGAAGAACCTCAGAGAATGGCCATCAACCATATACAGATATTGATTGATCTTCTACCTAATCTATGGTAGGAATGAGGCTAAATTACACACCACAGTCGGCATCCCCACCAACAGTTGAATTCATCAGTGCAGTGGAATAGGTCGCTCTTGCACTTCCACTGGATCCTGCAGAGGGAATACGACGTCAGACACTCTGTATACTTACCAGGGCTTTTCCACCAAAACCAAACGAAGAGGAAAGCACTTAAGGAGCCCCAAGAACTTTATGAGAGTCATGCCCCCAGCAGACAAAGGGAATTGTACGGTCCTGCTACCATGTGAAACATACAAACAAAAATTGTACGACCTACTAGAGGGCTAAACCTACAGAAGGACTGCGTCACCAAGACTTTACGGCCAACCTAAATTCCTCAAAGAAGGAATGCCTCTCAGTATAGCTGTTAGCAACGTTGGCGCCCCAACATATTAGTTAACAAAACACCCGATAGCGATGCTGAGCCCTTTCGTGGACAAATTCCCGTACCACATACGAAATTCGGTACGTTACATCCAGCACTTCCAGAACATCAAATTTTCAAATGTGTGTGAAGTCCTAAGTGACCAAACCGCTGAGGTCATCGGTCCCTACACTTACACACTACTTAAACTGCCTTAAACAAACTTATGGTAAGAACAAAACACACACCCATGTCCGAGGGAGGACTCGAACCTCCTGTGGGAGGTTTGAATTCGTACTTACATCAACCTACTTTCTATTCGATGCAAATTACTGCAAATTACTCCGAACAGACGGAGTAGCGGAGGGCTGCCCACAGTCACCAGTGGTGGCCAGTACATTTGTGGAGGCATCTGCAGAAGAATCAGTGGAGTCAGCAGTCTGCAGGCCCTCTTGCTGGTTTCGATATCTGGACGATACGTTCGTAATATGGCCACACGGCCGACATCACCTACAAGATTTCTTGCAACACCTGTATTCGCTGCATCAGAACATGAAATTGACGATTGACATGAAAGAAAACAATCAACTTCGAATTCTGGACATGCTAGCCAAGCGAAGACCAGACACAGCGTCTACCGTAAACCGACACATACTGTTTTTTACTTGCGTGCCTAGTGTCGCCAGGACCATACATACATAAGCCGGACTCAGTGTTATATTTAGCCAGACATTTTGTCCTAAAAGCCTGACTGTCCATTTTAAACATGAATGGTCAGTTGAGTATTTTCAAACGTTTATTAATACTCAGTTACTACCAGTTTTTTGAGAGATCAACCACAAGCGTGATTAAACAAAAAGTATCAGCACTTGCGGGTTTCATGACGTGTAGGAGCGACGCTCGAGAGCGGCGAGGCCGAGTGGGTTGGCATCATCTGATCATAACATTGTACTTTACCTCGCGCGCTCTGCTTGTAGCGTTGTTGTGACACTGTGTGTTAGGCTCGTTCGACCTACTAAGCTAAATACACGATACAGCATGGTATATCTCCTTATTTCTCCTTATACTTACGCCTCACGTTCACGTCATTTTATTGGAGCGTATTTCAGTTGTCCGTCCTCTACGTCGTCACTAAAAAGACTAACAAAACCCTGACAGGCACGACTTTCATATATTTTGCCAGAAATGACAGTAAAAGGCGGCTAGCGCCGGCAACCCTGTGCATGCCTCCACTTGGCACACCCCTTCACAACTTGGTGTCCTAAGGTCACTTGTGCACAGAGCGCGCGAAACCTCGGACCGTGACAGTCCAGCTGTTGAATTGCAGCACTTTCAAGCAGTGTTCCGTACGAACGGTTACAGCAACCTGATACAGTGTCCCTTAGGACCGAAGAAGCCGAGACGACAGCCTACTGAGGCGAAGATAAACAGAGTGCGACGGCGATTATTCCATACATCGGAACACATCAGCAAAAATCGGGAGAATACTACGGAGACTGAAGTTCAAGTGCGTGTTCCGCCCACCAGCCAAAATGAACGCCTTATTGGAATCAGTCAAGTATAACTTAGGACTCCGGAAACCGGGAGTCTACCGCATCCCCTGGCAATGCAGAAAAACGTTTGTATGCCAGACTATACGGACAACGCTGGAGATATGCACTGAGCTTAAACGCGACATAGACAACGTAGAAGCGACGAAGTCCGCTGTGACAGAGCACTCCATCTCCCACAGAAATACCATTAATTACGACGACACTAAGTTGTTGCAGCAGTCCAGTACCTTCTTGGATTGTATTATGAAAGAGGCTGTAGAGATCTAACTACATGGCATACGAATGAAGACAGCAGCTTTCAATTAAGCAAGGAAGGGGGCCTAGCATTGACCATGATCAAAGCAGAACGGCAATCTAAATAGAAATTCGCTCTCGTCGAGACAACTGAAGAAGACGACGGCGCATTGTCGACACGCCAGCATAGATTCGCGTTCGCCATCCGCCGTAGCGCTACTGAAGACCCTCGATCGACTTCCGCTTCCACAACCACCGCATCAGGTCTGTGCAACAATGTGGCGGGCTGGAGACCGAGGAGGGGGGAGGGGGTTGGGGTAGAGGAGAGAGTATACAAAGTCTGCATCCAGCAGATATCAATCAGTCATCAGGAACGCCTGAAAATGGCAATTGCCGTAATATAGCGCCTTTTCATCAGTGTTATCCGGATGGATGAAGAAGTATTCAACATAATCATGCGTACATATACTGTAAACAGTCACTTTTCACATCATTTAGTTAGAAATAATGGCCAAATGTTCTGAGGAATATGTGACTAACTTGTAACTAACTAATATGAAGCTCAGGCTAGTTATCTTAATAAGATGACACCACATGTGTTTCAGACATAGCAAGAATTTCCTCAAGACGGCGTAAGAAGGCTGTTTTTTTCCTGTATCATAACTAATATGACAGAATATTCGGCCTGTGGGAGTCACATGTCATACTGATATTGACGATGGTCGTTAATTCCTAATGTAGTGACAGTTTAATCATTTAGTAACATTTATGTTAAGAACAGCTGTTCAAAATCTGATAAGAATCTAACTGATGCTTCCTTGTACACACTTTCCATTCACCTCAGGATATGAACTGTGTACATATAGTTCTCCTTCCCATCAGTTAACAAGGAATTTCTAAGAGTAAGTTTATGCTGCTGCCTCGCTACCGTCAATTCGCAGGAGACAAAACGCTCCTCACTGCTCACCTGGATCTTTGTTGCATTTACACTGCGGCCTCGCTGCTCTCCGGAAATAATTGCCCTGCAGCTGACATAGCATGCAAGGCGCTAGCGGAGTCAAACACGGCACTGCTGGAGTGACCTTGAAGCAGCCAATCATGGCTCCAGTTTCTGGACATACAGTGATGATCGTGGCACGAAACACAAACCAGCCTGGTATCATCGCCTGGCGAATATCGTAGTGCACAGCGGAGTGGGCAGCAATGCTGCAGTAGAAATGGTCCGGTTAGACTCATTGGGGTTGATTCATCATCATTATGCCACGTCGGCGAGCAGCAAGCAGCAAAGTGGCAACATAAACTGTTGTGTACATAGTTCCACGTAGTCAGCGCGTACACAACTTTCCCACTAGAGCGCGCCCTGCTAAGCACAACAGTGCAGGCGCAGCGCTCGTACGTCTCCGCACTACAAGATGGCGCTGCCATTGAGACAGACCAAATTCTGCTTCCGCCGATCTGCGTATTAATATGTAACGCAGCCAATGAGATTGCTGCTAACGTTGAACCTTTTCTCCTTGCGGATCACACTCGCGCAGTGATACATGAACGCGCGAGGAATTATAACGAGTGTAAGGACCTCCGATTAGTCAGTCTGCATTTGTCTGCACCAGTCTGTACCAGTCTGCATTAGTCTGTACGAGTTCTACATTTGTCTGTACCAGTCTACAGTCAAGTTCCAGTCTGCGCCTAATAATATTACCATATTCCTGTACATAGCCATGAAGATAAATGTATAGACACGTTTGTCAAGTATCAGAGATATATGTGAGAATAAGATTAACGTACCAATACCAAAGGAACTTCAGATTGTCAATTGTAAATTGCATCCAGAACCAAGTTAAGTAATTTTTGTGCTTGTTATTATTTTAATAAATGTGTGTGAAAATTAATCAAGTTCTGTTTAAAGTTGGTCACTGTTAATCTGTTACTCTAAGTGTACAAGTGGCATTTCCATTGTCTGACCAAACGGCATAAGATAACGCCACGATAAGACCACGAGACATATTTCTTACACTCACCTACTTCGTTAGAGCGACAAGTCAAATAATCTGATGGTGTGTGTACTGAAGGTCTTACAGTACGCGCACCACATAAATTCATCCTAAGAGTATAATTATTAATCTCACACTTGGACTACTTACGATAAATAGACCCTCCTCAATCTCCATGTAATGAGATCTGATACCAGATGCAAATAGCCTAGCTTCCCAACAGTTTACACATATCTGTAGAATATCTATGCTGACTCTGATTCACAGTTCATGTTTTTGCTACTAGTCGGTGCTGCTGTCGTCGTTGTTAGTGGTAGGAAACTCGAAAATACAAGATGTCGACAGCTACACTCCAATATCTAACACACGGCATGGCAGGCCCTCCTTATCTGGTACATCAGCATCGTTATCATCATCACGAAACAAGCCACGATCTCTCCCTACCTCTTCCCTTTCTCCTCCCTGCTCCAGCGCATAGTGTAGTCGTATTAAAACGAAATAGCTAATCACAGCATAGTATTTTAGTGGATATTAAAAAGTAACGGATAATCGCAACGTAAGCCCAGAGCAATAATCTTGGCTGAGCTCAAAAGTAAGCGAATGAACTGAAGTCTTGTAGCTTGCTCAAAATAATTTGTCCAAAATTTATATAAAGAGTGTGTCATGCAGTATTTCAACATGTAAAATATCCCTGTAAAACAACAAACACACACACACACACACACACACACACACACACACACACCCACACACACACACAGAAAGAGAGAGAGAGAGAGAGAGAGAGAGAGAGAGAGACAGAGAGAGAGAGAGAGAGAGAGAGACAGAAGTTTGATTCCTGTGCCGCACAAGATGTAACGCGAAGTGGAGCCTCAAATTAATTATTGTTTACATCCAGATTGATCTGCGACACTTGTCAAATGTCACAACGCTGTTTCCAAGTCAAAAATTTCTGCAAAAATACGATAGCAATACAAAAACTGCAATTTTAGTGTCAAGTTTCACAACGTTATTTTCTATAAACAAAAACCGTTTGTCTTTTTAAAAGTGGTGCTTAAAACATAATTGTAAACTCATAAATTATGTTGCCCATTGTTATTGTAATGCTTAAACACCTGTGGCTAAAAAGTTACAGAGAAACCCCATGTTTAAGCTTAATTCAAATGATATAAAACTAACATGACCAAACTTATAACTGTAGAAAACACATGTCCGCTAGGAAGTGCTGTTCTAACCAGACAAGCAGATAAATAAATAGGGATTCTGAACTACTCCTTCCTACTAGATAAATGTAATTAATTCCATTTTCCACTATTTAGGCCTATACTTGGTGTAAGAAACAATGCACACTCAAATTCATTATCTCCATTTATACTATGATGTTAGATAAGTGTTACTATCGTATCTCCACGGCTGAAGTATAGAAATGGTGTTGGAATTTCACTCTGAGGATATGTGATTCGTGGTTTATAGTACAAAGTCCAAACACATAGCGTTTTTACACGTTACCCAATAATGCTTCTTCTTAGCAGTGGCAGCCAGTTATCATGTGGTAAAGTACAACAGCCAACTGGAAGTATCGCACTACAATTACGCCATTGAACTTCGAATGTGAGACGGAAATTGCATTAAAATTACACCATTCCTCTTTGAATACGAGCCACAAATCGCATAAAAATTACGCAGATTGTCTTTCAATGCGAGCTGGAATGCAAATAAAATGGACGAAAACATGATTTTTTAACAAATCTTTAACATACTGCAGCGTGTCAGCAACCGTGAAATGTACAGAAAATAAACAATTTTTTCAGCCTTCAGTTGCAAGGTAATTTTTACTCGTTTACCTAGGTTTCGATTCCAGCAATGGAATCTTCTTCAGAACAAAAAATTAAATTATTTTGAGAGCCAAACACAGGCCATGTCAAAGATTAAAAATTAAAACAATAAAGATGCATAATCATAAGATTATGTGTGTCAAAATTAAAACCATTAAGGCGAACGTAGAGCTACGCCGGCCAGAAATAATGACCACACGTGAGCGGCTCGGAAACCTCACGTGTGGTCATTATTTCTGGCCGGCGTAGCTCTGTCTACGTTCGCCTTAATGGTTTTAATTTTGACAGACATAATCTTATGATTATGCATCTTTATTGTTTTAATTTTTAATCTGTGACATGGCCTGTGTTTGGCTCTCAAAATAATTTAATTTTTTGTTCTGAAGAAGATTCCATTACTGGAATCGAAACCTAGGTAAACGAGTAAAAATTACCTTGCAACTGAAGGCTGAAAAAATTGTTTATTTTCCATTATTTTTTAAAGTTGTTTCTCTGCAGTAACTAGAAATCAGTGTCGAGTGCAGCAATGTAAGGCAGCCGTGCTATGATCAACTTCTACGTTCTACAATTATCCATTGTACGGTTGATGGAAAAATAGATAAAATAGTGTTCCCCATGTCTATTTTAGTCTTCGTTCATACCTATGTCTTAGCTGGTATGATGTGATCTATATAACATCTTGGAGAGTAAATGTTTGTTGTCTTTATGTTATGATATGATCACGTTATTTGCTTGCGTGATATTGTAATGTTATTTTTTAAGCTTTTTTTTGACAACTGCACCTCCAGCGATGCTACATGTTCACAATGGAATATCTGTTTCATGGAAAGTCAGTGATTACGTTTCATTTTTCAGAGACGGTATTTTTGTGATATTTATGTAAATGATAAGTGTTCTACTGTTTTGTGTTTATGGCGATGATTTGCTTTCTTTCTTTTATAATGTCAGTTACATTTTCGATGAATTTTTCATGCTTAAAATCTGTTTGCTCGTTGGGGATGTCTTCTAGATATTTTTCTGTATTAGTTTAATTTTCCATTTCCTCCAAAATGTCCATTGTATGTCCTTTCGAAACTTTGTGTAGAATTTTTAGGGCATTTTCAATATTTTCTGCCCTATGTTCTTGGCTTTTTTAAGAAAAGTAAAATGTAGCTTGGTTGCATTCGCAGATTTGCGTGTGTTCTTTATCTCTGATTGCGAAAATCCTGCCAGCTTGTCGGATACAAATTTTAGTATGAAAGCGTATTCTGTAGGTGATTTGCTACAGAGGCCCTTTCTCAGTACATCTTTGGAACCAAACAATCATGTTTAAAGAGTTGGATAGATGTATGCCAAAAGCAAATGTAACAATGGAGGGGCGTAGGACAAGGCTCACCGAGCAGGTTTATATAACAATGAAAATTTTTAAATACTTGTAAATTATTTTGATTACATTCTTAGTTGCCCAGAAGCAACCCTAAGCTCGAATACTAACTCACCTAAATCTAGAAGGTTATGGCCACGTATTAAAGAAATTGAAGGTGTTATTGAAACCGTATAAAGCTAGTGAGAAAAGATACAATTAATCTTTGATAAAACATGGGAAACAGAAAAACTCCCAAGACAGCGAATGGTGGGCTTGATACATCCACTAAATAAGACAGGCAGTAACCAAGATATTAAGAAAAACAGAGGAATTTCTCTACAAACGGTTGCATATAATACATTTTCTAAGATTATACTAAACAGAATGGAAACGTCACTGGAGAGTAATTGACGTGAATGTCAAGGTGGTTTTACGAACAGGAGATCATCTTGTGAACAAACATATCACATGCTGAAATGCAGCATCCCTCGCCCATTAACAACCTGCTTGCATAACTGAAATATGTACGTTTGAAATATGGTTGAAATTGCGTGGCTGACGGTAGTTCAAATGGTTCAAATGGCTCTGAGCACTACGGGACTTAACATCTATGGTCATCAGTCACCTAGAATTTAGAACTACTTAAACCTAACTAACCTAAGGACATCACACAACACCCAGTCATCACGAGGCAGAGAGAATCCCTGACCCCGCCGGGAATGGAACGCGGGAATCCGGGCGGGGGAAGCGTGAACGCTACCGCACGACCACGAGCTGCGGACGCTGACGGTAGTCTGAAACACAACTGTTAGAATGGAATGGAATGTGAACGTGTGTTATATCTCGTCGCTTATGCGCTTTGCCCTGTACTGAACTTTTCTAACTGTGAGAATGTAAATTTAATTTAGCTGCCTGAATGTAAACTACCAGTAACCTAAAAACAAACGAAAACTACATGAATTTATGTAACACAAAAACTGAATCTGATGCAACACTATTAATTTGAAATTGTCCCTGCTAATAAAATAAAACTTTATCGATTTGAAATAATGGCCCCTGTTCTTAATGAATCCTGTCCCTGAAATACTAAAATTTCTTACCTTTATTTGCACAATTTTAATGCTTTTCTTACTGCTCGCTGTTACTACTTTAACTTGTATAGTTAGCAAACAGCTATTGTGCAAGGCAGTTGCTTAGCATACATTTTAATTAAATCGAATATGACTGAGACAATAACGCCTTGAGAAAAACAGTTAATCAAAAATAACGACGCTCTAGGAACTGGTACTGACTTGGGCTTAGTAGCAGTGTGGCACCAACTGTAACACTTATATTTTGACTCTTTGAAAATTAATAATGCTCGCAAATAACACACTCAATAAGCTGATTAAACATTCACAATTAGCTTTACAAAATCATTGGATGTGAGTGCTAAACATTGTCTCAAACAGCACTTATGAATACGATCATTACATTAGTAACAAAAGAACTTTCTTTACGTTAATTATTTACAACTTCTGCAAAGATTCCTTTCACAGTTAGCAAACATCATGGTATCTTTGATATAAAAAAATCATTACTGTCCGCAGCGAATAAGTAAATATCCAGCACACAACAATGCAACACATCTTTGCACTTGAGACTCCTCCATACATCTCTCCATCTAAAGTTACTCTAATGCATTACCCATAACACCTTGGATGAGCGATCGCTGTTGAGCAGCGATGCAACTACACACTCGATACTACATTTGGCCATTCTGGTTCAATATAATACTTTCTTACAAAACTTGAATTAATTTACCGTGTGTATATATCTTTCCCAACCCTGCTGCCTCCTTCTGAAGAATTTGGCAGGATTGTTATGGCAATTGGCCATAATAACACAACAAATTCTTAAATTACGTAAGTATAGGATGATAAAACTTCAGGAATCTAAGATAAAAGAGATAATTATAAAGAAGTATAAATCTTTGAATAACATAAAGGTATCATGGTTAATTTGTTAAGCATTTGCTTTAACCATCTAATATCTGTGGTTAGGAATCATGAGTGTACAAGTAGTGAGGTATGATAGTGCTCATGTGCACTATGAAACTTTATACTGTAGCCTAATATCTAAGAAAAACGCAACAGTATGAGCAACTCACGCTTTACTAAGTACACAGGAATTACAACAACCTGAGTTACACAACATCAAGTTATAGAAAAGTATTGCTAAATATTTACAAACTTATTAAGAAATGTTGTGCTTATGTGCACTAATATGTGAGATAATCTGCCCATTTATAACGATCATTTTCATAGTTACGACTAATCATAAGCATTGTTACACATAGCATAGTGTAGCTATATCGCGAGTATAAAATGTAAAGTAAAGATTCAGTCATGGATGAGGTAAAATTACAGTCTGGATGGTCTGCAGATCAAGGATGCATAGACATAGGTTCGTATATCTTCATAAAAGGATTATATTTGTAAGTTATGTTATCTTGAATATTTTTTTGAACATCACTAGGTATGTCAAAGTAGTGAGATTTGGCACTGAGCGGATTCATTGGTGGAAGCAGTAGATATGGTACCCAATGACAACTCAGCCAATTATAAATTAAGTGCTGCCTGGTACAGTCGTGAGTGCAATGAATGGTGTCATTACAGGTCTCTCATTTGTTGTGTATTATCATTGACATCAGTAAACTTACAAATATTTATACTGTTGGAGACAAATAAACAACTGTATGTTTCATGACCATCTCAGTGGATAAGGTAGAGAAGGACAATAGCATATAGAGAAAATGTGACTTAAAGAGGCATTAAATGGTTTTAAGATTGTGAAGTATGACAGTTGTGGATATTAATACAAAATCCAAATCTTATGCAGGTAACAACTGCAGAACAGTAGTTCTTAAACATAGAATAACAGTGGCTGGCCCAGTAAGTATCCTTGAAAAATTAATGTATGCAGGCAATAATTCTAGAAAATAGTACATGAAGATTGACAACAATAAATGTGAAAGTACATAATTCATAATTAATTAGTCTATTTACTGCCAGAGCTCATAAGAAAGATCAGTATATTAGAATACTCTATAGTACACAGTATTTGAAAATACTGTTTGTTGCAAATATTGATAATACATAAATAATATATCTCTTACAGAGAAGTAAAAACAAATTAATAATAGCAGATGAAATGTATGCGCATAACTACTGGGAAAAGTGGGAATGACGCAAAGGAAAGCGCAATTTGCTGCAAACGAAAATCATTATCGTCCATACCGGTCACATTCGACAGTCAAAATAAAGCAAGATAAAAATGTATGATCACAAGACTATTCTAAGTGTAGACATGGAAATCTTAAAGAAATCAGAGTGACTTAACAACAAGAAGTGTACAGCATAAGCATTGATTACAAAGTATACAAAAGGAAGGAAAATAGGTGACGGTAAATGGCGCATTGTACCTGTAAAGCATGAGGAAATGATTATGCTGAAATTATTAATGGCATAGTTAATGCAAACAAAAGTAATAACAGCAGGTGCTAAATGTCAGTGCACATATATCGTAAAAGCATAATTAGTTCAGGAAAATGCAGTGCATCAAGACGAACATGCATGACCATTCTACCATTCAAAAGCAAATCTTGTCCTTGTAATCTTCTTCTTTGCGTCCAAACAGGCCTTTGAAGGCCCAACGGCACCAACCGGTCGCCATGTCATCCTCAGACCACCGGCTTCACGGGATGAGGATATGGACAGGCATCTACATCTACATCTACATCTACATTGATACTCCGCAAGCCACCCAACGGTGTGTGGCGGAGGGCACTTTACGTGCCACTGTCATTACCTCCCTTTCCTGTTCCAGTCGCGTATGGTTCGCGGGAAGAACGACTGTCTGAAAGCCTCCGTGCGCGCTCTAATCTCTCTAATTTTACATTCGTGATCTCCTCGGGAAGTATAAGTAGGGGGAAGCAATATATTCGATACCTCATCCAGAAACGCACCCTCTCGAAACCTGGCGAGCAAGCTACACCGCGATGCAGAGCGCCTCTCTTGCAGAGTCTGCCACTTGAGTTTATTAAACATCTCCGTAACGCTATCACGGTTACCAAATAACCCAGTGACGAAACGCGCCGCTCTTCTTTGGATCTTCTCTATCTCCTCCGTCAACCCGACCTGGTACGGATCCCACACTGATGAGCAATACTCAAGTATAGGTCGAACGAGTGTTTTGTAAGCCACCTCCTTTGTTGATGGACTACATTTTCTAAGCACTCTCCCAATGAATCTCAACCTGGTACCCGCCTTACCAACAATTAGTTTTATATGATCATTCCACTTCAAATCGTTCCGTACGCATACTCCCAGATATTTTACAGAAGTAACTGCTACCAGTGTTTGTTCCGCTATCATATAATCATACAATAAAGGATCCTTCTTTCTATGTATTCGCAATACATTACATTTGTCTATGTTAAGGGTCAGTTGCCACTCCCTGCACCAAGTGCCTATCCGCTGCAGATCTTCCTGTATTTCGCTACAATTTTCTAATGCAGCAACTTCTCTGTACACTACAGCATCATCCGCGAAAAGCCGCATGGAACTTCCGACACTATCTACTAAGTCATTTATATATATTGTGAAAAGCAATGGTCCCATAACACTCCCCTGTGGCACGCCAGAGGTTACTTTAACGTCTGTAGACGTCTCTCCATTGATAACAACATGCTGTGTTCTGTTTGCCAAAAACTCCTCAATCCAGCCACACAGCTGGTCTGATATTCCATAGGCTCTTACTTTGCTTATCAGGCGACAGTGCGGAACTGTATCGAACGCCTTCCGGAAGTCAAGAAAAATAGCATCTACCTGGGAGCCTGTATCTAATATTTTCTGGGTCTCATGAACAAATAAGGCGAGTTGGGTCTCACACGATCGCTGTTTCCGGAATCCATGTTGATTCCTACATAGTAGATTCTGGGTTTCCAGAAATGACATGATACGCGAGCAAAAAACATGTTCTAAAATTCTACAAGAGATCGACGTAAGAGATATGGGTCTATAGTTTTGCGCATCTGCTCGACGACCCTTCTTGAAGACTGGGACTATCTGTGCTCTTTTCCAATCATTTGGAACCCTCCGTTCCTCTAGAGACTTGCGGTACACGGCTGTTAGAAGGGGGGCAAGTTCTTTCGCGTACTCTGTGTAGAATCGAACTGGTATCCCGTCAGGTCCAGTGGACTTTCCTCTATTGAGTGATTCCAGTTGCTTTTCTATTCCTTGGACACTTATTTCGATGTCAGCCATTTTTTCGTTTGTGCGAGGATTTAGAGAAGGAACTGCAGTGCGGTCTTCCTCTGTGAAACAGCTTTGGAAAAAGGTGTTTAGTATTTCAGCTTTACGCGTGTCATCCTCTGTTTCAATGCCATCATCATCCCGTAGTGTCTGGATATGCTGTTTCGAGCCACTTACTGATTTAACGTAAGACCAGAACTTCCTAGGATTTTCTGTCAAGTCGGTACATAGAATTTTACTTTCGAATTCAATGAACGCTTCACGCATAGCCCTCCTTACGCTAACTTTGACATCGTTTAGCTTCTGTTTGTCTGAGAGGTTTTGGCTGCGTTTAAACTTGGAGTGGAGCTCTCTTTGCTTTCGCAGTAGTTTCCTAACTTTGTTGTTGTACCACGGTGGGTTTTTCCCGTCCCTCACAGTTTTACTCGGCACGTACCTGTCTAAAACGCATTTTACGATTGCCTTGAACTTTTTCCATAAACACTCAACATTGTCAGTGTCGGAACAGAAATTTTCGTTTTGATCTGTTAGGTAGTCTGAAATCTGCCTTCTATTACTCTTGCTAATCAGATAAACCTTCCTCCCTTTTTTTATATTCCTATTAACTTCCATATTCAGGGATGCTGCAACGGCCTTATGATCACTGATTCCCTGTTCTGTACATACAGATTCGAAAAGTTCGGGTCTGTTTGTTATCAGTAGGTCCAATATGTTATCTCCACGAGTCGGTTCTCTGTTTAATTGCTCGAGGTAATTTTCGGATAGTGCACTCAGTATAATGTCACTCGATGCTCTGTCCCTACCACCCGTCCTAAACATCTGAGTGTCCCAGTCTATATCTGGTAAATTGAAATCTCCACCTAAGACTATAACATGCTGAGAAAATGTATGTGAAATGTATTCCAAATTTTCTCTCAGTTGTTCTGCCACTAATGCTGCTGAGTCGGGAGGTCGGTAAAAGGAGCCAATTATTAACCTAGTTCGGTTGTTGAGTGTAACCTCCACCCATAATAATTCACAGGAACTATCCACTTCTACTTCACTACAGGATAAACTACTACTAACAGCGATGAACACTCCACCACCGGTTGCATGCAATCTATCCTTTCTAAACACCGTCTGTACCTTTGTAAAAATTTCGGCATGTGGCATGTGGTCAGCACACCGCTCTCTCAGCCTTATGTCAGTTTACGAGACCGGAGCTGCCACTTCTCAACCAAGTAGCTCCTCAGTTTGCCTCACAAGGGCTGAGTGCACCCCACTTGCAAACAGCCCTCGGCAGATCGGATGGTCATCCATCCAAGGGCTAGCCCAGCCCTACAGCACTTATCTTCGGTGATCCGACGGGAACCAGTGTTACCACTGCGGCAAGGCCGTTGGCTCTTTTCTTTGTAATATGACGAGTGATATATATGTGTACCAAGTAATGTCATGATATTCTACAATAGTTACAGAAATAGCATCTGTACCTCCAGTAATCCATCGTTATGTTTTCATGAACTTCAAATTATCACAAAAAATTTCTCAGTATAACTGAGGACCTCCGTATCATCACTTTACGTTACCTCATCATTCACATGTAATAATTCTTATCGTAAGTAGAACATCATTGTGTCTTCATTGTTATCACTTCATAAAATATTACTATAATCAAATTGAAACTTATATCTAGCACACATAGAAAAGTCTTTAGTACATGTCATTCTTGGTATCGCTATAATACTCATGTAGCACATTGAAAAAGAATTGATTAGTGACAGAATATAAATGAGTTTGTAGTATGCGGATGTTACTCTTAAGATTATACTTAGTTGTTTCCTGCAAGAACTGCAAGAAAATGAGCAAATAGTAATGGCAATACACAGTAAACTTGTGAAGTACTGTCTCTACCTAAAAGGTGGCTATCTGTAAATACACAGTAGTGCATAAAATTGTACTAAGTTACAAGACAGACAACAAATTATAGTACATAGTGGAAATAAAAGTATTAAAACTAGAGAAAAATGCAAAAGTAATTACTATGTCACACTCTGACAGTATAGTCTCAAATATCGACTCAATCAGGAAAAAAATGGCTTCATTCAATAAAATGTTTTATATTACTGACGTGATGGTTTCCTCATGACATTTTTGTACACAAAGTTTCTACATGAACAACATTTATGTGCAGAATATGTCACAGTTTGGGTTTCTTAAGGGTTCTGATATTGAGAAAGCTATTTACACTTACAGCGAAAATGTCCTTAATTCACTGGACAACAAATTAGAGACAACTGGCATATTCTGTGACCTGTCAAAGGCGTATGACTGTGTGAATCATAGCATTGTTTTAAGTAAATCAAAATATTATGGGGTCGCTGGTAGTGCTGCAAAGTGGTTCCAGTCATATCTTACTAACAGAAAACAAAGGGTTTCATTATGTAACACTTCAGCGGTAGGCAATCAGACATCATCTGACTGGGAAGAAATTACATGAGGTGTTCCCCAAGGTTCCATACTAGGTCCACTACTGTTTCTTGTGTATATTAATGACCTGTTATCTCTTACATTACCAGATGCCAAGTTAGTCTTATTTGCAGATGATACAGATATTGCAATAAATAGTAAATCAAATATAAATTTAGAAAAGGCATCTAATCAAATTTTTACAGACATTAATAAGTGGTTCATAGGCAATTCACTGTCATTAAACTCTGAAAAGACCCACTATATGCAGTTCAGAACTTCCAAGAGATTTCCTTCTGGTGTGTGTATAAAATATGATGACATGGAAATAAGAGAAGTTGAGAGTGTAAAATTCTTGGGATTACAACTTGATAATAAATTCAGTTGGGAGCAACATACTAACGAACTGCTAAAGAGCCTAAACCAGTCTGTGTTTGCAATGCGAATGATGTCACACATAGGAGATATAAATATAAAAAAACTGGCATATTTTGCTTATTTTCACTTCATTATGTCATATGGTATCATATTTTGGGGTAACTTCACAAACAGAGAAAAAATTTTTAGAGTACAGAAGCTTATAATAAGAGTAATGAGTAGTGTAAATCCAAGAACATCATATCAAAACCTATTCAAAAAATTGGGCATATTAACCACAGTTTCTCAGTATATTTATTCCATAATGAAGATTGTTGTAAATAATACATCTCTTTTTCCAACTAACTGCTTAGTACACAGTATCAGTATTAGGAATAAGAACAATTTACATAAAGATTTAAAATCACTTACTCTTGCCCTGAAAGGAGTCCAGTATTCAGCAACACATATTTTCAATAAGTTACCAGCAACCATTAAGAGTTTAGTTTCAGACAAGGCAGAATTTAAACACAATTCAAAAGAATTTTTGGTAACTTCTTCTATTCCATCCATGAGTTTCTCAACAAGTGCGGTAGACCATTTTAATGAAAATTTGTTATACTTTAATTTTTGACAATACTTGGTTGTAACAGCCAAGTACCTACCTACTGTGAGAATGATGGATGTATGAAAAGCAGATGTAAGTCTTAAGTCTGTAAATAGTGGAAGTTTAATTTTAAATCTTGTACATAATCTGACTGTTCTAAACTGAGGATGACTGAAATGAATAATTTACTTTAATTACTTGGTTGTAATAGCCAAGAAACTAGCAAATGTCTGAATGATGGATTTAATGAAAGCAGATGTAAGTATTAACCCTGTAAATATTAGAAGTTTAAATTTAATTCATGTACACAATTTTACTGTTTATTGACTGAGGATCATTAAAAATAATGAAATTCAAGTTATTCTAATTATATATTTGTAATGTGTTTATCTGACATGATCCACACCTAGGAGAATTCCCTCTGTTATGGGTTTATGGAATGAATGATTAATCTAATCTAATCTCTAATCTATTCTGTACTGACTACTCCAGAGCAACTCAAGCTTCTTGCACTTATTTTTGGCTTTGTCAGAAAGATGATGAATACATACTAATGCTTTTTAACCGATTTTAATGTCGATGACTTCATGGAGACCTAGTCGTCGTGAAGCAGGAAATGCTACTAATTCCTTAATTTTGTTCGGTGATTCAACATTCAATAATACCATGTATCGAGACGATAATTTAAAATCATTTGGAATGTAGTTAATAATTTATTGAAATGTGTAGATATATTTAACCCAATATGTGTGTTGTTATAACAGTATAGAGGACAAAGCTTACCAATTTCTTTCATAATGCATTCAGATGGGATTGGTAAAGCATGGTAACCGGATATGTCTATAGGTGTAATCTTCGCAGCTTTCAGAGTACGTGTCCATGTAGCTGATCTGAATTGTGATCCATTATCAGAAATAACTTTCTGTACATGACCTACAATCGGTAAGAAATGTTCTGTTAAAGCTGCAGAAACAATTTTGGCTGTAGCTTTATGTAACGATGTGAATGTCACAAACTTCGAAGTTATTTCTACTGCTTCGAAAATGTAAAAAAAAATCCTCTTTTGCTTCTGGGAACTGGTCCATAGATATCCACGGCGACCACGTGACGTAATCTGATTGGGGATATAATGGAGAAAAATGAGAAGTTGTCGATGATTTTGCTTGCTGACAAAGCTTGCATGATGCTAGTACACGTTGTACACATTTTTGCATATTTTCAAAGTAATAATTCAGTTTGAGAATGAGGAAACACTTTCGTGAACCGTAGCGTGGATAATACAAGTGCGTGTACCAAATTAATTTGTTGATTAAATCGTCAGGTATACGTAAGACCCAACTGTCGCTGTGTGAATGTGTATGTCGAAAGAGAATATTGTTACATACCAAGTAGTGATGTCTGATTATTGAACTGGCCTTGTCATGCCAAAGCTTCTTAATATTTTTCCAGATACCGTCCTTACCCTGATCTTTGGAAAAGTTTTTAAGAGTTTTCAAACGCTACTTACTGTATGGACAAATACTGTAATTAGCTTGGCAAAAAAGTGTGGCAATGTCTTGTTGTCTGGTAGTAGGAGAACAGGATAAAGCATCAACTACCACGTTTTGAGAACCGGGAATACGGATTACGGTAAAGTCAAATTCTTGTAAATACAACTTCCATCGTCCAAGGATGTCATGAGTAAATATTGCGGAAAGCAGAAATCGAATAGCACAGTGGTCAGCATAAACAATGGTATGTCTTCCACACAAAAAGTGTCTAAATTTAGTAACGGCCCAAACGACAGATAAGGTTTCCAATTCTGTAATCGAATAGTTGTGTTCTGCAGCAGACAGAACGAGGCTTGCAAATGCAATGCTTTCAGTAA
Source organism: Schistocerca piceifrons (assembly GCF_021461385.2). Lineage (NCBI taxonomy): Eukaryota > Metazoa > Arthropoda > Insecta > Orthoptera > Acrididae > Schistocerca > Schistocerca piceifrons. The sequence continues at coordinate 334,739,797 of NC_060149.1, forward strand.
CAGTGATACCATCTTCTTTTGTCTCTTGGAAGATGTATACACCAAGGGCTGTTCTGGAACTGTCATTGACGATCGAAAAGTTTTTAGTGGGATCAGGGTGTGACAGTGTCGGAGCATTCAAGACTGCATGCTTAAGGTTCAGGAATTCGGAAAGGGCTTGTTCATCCCATGTCCAGATAGAATTTTTGCCTGTTAATTGATATAATCTCGGGGTATCCAGTGCAGAATAAAGAAGGAGGTGATGAGAAAAGTTCTTCAGTCCTAGGAAGTTATCGATGTTGCTTTTTAAAAGTAGAAATCGCAATATCTCGAATTGCTTGATGTTTTTCTGGATTGTTCGCTATGCTGTTGGCAGAAATGACATGCTCTAGAACTTTAATAGAAGCTATACAAAAATGGGACTTACTGAGATTTACTGTGAGGCCTTGCTGGAGAAATGTCTGAAGTAAAGTTTGAAGAGTATTGTTATGGTCAGAACAAGTGGCTATAACAGTTGAAATATCATCAACATACGTGGTTATTCTGTCTTTCAATTGACCCGGTATTACTGTGTTCATACCTCACCTAAATGCAGCACAAGATATTGTCAAACCAAATGGTAGTTTACAAAACTGATAGCAATTCCCAAAACGGAGAAATGCCATGTATTTTCTACAGTTAGAGGGAAGTTCAATCTGCCAAAAACCTTGTGGTAGATATAGGATTGAATAAACAGATGTGCATGAAATATCTGTAAACGTTTGTGGAAAGTCTGTGGTCGATCAGTTTCCATTACTATAATATCTCTAATCTGGCGTGAATCGAGAACAAAGCGTAATGATCAATTCTTTTCAATAACAATGTGTAGTGGACTTACATACTGACTAACAGCTGGTTCTGTATTTCATGGAACAATGCTTAGATTTGTAGGAATTGTGGGGCTTGACCTGAAATTTATATAAGAAGCCTGTCATAGTACCTGGAATGTTGTCAAAGACGCGTGAATGGTGTAGTACAATGTCATGTTATTGTCATCGTCGTCATGAGTTGCAGCTTGGCTTTCACTTACCTTGTTGGCAATTGTTTGCTCAATGTCATATTCCATATCGTCTGGTACATTATTGCAAAGAAAATAAGTGTCAGTGTAAAAAGACGTATGAGAATGCGTATTTTTGGTAACAGAAATGCATTCAATTGTACTGACGTTTTGTTCCGTAGATGATACACTTTGGTGAAATTCCAAAGCAACCTGATTGTCATTTTCATTTAATATGAGGTTCGAGGTTTTGAAATTCGAAATAGATTTATGTCTGATCAGAAAGTCCATACCTAACATTACGCTGGTTGTAAGAGAACAATCAAAAAATTAGAATAAAATGCATGACCATGTACAGAGAAAGGTAAATGTGTTTGAAGTTTTACGCCGGTTGTTTTGTTCAGTAGAATAGTCGGACAGGAATTATTGTGGTTACACTTACTTAATGCAGCATCACAGTAACGGGTGAACCTGAATCTATCCAAACAGTAAATTTATGTGTTCCTATTTGTATTTCAATGATGGGGTGTGAAGCTGTCTCCTTAGTCTGATTCTTTTCTTCTAAAAGCGTTTCTCTAATGTCGTCAAAAGTGAGTACATTTTCAATTACTGTTTCGTGAGGTTCTAATTGCTAATCGTCATTGCAGGCTAAAGCAACGAGGTTTTCCTTTAGCCATGTAGTATTCGGAATTTGATTACTTCTCGAAGCTTGTTGTGGCATCTCAATAATTTGTACAGATTTGCTATTGTGCTCATTATGGTTTTGAAGTGGATGTAAATGTACGCGAGGTTCGTTTAGAACAAGTGGAGATTGGTGCTGAAATTGTCGTTGATTGTGCAAAAATCCTTATTGCCATAATTACGCTGAAAATTCTGATTATGACCTCATTATCTGTTGCTGTAATTGGTCTGATACGGAACATTTCGGTTTAAATGCGATGTCTGGTTTCTATACACGAAATTGTTGCCTTATGACGTATTATTAGCTGTGATGTTGCGTGTTCAAGAAAGTTTGCGGCAAACCATTGAAGTTGGGTTGACCTTTCTGAAAATATTGTTGTCCGGAATTCCCATTTTGCAGGTTTTGTTGGTGAAATTGTTGTTGAAAATTCAGTCTGTTGCTACGAAACTGCTGGTATTGTTGTTGGTTTCGTGAATACTGTTTACTAAAATTCTGACGTCGAAAAAAATTATTCTGAAAGTTGTTGCTATTCCTAAACCCCTTATTGCGTCTGTCACTAAAATTTCCTGATGAGTTTTGACATCTATACCTGTTATTACTGTTGCTGTTTTGGGAGAAATTTTGATTGTCAAAGGAATAGAATCCAGTACTTCGAAAAGTTGTATAAGATCGCGAAATGTAGAAGTGCTTTCTCTTTGTTGCCCTGTTAACAGGGAGATTCGTAATGAACGCGGTAATTCAGAGATGCATATCTTTATTAACCCTAGCATTACCAACGGGGGGGCCTCGTAGGCCCACTGACTCAGTTTTTCTATGTTGTATCCACACCCTTTGATATATGAACTTGAAAGCAAAGGTAATTGTTCGTTATTGAATGTACTATTGAGTCATTACAGAATTTCGGAATAAAAATGTAATTAAAATTCATTTACTTGATTTAATTCTCTGTGGGCCTTAGAAGCCCACCCGTTGGTAATAGCAAGGAAAGATTTACGAGGTTGAGTCTCTCGTTTCAAATTCTTACCATGAAACGAATTTTGGCATTGTTGCCTTCAGACATATTATTATGAAGCGGACCATTGTTATTTTCAGTGTTTCTGCTGCTGTTGAACCAGCAACATGAGTAGACATCGTTTACGTGATAGTTCCATTGAAAGAGTGCTAGAAGAAGTTTTGAACGAATCAGATTTAGAGGAAAGTGAAGTGGATGATGATGTGGAAGAAATTAGAACTGATTCATCGTCTGAGAATGAAGATGAGGTTGAAGCCAATCCACCAGATGATAATGATACGGAATGTGATAAATTCATTGCAAAAAGTGGACGAGAGTATATTACGAAGCCATCTCGACAATATCGGCGTTGTGTACAAAATATAGTGCGAGAAAGAATGGGGCTAGGACAACAAGGAAGAATTGCGTCTCCGAAAGAGGCTATAGAGCTCTTTTTTACACCTCAAATTATGAATCTAATAAAACTACACTCAAATGAAGAGGCTTCTCGACTAGGTATTCAGCACACAGATGAAGATGAGTTATTTTGTTATATAGGACTCTTGCTAATCATGGGTTCAAATCATGACAATAAGATACCTGTCCAAGATTTATGGTCTTTGCTTCAGGACCGACAAGTGTACTATGGATCAATGAGTCGGACCCGATTTTTCGAATTGACTAAAATATTGAGGTTTGATGATAAGAACACAAGAGAAATTCGTCGCCAGACTGACAAGTTTGCTCCAATGAGGGAAATTTTTGAAAGCTTCAATTCTTCACTTCCATTGTATTTCATTCCTGGTCTACATACAACAGTGGATGAGATGTTGTCTTTGTTCCGTGGTCGCTGTCCATTCAAGGTGTTTCTAAAAGAAAAACCTGGAAAATACGGCATTCTAATTCGAATGCTGTCTGATTCTGAGACTAGATATGTGATCAGCATGGACATCTATACAGGCAAGTCAGGAAATACACAGCATTCAAATGGACCGATGGAAATTGTAAAGAGACTAATAAAACCTATTGAAAAATCAGGCCGTAATGTTACCACAGATCGGTACTATACTTCAGTGGAGCTTGCTGAGACTCTATGGAATGATTTTCACCTCACACTTGTTGGCACCCTACAGTCTAACAGACGACACATACCTGAAGAGCTGAAGACTACAACTGGCCGCAGTTTACACTCTTCCATCTTTGCTTATACTGACCCTCAGACACAGAGGCCACCAGTTACTCTTGCATCAACGCTAGTCCGCGAGAAGCCAAAACGACTGCTGTTGATGCTTTCAACTTATCACTCAGAAGGGGTGTTGAATGAAGACTCAAAAAAGACTAACATAAATCTTTTTTATAATTCTACAAAGGGAGGCGTGGACACCATAGACCAAATGGCAAGACACTACAGCACAAAGAGAGGAACAAGAAGATGGCCTTTGTCCCTCTTCTACACACTCATTGACATAGCAGCAATAAATGCATATTCACTCTTCCTCCTCAACTTTCCGAATTGGAAAAAGAATTTGCTAAACCGCAGAAGAGTTTTTATCACTAACTTAGGTCTCGAACTAATAAGATCTCAAGTAGATAAACGGGCACAAAATTTGTATGGACTTCAGAAGCCAGTAATAATGGCAATGGAAAGCATCACACAACGGAAGCTCAGCTGCTCTGTAGAACCATCATCCTCAACAGCAGAACCAGGAACACGTGGACGGTGCCACCTATGCTGCCAAGAAGCTGCATCTAAAAAGATCAAGTACAACAAGCTGGGAAAGTCAACTGTTACCTGCTCTCAGTGCCACAAACACATCTGTGAGAAACACTGCAGGAAGACAGTGTTGTGTGAAAAATGCGTTGCAGAATGTGACAGTAAATTTTGTTTGCTTCATGTAGTGTATCGAATTAAAAAAGTCGTTTTTATAAGAAAACACTATTTTGAAACATTATTCCAAAAAATATATAAACTGAATCTCGTGATTTGTTCATTTTATTCCTATTATAATAACATCTTTTATTATCCAGTATACAAAAACAATGTCTAAGCATTTTGAATTGTTATTATAGGTATCAGAAGTAAATAAACTTGTGTTGTTGTGGTCTTCAGTCCTGAGACTGGTTTGATGCAGCTCTCCATGCTACTCTATCCTGTGCAAGTTTTTTCATCTCCCAATACCTACTGCAACCTACATCCTTCTGAATCTGCTTAGTGTATTCATCTCTTGGTCTCCCCCTACGATTTTTACCCTCCACGCTGCCCTCCAATACTAAATTGGTGATCCCTTGATGCCTCAGAACATGTCCTACCAACCGATCCCTTCTTCTGGTCAAGTTGTGCCACAAACTTCTCTTCTCCCCAATCCTATTCAATACTTCCTCATTAGTTATGTGATCTACCCATCTAATCTTCAGCATTCTTCTGTAGCACCACATTTCGAAAGATTCTATTCTCTTCTTGTCCAAACTATTTATCGTCCATGTTTCACTTCCATACATGGCTACACTCCATACGAATACTTTCAGAAATGACTTCCTGACACTTAAATCAATACTGGATGTTAACAAATTTCTCTTCTTCAGAAACGCTTTCCTTGCGATTGCCAGCCTACATTTTATATCCTCTCTACTTCGACCATCATCAGTTATTTTGCTCCCCAAATAGCAAAACTCCTTTACTACTTTAAATGCCTCATTTCCTAATCTAATTCCCTCAGCATCACCCGACTTAATTAGACTACATTCCATTATCCTTGTTTTGCTTTTGTTGATGTTCATCTTATATCCTCCTTTCAAGACACTGTCCATTCCATTCAACTGCTCTTCCAAGTCCTTTGCTGTCTCTGACAGAATTACAATGTCATCGGCGAACCTCAAAGTTTTTATTTCTTCTCCATGAATTTTAATACCTACTCCGAATTTTTCTTTTGTTTCCTTTACTGCTTGCTCAATATACAATTTGAACAACATAGGGGACAGGCTACAACCCTGTCTTACTCCCTTCCCAACCACTGCTTCCCTTTCATGTCCCTCGACTCTTATAACTGCCATCTGGTTTCTGTACAAATTGTAAATAGCCTTTCGCTCCCTGTATTTTACCCCTGACACCTTTAGAATTTGAAAGAGAGTATTCCAGTCAACATTGTCAAAAGCTTTCTCTAAGTCTACAAATGCTAGAAACGTAGGTTTGCCTTTCCTTAATCTTTCTTCTAAGATAAGTCGTAAGGTCAGTATTGCCTCACGTGTTCCAGTGTTTCTACGGAATCCAAACTGATCTTCCCCGAGGTTGGCTTCTATTAGTTTTTCCATTCGTCTGTAAAGAATTCGTGTTAGTATTTTGCAGCTGTGAATTATTAAACTGATAGTTCGGTAATTTTCACATCTGTCAACACCTGCTTTCTTTGGGATTGGAATTATTATATTCTTCTTGAAGTCTGAGGGTATTTCGCCTGTTTCATACATCTTGCTCACCAGATGGTAGAGTTTTGTCAGGACTGGCTCTCCCACGGCCGTCAGTAGTTCCAATGGAATATTGTCTACTCCGGGGGCCTTGTTTCGACTCAGGTCTTTCAGTGCTCTGTCAAACTCTTCACGCAGTATCGTATCTCCAATTTCATCTTCATCTACATCCTTTTCCATTTCCATAATATTGTCCTCAAGTACATCGCCCTTGTATAGACCCTCTATATACTCCTTCCACCTTTCTGCTTTCCCTTCTTTGCTTAGAACTGGGTTTCCATCCAGCTCTTGATATTCATACAAGTCGTTCTCTTATCTCCAAAGGTCTCTTTAATTTTCCTGTAGGCGGTATCTATCTTACCCCTAGTGAGATAGGCCTCTACATCCTTACATTTGTCCTCTAGCCATTCCTGCTTAGCCATTTTTCACTTCCTGTCGATCTCATTTTTGAGACGTTTGTATTCCTTTTTGCCTGTTTCACTTACTGCATTTTTATATTTTCTCCTTTCATCAATTAAATTCAATATTTCTTCTGTTACCCAAGGATTTCTACTAGCCCTCGTCTTTATACCTACTTGATCCTCTGCTGCCTTCACTACTTCATCCCTCAAAGCTACCCATTCTTCTTCTACTGTGTTTATTTCCCCCATTCCTGTCAATTGCTCCCTTATGCTCTCCCTGAATCTATGTGCAACCTCTGGTTCTTTTAGTTTATCCAGGTCCCATCTCCTTAAATTCCCACCTTTTTGCAGTTTCTTCAGTTTTAATCTACAGGTCATAACCAATAGATTGTGGTCAGAGTCCACATCTGCCCCTGGAAATGTCTTACAATTTAAAACCTGGTTCCTAAATCTCTGTCTTACCATTATATAATCTATCTGATACCTTTTAGTATCTCCAGGGTTCTTCCATGTATACAACCTTCTTTCATGATTCTTAAACCAAGTGTTAGTTATGATTATGTTGTGCTCTGTGCAAAATTCTACCAGGCGGCTTCCTCTTTCATTTCTGTCCCCCAATCCATATTCACCTACTATGTTTCCTTCTCTCCCTTTTCCTACACTCGAATTCCAGTCACCCATGACTATTAAATTTTCGTCTCCCTTCACAATCTGAATAATTTCTTTTATTTCATCATACATTTCTTCAATTTCTTCGTCATCTGCAGAGCTAGTTGGCATATAAACTTGTACTACTGTAGTAGGTGTGGGCTTCGTATCTATCTTGGCCACAATAATGCGTTCACTATGCTGTTTGTAGTAGCTTACCCGCATTCCTATTTTCCTATTCATTATTAAACCTACTCCTGCATTACCCCCATTTGATTTTGTGTTTATAACCCTGTAGTCACCTGACCAGAAGTCTTGTTCCTCCTGCCACCGAACTTCACTAATTCCCACTATATCTAACTTCAACCTATCCATTTCCCTTTTTAAATTTTCTAACCTACCTGCCCGATTAAGGGATCTGACATTCCACGCTCCGATCCGTAGAACGCCAGTTTTCTTTCTCCTGATAACGACATCCTCCTGAGTAGTCCCCGCCCGGAGATCCGAATGGGGGACTATTTTACCTCCGGAATATTTTACCCAAGAGGACGCCATCATCATGTAATCATACAGTAAAGCTGCATGCCCTCGGGAAAAATTACGGCTGTAGTTTCCCCTTGCTTTCAGCCGTTCGCAGTACCAACACAGCAAGGCCGTTTTGGTTATTGTTACAAGGCCAGATCAGTCAATCATCCAGACTGTTGCCCTTGCAACTACTGAAAAGGCTGCTGCCCCTCTTCAGGAACCACACGTTTGTCTGGCCTCTCTACAGATACCCCTCCGTTGTGGTTGCACCTACGGTACGGCTATCTGTATGGCTGAGGCACGCAAGCCTCCCCACCAACGGCAAGGTCCATGGTTCATGGGGGGGGGGGGGGGCGGTAAATAAACTTGATTTATGATAAAATAAATTGTGGTATTCTTTATGGGCCTTTGAGGCCCCCCCGTTGGTATTACATGTAACAAAAAATACGTTGGTAATGCTAGGGTTAATGCTCATTGACTATATGTCTCGGTAAGATGCTGATTTTGTTGAACCATGTGTTCAAAAAGTTGCGAAATGGTTGGGAGGTTAGAATTTCCAAAGGACGGTAAATTGATTAACTGATCTTTAATTCCTCGTTGTGTATTTGCCGACCAATAAGCGGACAAAAAGGCATTTTGAAATTCTTCTAATGAGAAGCATTGTCTTGCAATTGGGAGGGGGGGGGGGGCATCCTCGTGGCCGGCTTGCCCTTCAAATACTGCAAATGAATTCCAATTCAAGGCTAATATGCCAATTAGGGGGGAACGAGAATGAAAACTATTGTACTCAGTCTCGAGGATGGAGATCTGTTTTGTTGTTGCGGAAGACTTTGAACTTATGTTCTGACAAGAAATGCTTGTGATCGAAAGCATCGTGTCAGAAATTTTGTCTGTTCATTACTGTCAAAAAATGTGTTTTGCGGACGTTGATCCACGTCTGATAGTCTCACATATCGCAATCTGCCAAGATTGTACTCAACCGGTGTTGTGTCAAATTGTTCTGCCTGTTTATGTTGGAGGTTACTATTTAATGGATTGTATGACGTTTGAACTTTTAAAGTAGAAATTTCTAGTGTAAACTGCTAACTTTATGATTCAGTGCGTTTTTGTGTGAGTTCAGCTCATTAAATGCACGGTTCATAGACTGAAATTGTTCAGACTGACCGAAGGGAGAGGGTAATGTGTCTTCAGATTTAGTATCGGTATTAACTTCTAAAATTTCTATTATGTTCGAAAGGTCATCAAGTTTTTCTGTAAGTGAAGAAATTTAAGCATTATTGTTGGTGTCATTTTCGTCGATCTGATTCTGCAGTTCCTTTGTACACTTGTTAAGTTTGCCTATTTCAGATTTGATTACGGCACAATCAGTATCAAGTTCAAATTGTTCAAGTCTACTGGTGAGAGTTTATGTCTTCTTGGTGTTTTTCGTGCTGTTGATTCAAACGAGTGTCTACTAGTGTTTTATGCTCTGTAACATCGCTTTGAAGCTGTGTGATCATGTCTAGTACGGTTTTAAGATCACCGAAAACTTCAGTGTAGCAGTTGTCTATGTATTTCTCTACGTGAGCTACTACATTTTTGATGATTTCATGATGATCGTGAACGAGAGTTTCGAGTTTCAGTTCGATCTTTTTGTTTTGTCGGTAAATGGTCTCACTTTGCGCTTTTATTGCAAGTGCAATTGATTACATGCCCCTATGTGGTGATTGAGGTGTTCATTAAGTCACGTTTCTTGTTGTTCAAAACATTCGTTGATTTATTGTTCTATACTGTGTGTCAGTTCCTTTTGTTTTTGTGAGATTTTACTAACTACGTTAGTGATTTTTTGTGTCTGTTGGTTCATCGCGTAACTAATTTGAATGAAACGTTCGTCTTGTTCCTGCTGTGACGTTTTTCTGCAGCTCATGATTTGTTGAAACGTCATCATAATGGCATTATTCGATAATTGACGATCAGTGTTTAAAGTATTTTCCGTAAACTGTTCAACAGTGTCAGCATTTGATAAATATTTTGAGGTTTGGGCATTGACATTTTGATTCGATTGTAAAGGTAAGTGATCACAATGCAAATTTTGTGCATGGGGAACTATGTGTATCAGCAGACTTATCATATGTGGAATGTGCCGTCTGATTAATCGTGACATCGGTACACTAAGCAAAATTCAAGGTAGTTTGGCTGTTTGCCATTGAAGATGCACTTTCATTGATTGTCGTGTGAACACTGTCATCAGTGTAGTATTGTCAGAACTGCTATTCACAGCAACAGAGGTATTTGGCAAATGAGTATATTCAGCAGTATGCATGATGACTGAGGTACTCGTATTACTGTTGAACATTTAACGCGACATGATGCACAAATACAATCAAAGAACAAACAAATAGACAAGAAAGAAAGCACAATTTGCCTTTGATCTGTTAGGAATAATTGACACAGATTAGCAAACGCGCAGCGCAAAATTGCTAATTACACTTACTAAATAAATAACAAAGAACAGAACGTATAACTGACTGCGTTATTTAAAAACATTAAAAAAGTCTTTCGATCTGCACAAAGATGTCGACAAGAGCAACATGGGCGTTTGAAATATGATTGAAATTACGTAACTGACGGTACTACGAAACGCAACTGTTAAAATGGAATGGCATGTGAACGTGTGTTTTAACTCGTCTGTTATGCGCTCTGCCCTGTACTGAGCTTTTCTGACTGCGAGAATGAAAATTTAACGTAGCCGCCTGAATGTAAACTATCAGTAAATTTAAAACAAACGAAAACTACATGAATTTATATAACACAGAAACTGAAATTGATGCAACATTATTAATTTGAAATTGCCCCTGGTAATAAAATAAAATTTTATCAATATGAAAGTAATGGCCCCTGTGCTTAATGAATCCTGTCCCTGAAATACTAAAATTTCTTACCTTCATTTGCACAATTGTAACGCTTTTCGTACCGCTCTCTGTTAGTACTTTAAATTGTACAGTTAGCAAACAGCTGTTATGCAAGGCTGTTGCTTAGTATACATTTTAAGTAAATCGAATATGACTAAGACAATAACGCCTTGAGAAAAACAGTTAATCAAAAATGACGTGGCTATGGGAACTGGTACTGATTTGGGATAAGTAACAGTGTGGCACTAACTGTAACACTTATATATTGACTCTTTGAAAATTAATAATGCTCGCAACTAACGCACTCAGTAAACTGATTAAACATTCACAATTAGCTTTAGAAAATCACTGGATGTGAGTGCTATACATGGTCTCAATCATCACTTATGAATACGCTCATTGCATTAATAACAAAACAACTTTCTTTACGTTAATTATTTACAACTTGTGCTAAGATTACTTTTACAGTTAGTTAACATAAACATGATAGTACATTTAAAATAAAAAAAACATTACTGTCCGTAGCGAGTAAGTATATATCCAGCCCACATCAATGCAACACATCTTTGCACTTGAGACTCCTCCATATGTCTCTCCCTCTTAAGTTACTCTATCACGTTACCCGTAACACCTTGAATGAACGATCGCTGTTGAGCAGCGACGCTACTACACAATCGATATTTTATTGTACATATGTGGCTCAATATTATTTTTCTTAGAAAACTTCAATTCATTTACCCTGTGTTTATACCTTTCATAATTATTGATTCCAGAAGGAATTTAGATGATATTAGTACATCTGCACTGAAACAAACGTTGGGTTCCAGTTCCAGTCCGGCACAAATTTTCAACTTTCACCATTGCGTTACCACAACACGTTGTGCAACTGGGATTCCCACCCATTCCCTCCCTTTCTTTGCTCATTCTCTATTTCAAATAAATTGTTATGTGATGTTAGATAAAGTTGTAGTTATGAAGGGAACGGCTTGTCATGTGGTAGATAATGGGTGCATTCCTGCTGTCATTTTGGATTTATTAATTTCCGGTCAACGCCAACGACTACAGCGCCCTGACAGCAGCGCCACATAGTTGGGAAAACGTAACTGTGACTCAGAGTCGACATGGGTGTACTACTCATACCACATTGACACAGGTTCAGTGGCAGTTCCAATTAGCACCTCTAATTATTGGACAGGGGGATTGGTACTGAACAGGACTTCTCCCCCTACACAACTTACTCTGTACAGAGTATTTAGTTGTGTCCCTCAAAGTGAAGCACAAGTCACGGTGCTAGTCAGTCTTTTCTTGATAGCAAGCACTGTCAGTGGGAGTAAATAATATTAGAGGTGAGATGAGTAACTCAAGTATGTTTTCCGGAAAAGTTCGCCCAGCACTCTCGCTTGCAACAGCAGTTTTAGATCAAGCAGAAATCTACTGGCGAATTTCAGCCAGCTCATTCCGAGCATGGGAGTAACATTTACGATGAGGTTATATACTAGTTAGGTCAATGAACGGATATCTTGTGATACAGGATAACATGATTTACGCAGAAACACAGGTAGAAAATATCGAAGGACCACAACAGCAAATTAGAACGAAAATTTCGACAAAGGTATAGCAATGTATATCATATTGACACAAAAGATGTATGACTGACAAAAGCTACGGTGACTAGAGGGATTTCATCTCTGCAGAAAATATAGGTTATGCATCTGTTAGTCAAAAACTATCACACTTTCGATTTGGTACACGACTTTAAAAAATTATGGAAACATACAGCATTGTCCACAAAAACGTAGACTGGAATTAACATGAAACTATGTTTCTAAACACTGTTGTGGTAAGTAAACTTCGTAAATGTAGATCACATCGTCGATTTAGTACAAAACAGGTTACACACTATATTGGTAAACTATGTACATGTCTTAAAATATGGGTCTACTCACACTGCAGGTAGGAAAAAATAATGATTTTGAAAAGATACTGCTGTGAAAATTTATGAGCTCTTTGAGTACGGGATATAACAATCAATTTTATACGATTTACTTACGAGTTCTGCGCACCCAACAAACCAAAACAAGGAGAAACTGTGGACAACGCGTCCAGTTTGTACGTAGGAAGTGGAACGTGAATTTGTAAACGAAATTCTCTGAAGCATCTGGTGTTACTCAAACACAAAGGGCAACGGATTCAGTTTGTAGGTAGGAAGCTGTAACGTGAACTCGTGAACGGAATTCTCTGAGGCACGTGGCGTTACTCACACACAAAGGCAACGCATTCAGTTTGCACGTGGGAAACTGGAACGTGAATTTGTAAACGAAATTCTCTGAAGCATACGGTGTTACTCACACACAAAGGAAAAGCTGATAGTCGACTAAATGTACAGAGAATGAGTGAAATGCACAACTGTGCAACAACTTTTCGCTCTCATCGTTTACTATAGCGAGCCGTGATGAACACTGTAGCTTCGATTTATCACTCTCAGAAACATGAAAATCGAGGAGTACTCTCTTGTCTGTAATAATGAACTGCTCTGAGACAAAGAAACACACTTAGTGGAGGAACTGTAGCTTCCGGGCACAAAGCATTGTTTGCACAGAACCATAGAGTCTGTCTTGAACGAAGACTAATTTATTTCCTTGTTGTGGAGCAACTGCTCTTAGCGACCATTTGCTGAGCAGTGCCGAAATATTCCCATTTTCAGCAATCACTATAAAAGCGTTTGTGGTACATTGTACATTGCTTACGCTGGGGTCAGTGTTTGGCCTTTCTGGTGGCATTAATTTAACTTCACCAAGAGACTGCGCCATCCTCCCAACGAAAATGCAAATGACGTCAAAGATAGTGCTTAATGCGTTCCTTAACATACATTCTTACTTGAACCAGCAGTTCTTTCTTTTTCTGCAGAATCTGAAATTTCAGTTTGTGCGGTAGTTGTGTGATTATTTCTATTGATACTTCAACTCTCCTCATACCGGTTTTCCTTTTTCCCTATTATTCTTAAATTTAGGACATTAGCTGACACTACCACATTCTGAACACCACACAGACCCTCCCGTGGATAAAATAGAAATAAAGGCCTCTAGTATCGAAGAGAAAATAGAACTGATGAGTAAAATACTACTGCAGATTGACAAGGTCAATTTGATCGACATAGCCTGACATTTTAGTGCATGCCATTTACAAAGCAGTAACTTTGCGATTTACATACATTGTCAGACAGATGCAACGCCGATGTTGTTTATTGGTAATTGATTCAAGTTACTGGATTCATATTTTCTGTAGAAATGAAAACTGACATTTTAGTATTTCCCATTATAAAGGCCGGAGGTAGTGGTTGCTAACCATAGCAGTACTAAGGCATTTTCCATAATGCGAATTGCCAAGAGGGGAGTGTACTTTATGCCCACCTAGAAGTTTAAAAAACCAAAATTCGTTTATTGTTGTTATTAAATCAACAAATTACTTTTCAAAGCGGTAATGCTATGTAAATAGGGTCCAGGATCTGAAAATACCTTTTAGGACACTCTTAGCGCCATCAACGCACTTTAAATAACGTTTACCACAGACGTAATGACTAACAAGAAAAGAAATTAGAAAATGCAAATTTAGTTCAATAATGTTGACATTTACTCTTAATATACTTTTTAAAACGATACTGATGTGCAAGTAAGGCTCTGAACCTGGAAATATTGAATTCGACTAACATTGGAGAGAGTTACAACTGAGACTTACACTTTGGAGTTAAGTTCAACAGAAAAATTTAAATCATATATGGACCCTGTTAGAAGAATTCATAAAAATAATACATAAATTTTTTCAAAATTTTAAAATGTAAAGTAACTAACTAGATTACAATGTTTTCAAAGTATAGGCATAATGTAAACCCCCCCCCCCCACCCCCCTGTCCATCGTAATGCGAGGGTTAAGGTAATCGTCATAAACATTTTAGCACACAACCACTAATTTCAGGTGCATAATGCACAGCAACTTATTTCAGGAGTAAAGCTCCCATCATATGGCTGTCTTAAGTTAATCCTACATAAAATGCGCTTCAAAAGTCCTCAAGGTCAATATACACTGAAGAGCCAAAGAAACTAGTACATGTACCTAATATTGTGTAGGGCCCGTGCGAGCACGCAGAACTGCCGCAACATGACGTGACATGGACTTGAATAATGTCTGAAATAGTGTTGAAGGGAAATGACACCATGAATCCTGCAGAGCTGCCCATATATCCGTAAGAGACCTCTTCTGAACAGCACCTTCCAAAACATCCCAGAAATGCTCAATAATGTTCATATCGGGGGTGTTTGGTGGCCAGTGGAAATATTTAAACTAAGAAGGGTGTTCCTGTAGCCACTCTGTAGCAATTATGGACGTGTGGGGTGTCGCATTGTCCTGCTGGAACTGCCCAAGTCCGTCGGAATGCACAATGGACATGAATGGATGCACGTCATCAGGCAGAATGCTTAATTACGTGTCACTTGCCAGCGTCGTATCTAGACGTACCAGGGGTCCCATACGACTCCAACTGCACACGCCCCACGCCATTACAAAGCCTCCACAAGCTTCAACAGTCCACCACCGACCTGCAGGTTCGATGTATTCATGAGGTTGTCTCCATACCCGTACACGTCCATCCGCTCGATACAATTAGAAACGAGACTCGTCCGACCAGGCAACATGTTTCCAGTTGTCAACAGTCCAATATCGTTGTTGACGGACCCAGGCGAGGCGTAAAGTTTTGTGTTGTGCAGTCATCAAAGGTACACGAGTGGACCTTCAGCTCCGAAAGCCTATATCGATGATGTTTCGTTGAATGGTTCGCACGCTCACACTTGTTGATGGCCCATCAACGAAATCTGCAGAAAATTGCGGAAGGGTTGCACTTGTGTCATGTTGAACGATTCTTTTCAGTCGTCATTGGTCCCGTTCTTGCAGGATCTTTTTCCTGCCGTAGCGATGTCGCAGATTTGATGTTTTACCAGATTTCTGATATTCACGGTGCAAACGTGGAACAGTAGTACGGGAAAATCCCCACTGCATCGCTATCCACGAGATGCTGTGTCCCATCGTTCTTGCTTCGACAATAGCACCAAACTCGCTAAAATCTTGATAACTTTCCATTGTAGCAGCAGTAACCGGTCTAACAACTGCGCCAGCCACTTGTCTTATATAGGCGTTGCCGACAGCAGCGCCGTATTCTGCCTGTTTACATCACTCTGTATTTCAATACGCATGCCTATACCAATTTCTTTGGTGCTTCAGTGTATAAAAACATATAAGATTATTCGGACATGAAGTGCTCTTCTGAGTTTAAACATGACAACACTAAAACCTTTGCTCCGCTTATACGTACATATTACCACACATCCTCCACGGCATTGATTCCGTAAGTCGTTAAACGCTGGACACCATCAGCTGCCTCTGCGCGTCACTAGTTCGTAAAAGTAAGTAAAAGACGGTGATAGAATTTGCGAGACACCTTGCCTGATAGTTATGCAGAATTGCATAGCTTTACTGGCTGTTAACACAGCGGGAAGTCGAAACCTATCGGAACATTGGGAGACTCTTTTAGATAATCTGAGAGCCTATATCGCTGCTGATTTACGATGTCTATTAGGAAAGTAAGGAACGATAGGTCGCAAAATGGAAACGACAGTGAAAATCAAAACTGTTTTATTTGCAACAGGTAGCTACAACTTCCAGCTACTTATCTCCATAATCGCCAATCCGATTTAGACGTTTGTCATAGCGTTATTTCAACTTTCCAATACCCTCCGTACAGAAGGCAGCCGCCAGTGCTTTCGTCAATTCTCTACGCTGGCCTAAAGCTCGTGGTCTGTGCCAAAATGTTGTCTGCATAGCCAGCGGTTCATGTGAGCAGAGATGGAACTCAGAGGGAGACAGTTACGGGCTGTATTGTGGGTAATCAATCATTTCCAACTGAAAACGATGCAGGAGTATCTTCATTGCCCCTGTACAATTGGCTGAGAATTGTCTTGAAGAAGAAAACACACGACAGTTTTGTAATGTTGACTGCATAGCTTCAGGCGAAATTTCTCACCACGCCCTCGTACTTTGCGGGAGACACTATTGATTTAGGTATCTTTATGTGCTCACTGTGTGCTCAGAACTAAAAAAAAAAAAAACGACGTAACGCTATCGATGGGCATACTAGAGATACTGCCCAACACACCTGTGCCAAACGTAATCGGATTTTCACTATTGTTTCCATTTCGCGACCGATCGTTCCTTTCTTTCCGAATAATCCTCGTATTTCTCTCTTACTTTTATCAAAAAAATGTTCAAATGTGTGTGAAATCTTATGGGACTTAACTGCTAAGGTCATCAGTACCTAAGCTTACACACTACATAGCCTAAATCATCCTAAGGACAAACACACACACCCATGCCCGAGGGAGGACCTGAACCTCCGCCGGGACCAGCCACATTACTTTGTATTCAATAAACTAGCAAAAAAAAAAAAAAAACAAAAAAAAACGCTATTTAGCATGCACTGTACTGACACAAATGATTTAGCAAATTCTCATTTCAATGTTGAGCAAGAAGTCCGTTTCAATGAAACGAAGTACGCGAAATTTTCACGAACGAACAGGATACTACACACTTCCGGCTTCTAAACGGTCTGTGTGTACGTTCGGTCTACAGCCATACTGAAGTAGAGTTACAGGATTACCATGAAGGTGTGCAAATGTAGCGTTAGGGGTAGATACATAAAAAAAATCCAGTTAACAAATTTCAGTGCCGCAAGTAAGTCAATACAATCGACAGAATCAGAAAAAGGAGGCACTGACAAGTATATAATTCAGAAAGATTTTCATCTTTAGATCTACACAGTACATGGTACAAAAATTTATGGGGAAGAAGTTGTAGGAATTCTTTAATACTTGTTGATCTGCCTGCTAGCGGCTTGTTCACACAAGAGGTAAAGATTTTGTTTCCAGCGAGTTTAAAACCGAAAATTAAGGCACTAATTATACCTACGAAAGCTACAGAACCGGAGAAGGGTCGAAATAATATTCCATACTCCTTATTTATGATGTATGAGTCACAGTCGATGCATCTGGCGTGAGTCGTGCTTGGGTAGCTCTGTTGGTAGAGCACTTGCCCGCGAAAGGCAAAGGTCCCGAGTTCGAGTCTCGGTCCGGCACACAGTTTTAATCTGCCAGGAAGTTTCATATCAACGCACACTCCGCTGCAGAGTGAAAATCTCATTCTGGAAATATGATATACTTGAAAATAACATACACTGAAAATAACACAATGTTCAAATTACAAAAGCAGATGATGCTAGGGGATTTTTCGCAATTACCAAAAAAATGGACCTCAAAAGCCACGAATATAACTAAACAAATGTATTATTGCAGTGGAAATTCCATTCCTGATTCTGATAACATGAAAGGGGAAGCAGTCGTGATGAGAATGTGAAACAAGGAACAAAAAGGGGCATCAGTAATGTGTCGAATATGTCATTCTTGCCCGAAATTGTCATTCATTGTGTAAAAATCAAAAAGACGAGAAGTATCGTCCAGGCGTAACGATTACAAAAGGCCGACCTTTAGTGGCCGAGCGGTTCTAGGCGCTTCAGTCTGGAACCGCGCGACCGCTACGGCCGCAGGTTCAAATCCTGCCTCATGGATGTGTGTGATGTCCTTTGGTTAGTTAGGTTTAAGTAGTTCTAAGTTCTAGGGGACTGATGACCTCAGATGTTAATCCCCATAGTGTTCAGAGCCATTTGATTACGAAATAAGTGCTAGTATTGCTTTTTCAGTACAGGGAAAAGCGCCCGATTAAACATTTCGAGATGAAACCTAAATCACTTCTTTCTGAAGTGTTTCCGTTTTGAAATCGCCCCTAAACAGTTAACAATTACCATTTCAATTTTAAAACAGCTTAAGACAGAGAAGAACCAAAAGAAGAAGTTACCACACGTGAGAGTAGGATGAAATTTCAATGCAATATCTCGCAGTTGGTGCATTTTGCTCGTAGTTTATTTCTCGGTTGTTTTATACTAATTATCTATGATATCAATATATTCATATGTGAACTATAAATGTGTAATTGTTGAAAGAGACCGTTCTTTCAAATCTGACTCAGCTGACAATGCTAACTGTAATTTCATTTCATCTTGGAGACTGTTGGAAAGGCTTAATAACGCTTTCACGATAGTCACTGCACTTGTCACCTGAGACGATTGCTCATCAGCTCTTGCTTAACTAAAAGGACATGGAGGCTGTACATCTCACTCTTTACACCGTCGTGGATTAAACTGAAAAATTTATGCACTGGTAAGGCAGCAAATTTAGAAGAAATGAGGTTGATGAAATATATTAAACATTTCGAGATGAAACCTAAATCATTTCTTTCTTAGGTGTTTCCGTTTTGAAATCGCCCCTAAACAATTAACAAACGTCAGATACGTGTAACTGAAGAACTCTCCGTGTCGTTTTAAACACTTTAGTAACTCGACATCGCAGTGGGGAGTGTCTGCTACCAGAAACTGGCCTCATTCCAGTCCCAGTGCGACGCAGTCCCAAACTAGCATCCTCTAATTTCATTGAAAAGCTCAGCAACGATATAGTTGGAGAAAGACAGCAAAAGAGAACATAACAAAATCCACTGTTTTGAATCCCACCTGGAAGGCGGCGCGTGGGTCTGCTCCCGTAATTTAGAGGGTAGGCCGAATGTAGGAAGCTAGGAGGAGCACGTGAGGTAGAACTCTCGGTACAGCAAGTAAAGTAAAAGTGGTTTTACTATATCTCAGTACAATAATAAACGTGAATACATAACTTTCTATTGAGGAGCACGTAGGTGCGAAGTTGGAAGAATCGAAGCTAACAGAAGTTACACAGGCAAAATCTGTAGTGGCTCGCCTACTATGGAAATGGAACAATGTTGGTTGGTCGTCTGCTCGTTATCAAATGGGCTGAATCTGGAGCGGCGATCGTAGAGCTGTACAGCGCCGGCTAGAGGGCGCTGTCGTCGGTGTGGATCGTCCGCTCTCGTAGTACCAACCTAAGAACGTGTACCTACGCTGTGGCATCGTAGCTATCGATACCACACCACAAATCGCAGAAAGTGGAACATGTCACTCAGAAAATGATATGATGTAATCTTACTGTAACAAGTCGTAGTAGTCCTAAGAGGAACAACAACAATTAGTTTCTGAAGGTCGACATTTCGGACTGGTAGGGACTGGCCAAGCTGTGTTTCTGGTATGGAAATACTGCAAGAACTCTATGTTCCATGTGTGGCCATGGAGTTACATCAGCAGTTTCCTGAAACTATGTCTTAGTTGGAGGAACCACGATATGCCTCTCTCTGACACAGTAGAAACTTCGCTTGGTGAAAGTAGCACGACAATAAATGTACACTCATTTTGTCTTGGATGCCAACAATCAATAATTTCCGAGAAAATCACAGTCTAGGTCTCGACGCTACTGCAGCAGTTCGCACACATGTTGTCATAGCAAGCGAACTGTGAGCGTAGTGGCTAAGGGCACAGGTTAGAATTTTTGCGCTCTGTGTTCAAAATGACCTTACGTTGTTGTTTTTCTTTGTTGTTGCGGTATTATGTGATATCAATGAAATCAATATTTTTTGTGTCATAGTGAAATGCAATTGAATCATTTACAAAATAAATAAGCATTTCAATTATTATTATAATGAAACTATATAATCACAAACCTTATACTACCTTACGTAACAAACAGTAACTGAAAATGTAAAACATATAAATTCTAGTACATCAGTTTTTGCTTTGATTTTTACTTTTATACTGCAAGAGAGCCCACCATCATTATGCAAATGCATATACGCCGCAGTCACGTTTATGTTTAATGTGATTATAATTAGGAAAAGGAACTTCATTAACGTCATAAATATCTCGCGATCTGGCGATAATTTCATGGCACACCAAGCATATCAAAGCATTTTCTATAAATCTGGAACCTGCCACTGATTACGGATCCAGGGGTATATTTTATTAATTTCATCGCTTCTACCTGTGATTTATGTTAGCTCTGTGATGAGAATATGGCACTTTTGTGATGGGAAAATCTAATTCTGCACCAGTCAGAAAAGGTATACAGTGGAGGGTTGACAGAACGGCATGCACTTTAGCGGAATTACTTTTAGTGAACACTTCGATATTCCGATGTCATCGACAACCTGGTAAATTATGTAAGGAGGGTAAGCTTTCCACATCACAAGAGTCAATACTGCCGGTGCCAGCCAGCTCAAAATTCACATCCGGTAAGCAAATGTAGTCTTCATGTCGCTAGTCTACTGGAGAATTGACAAGATTGTAGAATACGTTTGGCAAATATGTGACCGTCGATTTATTTCCTGGTTTTGTTCAGAATTATTTGGAAAATTCACTCGATATTTTTTTGTCAATACGTTAATATTCTGAATTATTCTGACGTAACGGATGACATAGAGGTAGATAGTTTGTGGTTCCGAGCCCAGGAAGCTCGTTCCAACAGAAGCTGCTAATTACTTCGCTATTTACGTCGTGAATATAGTCTCCTAAACTATCTACAGGAGTAAATGGTTCAAATGGCTCTGAGCACTATGGGACTTATCTTCTGAGGTCATCAGTCCCCTAGAAGTTATAAATACTTAAACCTAACTAACCTAAGGGCATCACACACACCCATGCCTGAGGCAGGATTCGCACCTGCGATCGTAGCGGTCGCGCGGTTCCATACTGAAGGGCCTAGAACCGTTCGGCCACACCGGCCGGCCTCTACAGGAGTATAACCGTCTGAAAATGCTGTGATATTTTTCCGACTTCCCGCGTGTAGACAGTATGTTTGTAGCATTTCATCTCGTTGCATATTATGCTGTTATAACAACACTAAAGCTATGCAATTCAGCACAACGATTGGGCGAGGCGTCTTGAGAATTCTATCATAGTCTGTACGGCTCTACAGACCAACTGAGACATAACATTAGAAAAATTTTACAAAGGAACGAAGAGACACCATACTGCTGGTTATCTGTGCCAAATCGTTCACATTTATTGTGGTAACGTCAGCCTTAAAAAAGATCTAAAAAGCCATTGAACACGGCATTACCACTGTCGACAGTTTGTATGTTAAGTATATTATCAGACTTAATCCGGTGGATTGCTATTTCAAATCCCCGTGGCAGATCGATTTTCTTTTCTCTCTTATTCCCACGTATCTCCTCTAAGACCTCCTCTATGTTTTTCAGGGGGTGGCTAATCTCAACATATGTTTGTCAATTACCGATCTGCCGGAGTTGCCCAATCTGGAAGTGTCTGCATGCTCACTAGATCTTGTTGAAAATTTCCTAGCTGTTTGTCCTACATATTTCGCTTCACACGATGTACACTATATATTATTAACATCTCCCTCTTCAGATTTATATACCCTTTAGCCGTTTTCATACTTTACACTATATCTCTCAAAGCTTTTTGTTGTGAAAGCCAAGTTAGTGTTGCATAGCCGAAAAATGTTTGTCAGTTTCTGTGAAAATGTTCGAATGAGTGCAGTAGATAGTTGAAACGAATGAGACATCATTAAACAGAAAGCAGTAAATAACAGGTACGACGTAAATATCTTAACTTGTCTTATCCGTAGGTGTGAGAAGAAACGGAATAAGGAAATAGCAAGGCATACGAAGATTGACACTTTACCATACGATGAGCAAATTTTCAAATATTCTGTCTAATCACTGGATTTTAACATACACGTTTGTCTATCAGTATTTGTTCTATTAGTGATACCTATAATTTGCTTTACTACACTTTTTGCGTGTTTCTGTCCACCAACATTACACCCATTCCTCTGAGAGTTGTAGAATAAGAGTAAGAGAAACCCATCTCGCTTCCACGAGTACTTAGAGAACTATAGGTCCATCTAGACAGACCACCGCTTGGCAAGGTGTACCTTATACAACTACAGGGGGACAGGAGTCCAAGAGGTTAACCGCTAACAACTCTCTCATCTCACTAGCCATCCACCCAGCCTGCACCTAGTGCATCGTGTAGTTAAAGGGGTTTTATAGAGGTGTGGTTAAGCCGAGGTCCTAAGGCACGAACACCGAGTACAATTACGGAAGGCTGGTGGGGTACACCAATCCCCGCTTTAGGAAGCCTGGGATCGCCAGATCAGTACCCAACCGAAAGATGAGTTCTACGAACTACTTACCATTTGGCATGAGACGGTGGGAACTTGTGGATTAACGAGTGCCACGGACACGGCGAAAGTTATCCCCGATAACCAGACGAATAACTGTGGCATAACTGTGTAAAAGTAGAGACAATAAAATGATGTTTGATGAAAATACTGCTATTGTATTGTAGAAAAATGTTAAGAACTAAATGGAGGCCTAAAATCTTAAACATGACAATATAATTTGAACAATGAGAGAAGATTTATAGCTAGATAGAGGAGCGAGATTATAGGTTTTATTGGGAAACTCTTCCTACACAGAAAACGTAATGTCCAAGTCAAGAGTTCTGAGACTGAACCGCCCACTTGAAAGTCATAGGGGAAATATGTCGGGTACAACATGCAAATGTGGGCAACAAAGAGAAGGGTTTTGGTTGACCCAAGTAACGAATTGTCATAGTTGTGCCCCAATGGATGACAGTGTCTGCAGCGGACGTTGTACTATTTTGCTTTGGATACTTGAAATTAGTGCACTTTTCCCGTCGGTGTAGCTGCTAACTTCTCCTTCACTTCCACTGACGTCTTCTTCAAATGGAATGTTCATGCATGATCTACGTCTGGGAAGAAGTTTGCGGTAGGTGGAACTCTATTTGTAATATCTATGTGAAATTAATGTATGATGAATAAAAATACATTTCATGCATCATTTGGTTGATAGTGTAGGATGGAAGGAACAGTTTTACTAAATTAAAGCTTGTATATTAAATAAACGTAAGAAAAACAAAGATAAGGTGACAGTGCCAAAATGAAAAAATTTAAGTGCTGTTCTGCAGTCCAGGCATGTGGATCTGTGGATTCTACCACGTGCTTGGTGAGCTACAAAGGGTAAAGGCGTGATCGAGTTGCATTCTAAGAGTGTGATGATTGGATTGTACATTTAGATCTTGAATTCAGTTTCAATTTTTCATTATTAATGAGATGCCCTCAGTGCCATGTGAATCAGAGGAGGGAGCTGAGAATGACATACAGTTCAGTTAATGTTCTTGTACCAATATCAACTCGCTTTCTTGTCTGTCTCATCAACCTAACTCCCCTGTGGGTGGGGATAGGTGTGAAAAGGGTTCGTAACACCTGATATCTCTGCTGGCCTGAAGGACCAGCATGCTGTACAGGCAGGATCGGAATGCATTCCAGGCGGTATGCTTGTAAATCGATGACGGCTGTTAGATGGCACAGCTGCATATGCAAGTAATAGTATCATCTCTGCACCACTAGCCCTTGTTAGTCAGTTAGTGCTGGTGGTCGCAATATGAAACTAGCCGCGTCGCGGCACTTACTTCAGTTTTGCATTCGTTGCACTCTCGTATCGTTCTCATCATACATCGGTCCATTGAAATATTCCACACACACAAGACTAAAAAGTAGGAAATAATTATTTAAATATAAATAAATTTTTAGTACCGGTACAGCACATTTTATATCAGTCTAAAAATTATAAAATAATTTCTCCCAGTTCCATACAGATTCCTGATTCCATACAGATTGTTCCAAAAATTTACGACTTAGAATTTTTAATAGCTATGAAAGTACTTCAAAAACTAGAACGAAAATGTGGGGTACATTCATCAGGTAATAGATAGGAGGTGAACTATTGATGCATCTAGTATATATTTCTTATGCCTCACATTTTTTTTATAAATCTTACAAATATTTTCACAGCTATTACAAATTAACAATAACAGATTTTCAGAAGCTGAGGTTAGGAATCCAAATGGGGATAGGACAAATTAGGATATACTCTTCATTCCGATTTGAAAACGTCTTACTATATAATTTTTTTTAAATAATTATTCTGTTATGACGCGATGTATAATTGGAAGTACCAGAATCTTTTAAATCATTGAAACATATCGAGAAGATTGACTCTGAATAACACATTGCCGTTATGGAGTAGATTCATCTCCCATGTGCTCTGATAAGTCTTTGAGCAAGTAAAACACTATTTCATAGGAGAAATCGCTAATTGCCGTAAAAATGTTGCGAATATGCCAGCACAAATTAAAAATAACAGTATATCAAAAGGTTCTTAGCATCTCACTGCCACCTATTACACTATATAAGACACAGGAGTATCTGAGAAAAAAGGCACGAAATGTCGAGTTTTCAAGCAGACAGCGTCAACTTTCACATACAAGGAGACCAGTGTAGACTGCCCCACAGTGGATTCGAAACTTTGAACTAAGTAGACGACAGGACAAATAATTCTACAACTACACTAATCACTAGTTATTTTATAGCAATCTGCAGAGCGTAAGCAATACTGTTAATAGTCTGGTCGCGAAAAGATCACAAGAAAATCGTGCACTTATCCTACTCTCTGACCTTCTTGTTAAATTTCTAATGTGTACTTATTTTCTAAACTTGACGAATATCGTTGTCTATCTTCCAATGATTTCCATACCAAATCTCTGCGCTTCTTTGTAACTAACGCTTCTGAACTGATTTCAATTTCTCTAGCCAAGTAAGATTCTAATAAATTCAAGCAATAGCTAAGAATAAGGCACTTAATAGTCTTGTATTCTGCATCTTATAATGAAACACAATTCGTCTAGCAGGTTAGGAATTCCTGTCACTGAGCCGCGTAAAGTAATAGGCATTCCCAAAAATTCTGTGTATCTGTTTATAAGGGATTATCTCTGCAGGAAGGTTTCAATACAATGAATGCGGGTAACAGAGCGACTGACCCCCAGGCAGATGAGAACGTATTCCACAAAATTGGTATAGCGACAGGTGGCGCTGTAGCTCTACAGTAAAACTTCCATCTCAGGGGAATTTATTACAGGATAAAAGAACCAACCTGAAAATAAAATCACACGTTTAAAATGAAGGAACATTGGTCATGTGTTGAGCGCTGCGGCACGGAATTCGCAGTAAGAGCCAACTTGTGAGAAGCCGCAAAGCGCCACTGTGGGAGACGCCTCGGCCAAGTTCCCAGCAACACGCGAGCTGGCGGTGGTCAACGACACGGCCAAGCCACGAATAGCACATGCCGACCTCTGCAGAGGAGAATGCGACGCCTGCCTATTGTTGGCAGCACGTTCGCCTTAATGAAATGCGCCCTCACGGCAACCAAACAGTCCGCTTCAATACGAACCGAATACATAACATGCCATTCCATCCATTAAGCACATACCTACTTCAAAGCCGGCCTGTGCAGTGCACGTGCCTAATGTGCCTACCGATGAATCTCTCTGGATATTCCACATTTAACTTCTCATCAACAAAGACGTCTATGGAGCAGATGATAAAGGATCTTTCGTTAAGAGTGATACTTTTTAAAATTGTATTTTCCAGTATCTTATTTATATTTTTTTTGTGCCCAAGTTTGCGAGGGATTTCACTCTATATGACCAGAAGCCACCACGAACACAACGTAAACCACGAAGTGAAGAAAGTATCGCAGCAGTTGCCGCCAGTATTGAGGAAATGTGTCAGCATCAAGACGGTCTCTACAGTTGTGGATATCTGAGGCATCAATCTGGCGAAATTTGCAATACTATTTGGACGGGCATCCATACAAAGTTGTATTGACTCAAGAGTTGAAACCACAAATGTAGGGCACAGTGATTAACAGTTCGAGCCATCGTGGGCGTCAGATGGACATTTGAACGATATTTTGTTCCGAACATAGATGCAAGGTCTAAGCATCAAAATAAAGCACAATTTTCTTTGATACGTTGAGTGTTTTTTTTCATGTTTTATAAAGTATTCATTCTTAATGGTAGACCCTTTATGAGAGCCAAGTATTCCTACGAGACAGTGGCTTCTACCCAAAAGTACGAAATGCCCGCCAGGCGCTACAGTCTGGAACCGCGCAACCGCTACGGTCGCAGGTTCGAATCCTGCCTCGGGCATAGATGTGTGTGATGTCCTTAGGTTAGTTAGGTTTAAGTAGTTCTAAGTCTAGGGGACTGATGACCTCAGATGTTAAGTCCCATTGTGCTCAGAGCCATTTGAACCATTTTTTGAGAGCTACAGCTAAGTGTTAACAAATGCAACTTTTTACTCATAAACTAAAGGAAGATTACAATTTTATCCGACTACAGCATTTCTTATATGTCTCTCGAGACTGTCATAGCATTTAGGTGTATGTAAGGAAAATTAAAACAATGTAACAACCCGTGAAACGAATCAGAAATACTAATGGAAGACATACAAAAAACAAGCTGCGACATGGTCGCGAATTGAACAATGACCCGAAAATAGAATAAGTTTCCTTTAATTCACATCTATGGTCACAATTTTTTTTTTATGTTATCAGACTACAGTTTTCAATCTATGATGACCATCTTGAGACCTGGTTTATAAAAACATGTCCTAATATACTAGAGCCATAGTAAAATGTGTTTGGCATTTGACGATGCCACTATGGCTCCAGTACATTGAGACATGCTTTTATGAAACAGATCTGAAGATGGCCATTATAGACCGAAACCGATAGTCTGAAGTCATAAAAACATTGTGACCATAGACACCATAGACGTGAAGTAAAGGAAAAAGCGACTGAAACAGTAAGATCCTATGATCTCTGTGAACGATAAAAGTGGAATAACGGGGTATCTAATCGTTAAATTTTTAATTTTGATGAAATTAATTTCATGGTTGGAAACTGCAAGTATCACTGATGGCGAAAGATTTCAGGTCTAGCACTCACGAAGTGATCCCCAGTATCTGTGGAAATTGATATTAAGAGAGATCTACGTACATGTTCTCTGTGAAAGAATTCGGTATGAAACCTAGCAGTTTTCCCAGTCCAGAAGAAATGGTAGTGGTTAATGTCCTGTAGGCATCTTGATCAGTATGTGACACTAGGTCATTTGTAGACGCATAGCGGACGAAACCTATTACGGCCTTTCTAGAGAAATCAGACCAGGAATAGCCTCACGTGAGTTGCAGAATTCACCAACGCAAACACAGACAAGTCGTTAAAATGTGATGTGGATTATTATCTGCCTCTGGTATTATTTTACATATATTTACATATAAAGAACTTAAATATCAACACCAAAAATCAGATTCTTATTACTAAGATCTACCTTGTTTATGTTAGTGTAGCAACCATTGACTTCAGGAATCTGTTAACAAATACCTCAGATAAATGGGTACGTCCTAAACACTCAAATATTCAGCGTACCTCTGGAGAGACTGCACTAATGTTTGTAACAGTGGCGACACCTCGAAAGGTTGACCAATATGAGTCCAATC
Organism: Schistocerca piceifrons; assembly: GCF_021461385.2. NCBI lineage: Eukaryota > Metazoa > Arthropoda > Insecta > Orthoptera > Acrididae > Schistocerca > Schistocerca piceifrons. Next base: position 334,767,844 of record NC_060149.1, read on the forward strand.
TCGGAGGAGGCGTAGAGTAATGTACGAGCTACATGTGATTAAGAGGGCACAGAGCTAACGTGCACATGGTCCCAACGGCGCTCTTTTTGTGTAAATCCAAATGTCACGATTACTAGAAGTTCATGCAGTGAAGGGAGCAATTTCTGTTGTAAGTGAGCTGTAATGGGGTCGAATAATCGGTCTGCGTGAGAAATTTGTTCGCCATACAGCGGCATTTCTTCTGTTACAGTGCTCTCTAATAAGCATGTGATGCGTGTGCCGAGCGTATGCACGTAAGACTGTAGTACACAGCGACGAGAGGGTGCCAGACCAAATGGTGAGACCGCAGCAAGGGATAACTGGTAGCTTTTCTGCAAGATTATTATGGACAGTACAGCTTTGTACACAGTACTTTTCGGTACTGAACGGTAGGTTTGGACCAATATGCGACGACGATTCGATGCTGTCAGCTTCGGGCTAGGCTAACGACTGCGGCAAAACGTTCTAATTGTGGGTACGTTTTGTTTCAACCTGTCCTCAAGTAATGACCGTTTACGTTTTAGATGCTTCTGTGGTAACAACAGTTTGGCAGTCTTGATTATTGAGCGACATAGCGAGGAAACGCAGAGTGGTCTGTTCTTTCTTCAATCCCAGTCATTGGTCACAAACAAATTGTCGTCAAGCTATCAATTTCAGTCCATAATGATGATTTTCAGACGTATGGAACAGGAAACCATTGCCGTACTGGCCACAGGAAGGCAATCGGGGCCGACCGACCGCAGTGTCATCCTCTGTCAATGGCGTCATTCCGATGTCGTATGGAGTGTTGGTGGTCAGCATACAGCTCTCCAAGCCGTTGTCGGTTTAGCAAACCTGGTGTCGCGATTTATCATTGAGTTGGCTCCTCAGTGAGCATCATAAGGCTGAGAGAACCGAGATCCAGTCCTCCCTCCGAGGTAAAATCCCTTGCACTACCAGGAATTGAAGCCGGGTCCTCCTCGTGACAGTCAGCCAAGCTAAGCACTCCAGAACAGAGACGGAAATGTGAGGAAAAAGGAAGCCAAATACAATTGCTGGACAATATACTATGGCAAGCAGAACTTATGGACAAAAGTAAGTTTAGCATGATGTGTCACTGCCGAGCACCATTGCTCGATGAAACTTATGGGGTACATAGGCAGAACTGCTATAGTATCGTGTAGGAGAAAACTGAAACAAATACACAATGAGACGACACTTTTATTCAAAGACAATAACTACACTGAAGTCACCCTGATTCATGATGGTCCCCTGGACATTGCAAACGACGGAACATTGTTCTTGTAAGCGTGTGTGATCACAACGGATGCTCTGCAACTTGCCCTCATGCTGGCCGCAAGCCTGCTAAGAAGTTCTTTTGGTATGGCTTTAAATTCGTCCACCAGCGTGGTTGGCAAGTGATAGATGATCGTTCGTGCATATGGACGTGCTGAAATACTTCTCCCTGACGCATCTCACACGTGCTCGACGGAAAGAGACGTGGGATATGGCAGGCCAGTGCATTCGCCGAACATCCTCTCGTTCCAAGAGCTCCTACACCTGCGTTGTCCGACGCGGTAGCACATAATCATCCATAAAAATGAAGTCAGCGTCGAATGCACGCATGAACGGACATACGTTGGAAGGAGTACAGTGTCACAATAACGTTGAGCTGTGGGTGTACCGTGTTCAATGATTTGGTGGTCAGTACGCCCATGGAACATTATACCTTCCCACACAATAAAATCTAGACTATCAAAACGATAATGTTCGACAATATTCCTGGGTTCATTCCGTTTTCCCACCTCTCGCCACACGACAGTACCTTCAGCACGGTCGAACATGGTACTGATGATGGTGAGGTCCCATACTCCCAGGAGCGTAGGGGACGATGCGGGAGACCCGCACCGCAAACTAGACAAGGTCCTAGCGGAGGTGGTTTGCCATTGCCTTCCTCTGACCGTAATGAGGATGAATGATGATGATGAAGACAACACAACAACACCCAGTCGTCTCGAGGCAGGGAAAATCCATGACCTCGCCGGGAATCGAACCCGGGACCCCGTGCGCGAGAAGCGAGAACGCTACCGCAATGCCACGAGCTACTAGGTACTAGGGGGCCTAATATTGCATGGGAAATATTTGAACAGGGAACATTTATCGATCAACGTTATTGTGACACTCTACTCCTTCTGCATGTGCATGTTTTCAGGCGTGCGTTCGGCACTGATTTCATTTTTACGGACGACAATGTGCGGCCACAACAAACAGCACAGGTGGAGGAGCTCTGGGACGAGAGGATATTCGGTGGTTGGACTGGCCTGCCCGTTTCGCTACTCAAGTTCCATTGAGCACGTGTGGGATGCGTTATGGAGACGCGTTGCAGCCGTCCGCACGTTCCAACGACCATCCACCTACTTTCAAACCCGCTGGTGCGGGAATGGAACACCGTAGAACAAGAACTCCTTACAAACATTTTGACTGGCGTTGCAGCAGGTTACACAGCAGTCGTTGCCGTCCGTGGTAATTACGCGCACTATTGAGAACCATGTACCGCCTTTTGTAATGTTTAGAGGATCATCGTGAATCACGCTGACTTCAGGGTAATTTTTGTCTTTGGCTGAAAGTGCCACTTCTGGTCGTTTCACTGAGCATTTGTTTCAGGTACGTTTTGTACTATATTGTAGGAAGGAAGGGAAATTGGGTTTAACGTCCCGTCAACACAGAGACGGAGCAGAAGCTCAGATTGTGTGAAGGATGGGGAACGAAATCGGCCTTGCCCTTTCAAAGGAACCATTACGGCATTTGCCTGAAGCGATTTGAGAAGATCACGGTAAACCTAAATCGGGATAGCGGGACGCGGTTTTGAACCGTCTACGTTCCAAACGCGAGCACAGTGTTACTTGGCAGTGACTAACCATGCGATATTATTTTCGTTATTAGGTTCTTGTAAACAGTAATAAAATAATGAAAAAGTACTAACTGCACATACATGAAAAACACGAGCTTAAAATTTAATTAAATTTACGAGAATAAGTCAGAAGGAGGTATATGGTTGTGATGGTTGTTCTGGGGCTACCAAAAAGTTCGCATTTGAGGGCGTTGCTGCAATGAATCTGTACCCCAGCATGGGTATATAAGCAGCAATACGTAGGCAAGGGAATAGTGTAGCACACATCTCTTTCCAACGTGTGTGCGGTAAATGTCGAAACGTGAACTTAGGAGACTGAAGAATATGTAAGAGACAGCATGTCTGTCGAAAACTACCGTTGTGAATGGTGCGCCAAGTTCTAAGTTAATCGGGATTTGACAGAAGGTACCCAATCGATCTGGGAGACCAGCCTCATGCAGTACAGACAACAACAGGCGGAAGGTTGATGACGCTCTTAGGGCGGACTGGCCCATAGCCATTCGTGCGCTAGCAAAGGATGTCATCAGCTTCGGAGCGAGAAACACATCATCCGGCAAAAGCTAGGCTACCCCACGTCTGCACCCAATGGATAGCCCAGGCACTGAACGCCGAACAAAAAGCAAATCGGATGGGTGTTTGCTTGAAGAACGTAATGTTTTTCGAAGTTGAAGGCAACACGTTTATTGAGCGCATTTTTGCAGGCGACGAAAGCTGGTGCCACCACTGGGAACCGGAGTAGAAATCGTCGACAGTGCAATGGTGTCATCCATTGTCCCCTCATCCCAAGACATTCAAGAGGCTGCTACCTGCTGGAAAGGTGCTGTTCATCCTATTATTTGACAACTGGGGCCCACTTATTGATTCCAAGGAACCTGGTTCTCCATCACTGTGGAATTTTTTATATTTTTTATATTTTTTATTTTTTTAGCACATTTCATTCCTTCTCCTAATGGGAGAGGGCGGGCTGTTTTAAGGGTTATCTCAGTGCCCTTCATCAGCCAGAGATCACTGTGGAACGGTACTGCGCAGCTCTGTAAAAATTACACTGTGCAGTAAAGGCGAAACATCAGAGAAGACTGCTACAAAGGGCGCTGCTGTTTCGTGATAATGGACGTGCCCATATCACGAATGTCGTAACGCAGAAGTTACGTCATCTGAAATGGAAGACAGCCGAGCACTCTACATGTGGTCCTCATCTCTCCGAATGCGATTATCACTCATGCGGTCGCTTCAAACAGACCTTGAAGGTTCGGCGATTCCTGTCGGACGGGGATGTGCAGCAGGAAGTTACAGACTTCTTCACGCAGCATGACACAATGTTTTACTAAATGGGTATCTTCAAGCTGTTGCGTCGGTGGGATGATTACGTAAATGCTCACGGCCCTTTTGTCCGACAAGCGTAGCGATTCTATGCTGTACGGCGTTCGAACGGAAACTTTTTGATCGACCCTTACACGTCTCTATGCCGCATTCCGTTGGTTACGCCAAGAGAGTTCCCTGATTACTTACTCCTGTCTGAGGTTCGTTCATTTCACTTCTTTTTTTATTTATTTGTATCATATTGCAATATGTAATTTTATCAGCTTCTTTAAGTTGATGTGCTGTTGTCTTATTAGTGTATCTAATGTTACCGATAAATTTAAAAAAAATGTTAATTTCTCTATTTTTGACGTATTACAAGTTTTATTCTACTAGCTTATAACACATTTCAGATCCTGAGTAGTTTTTACGTAGTTGAAGATTCTATATTTAATTGTAAGTATATATTTGTGTATTAGGGACAGCCGCCGAGTTTACACCACGAACATGTTTTTCATGTCACATCTGCATTCCAGTTTTCTGTGAACAGCAACGCCGGTAACATTATGATTCTTCCGGAACCGTGACATAGTTTGCCTTGCATTATTGTACTTGTTCGACAATGGCAAGCGCTCTTGGTTTGAGTCTTATGACGAAGCCAATTTGACTTATTCGTATTAAGATAAGAGTATTCAAATTTTTAAGCTCTTTTTCCTGTGTATTTGTAATTAGTATCTTTTCAATATTTTATAACTTATTGGTTAAAAGTTATACATTGTGTAGCAGTTGTATTTGGTTTCCCAAATTCTGACGTAACTGAACGGTGGCATTAAAAATGGAAACCGATAGTCTGACAGCAATTTGTTTTTGATCAGTGATAGAAGTTAACAAAAGAAATTCTGTTCTTAGGGGATCACTTTCTTTATTCTTGACTATTTGTAACATGATTATTTCGAGTACCATTATGTACAGTTTTCTTTCACCTCCTATGTAATGAAGGCAGTCAGAGCGATCACTGTGCGAGAAAATACTTTAAGCAAGATGTACGGCGTCTCCCCCTCGTATCAACTGCACATGCCATACTTGAGCACGACAGTTCCTCGTTAGAGTTGGCCAGAAATACGTGAGCGTTCTATGAAAAATGACTTGCTTGCATGTTTTGTATTTACGCATAACATTTCAGGTATACAACATGTCAAGGATACCACTGACCGGCAGCTTTTTTGTCAAGGTTTTCGAGCAACCACTGTGGTCTCCGATACAGACTGTGTCGAAGGACATTTCAAAAGATCATATCAGGTTCATCTAGTTTTTACACAATGACGTTTAGAGGCTTTGTAATCGTAGTCATGGAAATGTTGTCTCTAGTAAAGTTCATTTCAGTTTCGTCATTCTTCTTAGTGTTTCACATTTCACGTTAATGTGTTTAAGTACTTAATATCGGAAGGTAGGAGGAAAATCGGTACGGTACTCAATGGAACACATCAAGTGAGAGGTGATCGGTAACGTGGGTAGGGCTACACACATGTAGTTGCTCCCTTGTCTACGACCAAAATCGTATGAATTTACAAGTAGGCACTACATCTTCGAGGGTACTGACCTTGTGGCCCTTCACCTGCAAAGAATCCGGTTTTGTCATCCGACAGATTCACACCGAGTTGTAGGAACAACTGATGTGTCAGTTTCGCCTTATCAGCAACATAAAACAAGGTATTTTAGTTCAATTTTGCAAATTCTAAATACCGAAACCTGGAACCCTTCGTTGAGCACTCTCAACACGCATTAATTACACTGAAGCGCCAAAGAAACTGGTATAGGCATGCGTATTCGAATACAGAGATATGTAAACAGGCAGAACACGGTACTGTGGTTGGCAACGCCTATATAAGACAACAAGTGTCTGGCGCAGTTGTCAGCTCGGTTACTGCTGCTATTATTGCCAGTTCTCAAGATTTAAGTGAGTCTGAAGGTCGTGTTATAGTCGGAGCACGAGCGATGGGGCACAGCATATCCGAAGTAGCGATGAAGTGAGGATTTTCCCGTGCGACCATTTCACGAATGTACTGTGAATATCAGGAATTTGGTAAAAAATCATATCTACGGCATCGCTGCGGCTGGAAAAAGATCTTGCAAGAACGGGACCAACAACGACTAAGGAGAATCGTTCAACGTGACAGAAGTGCCACCTTTCCGTAAACTGCTGCAGATCTCAGTGCTGGGCCATCAGAAAGTGTCAGTGTGCAAACCATTCAACAAATCATCGTCGATATTGACTTTCGGATCCGAAGGCCCATTCGTGTACCCTCAATGGCTGCACGACATACAGCTTTACGCCTCGCCTGAGCCCATCAACACCGACACTGGACTGTTGAAAGCTGGAAACATGTTGCCTGGTCGGAGGAGTCTCGTTTCAATTCGTATCGAGCGGATGGATGTGTACGAGTATGGAGACAACCTCATCAATCCATGGAACTTGCATGTCAGCAGGGGACTGTTCAAGCTGGTGGAGGCTCTATAATGGTGTGGAGCGTACGCAGTGATATGGGACCTCTAATACGTCTATATACGACTCTGACAGGTGACACTTATTTAAGCATCCTCTCTGACCACATGCATTCATTTATGTCCATTGTGCATTCCGACGGACTTGGGTAATTCCAACAGGACAATGCGACACCCCAAATGTCCAGAACTGCTACAGAGTGGCTCCAACAACACTCTTCTGGGTTTAAGCACTTCCACTGGCCACCAAACTCCCCAGACATGAACAATATTGAGCGTATCCGGGATGCCTTGCAACGTGCTTTTCAGAAGAGATGTCCACCTGCCCCTCCCCGTATTATTACGGATTTATGGACAGTCCTGCAGGATCATGGTGTCAATTCACTCCAGCACTACTTCAATCAGTTTTCGAGTCCATGCTATGTCATGTTGTGGCACTTCTGCGTGCTTGCTGGGGCTCTACACGATATTAGGCAGGTGTACCGGTTCCTTTGGCTCTTCAGTGTATTATCAGCATAAAGGCCGTCTTTTGAAAGTTCTGAAACTGCACAGTAGACCTCAAGATCCTTAAAACTAAATCACAGTTAACTGTATATGACTGTTCTGGGCAGATTCTTTTAAAACTTGTGAATGAATAAGTTTCGTGATACACTGAAATACTGCTGACTCAAGTAGTTATTGTTTACGTAAACATCCTTTTCACACAATCACCTCATAAGACGTGATTGAATGGAGATAAATATTTATTTCCATGTGTGTCCTACATCCCTATCTTGGGTAGAAATCGAGCTTCTCACTTCTTATTAAAAAAAAAGTGGTATTAATCGAGGGGCGGCCAGTAGGTGGCACAGATAGCTGCGCTAACCGTCCTCTTTACTGGGTTTGCCCTAGATAGTTATAATAATGACAGGATACCAACAGAAAGAAGGCAGGAAGCTGAGTGTCTCCCAATATTCATATCTAGTTCATAAGACTTAAATCAATAATTGGCTCGATACAGTTTATATTTGTTTGTCATCAACTTTAAGTACAGATAATTTCAAAATTAGGGAATTAGGGCAACCAGCTAAAATCGTTCCACATAATTGATTGACCAATTCATGCAGTATATATATATATATATATTAAAAGTATTAAAGTACAAAATGAATCAAAAGTTCAATAGTCTGCAGTAGTTGCTTTTTTATTGAAGTCAATTAGAGACTCACACAGTCGGTTTCGCAACTTTTAAGTTGCATTTTCTTGAGTATATAATGCTATGTAATATGGTGTAGAGAACTATTACAAGATGCCGCAGACTAACAGTTGACGTGGCTAGGCGAAGTTCTCAGCCTTCAATTACTAAAACCATCTTCAATTACGAAGGTCCAGTGTGTGTTAAAATCACGAACTGTCATCACATTACCGATTGAAATGTGTTCCTGTGGGCTTATGTCAAGCAATGGACGATTCCCTTACTCAGTTATTTACATAGTCCGCCAGGAACGTAATTAAATCGGAAAGTAATGACAGGTCATGATTTTAACACTAACTGGACATTCATAATTGACGATGGTTTTACGAATTAAATTCTGAGAACTTTGCCTAGCCACGTCAACTGTTACTCTGTGGCATTCTGTAATAGCTCCCTAGACAATATGACATAGCATTGTATACATCAGAAGATGCAAGAGTGGCGAAACCGGTTGTGTGAGTCTCTAATCGAATTCAATAAAAAGAACTCCTGATGACTATTGGACTTTTATTTTAGTTTATTTCTGATAGTTTTAACTCCTCAACCATTTATTTGCAACTTTAATTAGTCCACGCCATTGTTTATATAGTTGGAGGACAATAACTGAAAAGTTATTGAGAGCAGCATACTTTTCTCCAAGTAACAGGTTTCCTGTTAATTACATGAGGCATTAAGTTACGACTTTTTTTAAGTAAAGTATAGTAGAAAATGATAGGTGGCTATATCTGAAGTTTAATTTTAACAACGATTCACTTGTAATTTTCGGTGTACAAGGAATTCTCGACGCTATCACGACGTACACTTATGAGCCAACATAGTATTACCACGTTCCTGATACCTTTTGGAAAGCAATACAGCAGCGATGATGGGTGTCATGGATTCTAAAAATCCTTGGCAGTTTTTTGGAAGTATGAGGCATCAGATGTCTACACAATATCTGTAAATTTCGGGTCGGTAGTTTTTGGCCACGGAGCTGGCGCCCGACTGTATCTCATTTACATTTATTCGGGTTGAATTCAGGTGAATTTGACGGTCAAGGCATCAACGTGAGTTCACTACCATGCAACACAAACAACTGTAGTACGATTTTGGCCGTGGTAAACGGGCTGTTACTGAGCCGTGGTCAGCTCGAATCAGTCCGTTAATATCGAAGATACATGCTTAAAACTTGATGCACAGTTCCTCACTCACGGCGTGAGGGCAGTAGGGTAGTGTAAGAAACTAAAGCGCCTGCTGGGACTGCGTAAGCGAGACAATATGATCGTCCAGGTTTCTGCTCTGGGAGTCACGACGCGAGTGGATCGACACGGAAACGCTTGGATGACCAGTGATCGCTTAGTATGGGGCAGTATTTTGGCTGTGTGGTTTCGAAAGGAAATTTTCTGCTGAAGACGCCTCTGAGGCTCGTAGAATTCATCCATTAGCTTGTACAAGAGTCGCGTCAAACTAGAGGCTTGGAGTAGCACTGGTGAAACGGCACCAAGGCTATTACTTCCGGTGAGGATTTTTGTTTAAAACTCATAACGGTATTGGCCGGTGATTCCTAGTTAACTCCTGCCCGTGCTCGCATTATCGTCGTCTGTGAGCCTTTCGGATTAGTAGTTAGCTTGAAGCAAACTAAAACTGCGTATAATGACGCTAAAGTCTCATTTGCTTGGCAACGGGCTGCAATCCTTTGAAGTATGTTTGGGTATTTGTCCGGGGTCGACAGGGTAGTGCTTCAATATACTTACTAGTTCTGAAGGTTATAGTTAATGTTGTTGGAAGTTATCTTATTATATTGAATTGATATTTTACAGAGACCTGTTCGCAGTGTGCGCATATTTGGAATTTTGGTGTGTTATAGTACCAAGAACCGTCCACGTAATTGTTTGTCAGCGTCAAGCTGCTGTTACCTGTAACTAAGTCATTTATGGGATACCGGCGATACGCTTCTTGTATACTGTTCTGTAGAGATGATTCTGCCTTTGATTATTCGTTTTTATTTTAAAATTTATTCAAATCACAGAATTTCTTTACAGTATAGCGTGTATCTAATGATGTCAGATTTCAAGTCATTAGGAATAAGTTTTTTTCCTTTCTATAACAAAATTTGACTTCAAATTAAATGATCGCATTGCGTTAGGTCATCCTGTGCATTAAATTCAAAGGAATGTAAATTCGAATCAGTTTAACTTTGAGATAAATAGTATGGATTCGAGGCACGTTTTCTCTTTAATGGTTGTTTACTATCAGTGCATCTGATTTAAAAGAAAAAAGAAAATATTTATTAAGTTGTTAGGAAACATACATATAAACTTTATGTGTTTCAATTATAGTAGTGTCAAAGTTACAAATTTCCTTGTAATACGTCTATGAGTTAAAATAGATGCAAGACTTTAATCTGGGTAAACAGACATTATCACTTCCAAGCAACCTTTCCTTTTCCTTTACTTGCCCTAAGTAAAAAATTAAAAAGATTAAGTTATCTTGCTGGAAGATGCCATTGTTGTCGGGGAAGACATCAAGCATGAAGAGATGCAGGTGGTCCGCAGCAATGTTCACGTAGTCCTCAGTTGTCATTGTGCCTTCTATTACTACTGCAGGTGAATGTCCTACATAGCATGATACTCCCCCTAATGGTCTGTGACAATGGCGCGCTGTATGTTTTGAACAGCCATTCACCTGGACGACGACGAAGTTGGAGACGACCAACGACCTGGTTTGAAAATAAATGTGATGCATCCGACCAGGTGACACGTTTCCATTGATCAGCTGTAGAATCTAGATGATCTCGTTGCCCACAGCAATCTTAACTGACAGTGTCGTTAGTCCAGCTTGGAAACAAGTAGCGGTCTTCTGCTGCGGATCCCCAACTTTGATAGTATGCGCTGAAAGGTGTGCTGTGAAACACTTGTGCCTGCGCCAGCACTGTACTCTGTCATCAGATCTGCAACAGATCGCCGTCTACCCGACTTCGCAGAGCGAGCAAGCCTATGACCTGAACAGTGGACGTTCACCCCCTATACGTGGTTTCACCGTCCTTCACCCGCTTTCCATAAATCCTCACCACAGTAACACCCGAACAGCCGACCAGCTTCGCCGTTGACTGGGTGCATATTCCCAGGTGTCGGGCCATCAAAGTCTGTGCTTTGTCTACTTCGCTTACATCAATGGATTTCCCCGTTTGCGGCACGTACAATCACTAGAATGATTCCCCGTTTGCCTCAATTCCACTTGTGTGCTTTCCTTACCCCGTCACGTTCCCGAAACACCACCGGGCAGCATTCCGTATCGCGGTATTATAATGTTATAGAGTTTCGGCTCATCAGTGAATATATACAGGGTGGCAATTATTGAACTACATGAAGAAAGCGTATATTAGGTATAAACTACGGCGTGCACGCACTTTATTCGACATGTAAACGTCACTAAAGATAATCGAAATTTAGGTTCTGACATGTTCGATACGTCTGCCATCATTGGCGATGGTGTGACGCAGACGAATAGTGAAATTCTGCATTACCCACTGGAATCTCGAAACATCGATCCTGTCGATGACCTCTTGAATGGGTGTTTTCAGCTCAGCAGTGGTTTTCAGTAGTATTCAAAGAACGCCCGAACAAAAGGGAACTGACATGCATCGAGACTAGAAAGTAGTGCATTGTTAATGGCTAGGCACTAGCCGAAATCTAGATTTGCCAAATAAAATCTGCAAAAAAAAAAAAAAAAAGAAAAGACGACTAATTGCAGCGCTCTATAATTTATAAATCATATCGCAGTCGCTGAGTGCACCCACTTTCCTGATGGAAGGTAACATGATAATGGTATTGAGGTTATTGCTGTACACCTTGTCCTTAATATAGCCCCCCATAAAGAAGTCGCATGTGTTCAGATTCGGAGAATATGGAGATCATTCGAGGCCCACGCAAGTGGCCTCTGGGTACCCCACGGCCAGAATGCGGTCACCACAGTGTTCCTCCAGGACATATAACACTCTCCTGCTTCGATGGGGTCGAACTCCGTCTTTCATGAACCACATCTTGTCGAAATCAGGATTACATTGGGAAACGGGGACGAAATCGTCATCCAAAACCTTCACGAACGTTTCGATAGCAACTGAATAACTTCCACGAACATCATTGCCTGTTGAGAAGAATAGGGTTTGGTGTGTAGTATCTGCACGCCGCAATATTCTTCCCATCTTCTTTCCGTCAGAAGCTGACTTCGCCGTGTTACATTGCTAACGTTTGAAACAATTTGTGGAAACATTAACGGAGGAGGGAATGACCTACAGTTACTTCCAACAGGGTGGAGCAACTGCCCATACAGCCGGAGCACATTTACACAGTCTTCACGCCTGACGGATTTGTTAGCAGAGGTCAGTCAAATCGCGGCTCTATCTGGCCACCCAACTCACCTGATCTGTCACCGTGATTACTTCGTGTGGGGAGCGCTCAAGTCAAAGGTGTATCGCAACAACCCTCATAGTCTTCAAGAACTGCAGCAGACATTTCGGATGAGACTTCAGCAGTTCCTGCAGTCCAGCTTCGATCCACCTTTAGCAACTCGCTGACCACGGCCAAAAAGTGCCAAGAGATGAATGGTAGTCACTTACAGCATCTGCTATAGTCAGGTTAGTACCGTATTTCGTTTTATCTGTTGTGTTTCTTTGTAGCCTGGAACTCTGTTCTCTGGGCCACTTTTAGTCTCCCCTCCCCCCCCACCCCTGTATATACATCATATTTAACTAACTGAGTACTTAGCCAGTAGTTTTCGATCTTGTATATTATATATTAGAATTGTGGGAAATAAGTCGCGAAGATTCCTTGGAAATACTCACACAACTCCTTCAACTCAGTAACGCAGCCATCAACATGTTTCGGAATTCTTAAGCTTCAATTTAATGGAGGAATGTTATGTTAGGCAAAGAATTTCACAGTATTTTGCATACTGCCGTTGAGATTAAAAACTTAAGTAACGAATCCATTCATCGACGAAGTGTGGGACGTGCTGACCAGCTGAGGTGCTGTTAAAGACACCATTAGTAGTTGGTAATATTTTATTTGTAGTAATGCAGAAAATTGTGCAAAATATTGCAGTCTCTGAGACAACTGTTTCGAGTAAAATCTACAAATAGTCAAAGGTCAAAGTTCATAACTATCCAAAGCACACATGAATTTACTCACTATCCTTGAGCGACTTAGACACAGTCAACTGACCTCAAACATAACTGTTAGCTATAAAATGGAGAGGGTGCTTACGTCTCAATACTAGCCAAACGTATGAAGAGGTCTGCCACGACCATCCACAAAAGCTATTGTTTCCCTTTTGTCGGTCGCAGCTGCTCGAAATATGTTGTCAGTGGCCAGAAACGTTCAGTACAAAAATTAAAGAACACATTTCATGTCACATTTCGTAACAGAAACTGACGTTATTTCCTTTTCGTCTTATTTTTGAAATTTAAATCATTCTGTCGCTGCAATCTACTTACATGAGTGAGATTGTTAAGTAGTGGAAGGGAATTAACAGTTTCGTAAACTAGATTGTTTTCTTGGTGAAAGACAAGTAGAAAAAAGCTTTCGATGTTAATTAAAAACAGAAACAACATGTTTCAGCAATTTACGCTAACCAAGCGAACTCTCGGACGGTGAAATGAGTTTTCTCACAAAATGCCGTCCCCTTTGTTTCCCAATCAAAATGCTCTACAGGAAAACTAAAAAGGAACACACTGTGGCAATGGTCCCACGCGAATGAAGTTTCATTCAAATAATATACAGTGTGTACATTGTATGTGATCTTTTTAACAGGGTCACATGCATGCATATAGATTGTCTTGAATGACAATTACAGAGCTTTGAATAGACTACTATATATATGCAATGCAATCCTGCAGTTGAGCATAAAGATAATCATAGCAAAGTTAGATGCCTCCTTATAAAAGAAAGAAGGAAGACTGAGTTATTCCTTCTCATTTTAGTCACATGATTCCTACGTGATATAGGAGATTGCACCAGAAGAATGGTAGCACAGTCTTTCGTGAATAAAGTTTGTCAGAAGTATGTAGTCTTTCATTAAAAGATTCTCATTTAATTATGAAATGCATTCACTAACTGCGATTACGATTGTACAACGGCTATACGATGTACTAGAACATACGAAAATTTGTGTGGGACAGGGACTCGAGCCCGGATGCCCCGCTTTACATGAGCAGTCGTCTTAACCGCCTCTGCCATCCGTGGACGCCTTCATGACCAAGTCAAATTTCCGTATGTCCTAGTGCCTAAGTCCCACTGTGCTCACACACAAATCGTAGGTTCGATGCTATGTTCCTTCAGAAATGCATGTATGTCCTAAGGAAAATTGCATCGAACTATACAGACACAGTAAAATACAGAAACTGCCCTACTGTAGTCTCATTTAAGACTGCTAGGTATCTCTGTTACTGTTTCATATGAGCTACAATGACCTCTTAGAATCATAAACCATTCGTAACGTGACTGTTGACGCGTGTACTTGGTAAGGACTTCAATCGCTTGAACAGTACCCTAGAGGTAGTCACACTAACGTCTTGTACGCGATTTTCCTCTACATGTGCACTGTTCTTTCGCAGAATCCTTCGTACAAATCTTATTCTTCCATTCGTCTTCCCTAATACCGATTTTACTTGTTCCTTCCATTTCATATCGCTTCTTGGTATTAATCCTAAATACTTTCACTGTGGGATATTTTCACCACTAATCTTGTTGTTGTGTACTATCGAGTTTATTCTCTTTGTTATAGATATTGTCTTGCATTAGTCCATGTTTAAAGAGGGCTGCCATTTATTGCCCGAACTGAAAAATTTGTCCACACCTTTCTACGTTACCCTAAGATCGTCAGTCGACAGTTTTTTCCTATAGACAACAGCATCAACAGCGAAGAGTTTGATAGTGCTGTCCATTCTATCTGACAAATAGTTTATGTATGCTGAATGTATGAGAGGTCCTTTTATAACAGTGTTTTCTGCTAGTCAAATATTCATTGATCGAATCGAATATCTGAAATGATACTCCGAATGATCGTATCTTGTTTAGTAGCTATATTGTGTTCATACTCCACTATGTCCTTAGTGGTGCCAAATTTTTAGTTCCTATTTGTATAAGTCGTTTATCAGACGCTATGGGCAAATGAGATTATGTTTCACGAGGTTACGTGGGGACCGCATTGTTAATTAATGAACACAGAGAATTGTGTTTTAGGACAGTAGGTAATTAGGAAGGACCAACTAATTCAGTAACACGGAGTAGTCTGTAGTGGCGTTAACAGCTTGCTGTACATGGACCAGCATGCGAATATCACGTCTGTGGTAGTCCGTCCCGATAATGAGGAACAAGAGCCGAAGCAGCTAGCAAGGATAGAAGTTTTGATCGAACAGTAATCGAGTATACGGGCTTCACCATCTGTGACGCTACAACAGCGGGTGGTAGCGCAGGGCCGCCACTCGCCGCTGCTTGTTTCGTCCACTCTGTCCTCAGTCAGCCAATGATTAATCCATCTTAGGAGATGCATCACCAATGCTTCTATTCATCAACCGTGTTGTTAGAAACGCAGCCTGCGCCATTTCACCATACCCACGGAAGTGTAGCACTGTTTCTCGTACAGGTCTGGTTGTAAGCTTGCAACGCCTAGTACTTCCTAACACCGTATCTTGGATCTCTCAGCGCCTCCTCTATGGCAGTTCTTGCGGTTTATCTAATCACCGTAGTACATTCCGTCACCCACGTGCTGACCGCGAAGGCAATGACCTCTTACTACGAGGACCATGATGACTGACAGACGCCTCATCCAAGGTCATCCTAATTATGACTGACTGACTGTAAACATTTGTTGCTCTTGGCTGAATAATTATTTTGCATGGGCTTTTGTAGATCACATAAACACCCGAGTGTATTTGTATCCACGTGCAACTTCAGGTTTGCTCACTGTCCATGTTCTAAGTATATTCAGTGACTGACTAATGGCAATATAATCACCATGTGCTACAGTGTCTAGACCTCTGTCTATGTACCGTTTCCAAATCAAAAAATTGGTAAATGTGTTAATGCCGCTCAGTGCAAAATGAGTCACTAAAACAAAAATCAGAAAATGGCTGCTCCCTATTATTGAATGGCTGGTTCAAAGGGCTCTGAGCACTATGGGACTTAACTTCTGAGGTCATCAGTCCCCTAGAACTTAGAACTACTTAAACCTAACTAACCTAAGGACATCACACACATCCATGCCCGAGGCAGGATTCGAACCTGCGACCGTAGCGGTCGCGCGGTTCCAGACTGTAGCGCCTAGAACCGCTCGACCAACCCGGCCAGCTTGAATGGCTGGACACTGAGCACCTGAAACAGAGAGAATTTACTGCTGATAGGTAACACTGCTTTTTGCTTGAGGTGAGCTCTGAGCTATCTCGATGCCTACTCTACAATATACTGGAAGCGTTTGGAAGCATTGTTATTCGAGGACTACTTGTTAGGTATCGACAAAAGAGGAGACTGTGTGGGGTACTTTCCAAGGCACTCTCCATTTTCGTGGCATAATCCCAGATGTACTTAATAGAGCTGAGGGTAAGTGACCTAATGAGGTAGGTAATTATCCTTATTTTAAGGCATCACTCTGATTAAGAAGATGGTATGAGACCTTTACTGTGAATATCACATTTAAATTTTCTGGTATAAAACATCGTAAGTTAGTTAGGCTATACGCTGACGAATTTGTTATATACAAGAACGTCGCAACACTATAAAATTACCTCGAAATGCACGAATACATTCAGAGGACTGACGCTTAGCGCAGGGGTTGGCAGTTGGCCCTCATCTTTAATAAAAGGAAAGTACTGCGCACAATTAAGTATAAAGATGCGCTATTTTTAGACAATATAATCTGCATTTAGAGATTGCAGACAGTAACAATAATAAAATTACTAGCAGTGTGCGCCCTGAATGGTGAGATAAAAACAGTTGCACTTTGAATAATTTCAGCAGAAGTGCTATTTTTTTCAACACGGCATTTGCATCTAATCCAAAAAGCTTATTAATTGTTTAGAGCACAGCTCAGCCACACTCTGACCACACACATACATGGTGAGGCAAATAAAAGAGGCCCGGAGAATAGAGTTTTAGGATACAAAGAAACACAGCAGAGGAATTGAAATACAGTACTAACCTGACTGCAGCAGATGCTGAAAGTGACCACCATTCATCTCTTGGCACTTTTTGGCCTTGGTCAGCAAGCTGCTCAAGGTGGATCGAAGCTGGACTGCAGGAATTGCTGTAGTCTCATCCGAAATGTCTGTTGCAGTTCCTGAAGAGTATGATGGTCCTTGCGATACACCTTAGAGTTGAGCGCTCCCAACTGAAAGTAATCGTACACTGACAGATCAGGTGACTTGAGTGGCCAGCCAGGGCTGTCACCTAACTGACCTCTGCTAACAACTCCGTTAGGCGTGAGGACTGTGTAAATGTGCTGCAAGGTTCGGCCGGCTGTATGGGCAATTGCTCCATCCTGCTGGAAGTAATTGTAGGTCTCTTCCTCCTCCATTAATGCTGTCACAAATGTTTTTAAATATTGACAATGTAATGCACCGAATTCCGGACCACTCTTATTTGCCCTACACATTAAAATTTTGTTTAGAAAGATTAACGGTTGAGAAACTTTGTCTGCTTTGGAAATAACCTGCAGAAGATAAAAATGCACACGTATCGGATTTGACGCGGAATTACAGAAAGCCAAATACTAAAAGAAGACCTCTGTATCACGTGTAGGATAAAATGAAAAAGAGTACGCAATTTGCGCATTACTTTTCAATATCATGACCAGGGACAAAATGTGATATCACTATTTTTACGTGCAAGAAAGCCTCATAGTCAACTGTACGGATCTTCTTAGCTAGTCTCCTCCCTCTCTCACTTTTACTCCCAAGCCATTAAGTTTAGAAAATCATGTTATGTGGGTCGACTAGGAAAAGCCTAAGCATCTTTCCACTGCTAGAGATTTCATCGTGGCTGCATTACCAAAGACATTTGTACTAGCAACCTTTCCTCTCCCAACTGAGTTAACTGACTTACAAATACTAAATAACTTTTCAGAAAATAAATATCTGAAAACACGTTTACTGAACTGACAAATATTAATTTAACTTCCTGTAATAATAAAGACACGTTATGAACATAAAAATAATTTTGAAAGTGTTATTAATTATGAAATAACCGTGGCCTTTGAAACAGCCTGATCTACAGAAATTAATAGAAATAAAGTTTCTGATAATCATGCCATTCTGGTAGAAAACGTTCACCAGAAACAGCTGTCAACAGTAAGTAGATGCAGTGTTCTTAACCTCTGTAAATAATTTATCGATTAAGATGTGGTGGATATGGAGAGACGTATGATTGCGAGAAGAATTTGTTTATTGTTTCCTCTGGTGTATCAAACTTCACAATGCAGAATATTCCTATGGCTAATTTACAGGCTACCCTAAAGCCAACGCGAGCAGAAGCTTTTCGTATGGTGCCAAAATAGTAATTTTGTTTAGGATTAACTGACTTCCATGACTAAATGTAATTCCAAATTTAAATTTTTGCCGAGAACAAAATGAAATTACACTACTAAGCTTCATCTATTGTAATATAGTACGAAGCAAGTAGCTTTATCTCTCGTTGCACGTATTTTATCTGCAAGGAGCCATCGTTCTTTACAGCGCTGGCGCCAGGACATGACAATCAGTTCACAGTTGCATGTAATACAGTATCTGTGGCACACGGAAAATATCTCATTCACAATACTCGAATGAGAAAAGTAAGTTATTCAGCGCAAAGAGCTGCCTTTCCCGTCGCTCTACTATAGCGATTCCATCAACATCCCTGCCAAGCTAAAAACGCGAACGGTCATATGGACGACTGCAATTTCATCTAAGGGCGCAAATTAGGACTCACATCTATTAAGAGCCATTAGGCGAAGCGACGACAAGCCAGCGGATTTTCGCTCGGGAATTGCAGACCTTGATCACCCCAATGGCTGAGAGGCGATGGATTTACCGCTCTACGCCTCGCCAGCCTATAGCCAATTATGCGCAAAGCCAAGTCCCTTTCATTCCATCTGGCAAGCGGGAAGGCTTTCTAGGTGACATAAAGACCTGCAAAATACTGAAATACAACTCTTCGAGTAAAAATGTATTAAATAAATTCTTATGTGCTACACACACATAAAGGGATCTAAGGCATTTCCTCCGGAAGAAGAATGTATTAAGAAACGTTTGAATAATCTCGTATTTACTACTAAAATAACTTCATTACCGAAATTCATAGTTGATAGGTTATTGTAGTCTACAATAAAACTATTTTACTATTCCTTTTTATAAGATGCTGTAATCACATAACCAATAGTTTCTGGTATAAGAGGGATCCTCTACAAACAAATGTTTTTTTTTAGGTTTTTTATTTCCATGTCCCGTTTCCATTGCATCTGCTTTCGATTCGCTCCCAGTTTGGTGGCAGGAAGTTTTTATATCTGCCACAATGTATTCAGTGGGTAAGTGCCTACCTCCTAGTCATATACAACCAGTTGCCTGTATTTTCGTTTTTCTCTGTTGCAAATCTACTTAGTAGGTCTGCTCAAAGTTCAAGACACGAAGTATCGTGAAAACATTTCTAACACAAGGGGCCTAGTGCGATGGTTATTGCACTGAACGCGTATTCTGTTGAAGCGAGATTCAAACGAACGTCCAGCCATCCAGATACGAGTTACCTGTGGTATCTCTAGATCACCTAAGGCGAATTCTGAGAGAGTTCATTTGAAGAGAACACCGTTGATATCCCTCCCATCCTTGCCGACCCCGAACTCATGCTCAGTTTCTGGCGACCTCGTCGGTTTTGGGAGCTTACATCCTCGTCTGCCTCCCTTAGTCGCGTGAGTAAAATCATTCTACCAAACTATCCTTAAGAAGGCATTAATACAACAAAATTTTGTATGTCGTCTGTCTGATCCTTACCGAATCTGAGTAATTTAAGAAACAAGAAAGGTAACAGTAAGCGCTATAGGTTTCGTGGTCGAGTTGTCTGTTCTTTGAGAGATATTTCACAGAGAGTTTCAACAACGTCTAATAACAGTCGTGAGTGAGATATGATAGTTTCGATATGCTTAGAAGCTGATGACATATTTCAAAAATTCCAGCCGAGTAGAAACTTAGGTTAATAGTGACACATACTTCTTGGAATAACTTGCTACATATCCTGTTATTATTCAACATTTATGCATCTAGGAACTGTCAGGTTATGTAGAGTGATTTGATGTTCTGCACGACACTCCTCCACTCACCTATAGCGCAGCTGCGGCGACTGTAGCTGGTACGTTTCGTGTTACTTGTTACTGGTTGGTTGATTGATTAGGGAGGAGGGGACCAAACAGGGAGGTCATCGGTCCCATCGGATTAGGAAGGATGGGGAAGGAAATCGGCCGTACCCTTTCAAAGGAACCACCCCAGAATTTTCCTAAAGCGATTGAGGGAAATCATGGAAAACCTAAATAATGATAGCCGAACGCGTGTTTGAACCGTCGTCCTCACGAATGGGAGTCTAGTGTGCTAATCAGTACGCCACCTTGCTCCGTTTACTTGTTATTTGGCGTAAGTTATCCTCATTGATTACAGTAAAACTGTCTCACTCAAGACATAAGAACTACTAGCAGAGAAAGTAGGCCAAATGTTCGCATAACAATGTAAACTTGAACATAAAAACAGGCAACAAGAGATAAGAAACATCGGTGTTTCACGTCATGAATGTAGACAACGAGGTTGTGAGAGACTTACGAGAATCTCGTACTGGGGACGGAAATCGTTTGTGTCCTTCTGTGTAGTGACCTTTCTGTTCTGTCAGCCTAATCTAATTATTTCTATGTGGCAGTTTGTTAAAGATACATGAACAGTGATCAAATTTATGGTTAGAAACGGATTACGTGAAGGAAATGCGCTAATATTGAAACACATCCATTAAACCAAACAAATACATTAGTATATGAAATGTACTCGCAGTCGCAAATACGGATAACCCTGAGGTGTATAATGGACTGCCAACAAAGAAAATTTGTTCTTGACCGGGTCTCGAACCCGGATTTCCCACATTATATGAGCGGTCTCCTTAACCGCTTTGGCCATCCATACACCACTATAGACCAAACCCAAACCGCCATATGCCGTTGTCCATGCGTCACAACGTCCACTGGTACACTTGCGGTAATTCCCGCGCAGGGGTTGTCAGTATTGACAACTGCGAGTACATTTCATTTATTTCATGACGGCTGTAGTCACCGCACTGCCTGTTCCTTCGGGTATGCATGCATGTACTTCTTAACAAGACCGGCACCGCAATATCGTAAATGTATTATTAATTTCTTTCTTTCATAAACAAGAAATTTAGAAAAATATACAACGTATCTCGAAGTCATTTGGTCTGAGGTAAAGATAAATTTTGCATCAATGATTCCATGTGGTCCCCTGAACTCTGATCAATTGTTCACTGTTGGCAGACTAACTTCTCGCCCACAATGAAAGCCGAAAGGTACCTTGTCACTTCAAATGTTGGTCAGTTGGGGAGAGGCCTTCACTGTCATAGGTAGATATAAACTATAAAGCTATGTATGCCCATAGAATAATATGTGCTACATGCAATATGACGTGATTCAAATAAAACTGATCAGTTTCCACAACGTTTCTGCCACATTACAGGATACCATTTTACTCCAGACGAAAGTACTATAAGAATCATTCGCGAAACTAAAGCAGAATACGTTTTTTTCCATCCACGTTTCTTCAGATCTCTCTGTCACTGACTGTATTGCTCTTGATCCATTCTTTCCTATGAATGATAATCAAACCAACGGCTCGTAAAGGATCATGATGAACATTCCCGTCTCACTGAACTGTAGATAAAGCTCTGATATGTCGTTCTGAGATATTCTCATTCCTGGACTCTACAGTTCACTTCTGATCTGTTTCAAGGCATCCGAGGACTCCACACGGCAAAACAGAATCCAATTAGCGTCTTGGTGGCATTACATTGTTAACTCCATCAAACTACTAAATTTTGCTCATAGCTAAACAGTATAGGCTGCCGAAACATTATGGATAAAATGCGCTGCTTTTCATTATCTTTGAATCGTACGTCTATTCATGTGTCTATTTGAAGCAGAAAATTCTCCAGAATTGTAGAGCACTTGCCCGCGAAAGGCAAAGGTTCCGAGTTCGAGTCTCGATCTGGCACACAGTTTTAATCTGCCAGGAAGTTTCAGAAAATTCTCGTTTGTTGCATTGATGTCGCAAGTCCAGATTGTGGGAAAATCTCGATCATCTCTTGCAGTGATTTCTCACCTTCTATCTTTCCATTTTCCTCTTTCCTGATTATTCTTAACTTTTGGCCCCTTCTATATCTCTGTTACAAGGACCACAGCCACAAAAGAGATTGCTCAGCTTAATAAGTTTTTGGAAAACGCAATGTCAAAGAAAATCATACGATGGAGGCTTAAAACAAAAAACATTCTTCTATTGCTAATATTCTAGTAACCGAAATAAATGCAAAGAAGACTCCACTGATCCAAGTATTACATAAAATTAATAGTCGAACAATGGTAACAAGCAATATCGTTTTAAACATTTTTGGAAGGCTATTGTCAACAACTGTTAAGTAATGTATAAAATGCATATTTGAACCTTCAGCTGTTTTTATTTTAAACCTAGACATCTACCGGTTTCGGTCTTGGACTATCTTCAGGAATGAAGGGCTAAAATATGATGGCTTAAATCATTTTAACCCTCCATCCATGAAGATGATCCAAGATTGAAACCGGTAGATGTATGGGTTTAAAATAAAAATAGCTGATAGTTTAAATATGCATTTTATAAAAGCAACATCGTGCCTGTGGTCATAATGGAAGAAACTCAAACTTCAAAAATCTATGAAATCTGTTTAGATAATAACAAGACTTTCTAAGATTTTGCAAACAGGTTTTTTCATAGTAATGTCTCAACTTGCAGGCCTGAAAATGTCGAAGCATCGTTTGATGGCATTGAGTATGAATCAGTATGTTTACCAAGATTCGATAGTCTCTGAATATGGTTATTACCAACCCATTGTGGGAGTACTCCATAAAAGCGCAATTCCCAATTACTCTCAATGAAACGAAAAAAAGGATTCTATGGGAAGAATGGTACAAAATTTCATCTAATGTATTCAGGATTCAAGTTTTTTTAATATCCATGAAAATTCAGTCTTTTTTAATTCCAAAGTTGGCCCTACGTCATAATGCATGTGTATTGATAGTACTGAACACAATTTATAAGTTTTATTCTGAGCTCAACAGCAAATACTGAAAGACGCAACCGAGGTGGCCTGCCTTCTGACAGTGACAATGGTTTTGCGTAGGACAGGCCGCACGCGAGACAAATCTCTCCCCTTGAACTCACAAGTCGTAATAAAAAGTATCACGAACGTAATAACTTGATGGAGAGAGTATCATTGAGAAATGAGACTAGGGTGCAGGTTCTTTCAAAAAGCCTTAATAAACTCAATTAAAGGGGGTTCATCTATCTACTGAAATAAAATATTGGTCCAATTTGACCCCGATGTGGTATAAATCCTCGTTTAAAACCTCAAAATACTGATTCTTAAACTAAAATAAATAAACAAATAAAAAATAACAAAAATTATATCCTAAGGAATGACGCAGATAGCAAGTGCGAAAACTAGTCTTTATAGGTAACGGGGAATTTAAGCTAATACGAGATTCACCAGACAAAAACCGTGGGGAATAAGGAAGAAGGGAACAAGTGTTTCCTTGCACATCATTGATAAAAGACACGATCACGATGTCCGAACAGTAAATACCTCCACTTCGACACAAAGCATAGCATGTGCCATGCAGCTGCGACATGTAACTTGCGTCGCTAGTGAGCCAAGGAAGGCAAATCAAGACTATCAAGATTCTGAAGTCTAACATAATTGAAATGAAGCGCCTAGTAGACAACTGATAATTCTCATCCCCGTTCCACTGCGCGGCAGTTTCTCACCATATTATAACCTGCAAGTTGGAGGGATGTGACGTTCTGTCAACAGGTTGGCGGCTGGCATCGCATTTCTCCCTGAGTTGTCGAACCAGAGACCCTGGGTAGAGCCGAGCTCTTGTCCCTTCCAGAACTGAATGCAAGTGCGAAGTGTCTTCACCAAACCTTCAAAGCACAGTGTTCCTGCAGAACTTTGTCCGCTACTGCTCTGTCTAAAAGTCTCCTAAAACTTACTTCGCCGATACCAAGTCTCTGTCAGCTCGTGACTAACCAAATTGTTCAGATGAAAACTGCTAATAGTCCCCTCTCAGGAAAAGTTTACTTGCCAGTCAATGGCTTGTGCCTCTGCCAGCACAGTTTCTAGAAGCTACGCGCCAAATTCCCCCTCTTCACAAATGTAAAAAAATTAGCCAACTCGAGACCTCCTATGACTCTAATTCTCCGAAAGTGAGCTGGTACCTCCCATTCTCCGATAATCTTTCTTTGAAGACTAGCCAGTGGAAGCCCCATCCCGTACTTTCTACAACTTAAGAGGATGTTACCTGGCATGAACACCACCTCCTGTGGAAGCACCCAAAAACAAATTCCTACATTTCTTTTCCCACGGAAAAGCCAGTGGTCTTTATCTGCAGGCAGTGTCCCTGTCCCTTACTTTCCAGGAAACATCCTCGCCCACATCAAACAAATTTTATAGACCGATTCCCTAACCAAATAGCTTTAACTTGTAAAAATGGACAGTTTTCTGCACAGGCCAACGTATTTCATCAGAGCTCTCTATACTCTCGCTTTAAAGTGGAGACGACGCACCATCATGCTGGGCTGACCAGGGTATTCAGAGAAAGTAACCATGTCCCCTGCCGGTTGGCCCTGGGGCAACAAAAGCTACCAGATGCCTACCCGCCTCACTCGCGTCCCAGCGACGCGCACCAGCAGTCCTCTGAGAACCTGATGGACATCCCACCAGGAACTACTTTGGAGCTACCGATCTCCACAAGTTCTTCCCTGAGCTCAATACAGCTCCCAGACACACGCAGCTATAGAAATTTTCCGCATGCAAAAGCTGCGAATAAAGAAGGAAAATAAAAATGGGAAATAGTGGCTTAAATGAAGCAATCACTCATGTAGTACGTAATCAGAATTGTATACTTTAATCAGTACCAGAATGTCTGAATTGCGTCAGTGAATTGAAGGAAGCAAAAGATATGAAAACAGACCGATGCATTTTATCACTCACAAAATCAGTAAAACATGTTGCACAACTTGTGTTAAGACAGACTAGTGTGATAATAACAAGCAAGCATTTTTCTTTTATAACCAGAGTCTCCATAATTATCACCAGGAAATGATTCGAAAGAAACAGAAAGCGAATCTGTGCCAAGGTTGTCCGTCTTTCTGTTATCTTAAATCAACACTTCACTCAAACTAACTCGGAGACTGTGAGATGGCTGTGAGCTATCATAAAACCATGCATGCCTATGTTGATAATTCAATAAACTATACTATTAAACATAATATTTAAGAATATTAATTAGTTGAAAAACTGCTAATTGATGCAGTGTCTTATCAGAATAAGAATGGAAAAAACAGAATAACAATTAGAGAGTATATAGCTGAGATGTTTGAGTTTTGATTTAGCAAGCTTATCAGAATTTATTCAGGGTTGGCTGAAGTGGGAGGAGGCTAGCTAGCACGTTAAGAGGTATATGCCGCTAGCGGCCACCAATATTGCTAGTAAGTGTGGTCGGCTAAGCCAGTGTGGTCTGGAAAACGAAGGAGCAGGCGCAGGCAGACTGAAAAAGCACAAGAAGTAAAAGTTAATACGTCCACTTCGAAACTTCTGGACGAGTCCATAAACAGACCAAATCTAAGAGAAAAATTCTATTGTTGTGGGCAGTAGAGGAAGTGCAGCTTTTATTAAATTAATGTTTAGAGTCTATCTCCATGTCAGTCAGTCATACAGAATGATATAGATATAAGCAAAATTAATATTTTGTAAACTGTAATGTCTGATGTTACTGTCCCCTATTTCCAATTTTCCGTAATTTTACCTTTATATAAATTATAGCTATGTTGAATTAATGCGAACAGTCGACGAAATGCATTAGCCGTATAAACAAAAATTTTTATACAAATCATCTTAAGATGGTGATTTAATTTCGCTGAAATTAGCAATCATTGCATGCTTTGTGCGATCTTGGCCAATAGGCTTCTGTAAAATTAAGAACAACCGTGTTAGGGAATTCAGCATTCCGAGATCCACAGTGTCACGAGTGTGCCGAGAATATCAAATTTCAAGCATTATCTCTCACCACGGACAACGCACTGGTCACCTGCCTTCCATTGACGACCGAGAGCAACGGCGTTTGCGTAGAGATGTGAGTGCTAACAGACGAGCAACACCGCGTGAAATAACCACAGGATTCTACGTGGGACGTACGACGAACGTATCTGTTCGGACAGTGCGGTGAAATCTGACGTTAATGGGCAGATGCACCAGACGAACGACGTGAGTACCTTTGCTGACAACACGACATCACCTGCAAGACCTGTCCTCGGCTCGTGGCCATATCGGTTGGACGATAGACAACTGGAAACCGTGGTCGGGTCAGATAAGTTCCGATTTCTGTTGGTAAAAGCTTATGGTGGAGTTCGAGTATTGCGCAGACCCCAAGTTGTCAACAAGGCACTATACTACGTGGTAGTGACCCCATAATGGTGTGGGCTGTGTTTAAATGGAATGGACTGCGTCCTCTGGCCCGACTGAACCTACCATTGACTGAAAATACTTATGTGCGGCTAGTTGGAGACCACTTGCAGCCATTCATGGACTTCATGTTCCCAAACAACGATGGAAATTTTATAGATGACAACGTGCCATGTCAGACCATTTAGGACTGTTCGAGCAAATTATCTGGCCACCCAAATGAGCGACATGAATTCCATCGAATATTTATGGGACGTGATCGAGAATCAGTTCGTGCACAAAATCCTGCACCGATAACACTATCCCAATTATGGACGGCTATGAAGGCAGCATGGCTCAATATTTCTGCAGGGGAAGTCCAACGACTTGTTGAGTCCACGTCAAGTCGAGTTTCAGAAGTACGCCGGGCAAAAGCATGTCCAACACGACATTAGAAGGTGTCCCATGACTTTTTCCACTTCAGTGTAGTATCATGTGGTGTTATCTCAGACTCGCTTCCTCGTTCCTCTTCGACACCTTTCCGTGTTTCTCGATCCATAGTATTTCCTCATCAGCCGATCTTTGTACCATTGCAATTTTCCCTCTGGTCGCTTCATCCCCAAGGGTGTGGTGGACCTTCCTACCAAGCTTCTTAAAAATTTAAAGTCAGAAAACATTATCATTACACCAGTTCGTTCGTTGCCTCACTTCCTCTAAGATTTCGCCACAGGTCACTAGCTGCCTTATTCCTAGATTCAGTTCTATATACCACTGCTTGTGATTTCTACTTCTAATTCGTGTAAGACAAGAAAACTTGCGTTACTAAAATCGATAAATACTGCTCTTTCCAAGCTCCAAAAGAAAAGAAAACCGAACAACTACCATCTGTTCTCAGTGTTACCCAAAAGTTCATATGATGGTTGACATCAATACACCAATAACCTCGTTCTCTACCGTTGACTACATGGTCCAAACGCTCATCTGGCGTGGACGTTAAACCAAAATATCATTGCTTCCCTTATAGAAAGACATTGTATCTTAAATCTCTGCCTGCCATCTAAAGCCGCCATAAGACAAATAATCCGGGACTTTATAGCAAGAATGAAAAACTCACCTCATCGGCAAAGATCTCACAGAAATGGCCCTCTGCCTCTGTCTTACCCTCCACTGCAGTCAGGAAACTACTCCCGAACCTCACTTCTCTTGTGAAATCTGTCAACAAATAGATACACAGTCGGCGCCAAGTTTCGGACGTTGTCTCCCCCTTGCACAGTTCCTCGAGAGCTGCTTCACCTGATATCCATCACGAAATTAAAGGGAGAAAGAACATTATTCCCAGGCATTATGGACTCCCAAACTATTGGACACATGATGCACAAAATTTTAAATAGACAAATGCAACCCAACACAACAGGACATGGAATACCACAAGATCCCAAAATCAAACACACATCAATTTGTACTAGAGGACGATAGAAGAAGGATGTACCGAATTATTGGTCACAAAGTCATATATCATTATAAACCTAACAGCCTATATCTCTCTTCTCAATCACCGAAACAGAAATTCAAAGCACAACAGTTCGACCACACTTCTGGTTAAAATTATTGTTTTCCTAGTTGTCCTATGCTTTCAGAGCCTACTAATTTATAAAAGGTTTGATGCTGCTCACCCACAAATAAGCAACAAAGAATTCATCATATTACACCTTTTGCTGTCAACGCAACTCAGAACTCCTTTTATGGACATCTCACGACTCTACGTAGACGTACTGTCATCAAACAAGATAGCGGAAGGAACAGGTTTCAGGAACAGAGAAGAAAGAACATAAAGGTACAAAAACTATGGTCATGACGACATAAAGCTTACGTAACTCTCATCAAAAATAACTTTACCTACGGAGACAAAAAAGAAAACTTCACCTTCAGCTACCACTCATTTAATATTTACACAAATAATTCGAAAACTGGACGAACGAAATTTCCAGTAAATACACTAAGATTTTCTTCGTTCCTTTAATCCTGAAAAACGAGAGAAAATCCACAAAAACCCCAATCACAGAAAAAAATATGGAAAAGAAAACTACTTAGCTTTGCTTCACAAGGTTCAGCGCAAAAGGGAAAAGTCATCCTTTACGTACCGTCACTCTCTAATCAGTTATCTCCCAATCACACCTTACAATCACCTGTGTGGCGGATATTCTGTATTTTACTTAGAAGAAATGTCAACAACATATCGAGAATATTATGGACTATCAAAGTTGTCCCTCGCAGATTTCCACTGACGTCCAAGATGTGACTCCTAGTGCAGTCAGAATTAATCAAAACGACTGCGATTACTTCATATTAATAATAAATTACACATCCTCAGCCTACTGATGGAAATAATCCAGAATTCATCTTCTACAACAACTCTCCCCACAAAATTTCTCCAACGTTTCCCCACTCTAGAGGCTGCAGTTCCTTAAACACCAGCTAAAAGTTTTCACATATCACTTCTACAGCATCTCTCCATTGACTTCAACACACATTCATCTTTATCATGTTACAGCCTAACTTAAATCATTGATCAAAAGAGATGACAACTCCCTGCATCAGTATCCATCTGCACTAAAAACCGCTAGACACCTACTTCATACTAACTTCAACACATCGTGAACCCAACGGATCAGCCCACAAAATTCCACCAATTGGTCACATTAGCGATTCTCAATATAGCCATGACACAATTACCTCTTTTACAGATGTTAATTACATGAAATACATGTATTTGAAATGCAAATACAAAATGCAAAATACCTTTCTTATTTTGCATTTTTCAGAAAGTATTTTCTATTCTATTTGAAATGTTTAAAATGTATATATTTTCTTCTTGATTTTTTTATTTCATGCTTCGTACCTATCGTTCATTTAATGAGCCATTTGTTTGAACAAAATTAGTTCCACGACAGACGCAGATGGCGCAATATGCGCCATAGGTAAACCTGTCTATTGAATATGACTGTGTACCCAATTATTAGGAAAGGCAGTAATACTTCAGTGCACATTATATTTACGTTTGCCATTGTTGTTTGTTTAATATAAAACGTGTCGAAAACATCTGATAATACCTACTGATCTCAAAAGAGAGCAAAGGAGAGAGCGGGGTCACCATCGCATTTTTGTGAGACGACGAGTTTACAGAGGGGCAACTCTAAGAGAATTCATTCATTGTGACAGTGACAACTATACCTCTATAAACAGTTACTACATATATGGACTGCTTGAAAAACGGTTTTTTATTTCTGTCAGTAAGATTAGTATTGATAGTTTTTATCGGCCGTCGATAATTTCGATGCTATTGTTGAACTAACAGTGTTTATGCAACACTACATTGTATGAGTAGTCAACTATTTGACCGTGGTGATTGTTTCCGAAATGATTTTGTTCTGTGTTTTTTTTTTCATTTACTCGATACGAATAAATGAAACGTAAGGAAAACAATATTGTTATTTTGTCCTTAAGTGAACATAAACTTGTTAAACATGATAACATATCTAGTAATCTAAACTAAAATAAAATTCCACCGATATCGATGTTTTTTTGATATCATGTAAAATTTTATTCAAAATGTTCTATTTACACTAAATGGAGTACACAGCATTGCTCGGGAGGTTAAATTTTATGGACTTCGTAATGTACAGTAAGAGTTTCTGAAGTACAGTGTTGTAGCACTCTCACGTATATCTGTCTACAGTTCATGCATGACAGGAAATCGCCTCTCCCCTAGTTCTTTTCGTGCCATGTCGACACAATTCAGAACATTTCAGTTGTAGGGTGATGGGGCTCAGACCCCAGTTTTGATAAAAAAAACTGATATGCAAATTAATTAAATTGATTAATTAATTACCCCACCCTCACCCCCACCTCCATACCACCCCGGATGAGGTCATGTGTTTTCCTGAGCCTGCATGTGGTCAACCCCTCCTTCTGTCCCACCTATCCATTTGGCGGGAATTTCGAATTATCTGGTGAATTTCGAGTTTTCGCTGTATAATTCAATTATCAATTGAGAGGACGTAATGTTAACAGAAATTGTTTCTCTAAATTGTTTATGAATTAGGAATAGATGGTAGAAATTGACCATAAAATTCAGAGAATAGGAAAATATGTGAATTATACTCCACAGAGGACATAATTTGCGTTTTGTAGCCGCATGCTTTGAGGCGCCATGTCACAGATTGCGTGGCCCCTCCCGCCGGAGGTTTGAGTCCGCCCACGCGCATGGATATGTGTGTTGTTCTTCGCATAAGTTTGTTTAAGTTAGTTTAAGTAGTGTTTAAGTCTAGGGACCGATGACCTCAGCAGTTTGGTCCCTTAGGAACTGACACACATTTTCACATTTCTTTTACATTTCGTAGGACAGGGCACTCTTGCTTAACTTGCAATCACATCGTCTACTGTGATTGCAAAGACATTAAGACACTCCATGGTGTACTGAAGCGTGCGAGTGCACCAAGAAAGCGGAGTGCTGACCATAACTGCCTGCCTAGCACGGGTATTCGTGAGTGAATAGACCTTCTCGTGGCACAGGTCCCCTCCCTCCCTTCCCCCCTTCCCAGTAAAGGTTTGCCTGTCTCCACCCCTTCCCTGCCGCCTGCTCCTTCTCCACGCCACCCGCCCTGCATCAGGCTGCAGCTGCCTTGCATGACCTTGGCTGCTCAGTCCGTCCCCATTGGGGTGCATTCATGATAGCTGCCACAGTGGCCGTACCTCGTGTGACGTTATTGGACCTGCCTACTACCTTCTGCTCCTGCTCCATCGGCTGCTGCGCACAGCACACTCATAGTTCTCAAGTGAGGTGCATCAGTCGCATGGCAGCCTGAGATGAAAGAGCAGAGACACACCCTGTGCCATGCGCGCAACTTTACGTGGTGTCTGCCAGTCCGCAGGGTGACCACATCCACTGACTTGCCTCCCTTGCCCACAACGTCAGCGCCCCACCCTTGGCTTCTGTGCCACAGAGGGGTGGCAGCCAGCTGTCCAAGAGAGAAGTCAGCAGATGATTGTGATGTATGATGCCATTCCCAAGGTGCACAGTGGTGGGCATCTACCATGAACAATAAATTTGTTTTCGGAGGTTAGCATCTTCCTCCCACAGCTGTGCTCTAATGACCAAAAACATATATTTCGAACCGCGCGGGATTAGCCGAGCGGTCTCAGGCGCTGCAGTCATGGACTGTGCGGTTGGTCCCGGCGGAGGTTCGAGTCCTCTCTCGGGCATGGGTGTGTGTGTTTGTCCTTAGGATAATTTAGGTTAAGTAGTGTGCAAGCTTAGGGACTGATGACCTTAGCAGTTAAGTCCCATAAGATTTCACACACACACATATATTTCGAGGGATGGAGCTGGCGCTGGGAGTGCCAGGCTATCTATTTCTCTCAGAATGAAAATAGTGTGTTGCTATAAAGATACCAGATGTGTCCAATTTTCCAGCCACATGCAGTCACTTGCCAGCAAACAAAGAATGTTTTCGGGAGGGCCTCTGTCTGTTTGTCACAGAATTGTTTTCCCTCCAACAGCAGCCACCTGCACCAAGCCTGCTTCAGCTTGCTTGAAGAAATAAAAGAAGGCAAGGTTAACATCCTCCTCCCACGGCTGTACCCTAACAAACAATAACACGTATTTCGAGTGATGCAGCTGACGCCAGAATTGTGAAGCTATCTGTTTGCTTCAGAATGAACAAAGAGTGTTTTTCTAAAGCTAGCAGCTTATTGGTACTAGAAATTGAATTATTATTGGTCCTCTACAAAATAGAGGGTGGAGTCTAAAGGTGTATAAAGCGCAACCTCCACCACAATCACCAACAATCTTGGACATTGCCTCGTTGTGTCGTGGGATTCTTACAATATGAAATGGCCTGCCAGTAGTGATGCCAGCGGCAGTGGTGATGGGGAACGGCCAAACCTGGGGCAAATGGCAGGAAAGTTTTTATAAAAAAATTGCGAGCTCAAATTGTTACAGTTATAAAATTTTGTACAAAAGCATTCAAATGTTTCGAGATCGTGACACATTTTCGTAACAAGTCGTTATAGAAATTCTTTTACTTGCTATTGCAGCATGCATTCTCTGACTGTTGGCCGAATTAGAACCTCAGCTGGAAGCTGGAAGTCTCCAGCAGGCCGAAGAGGCTGTGCTACCATCATGTAAGTACAGTCCTAAATTCTGTGTGATAGTTTATACATGTATTCAGATCGTAATAAGTGTTTATAAAATTTTTGGTCTCGCTGTTGCAGCGTTAGAACAGTAACTGACGGACAATGAGGGGCCGCTGGAGGCTGAAATGTAACAAAAACGTAAGTACATTTCTGATATAGAGCATTAGACTTTTTTCATCATATAAAGCTGTGTGGGTCATATATTCTTCATTGTTGTAGATGTTGCTATGGAGCAAGAGGAGGATCAGAATCTTGCAAGGGTACATGTCAAGAACGATGACCAGGATTCATCACTTTCATCTGATATGATTCTTTTTGTAGTTATGTATAATAAACATCTCGCTGTAGGCAAATTCAGTACATATTTTTGTTGTTGTTGTTTCTCATAATCAATATCTTGTTGAAGATGACTTCTGTGAGATGGATCAGTGTCTTCACAACAACAACAATTCTGGTGAGTGTGAAATACCGAAGTGGGTGCATGAGATGGTGGTTGCTGAAAGGCACTGTCATCTTGCCATTTTGGATGAGGAGGAGGAAACATTTGGCTGGGTGGGAGAACTAGCAGAAAGATCGACTGAACTGCTCAATCCTGGGACCCAGAGTGTAAAAGGTGATTAAAATGCAACCCTCATTACAGCATATAATTATTATTCTGGAATGCTGATGTAACAAATTTTTGTTATTTGTTTACAGCATATTCAGGGTGCAAATTTTAAGTTGACAAACCAGAATAACTCGAAAAATAAGCTTCATATGAACAGACGTGCGGAATCCAAAGTTGATTATTTTTCAGGGGACATCTGCTGGTACTAAAATTAGCCCGCCACCCCAGCTCCCTGGCGGTGGGGCGGGTGGCAAATTTCAAATTTCAAATGGGAACCCCCATATTATATTGGAGAATCAGATTCTACAAAAAAGACTACGTACATTTTGTCTTAAACATTTGTTTTGATTCTTGGTAGTTTGCGCTGTAATTCAAGAAAATACATGTTCTCATTTTTGCGTGGAAAAATGGTTGCGGATAAATAAAAAATACATTACTGGCCATTAAAATTGCTACACCACGAAGATGAATTGCTACAGACGTGAAATATAACCAACAGGGAGAAGATGCAGTGATATGCAAATGATTTGCTTTCCAGAGCATTCACACATGGTTGGCGCCGGTGGCGACACCTACAACGTTATGACATGAGGAAAGTTTCCAACCGATTTCTCATACACAAACAGCAGTTGACAGGTGTTGCCTGGTGAAACGTTGTTGTGATGCCTCGTGTAAGGAGGAGAAATGCGTACCATCACATTTCCGACTTTGATAAAGGTCGGATTGTAGCCTGTCGCTATTGCGGGTTATCGTATCGCGACATTGCTGCTCGCGTTGGTCGAGATCCTATGACTGTTAGCAAAATATGGAATCAGTGGGTTCAGGAGGGTAATACGGAACGCCGTGCAGGATCCCAACAGCCTCGTATCACTAGCGGTCGAGATGACAGGCATCGTATCCGCGTGGCTGTAACGGATCGTGCAGCCACGTCTCGTCCCTGAGTCAACACATGAGGACGTTTGCAAGACAACAACCATCTGCACGAACAGTTCGACGACGTTTGCAGCAGCATGGACTATCATCTCGGAGACCATGGCTGCGGTTACCATTGATGCTGCATCACAGACAGGAGCGCCTGCGATGGTGTACTCAACGACGAACCTGGGTGTACGAATGGCAAAACTTCATTTTTTCAGATGAATCCAGGTTCTGTTTAGAGCATCATGATGGTCGTATCCGTGTTTGGCGACATCGCGGTGAACGCACATTGTAAGCGCGTATTCGTCATCGCCATACTGGCGTATCACCCGGCGTGATGGTATGGGGTGCAATTCGTTACACGTCTCGGTCACCTCTTGTTCGCATTGACGGCAGTTTGAACAGTGGACGTTACATTTCAGATGTGTTATGACCCGTGGCTCTACCCTTCATTCGATCCCTTCGAAACCCTACATTTCAGCAGGACAATGCACGACCGCATGTTGCAGGTCCGGTACGGGTCTTTCTGGATACAAAAAATGTTCGACTGCTGCCCTTACCAGCACATTCTCCAGATCTCTCACCAATTGATAACGTCTGGTCAATGGTGGCCTATCAACTGGCTCGTCACAATACACCAGTCACTACTCTTGATGAACTATGGTATCGTGTTGAAGCTGTACACGCCATCCAAGCTCTGTTTGACTCAATGCCCAGGCGTATCAATGCCGTTATCACGGCCAGAGGCGGTTGCTCTGGGTACTGATTTCTCAGGATCTAGACACCCAAATTGCGTGAAAATGTAATCACACGTCATTTCTAGTATAATATATTTGTCCAATGAATACCCGTTTATCATCTACATTTCTTCTTGGTGTGGCAATTTTAATGGCCAGTAGTGTACTTTTTTTACGTCGTAAATTTTGATTCGGTAAAATTAAAACTCTCCCTCTCTCCCCATTGGGTGTGGTTTGAGAGAGAGGAATTAGGGTTTTAAAAATGTTGATCCAACTATTAATTTTTTCTGCAGATTCGGATGAGGTTTGTTTGTTTCGTGGTCATGAGGCCCACCCTATGGGGTGAGCGCTGTACATAAGTTTTTCATTATTCGTATGTTATAGAGGTGCTTCTAACAGTGCCACCACAACAGCCTGCTGTGGCACGTGCTCTTAGAGTAGTGGTTGCAGGGGTAGGTATCAAACATGCACCTGAGCGACATGCACTGTCATGCAAAAGCGTCGCTCATTGCCACGCGAGAGTCGGCAGAAGCAGCTGCGGGTGCTGCAGTGCCGGCCTCTCCCACCATTGCATGCCCTCTGGTGTCTGTGGGTGGTTCAGTCAGAGCAACGATCTCCACCCATCAGGCTGGAGATGATGATAGCTCCAACATACAGCACTATCCACGAGCATCCTTTCCACATACTTAATACTCCCACTGGAGCTCGCCACCGTCATCTCTTCCTAATATATCTCTGGCTTTTCTCTGTTGCTGGCAGTGAAAGGTATATGTACCTCGGCACATACACCTGGCCAGTCAAGGCGCCTCCTCCCCAACGCCATCATCCACCAGGTAAAGGCAGTCGTCTCCTAGTTGTAGTCTTAATTAAAATGAACCTGTGGCTAGCGGTAATGCTCTATCCTATCCTGATAGTGAAGGACATCAGATTAGCGGCATCATGACCCCTCTAGAAGACTCAGAGGTTGCTAGGGCGTTTGAGGGGCATATCTCATTCACTAGAAATGAGAATCACCCTGGAGGGAGGGGGTATCATGACCCAGTCAGGTTTCTAGAACCATGCCTCCCGATGCTGAAGGCAGAGCTCCTCACACCCCTACATGATCTGAGATATGATGCCATTAAATGTAGCACAGTATCTGCTGCGGGTTGACTCCCCACCCCTCAAAAAAAAAAAAAAAAATTGCAGGGGGGTGCTGAGGAGAAAAGCCTGCATTACATCTGTGGTGATAATGGCATTATATATCGGTGTACATCAATCGCTGAGTGGCATAATGAATCAACCTTGGGCGCTATACTGTCCCAGGTTTCTGAGATGGAAGTAGGAGGGTCAGCTAAAGCACTTATCCAAATCCCACACCTTCACATCCATGTACATGTCTGTGATTCGTTAAATGGAGGGTCCTGTTATATCAAACTGCCTGAGGATATTACGAACAAGCAAATTTCAGGCACAAAATCCCAGAATATAACTTCACGTTTATGGCTTGAAGAAGCAGAAAAGCAAGCCAGATGAGCAGAACGAGCATACTGTAGTTGTACCACTTCATTTTTCGAAATATGATAGTGAGCATGATCTTCATGTAAACTTGTTCCTCTTCCCTGAAACTGATAATCAGCATTACGTATCGTTTAAAGACATGCCCTGCCTCCTTAACTCCCAACTCAGTAAACATAGGCGCAAACAGCACATTTCCTTCAGGTGTCCAGATACCTTTTCAGAAGGAGAATATTTAAAAAGACATCTTATGGTCTGTGTGTTGCTATGCCTACAGAAAGAAAAACAAGTTCATTAAATTGAAGAATGCTCACCACCAGGAACGATGTCCCTTTGTTGTGCACGTTGATTTCGAGTATCTCCTTGACCCTGTCACTCACTATAAAGGGAACCACTTAGCCTCATGTGCCACCTTGATGCAGAAATACGTACTGTATGCGGCAATATACCAAAATGTATGCTCATGATTCAACTCTTAACCGCCATGAGTTTTATATCGGGGATAATCCTGCGGTTTATTTGCACAGTGAGCTTGAAAAACTGTCATGCGATGTTCATAGGCTTTACAGTACCAACATCTCCATGACCAAATTGAAGGAGGATAAAAATTATGCAATGATGCAGTTAACTGTCATATTTGTGGGCTGCCATTAGATAGAAAAGCTGAAATTCTACTTAGAGATCATTGTCATCTTACAGGGAAGTTCCGCAGTGCAGCTCACAACGAATAAAATTTGAAGTATCAGTTACCAAGGCACACACCCGTATTCTTCCATAATTCAAGTGGGTATGGGGCTCACTTTCTTGTTGAGCAATCGGTTAGTTTCGGCTGAGAGTGTCGAGAAATATAAATCGTTCTCCAGATGAATGACTCGATAAATTACGCTCTGCTTTCTTGACACCCTACATTGTATTCAGAAACTCGTTGAAACTCTACCTCGGGAGGATATGCGTGTCATCCGACCTACATCTCCGATGAGGAAAAGTTCCAGCTTGTGACTAGGAACGGAGATTTCCCTTATGAATATCTGCATAGTAAGGCGAAACTCGACGAAATCAGACCAGCCGACACATTTGCATTTACTAGTACTCTCACAAGCGACGTCATAAATAGTGCAGATTATGAGGATGCCAATTCAGCATCCCCAAAATCGGGTGATTACGCAAGGCTATACATGGTCATTGAAGTGTACTTGTTTGCGGATATTTTTGAAAAATTCCGGAGTGTATACATGGACATGTACTCTCTGGACCTCTCCTTTTATTCCGAGGCACCCGGGTTGTCCTTGGATGCAATGCTCAAGAAAATGAGGCACAGCATCGAACTTTTGACTCATGCTGATATGTTTCTTTTCTTGAACGTGGGATCTGTAGAGGACGTTCCCAATGTGTCCATAGACACACCAAGGCAAATAATCCGCATATTGGTGTGGGGTCTAACGCATTCCTCAATTCAAGTTACATTCTATATTTGGATGTAAAGAACACATACAAGGATGCCATGATGCAGCCACTGCCGGTTGATGAGTTTCAATGGTTGTCTGAAACGAATTAGACGAATCAGGTGTGAAAATATTGGGTCTGGCAACTGATTCTGATGTAGGGTGTGTGGTGGAGACAGACCTCATGTACCCTGTTAGTATGCATGCAATGGCAGGCGACTTGCTTTTATGTCCAGAGCAAAAAGTTCGGCGAGGAAGCACTATCTCTAGACTGATGACCACTATTGGACATAAGCAGAGGGATATAATTCATTACCATAGTCTCCAGTAGTGCCTCAGCTTAGGGATGCAGCTAAGTAGAATCACCTGGGCTATCTCCTTCAATCAGTCCCTCTCGCTGAAGGAGTATATTGAAATAAATATCGGAAAGAGCGCGATCTTGACTAGTGATTGCGAAAAAAAATTTATCAGTTAATGAAAATTCTATTTTCGGTAAAACCATGCAGAATGTAAGAAATGAACGCGATATTTTGATTAGGAGAGAATGGGAAGAGCCATGGGGTGTAAGAAAGTGCATCACTAGACCAAATCTTAAGCGGGTCACTATTTTCAGTGAGAACTTTGTTGCTGTGGAGATGTCGAGGCTTCAGTTGAGTTTACGAAACGTATCTACTTGGGTACATGTATACTGGACATCTCCAAACTCCACATGTACCGCTTCCACTATGAGTTTGCTAAAACTCAGTTTGTGGAACCAAAGTTACTCTATAAGGATACAGATAGCTTCATCCATTGGGTGAAGAACTGTGATGTGTATGAAGTAATTAGGTGTCACTGTGATTAATTCGACACATCGGGATATGCAGCTGACAATCCTTATGGCATTGTTCCTCTGAACAAGAAGGTTATCGGCATATGGGAAGATGAGGCGGATGGATTGCCAATTGTGGAGTTTGTGGGTCAAAGATCCAAAATGTATGCAAATCTTACAGTTGATTGAGCCACCCAGGGGTGGGCTAAGGATGTGTGACATGTGGCATCACATGTCCTCGCAGCGGAAGACTACTTGCAGTGCATGTATGGTGGTGTTCGCAGTGCTTCACCACAACCTCAAAATTTGGTACGGAAAACTAGTACTCGATCGCGAGGTCACAAGATGTACACTTTGTTGCAATCTCAAGTCGGATTGTCGGCTCATGACGATAAAACAGTTATATACCGTGTGGCTAGGGCCTCCAGGCGGGTAGACCGTTCGCCGGGTGCAAGTCTTTCGAGTTGACGCCACTTCGGTGACTTGCATATCGATGGGGATGATATCATGATGATAAGGACAACACAACATCCAGTCCCTGAGCGGAGAAAATTTTCGACCCAGCCGGAAATCGAACCTGGGCCGTTAGGTATGACAGGCTGTCGCGCTGACCACTCAGCTACCAGAGGCGGACAATGAAACAGTTGTCATGATGGAATCGAAATGCTTCCATGCTCACACTATTTACTTGAAGTGAGAGAGTGGTGGGTGACTTTGATGGTGTGAATGAGACTGTGAGTGCCGGCCGGTGTGGCTGTTCGGGTCTTGGCGCTTCGGTTTGGAACCGTGTGACCGCTACGGTCGCAGGTTCGAATCCTGCCTCGGGCATGGATGTGTGTGATGTCCTTAGGTTAGTTAGGTTTAAGTAGTTCTAAGTTCTAGGGGACTGATGACCACAGATGTTAAGTCCCATAGTGCTGAGAGCCATTTGAGAATGTGAGTGACTAGCTGAGTAGGAGCTTGTGCCGAATACCATGGCTCTTTTACCATAGTGTAAATACTGTATGTATGTGATGTATGGTGTGCCTGGATGTGTGAGTGCTTATTCACCCTGTATATGTTAGTGAGTGCATCTGAGAGTGGATGCCTGTGTAAATATGTATGCCTGTGTGCAAATATATTCTGTTTATTTTTTTCTGAACAAGCATAATACTATGTATGCATGAATATATAAGCATTATGTGGTGGAAAAGATATAAAAATCATAAGAAATTTAAATATCTGAAATATATACACGTATAAAAGATTAAAAATGGGACTAAAATCATCAAAAAAATTAAAAACTGTAAATGAAGGGAAAAATAGTTTACCGTATTTCTCTCTTTTATACTTCAGGTGCATATGAGTTGTGCGAGTGCATTTGTAAATAGAAAAGTTTTTAAGTTTCAACAACCGCTAGCGGTCCAAGTCAAACTAATTTTAAGTGTGAGTTCCACTCAATTCATTTCAGTGCAGCTGTTTGGGATGAACATTTTAGGGCCATTCACTCCATTGTATTATTAATTTATTTCAGCAGATTGAGATGGAAAATGTTTAGAGCCACCTAGTTCAACGTATGAATTAAGTCGTTTGTTTGAATGGAATTTCACTAGTAATAGTATTAGTGTAAGAGAAACTGTACCTCTATAATAGCTGTAATAAATACTGAAATGTAAAGTAAAGATTTTTTCAACTAGTACTGTTATTTGTAAAACCAAGAACTGTGAATAAAAAAAGTTCCAACAGTAACAAGAAGTATGAATTTAAAAGCAGTGTACCCTTGTGTATTGTAAAACTGACAAAACGTGTGGATGTAAATCTGCATTACTACTGTGGATATTTATATCTGAATAAAAAAAAATGTTATTCGTTACTATATGTCTTTGTTTTTATTTCAGAAATCGCTACCCTCAGAAATGTATATAAAGACTGTGGAAGATGCACAAGGTATTAGTTTGAGTCATAGGGAGGTAACGTTTAAGATGGAGGAAAACGAATTATATGTAATGATTGCATGGGATTGCGCCTATTGTGCTGCACATATAGGTTTATGGGATCGATCCTGCTTTCAAATACATATGGTAAAAACATCTGAAATTATATCTCCTGTGCTTGAACAAATCCACAGGTGTAGGATCTGGGTAAAGCTACATATTATCTAAGTAGGAGGTAGGTAGAATGAAAGAAAAACAGAATGATGGGTAAAGAAATTCATTTATTTTCATTAATCTAACTTAAAAGTAATTTTACACTCTTATAAACAGAAACAATACTGTTTCCACAGATCTTCTTCTTGAGCTGATGGATAGCAAAACACTTGTAGAATTCCAGGTATTGAACAGATGCAAACTTGAAGATTCTCTGCATCCATGTGATCTCCTCGCCTTTGACACAGATGATG
Organism: Schistocerca piceifrons; assembly: GCF_021461385.2. Lineage (NCBI taxonomy): Eukaryota > Metazoa > Arthropoda > Insecta > Orthoptera > Acrididae > Schistocerca > Schistocerca piceifrons. Next base: position 334,809,114 of record NC_060149.1, read on the forward strand.
GTCTCAGGATGATCGAATATTCGAAGCGAAGTTATTATATGTCTACAAGGTATACCAGGATCGTTCCAGTGGAGTCCATGGAAGAAACGTATTACCCACTTTGTACTCCTCCGTGTTTTAGCACAGTTCACATCTTTGAAAGGTCTTGGTGATGCAATTCTTGCTGAGAATGTCTCTATTATAGCATCATCTTCTATGTATGCTATGAATGTAACATCTTTAAATATTAATTGTATACACTCATCATCGCAGAATCTTTGAATGTCAGGAATGATGTTCACACTTGATGTTGTCATTGTCAAATGCTCTGGATACGACCCAGCACATTTTCATTTATATAGCACTTTGCACAACACCCGTAAGTGGACAATAGCTAATCACACAGTCATGTAGAACTACAGCATACGCTGCAGTGTGCTCTGGGAAATTTGATGAAGATTCAAATTCGATTCGTACAGCTACTGGTCCTGATTTAACTATCTCGTTTTTCTAAGAACAATTTATTAAGATGATTGGTGCCAGCTCCTTGAATTTATGTGGGTTAAGTAGGTATATTTCCTCTTCAACACCTTCATAGTAACAAGCACGGAACCTGGCCTACATGTCAAATGATAGCGTATATATACATTCTGGTGCCACTGTATCAGTAAATAGTTATACGGATAGAATTTTGAACTCAAGTAGACTCTGGCATTAGTTAAATTACAGTCGTCAACTACGGTGGAATCATTTGCTAAATTCCCCCTTCTATTGGTCTGAAATGTCAGTATGGCGCGTCTCGGTGTTTCCAGCTGCACGGAGGTTTCAATAGCCCACGTTTTTCCGCTCGCTGTCGGTAGCACCGAATGCTCAAGTAGTGGATCTATTGAACCTTTCTGCTTAAAGTTAATTGATGCTTTCACCTTCCTTATATCAGATTTAAGTTCAGTGATGTTTGCACAGAGCTCAATCCCTTTCCCAGACTGTTTTAAAACTACGTTAAAATCTTCAATATCGTATGCACCGGGTTCATTTTTCACAATTTCGTATTTACGATTAATTTCCATGTGCAATTTATTGTTAGCCTCTATGGTATTTGGGATGATGTTGTATATTTCCAGACCACTCAGCACGATACTCCAGTCTCCAATGTTTAAATCCATAAGTGAGAAGTAATTCGCATGTAATACAGACGACGGTTCTTTTAAAGTCAGAGTGTACGACACTGCATATAAACATCAACTGGTGAATCGATGCTTAATACCCGTCCTTACATATCATACGTAAATCTCAAGAGGAACATGATGCATATATGACCACACAGGAGTATACTGAGGTCTTGGTAGCGTCTAAAATTGTAGAACACATGTCTTCCGCCTGTGAAGTATCGTTGTGACTCTTCTGGGGGGTTCACAGGTCGCCGACTGAGTCGAAATAGTGGACGTTACGTGTACTTATTTTTTTAATATTTGCTGCCCAGTGAGTTCCACGTCCCAGTGCTACATCCAGATTCATAATTCCGCATTCTCCTGATCTCCACGTAGTCTTCGATAATGTGTTCCGCATAAACACATCTCGGAATCGCGGGATGTTGAATTTCTTCTTAACAAACTTAAGCAAATCTGTATTTGTAAGCGCCCTGTCTGGTAGAACTGATAAAGGGTCCTTTTTTGCTTATGAAGAAGACTAGGGTCTTTTCTTGTATGGTTTCAGGTACAGCCCTTTTCTGATGACTGCTGCCTCCATCATGTGGTTATGGCTTCGTGCCTCCTGCAGTTTCTCCTGAGAGTTTTGTGCATTTTGGACAGTCCTGGCAATTGCCGCATCACCCCCAGCCTGTGAACCCACAACCGAGAGACCGGGTAGAGAAGGAAATGGGAGGGGAATAATTCCATCCAACGTCTTGGGTATTGATAGAACCTTGCGCGGTTTAATCGATCTTTTTCACCTCGCTTCTTTCTGCTTCAGGGCGCTTTATACATCTCCTAGCACGCATGTTATGATACTGAGGTGGTTGTGGTCTGCGCATCCTGTTATATGGCAAATCGTCAGCGTCGATTCAGCTATTTTGTGATGCGGGAAAACCAAACCATTTGGTAGTAGTAATTAATGCTCTGTTCCCCCAATGCCATAAGACCCTCTCTAAGCGATACACATCTGGTCCTGAGCTCTTCTGTAACTCTTCTGTGTAAAGGCATCGCACAATTTCATTAGCACTTCTGTCCTTTAAAAGGTAGGTTCTAAGATTCGTTCTCTGTGAATGTCTTGGTTGAACAACAATTATGACTTCTCAAATGCTGTCTTGTGTTTTGAAATACGTACTGAATCACCAACATTAAATTGCTGTTTGCGTGGACCTAACATTTTAATTACTGTATCCAGAAGTACATCGATAAGTCTCATTTTTATTGTGCGATTTTTGGTTTATTATACTTTGCAATTATTTACGGGAGGATATTGATCGATTTGTGTGACCTACGAAAACTGAATCGCATTCACATTTGAGCTTTCACTGTTCTGTTCGGACGTTCCACGATACTCGCTTTCACGTGGGTAAATGTCGAATGGTGATGTATTCCATATCGCTCTATCATAGTCATGAAATATGTACTGTAAAAGTCGCCACCGTGAGCTGTTTGAAGGTTGCCTGGGCTTCGATTCATCCTTGTCTGCAGCTATTGCTCAAACACATGTGCAACATCCATCCCTGTTTTTGTTTTCATGGGTAATCCCCAGGCAAATTTAGGACAAGTATCAATGACCATTAAAATAGATTTGAATCACGTCGATAAGTCCACCTGCCACACGTCTTCCAAACATTTAATCGTAACATATCTTCGAGGGTATGTTTTGCATGCTGGTTTGTGCATTTCTCAAACTACTGTCTCCATACTTATTCTACGATACCTCTCTCTCTAAGCTCAGAAATTAATGAAACAACTTCATTTGAATGATCTGTATTACCAGTGGCAGCTGATGACATGAGCAGTCGTAGACGATCTATTTGTTCATTGGGGTCATCGTAATATATATACTGTGAGAATCGATTTCTAATTCTTTTCTGCTGAATGTCAGTACCATCACTACTGCTATTTTTTCACTATCAAATCCAGGCTTTAAAACTGATTTCTATTTCGCACTGCTTAAGCTTTTTGCATTATTATGCAGATCAGTCAAAAGCAATATTTCATGATACATTTAAAGGTCTTTGACCGAATGATTTATGACTTTCGTGGATCTTAGGAAAATAAGGTTCAGTAGACCGGGCGTTCTTTGAAACTATCTATCACTGATCTGTATTGCTTTTTCATTTAAAGTTATAGTCTGCGTGCCCAACATGTATGGTTTCTTACAAGTGGCACCTGAATGTTTTACCTAACCTAGCATCACCGTGACCGTTAATGAAACCGGCAATAGCATCATCGTCGTCTTTGTGCAGTTTCGCTGAGAGTTCATTGAGATACTCAGTAACTGGTTTAAGGGTTTCTCACAGTGTCTGCTCCAGCTTCAAATGTCCTAACCTCAGCAACCGTAACTTCTCGCGAACGACCTTCCGTGCCTCGACGACTTTGCGCTTGGTCGACATCTCATTGTATATTAATCGTACTTGTGTGCAGCGTGAGGTTTTATGTATCCACTCGTCTTTCTCTTGTGCTGCCACCCCTTCTCGGAAACAGCTATTTTCCCTTCAGTTAAGTCAACTACTTTCTATTACAATTGCGTTAACCTGTTCATACAATGTCCCCTTCTCAATGACTGCCATTTCCCCTTCGGTTAAGTCGTTTACTTTCTTTTCGACTGCATTAACCCGAGAATTCAGTGTATTGTTCACTCTCAGAAGGGTATGACAATATGTCTCTAGTTCCTTGCGTACACGTCCAACTTCCCACTCGAGAGTCTAAATTTTCGTGTCCATGTACAAGCGAATGTTTTGTCTATGCACACCCATCCTATCAGACTGAGCTTTCAGCGTGAATGCGAATTTATCCATGGTGATGCGTGTGCTGATGTACTCACCTCTTTCCATGGGTATATACAGGGTGTAAACGGTATAAGGCGCCAAAATGATACAGATGGCACATCTCGCAATGCTTGACAAAAAAGTCTAGTAACATGTTTGCGTATTTCCTACGGTTGTTCCAGATAAAAACAATTCGTCTCAGGATAACGGTTACGGAAAAGTAGATATTTGGCCGTGCACCTACGTAAGCAATCGGTTCCTGTTATTGGCCGCTGCGCGTATTGACATCGCGAGCGTAAATCGTAAACACATAGGCAACTGCGACCTAAGTGGCTGCGTCATTGTAATACACCGAGCGACGACAGTAGGCGAGTACCTGTGCAGATGTTATTGCAACTCTGTTAACTGTTAGGATGCAAAGGAGATTTACTATAGCTGAACTATGTGATATGCATTTAATTTATGGCGAGGCAAACGGCGTTGCGAGGGCAGCTGTACGAATTTATCGAGAACGCTTCCCACAACGACGACTTCCTGCACGAAAGACATTTGCAGCTGTGCACCAAAGGTTTGTGTCATTGTAATTCGCTACTTGTATGCGATTTTTATGCATTTACATCTTAATAAAGTACAGTAGTTATGTGCATCTTTATAAATTTTCGTCCGTATATTCTGTTCTGATATGCTTTCCGTTTTTGTTACATCATGACAGAATACAGCTGACGAGTACGTATTTAATTTCCGTAGATTGAGAGAGACTGGCTCTTTACTGCCCCGCGCAGAAGGCAGAGGTCCACAACGTGCCGATCGTACATTGGAAGCTGAGGAAAGAATTCTGTACCGCATCCAGGAGGATCCTTCTCAAAGTATTACAAGCATCGCCCGCCACGTGGGTATATCGCACACTGTCGTTCATCGCACTTTGCAAGAGGAGCGTCTGCGGCCTTACCACATTCAACGCGTACAAGCGTTGGAAGAACGAGATTTCCCTCCAAGACATGAATTCTCAGAGTGGTTTTTGTTACACAGTACGCAGCATGATTTTGTCAACAAAATACTCGTCACAGATGAAGCGTGTTTCACTCGCGACGGAATAACTAATTTCCATAACATGCACACGTGGAGTGTACACAATCCTCGCCACGTAGTTGCAACACATTTTCAGCGACGATTTTCGGTAAATGTGTGGGCGGGTATGCTCGATAATTACATTATTGGGCCATATGTTTTACCTGCACGTTTGACTGGTAGCTATTACCGAACGTTTCTAGAGGAAACATTGTTACCGACGTTGTTAGATGACATTCCGTCAGGTATTCGTCATAACATGTGGTTCCTCCACGATGGTGCTCCACCCCACATTGGACACAGAGTAAGCAGATTTTTGGATAGTCGATTTCCAGGACGATGGATCTGGCGTTCGGGTCCACGTCGATGGCCAGCACGCAGCCCTCATTTAAATCCACTGGATTTTTACTTTTAGGGCCATATGAAGGAACTTGTTTATGCTGAGTCAGTAAATAATGTGGACGAATTGACGCAGAAGATTTTAGATGCTGCCAGTACCATAAAGGCCAATGTGCATATGTGTGAACGAGTGCGACGAAACTGGGTTCGCCGTAATGAAGCATATGTAGAAGCAAATGGTGGCCATTTCGAATATTTATTGTAGTATTGATGTAAGAGGAAACGAAGTGATTGGTTTTCCTTTCGTTACGATGTGTTGTACAGAAGGAAAGTAATGTGAATCTAGTATTCGTTATGGCATTGCCGTAAAAAGGTGAAACAGTTGATTGTAATTAATGCACAACTATCTACTTGGTGACTGATTGAATTTGTACTAATGGAAATACATTGTGTTTGATATTAGCTTGTCATTACTACTACGACCTTCGTTATTGACTTACTGAGAAACAGAATGGTTGTATTCAATTCACGCAAAGCGAATTACACATTATTGACAACCCAAAAACCGTTTACATTCCTTTTTTCGGTACCACCTGATTATCACACCACGTCGTTGTACACGTCTAATGATTTCAATCCTCTGGTCGGCCCGTTGCCTTTCTCTGGCCGCCCCGCCATTGTAGGCAATAAGCTCGGTACGCCGTGTACTGTCGGTTGACTACGTAAACAGAAATGCGTGTACTATCTATCCTACGAACATTAGGTTTTAATAATACAAAAATAAAGTACATGATACAAGAAAATGTCATTATACTTTTTTGCCAAGCACACCGAGATGTACCAACTGTATATACACCATGCCGTTTGGTGGGGAGGCTTGCGTGCCTCAGCGATACAGATAGCCGTACCGTGGGTGCAACCACAACGGAGGGGTATCTGTTAAGAGGCTAGACAAACGTATGGTTCCTGAAGAGGGACAGCAGCCTTTTCAGTAGTTGCAGGGGCAACAGTCTGGATGATTGACTGATCTGGCCTTGTAACACTAACCAAAACGGCCTTGCTGTGCTGGTACTGCGAACGGCTGACAGCAAGGGGAAACTACGGCAATAATTTTTCCCGAGGGCATGCAACTTTACTGTATGGATGAATGATGATGGCGTCGTCTTGGGTAAAATAATCGGGAGGTAAAATAGTCCCCCATTCGGATCTCCGGGCGGGGACTACTCAAGAGGACGTTGTTATCAGGAGAATGAAAACTGGCGTTCTACGGATCGGAGCGTGGAATGTCATATCCCTTAATCAGGCAGATAGATTAGAAAATTTAAAAAGGGAAATGGATAGGGTAAAGTTAGATACAGTGGGAATTAGCGAAGTTCGGTGGCAGGAGGAAAAAGACTTTTGGTTGGGTGAATACTGGGTTATAAATACAAAATCAAATATGGGTAACGCAGGAGTAGGTTTAATAATGATTAAAAAAATTGGAGTACGTGTAAGCTACTACAAACAACATAGTGAACGCATCGTTGTTGCCCAGATAGACACGAAACCCACGCCTACCACAGTAGTGCAAGTCTATAGGCCGACTAGCTCTGCAGATAACGAAGAAATTGAAGATATGTATAGTGAGATAAAAGAAATTATTCAGATAGTGAAGGGAGACGAAAATTTAATAGTCATGGGTGACTGGAATTCGATAGTAGGAAAAGGCAGAGAAGGAAACGTAGTAGGTGAATAAGGATTGGGGGTAAGAAATGAAAGAGGAAGCCGCCTGGTGGAATTTTGCACAGAGCACAACTTAATCATAGCTAACACTTGGTTCAAGAATCTTAAAAGGAGGAAGCATGGAAGAAGCCTGGAGATACTGACAGGTTTCAGATAGATCATATAATGGTAAGACAGAAATTTAGGAACCAGGTTTTAAATTGTAAGACATTTCCAGGAGCAAATGTGGACTCTGACCACAATCTATTGGTTATGAACTGTACATTAAAACTGAAGAAACTGCAAAAAGGTGGGAATTTAAAGAGATGGGACCTGGATAAACTGACTAAACCAGAGGTTGTACAGAGTTTCAGGGAGAGCATAAGGGAACAATTGACAAGATTGGGGGAAAGAAATACAGTAGAAGAAGAATGGGTAGCTTTGAGGGATGAAGTAGTGAAGGCAGCAGAGGATCAAGTAGGTGAAAGGACGAGAGCTAGTAGAAATCCTTCGATGGCAGAAGAAATACTGAATTTAATTGATGAAAGGAGAAAATATAAAAATGCAGTAAATGAAGCAGGAAAAGACGAATACAAACGTCTCATAAATGAGATCGACAGGAAGTTCAGAATGGCTAAGCAGGCATGGGTAGAGGACAAATGTAAGGATTTAGAGGCTTATCTCACTAGGGGTAAGATAGATACTGCCTACAGGAAAATTAAAGAGACCTTTGCAGAAAAGAGAACCACTTGTATGTATATCAAGAGCTCAGATGGAAACCCAGTTCTAAGCAAAGAAGGGAAAGCAGAAAGGTGGAAGGTGTATATAGACGAGTATATAGAGGGTCTATACAAGGGCGATGCACTTGACGACACTATTATGGAAATGGAAGAGGATGTAGATGAAGGTGAAATGGGAGACATTGCGGGACGAGTTTGATAGAGCACTGGAAGACCTTGGTCGAAACAAGGCCCCAGGAGTAGACAACAGTCCATTAGAACTACTGACAGCCTTGGGAGAGCCAGTCCTGACAAAACTCTACCATCTGTTGAGCAAAATTTATGAGACAGGCGAAATACCCTCAGACTTCAAAAAGAATATAATAATTCCAATTCCAGAGAAAGCAGGCGTTGACAGATGTGAAAATTACCGAACTATCAGTTTAATAAGTCACGGCTGCATAAATACTAACGCGAATTCCTTACAGACGAATGAAGGAACACGTGAGGCAATACTGACCCTACGAGTTATTTTAGAAGCTAGATTAAGAAAAGGCTAGCATTTGTAGACTTGGAGAAAGCTTTTGACAATGTTGACTGGAATATTCTCTTTCAAATTCTGAAGGTGGCAGTGGTAAAATGTGGGGAGCGAAAGGCTGCTTACAATTTGTACAGAAACCAGATGGCAGTTATAAGAGTCGAGGGACATGAAAGGGAAGCAGTGGTTGGGAAGGGAGTGAGACAAGGTTGTAGCCTCTCCCCGATGTTATTCAATCTGTATATTGAGCAAGCAGTAAAGGAAACAAAAGAAAAATTTGGAGTAGGTATTAAAATCCATGGAACAGAAATAAAAACTTTGAGGTTTGCCGATGACATCGTAATTCTGTCAGAGACAGCAAAGGACTTGGAAGAGCAGTTGAACGGAATGGCCAGTGTCTTGGAAGGAGGATATAAGATGAACATCAACAAAAGCAAAACGAGGATAATGGAATGTAGTCGAATTAAGTCGGGTGATGCTGAGGGTATTAGATTAGGAAATGAGACGCTTAAAGTAGTAAAGGAGTTTTGGTATTTGGGGAGCAAAATAACTGATGATGGTCGAAGTAGAGAGGATATAAAATGTAGACTGGTAATGGCAAGACAAGCGTTTCTGAAGAAGAGAAATTTGTTAAAATCAAGTGAAGATCTAAGTGTCAGGAAGTCGTTTCTGAAAGTATTTGTATGGAGTGTAGTCATGTACGGAAGTGAAACGTGGACGATAAATAGTTTGGACAAGAAGAGAATAGAAGCGTTCGAAATGTGGTGCTACAAAAGAATGCTGAAGATTATATGGGGAGAAGAGGAGTTTGTGGCACAACTTGACTAGAAGAAGGGATCGGTTGTTAGGACATGTTCTGAGGCATCAAGGGATCACCAATTTAGTATTGGAGGGCAGCGTGGAGGGTAAAAATCGTAGAGGGAGACCAAGAGATGAATACACTAAGCAGATTCAGAAGGATGTAGGCTGCAGTACGTACTGGGAGATGAAGAAGCTTGCACAGGATAGAGTAGCATGGAGAGCTGCATCAAACCAGTCTCAGGACTGAAGACCACAACAACAACAACAACATACCGTTTACACCCTATATATATATATGTATATATATGGAAGTTCCGTCTATACCTTCCATCATTCAATTTTCTTGCTTTATCAATGACGAGAAACCTGTACTCTGAGTGATTCCTGCAATCTACGCATATCTTTACAGAAACATTGAACCACAAATCTGTCTCTACATGAGCCTGGTAAATGTACTTTAAATTCAGAATGTTCTGTTTGCATTATCCTTCATCAGCTGTTTTGTATTTCTGGAATATGTGTGACTCAGATAAAATATCTGAATAGTGAACAATACAGAAATATCGCCCAATTTGTTAGCGTTTTTCCACACCAACATTGTCAAATATGAACACTGTGTTTGGCTTTACTTTTTCTGGCAAAGGGATATCACTGCTCTCACAGAATGTCATGTATGTCACACAACCTACTCCCTGCGATATCTCCTGCAGTAGTTGGTATTTGGGCTGAAACCGTGTTTTTAACCCTCAAACGGAGTGGTGACTTCTTAGTATCATAAATGGTGTTTGGGGTCCAAAAGGATACCACTCAATTTTATCCGTGAAAATTAATTTACTTTACTTTCATTAGAAATATTTATTTATAAATTCCTTAACTACGTTTGTTACAACACAAAACTTCAGTTAAACTAAAAAAATCTCTATAAAATCACAAAAGGAAAACAATTTTATGCAACACCACTTAACATTGAAATGAAATGCAATATAAAAATTCAAACTAGTTCATTGTATCAGAAATAACACGAAACAGTAATAGATTGCTGTGAGATAAATATATAGTGTTTGAAAAATTAGCTGCATGTGATGAACATCAAATATGAATTGATACAGAGTTTTTCACAAATCGTCAATAATCACCCGCATTCTCGTCTCCACACTCTTTACGGACAACCGAACGTCAGGTCTGGCAAACTGGGCGACTGCAGCAGGTACAATACTGGTTTGTCTTTTTCTCACTGGCACGTGGACAAAGAGCACATCATTTCCTCTTTGAATCCAGAGTGGATATTTGTCATTTTGGGAGAGGTTTCTTCAAAAGTCCTGAGATTGTTACTCTTAGTTCTTTTAGTAGTCTGCCATTCATCAGCCTCTCATTGAGATAGGGTTCAGTAAGCTGCCTGGCAAGTGTCTTGATGAATTCAAACAGAGAAATACGTATTTACTTCTTGCAGGACGTTTGTATTACACACGAGTTAACTCTGAGTATGTAAAGAACTGCATAAAATGCAGCAAGAGGCCTTCCGTGGGTTCGTCTGCCTGTGCTGTAGGTAGCACACTTCTGGTCAAGAGAGTCTACGCCACCTTTTGTGCTATTGTAAAAGGAAATTATTTCTGGTTTTCCTGTTTTTGGATCTGAACTTTTTGAATGCTGTATACTGGAAATCAAAACGACAGCTTTTCCTTTTTTAGGGACATAAGAAATCAATGTTCTGTCATTTGTGAAGATATAAAATGTTGAACCTTCCACACGCCTCTTAGGTGGCTGGGATTTCGTTTTTGTTTTTCCTCAATGTACAAACATAGGTCAACTTTCGTTTTTTCAACTCAAAAACTAATTCAATAGAGGCAAAGTAGTCGTCAGCTGTAATGTTACGGTTTCTACCGAAAATCGGCTTCGCTAGTCTCAGGACAGATTGAGTAGGTTTCTCATATTTCTTGTCTTCTGGTGTCAAGCCAACGCCATCACTGTCTTTTCCAGTGTATAAATAGGCATTCAGAAGGTAATTTGTTTGAGCATCAGCTAAAATCATTATTTTCAGCCCATATTTCGCTGGTTTACTAGCCATATAAACCCTAAATGCGCATCTCCCACGAAAACCAACCAGCATTTCATCCACGCATGCATGTGAACATATGTTATAAAATGCATGAGAATTGTGAACCATTCTATCTAAAATCCAAGAAATCGCTGCTGCAGGATCATTTTTCTTCCTCTCATATCTGCTAGTTATGTCATCAAATCTTAGGCAGTAAAGCAATATCAGCACTCTCTTCATGGATAGTGTGGCGCGGAAAATATCTCTTCCAGTGCCGTCTGTAGCAAACATAGACTCCAGATTTTCATGATTAGATTTGAAAATGGCACTGAAGTATAATAATCCAAATAGTGCCCTAAGTTCATTGACGTTCATGTCTCGTAGTTCTGTGCGCTGCAGATCAGAAAATTTTGATCGATATGAAGAAATTTTCACATTGGTATGACTCACAATTTCTTCTAAGATATCTCTGGTAAACAAACACTTCCACGCTTCCAATGGACTGCAATAGTCTCCCAATCGGCTTGCAGGGCCTTTCAGTGTGGGAACTTTTATTATCAAGTTGTGGGCTGGTGTTCTCACATTCCTTTGAGGTTCTAGAGTGGACCACTTATACCTATTTCTGCCATAGAAACTAGATTATTCCCCTCTATGTTTATTTCTCTCTAATTTATCTTATACACTAGAGTCGCAACTTTGTTCTGAAGCAGTTTCATGTTCACTGTTGTAAGAAGGGTCATTTTGATCGTCCAGATCATTTGCATCACTACCCTCTTCTCCTTCTTCTAGTTCTTCTAGCGTTTTTCTCACAAAGTCTGGAAAACTTGGATCGACCACTGACATACGTGAATGAGAGCTCGAGGCCATAGTAACACTGAAAATAAATGAAAACACTCACTAATCCTAAAAATAAAATGACATTTCGTTGATAAGTAAACTTTTGACGTAGGGCAAACAGAAACACTTACGGTGTCGTGGGGTCAATAATGGCACAACCCAAACTTTACAGCTGTGCACTGAGAAAGAGAACAACTCGACAATGCTGCTAGTTCGTCAGGAGGATCACTATCAACTGCCGAGAAGGTATGTAGAACCGCCGCCAATAGAATGACCAACAGAGGAAATGGCACGTGTGTACAGTTTGACTGGTATCAAAAACGACCCCACAACCCCGTTTGAGGGTTAAAAATACAGATACATGCTCAAAGCGGACTCCATACTGATGTGTTAGCAGTGACATGAGAACATTTGTCTTTCCATTGTTGTATGGACTCACAATTACTGCACGTATGTTGTTGGGAAGAAGTATGCCATCCTTCTTCCCGTCTTCTTGCATACCGTCGCAGCTCAAGTCGCTTACAATGAAGGCTTGACGCCACACCACACTGCTATGATACCTGCTACGTCAGGTACTGGCGTGTAATGCGCTTTTATAGAAAATAATGAACACTATGCCCTGCCATGGTACCGTCTATGTCTCGTACAGGATTGCACTGGGCTTTTAGAGAGAATTTAGTGAAATGAAAATTTTCTGCTGTTGCGTGTTTGCACTAAAAACACTGGTGGCAATAGCTTTATTACTTGCAATATAAGGAGAGCTAAGAAATAAAAAACACATACATGGCTATATACACTTTTATTCTGTAGTCATACACGGTATGCACATCAACAGGTTCTTTATCTTAACACCAGTACAGAATATAGAAAATAAAGGATTTTCGTAAGCTAAGAATTCAGCATGTATTTCTCTCAATGTTATTGGCAGTACCTTAGTTTTCGTTGGAACCATATTGTTCGAAGTCGTCTACATGCACACTGTTCATACTTACATACTCTGAAATGTCTCTACACACAGCCTTAACACAGGGCAGCCATCTGTTCGGTCTCTCCAACACAGTGGATAGCACCATCAGTAGAGTTTGTAACAGTGGAGTGCTGTAGACAGATATATGTATCATCGGATTTCACATGGAGTGCAGAGCAATCGTACTCTGTTGTAATGGATAGAGTTAGAGCAGCACAGTAAACGTCCGGAGAAGGACGGCTCGGTTGATACTCGGCAGTCAACTGTTGCTTGATATAGGCTTTTGCATGACACAGTTCATCCCATTTAACCTCCATAAACTGCACTTTAACACTTTTAGTTGCATTTTCGATCTCTATCACAACACCAGAGTCTCTGTCTGCGGTTGCTTCTATACCAATATGTAAACATTTCAAACCACTACAGATTAAATTATTCACTGAAGCGAACAGTTGTGGTGCACAGGGCTTAAGTGATATCTTCTCATCCATTACATCCTCACTTTGTCGAGGCAGTACCATTGGAATATTCTGTGATGGGGCATATGATGGGGTCCAGTACTGACCTGCGTCATGCTGATGAGATCCTCAGTGCACTTAAATGAGTCAGAAGCTGACTGGGTTTCTTCAAGCAACAAAAACAGCTCATTGCCCTGCTCCATCAAGCCGAACATGTGCACGAAAGGATCCCAGGGTGCTGTCACTGGTGTGGATTCTGACGTTCTGGGACACATCGCTGTTGCAGATCCCGACGGGGTGGAGGTTGTCGCATGCACTGATGAGCAAAGAAGAAAAACCGTTACAAGCTATGATAGTAGCACAAAGACTTCATCTCCCTCACACTGCAGTAAACAGGGCATTAAGCAGGAGGTACTTACTCTTCCGCAGCTTCTTCCTATCTTCCTATCCCGCTGCTGCTGAGCAGCACTCGACGATCTCAGCTGGCGCTTCATGCTGACTACAACTGAGCCTGCAGAGCTGTTGTACCCGCCTTATATCCCCAATGTGATTGGATGCTGCGTTCCTATCAGCTAGCGCCAATTTAAAGCGCCTCTAGTGGTATAATTGTTTTTGTGAGTGCACTTTGGCTCTCCTTCCAAGAGGACAGTGGTTCGAGTCCCCGAAAGAGAACCATCATTTTGAATTTCCCGCAGATTCTCTGGTGGGAAGTTAGATGACACGTCAGCGCAACCCAGAGACAAAGAAATTCCCACCAAAATTCTATATTCCGCCAAAATTCGGAATTCCCATAAAAACTCGAAATTCCCGCCAATAGATTAGGTGGGGGGAGGGGGGATGGGTAGGGTCGGGATGAAGGGCGGGGACCCACTTGCTGTCTGAGGAAAACACACGACATTTTGAGGGGAGGGGTGAGGGTATGGGTGAGGGCTGGGGGTAATTAATTGACCAATTTAATTAATTTGGAAATCAATTTGATATCATAATTTGGGGTGGGAGCCTCATCACCCTACTACTTATTTCGTGTTGACCATCTTCTGTTTTCAGATGATGCTAAAGTCAATGATCTGACGGAGACTCTTAAGTAGGAATTTTTCTTCTTCTCACTGTGTTGCATAAGCCTTAATTTATTTTTTCAGTCTGTGCTACAGATAAGACCAAGTTCTATAATGCGTTATCATGTGTAATGTATACCGTAATTTTGATCACTACGGGACGTGCGCAATCGTAGGCTGGCAGTAAACACCCTTCCTCACACGTCCCTTCGTCCTGTCAGACTGAGGGGACTTTTGTCGCGTAGTAACTATAATCCATACTGAACTCAAGCACCGAACTTCCTTCGGACGTCGCCGCTGTACTTCATGACCTTTATCTCTGCTGCGAATCCTTGCGATCTATATCGTTTAGTACGAAATATGAGTGAGCTGTGCGGCACGAAAGCTAAGAAACTAAGTTGTGAGTACTACACGAGTGGGTGCCCCCCCCCCCCCCCCAAGCCCACCACACACTACCGCATGGTCAGAATATATTTTTCCCTCACCCTCTCCCCAACATACCCAAACAAACGTAATTTCGGAAACACAATTAATATCTTCCGTGAGTAGCAAATCGTGAGATTGCATGTGATGATGCAATAACCAGCGGCAGATAAGCAAATTACAGCCCTCATTTCCAATTTGTAG
The DNA here is from genome assembly GCF_021461385.2 of Schistocerca piceifrons. NCBI lineage: Eukaryota > Metazoa > Arthropoda > Insecta > Orthoptera > Acrididae > Schistocerca > Schistocerca piceifrons. Next base: position 334,824,199 of record NC_060149.1, read on the forward strand.
AATTCGCTGTACTTCGTGCCCACGCTCACTGCAACCAGTTCTTGCTACGGTACCAAGCATTGCATGAGAGGTGTGAGTATTGTTGTTGCTGCCATATTGTACCAAATCTGAACGTGAGCGTCTTTAAATGTGCCTTCGTGAAACCTTGTACGTGTTGTGTGTGACATTTCTATCACAGCAGAAGATTGGCATGGATACTAAGTTTTCAGAATTGCACGAACTGCTGCTCCCCTCACCGCAAGTCCCCCACACATCCGCGGAAGATAAAGTGCTCTCGCCGCTCTCCCTGCAAGCCCCACTCAGTAAAGTTCTACATCTACATCTATCTACATTTCTATATTTATACTCCGCAAGCCACCCAACGATGTGTGGCGGAGGGCACTTTACGTGCCACTGTCATTACCTCCGTTTCCTGTTGCAGTCGCGTGTGGTTTGCGGGAAGAACGACTGCCGGAAAGCCTCCACGCGCGCTCGATCTCTCTAATTTTACATTTGTGATCTCCTCGGGAGTTATAAGTAGGGGGAAGCGATATATTCGATACCTCATCCAGAAACGCACCCTCTCGAAACTTGGACAGCAAGCTACACCGCGATGCAGAGCGCCTCTCTTGCAGAGTCTGCCACTTGAGTTTGCTAAACATCTCCGTAACGCTATCACGCTTACCAAATAACCCTGAGACGAAACGCGCCGCTCTTCTTTGGATCTTCTCTTTCTCCTCTGTCAACCCAGCCTGGTAAGGATCCCACACTGACGATCAATACTCAAGTACAGGTCGAACGAGTGTTTTGTAAGCCACCTCCTTTGTTAAAGGACTACATTTTCCAAAGACTCTCCCAATGAATCTCAACCTGGTACCCGCCTTACCAACAATTAATTTTGTATGATCATTCCATTTCAAATCGTTCCGCACGCATACTCCCAGATATTTTACAGAAGTAAGTGCTACCAGTGTTTGTTCCGCTATCATATAATCATACAATAAAGGCTCCTTCTTTCTATGTATTCGCAATACATTACATTCGTCTATGTTAAGGGTCAGTTGCCACTCCCTGCACCAAGTGCCTATCTGCTGCAGATCTTCCTGCATTTCGCTGCAATTTTCTAATGCTGCAGCTTCTCTGTATACTACAGCATCATCCGCGAAAAGCCGCATGGAACTTCCGACACTATCTACTAGGTCATTTATATATATTGTGAAAAGCAATGGTCCCATAACACTCCGCTGTGGCACGCCAGAGGTTACTTTAACGTCTGTAGACGTCTCTCCATTGGGAACAACATGCTGTGTTCTGTTTGCTATAAACTCTTCAATCCAGCCACACAGATGCTCTGATATTCCGTAGGCTCTTACTTTGTTTATCAGGCGAAAGTGCGTAACTTATCGAACGCCTTCCGGAAGTCAAGGAAAATGGCATCTACCTGGGAGCCTGTATCTAATATTTTCTGGGTCTCATGAATAAATAAAGCGAGTTGGGTCTCACACGATCGCTATTTCCGGAATCCATGTTGATTCCCACAGAGTAGATTCTGGGTTTCCAGAAACGAAACGCTACGCGAGCAAAAAACATGTTCTAAAATTCTACATCAGATCGATTTCAGAGATATAGGCCTATAATTTAGCGCATCTGCTCGACGACCCTTTTCGAAAACTGGAACTACGTGTGCTCTTTTATATCATTTGGAACCTTCCGTTCCTCTAGAGACTTGAGGTACACGGCTGTTAGAAGGGGGGCAAGTTCTTTCACTAGGGATTGGAGACACTGTAATATCTCTCGAGCATGGGAGATGTTACTGCTAGGTTGCATCTGAAGCAAAGAATAAGCACCACAAAGGCACTACAGTGAAACGTATCCACGTTAAAATATAGTATTTAACGTGATTTCATTAAACGCAAAAAAGAACCCATCCAAATTCGCAATATATTTCTCCAAAGTTCTGTACTGAGAATGATCTCACAGAACAAAAAGTATAACACAGGTGATTATACAAAACATTTGTTGTATAGAGTTTCAGTTTAAGGCAAAACAAGTTGCTATAGAAGCGTCTATGAAAATGTGCTCCTTCGGAATCACATATGTAAAACAGTAACTCATTTCTGAGACTAGTGACACCTCGCATATTTAATTAAATTATATTATTGATTAATAAATACTTTTAGAGACTTCGTAATGCAGTCTAGAATAATCGTTCGTGAAGCTAAGTAAAACCTTTTCTAAATGAGGTAGTGAACAATCATGAATGTTAATCGCCCAATGTCTTCTACATCTACATCTACATCTACATACATACTCCGCAAAGCACCGTACGTTGCGTGGCGGAGGGTACCTCGTACCACAACTAGCATCTTCTCTCCCTGTTCCACTCCCAAACAGAAGGAGGGAAAAATGACTGCCTATATGCCTCTGTACGAGCCCAAATCTCTATTATCTTATCTTTGTGATCTTTCCGCGAAATGTAAGTTGGCGGCAGTCAGCCTCAAATGCTGGTTATCTAAATTTCCTCACTAGAGATTCACGAAAAGAACGCCTCCTTTCCTCTAGAGACTCCCACCCGAGTTCCTGAAGCATTTCCGTAACACTCGCGTGATGATCAGACCTACCAGTAACAAATCTAGCAGCCCGCCTCTGAATTGCTTCTATGTCCTCCCTCAATACGACCTGATAGGGATCCCAAACGCTCGAGCAGTACTCAAGAATAGGTCGTATTAGTGTTTCATAAGCGGTCTCCTTTACAGATGAACCACATCTTCCCAAAAGTCTACCAATGAACCGAAGACGACTATCTGCCTTCCCCACGACTGCCATTACATGCTTGTCCCACTTCAGATCGCTCTGCAATGTTACTCCCAAATATTTAATCGACGTGACTGTGTCAAGCGCTACACTACTAATGGAGAATTCAAACATTAAAGGATTCTTTTTCCTATTCATCTGCATTCATTTACATTTATCTATATTTAGAGTTAGCTGCCAGTCTTTACACCAGTCACAAATCCTGTCCAAGTCATCTCGTATCCTCCTACAGTCACTCAAGGACGACATCTTCCCGTACACCACAGAATCATCAGCAGACAGCCGCAAATTGCTATCGATCCTATCCAAAAGATGGTGAAGTAAGTAAAGATGTAAAATTAAATATGTTAAAGAATGCGTCACAAAGAAAATAAAAAAAACTCGTATGTGTTCACCCAACTCTCTTTCTTTCACGTATGTTTACGGTATAGTTTATCAAAAGTACCGCTCGTTGCAGTGCGTCCCGCCCCCTACCTCAGTGGTGGTCCGCCATTGGCTACCGCTAGCGTCTGCGGCTTTCAGGTGGAACCCCCATTCCGCAAGCCGCCACCTCACCGTGGAAACGCTTACCTATGGCGTTGTCGCGCGCCGCACTGCCGCACTGTAATGGTAATCGGTCCGTCGTTGTGCTGCACAGCGCTTCGATTAACAGAGTCACAGTTAAACCACCACTTTACTGACAACAGAACGCAGTTCAATCACTCACGCAGCTCCGGAGTCAATTTGTGCTCGCCAGTGTCACAGCTCACGAAACCTACAATAGCCGCAGTGGATTAGCCGAGCGGTCTGAGGCGCTGCAGTCATGGGCTGTGCGGCTGGTCCCGGCGGAGGTTCGAGTCCTCCCTCGGGCATGGGTGTGTGTATTTGTCCTTAGGATAATATACGTTAAGCAGTGTGTAAGCTTAGGGACTGATGACCTTAGCAGTTACGTCCCATAAGAATTCACACACATTAGAACATGTTTTTGAAACCTACAATAGCTACGTTGTGACCGCGCAAATGGAGATATGGGTCTCGAAGTGCTAGTTATTTGTGCCTTACCATGGAGCAATGACCTATAAATGTCTCTTAAGAGACCTTTGGAGAAAAGAGAACCACTTGTATGAATATCAAGAGCTCAGATGGAAACCCAGTTCTAAGCAAAGAAGGGAAAGCAGAAAGGTGGAAGGAGTATATAGAGGGACTATACAAGGGCGATGTACTTGAGGGCAATGTTATAGAAAGGGAAGAGGATGTAGATAAAAATGAAATGGGAGATATAATACTGCGTGAAGAATTTGATAGAGCACTGAAGGACCTAAGTCGAAACAAGGCCCCAGGAGCAGACAACATTCCATTAGAACTACTGACAGCCTTGGGAGAGCTAGTCCTGACAATACTCTACCATCTGGTGAGCAAAATGTGTGAGACAGGCGAAATACCCTCAGACTTCAAAAAGAACATAATAATTCCAATCCCAAAGAAAGCAGGCGCTGATAGATGTGAAAATTACCGAACTGTCAGTTTAAAAAGTCACGGCTGCAAAATACTAATGCGAATTCTTTACAGACGAATGAAAAAACTGGTAGAAGCCGGCCTCGGGGAAGATCAGTTTGGATTCCGTAGAAATATGGGAACACGTGAGGCAATACTGACCCTACGACTTATCTTAGAAGCTAGATTAAGAAAAGGCAAACCTATGTTTCTAGCATTTGTAGACTTGGAGAAAGCTTTTGACAATGTTGACTGGAATACTCTCTTTCAAATTCTGAAGGTGACAGGCGTAAAATACGGGGAGCGAAAGGCTATTTACAATTTGTACAGAAACAAGATGGCAGTTATAAGAGTCGAGGGACATGAAAGGGAAAGGGAAGGGAGTGAGACAGGGGTGTAGCCTCTCCCCGATGTTATTCAATCTGTATATTGAGCAAGCAGTGAAGGAAACAAAAGAAAAATTTGGAGTAGGTATTAAAATCCATGGAAAAGAAATAAAAACTTTGAGGTTTGCCGATGACATGGTAATTCTGTCAGAGACAGCAAAGGACTCGGAAGAGCAGTTGAACGGAATGGACAGTGTCTTGGAAGGAGGATATAAGATGAACATCAACAAAAGCAAAACGAGGATAATGGAACGTAGTCGAATTAAGTCGTGTGATGCTGAGGGAATTATATTAGGAAATGAGATGCTTAAAGTAGTAAAGGAGTTTTGGTATTTGGGGAGAAAAATAACTGATGATGGTCGAAGTAGAGAGGATATAAAATGTAGACTGGTAATGGCAAGGAAAGAGTTTCTGAAGAAGAGAAATTTGTTAACATCGAGTATAGATTTAAGTGAAACTTCCTGGCAGATTAAAACTGTGTGCCCGACCGAGACTCGAACTCGGAACCGTTGCCTTTCGCGGGCAAGTTCTCTACCATCTGAGCTACCGAAGCACGACTCACGCCCGGTGGTCACAGCTTCACTTCTGCCAGTATCTCGTCTCCAACCTTCCAAACTTTACAGAAGCTCTCCTGCGAACCTTGCAGAACTAGCACTCCTGAAAGAAAGGATACTGCGGAGGCATGGTTTAGCCACAGCCTGGGGTATGTTTCCAGAATGAGATTAAGATACTGGCAGAAGTGAAGCTGTGAGCACCGGGCGTGAGTCGTGCTTCGGTAACTCAGATGGTAGAGCACTTGTCCGCGAAAGGCAAAGGTCCCGAATTCGAGTCTCGGTCGGGCACACAGTTTTAATCTGCCAGGAAGTATCATATCAGCGCACACTCCGCTGCAGAGTGGAAATCTCATTCTGGATAGATTTAAGTGTCAGGAAGTCGTTTCTGAAAGTATTTATATGGAGTGTAGCCATGTATGGAAGTGAGTCGTGGACGATAAATAGTTTGGACAAGAAGAGAATGGTAGCTTTTGAAATGTGGTGCTACAGAAGAATGCTGAAGATTAAATGGGTAGATCACATAACTAATGAGAAGGTATTGAATAGGATTGGGGAGAAGAGGAGTTTGTGGCACAACTTGACAAGAAGAAGGGATCGTTTGACAGGACATGTTCTGAGGCATCAAGGGACCACCAATTTAGTATTGGAGGGCAGCGTGGAGAGTAAAAATAGTAGAGGGAGACCAGGAGATGAATACACTAAACAGATTCAGAAGGATGTAGGCTGAAGTACGTATTGGGAGATGAAGAAGCTTGCACAGGATAGGGTAGCATTGAGAGCTGCATCAAACCAGTCTCAGGACTGAAGACCACAACAACAAGAAGAATACCTTGACCACAATCCGAAGCAAAGCGTCTTGAGAGGTTGCTGCCAACAGAGGAGTTATTACGCAATGCCATTAATGGGGACATCCCGAGAAACATCTGGTTGTCTCATCTCTTCCCGAACAGGACGCGCTAGTGTAATCCGCAGATCGCATTTCAGACTGCACTGGTAGCAACTGCTGGCTCACAGTGAGAGTCTGTTATTGCAAAACTACAGGTGCAGATCGCGGAGCTTACTGCGCATGTTGCTGCCCTACAAGCACGGCATTCCAGTCGCCGAACCCATCGACACCGGTTACCGAGGAGTCACAGCGTATCGCCTTCGTCAACTAAACTTTTCTGATACCACAGGTAGTTTGGTTCTCAAGCACAGAAATTCAGCCCTTCATGTGAAATGGGATATGAAGTAGGAAGTCAGTAATGACGACGACTGGCTTTCTGAACAGCAGCCGTCACCAACCTCTACACAAAGACTTAGTTCTTGGTCGGCACGGGTGTGTGTACCCGTCCTCCCGTGTTCCTCGCCATAGTAGTGACGACTGTCACCTCTTCACTGCCAGTGGATCTTCGATACAGACATATGGCCGTGTGAGACGCTCACCGAACCTAGGTGTATGCCAAAATTTTAATAGCAGTTTTTCGCAGCAGATGTGAGACATTCTATACTCGGAGATGACTTTGTGTCATTTTATGGCCTTTGACATCGTGGTCTCCTCGATACCTGTCCAGTCAGTGACGTGTAAGATGTGTGGATAATACCACAGCTCAAATGACTCTCCTTATGAAGAACTTCTTAAACAGTTCCCAGAGATAACGTAGCGACTACCTACGCTAGTACCATTACGTCATTCGAAGTGCAGTATATCCTAACACCAGGGCCGCCAACCCACGCTCCACCTTAGACTTGGTGTGTACATATTGTCAGCTACCTGTAGCTCCAGAAGACGTCAGAGAAGGTGAACATGGTCAAACAAGAATTTTCTTTCATGCTTGAGCAAGGAATATGCTGACCATCAAGCAGCAGATGGAGCTCGCCACTGCACGTTGTTTACAAAAAGAATAATGAATGGCGTGCATGCAGTGACTACCAGGACAATATCTGATCGCCACCCAGTTCCGAATACTGAAGACTTCTTGTACAACATCTACTCAAGCATGTCTTAGAAGTGGCACAAGGGGGTTCCACCCTACGCTGCATTGTCGCTAAATTTATTCAAGCTGGCAGATACAAGATGACGGTCGGATGTGGCAACATCGTAGTAACATCATGGCGGGAATTTCAAATTTTGATGGGAAAATAGGTCAATTGGGCAACCTCCGCTGACGTAACCCCCTCCCCTGCCTTCCCCTCCCCACCCCTCTATCCCTCCCCTCCTCTCCCTCATCTGGAAATTGGCACAGAAAGGACTCAGTCCATGCTAGGCTCCCAGATGGGACGGTCATAATTCTTTATTTTGTATGCATCCCTCCGCTCCCCTCCCCTTCCTCATCTGGAAATTGACGGGATAAGGACTCAGTTTCTGCTGGGCTGCCAGATACGATAGATGTAAGTCTTTATTTTGTTTTTTAAACAATTTGAACGTGATTTTCACTCTGCAGCGGAGTGTGCGCTGATATGAAACTTCCTGGCAGATTAGAACTGTGTGCCGGACCGAGACTCGAACTCGGGACCTTTGCCTTTCGCGGGCAAGTGCTCTACCAACTGAGCTACCCAAGCACGACTCACGCCCCGTCCTCACAGCTTTACTTCTGCCAGTACCTCGTCTCCTACCTTCCAAACTTTACAGAAGCACTCCTCCGAACCTTGCAGAACTAGGCAAAGGTCCCGAGTTCGAGTCTCGGTCCGGCACACAGTTTAAATCTGCCAGGAAGTTTTAAACAATTTGAGTTGTCATAATCAGAATCTCCATCCAGTGTGTTCACCATGAGGTCTGGAGTCCAACTGACCTAGTTCACAACAGGGCAACCAGAGGGCGCTGTCGGCCCTCCATATCACCTCTCCCATGACGTAATCCAAGATGGCGATCTGGGGAAAAATGCAGGGAAAGGTCTGAGTCTGTGTCTTGCTGCTGGACTGAGGGACAGACGTAATGGTTTACTGTGGTCAGTGGATGAGATGTGTGTGCTGGAAAAAGTGGACTTTAATGGGTATATTAGCTGTAATCATGCAGCTGAGGACTGCGTCTATAGCAATGATATTTGGTGAAGATGAATACGCTTCATCAAATACTGAAGATGCAGCAGGATCGGGCTAAGTTACACGTCACAACTCATGCTGATAAATACTTGTGCTGTAGCTGTAGATCATTCGATGAAAGTCCAGTCAGTCTTCCGGAGTGCAAGAGGCAAGACGTTCATCCCGGTGCGTGTGCTCGCTGCCCGCAGAGACCACACTTCGGCTCGCGGACGACCACGCAATAGCTGCAAGAGTGGCCACGTACTTCCTGTCACGTTCAGAATACCCGCAGCCTTCCTCCTTCTCATCCCCGCCGCACAGATATCCTTTGTCGTTAAGCAAAAAGTGCTTTGGGTGTTATTACATGTGTTGTAAAGCAATGTATGGAATATCGTCACATACATAACTTGAAGATGTCACAGTAACTAAACGTACTACTGCACAAAAAAGGAGAGAGAGAGAGAGAGAGAGAGAGAGAGAGAGAGAGAGAGAGAGAGAGAGCTTTGCAGATGACGTAAGAAGATTTCAACAATTTTCGATGCAATTACACGTTTTATTCCGAGGAATACCACCACTGCACTTGAACATACACTCTGAAAAAGAAAGGTAGCAACACACTTGTGAAACTACCCCTCAGACTCTTCGCGCACCTATGTGGGAAATACCCTTCTCTGAGCACGAGCTGCTTCAGGAGTTACTAAATCCAATTGACTATGTCTCTAAATACACTTTCAAAAAGATCGCTGCATTGTAGGTTGGTTCAATTTTGCAGTGTATACCGCCTCACTAGAACACAGACTTTAAAAAGATCATGGCACACTTGTGAAACCTCTGTCTTTCTCCACTGCTCTGTAATATCTGTATGCACAAACAAATTAGATGAAGTGTTTAACACCTCAACACATTTGCCAATGTTGCTTTAAACAATTTGTTCCAAATACGCTCGCTCACGAAAAACTACACTGTCTTCCCAAGTGCTCGTAAAATGGAACCACATTACTGCAAAATACACAGAAAAGAAATACATGGTTAAAATATATTAGTACAAATACACTGCACTGAAACTCTGAGACGATCCTACTTCATTTAAAGAAAAAAGTTGTTAAATACGCTATCACAGTAGTTTGCTACATGAGGTCCGGTCGTAACTGGTGGACCAAGAAAGTGGCTGAACGTCCGTCAGCGGCAGCAGCTCGCCTCAGAGTGAAGTGCAGATGAGAAGCGGGGTTTTCAGGCCAGATCTAATGATGAGGGGTGGTAATGTATATACATTTATTTCTCGTAACATGATGCTTTCAGTTGTCTGAGACATATTCTTTGCTTTTCTAGGTGCTTCTATGGATGGGGAAGGAGACGTATGGGTATATATGGAGGTCGAGAGCCAGGAACGATCGATTCAGTCTTGTAAGAGTCAGAGTACGAGTTTCAAATTCACTGTGTTTCATATGTAAGTAACTTCAGTGAACTAGAGAATGCGATTGTCTGTTTATATTTCAGTGACTTAACGAAAACGATTTTCAGAACGATTTTCTGTGTGTATAAGTCTCTTAACATTTTCAAGAAATAATTACGTTCAATGTCTTACTGTTGGCGGTAGGTAGCGTCAGTAAGCAAGATAAATTACCCCATGGCGAGGGTGAAATACCAGAGTGGGTACATCACATGGCGGCTGCGGCAGAGGAAGCTGAAAGACAGCGCCATCTTACCTTTTCGACGGAGGATGAGGAGATACTGGGTCGGGTGGGAGAGCTACTTGAAAACCCGACTAAACTGTTCAGTCCTGGGACCCAGAGTGGGAAAAGTGATTGTAATGCAACCATAGTCATTACAGCATATAATTACGAGAAATGTTATTTGTTTACAGCCTATATTCTTTTTAATCTTGAGCGTTGTACTTAATTTTTTCCTTTATTCCTATGTTATAGACGCAACACAGTCGCTTCCAGCGCCACAACAGCTGCACTACTGGCCATTAAAATTGGTACACCACGAAGATGACGTGATACAGACGCGAAATTTAACCGACAGGAAGAAGATGCTGTGATATGCAAATGATTAGGCTTTCAGAGCATTCACACAAGGTTGGCGGCGGTGGCGACACCTACAACGTGCTGACATGAGGAAAGTTTCCAAACGATTTCTCATACACAAACAGCAGCTAACCGGCGTTGCCTGGTGAAACGTTATTGTAATCCCTCGTGTAAGGAGGAGAAATGCGTACCATCACGTTTCCGACTTTGATAAAGGTCGGACTCTAGCCTATCGCGATTGCGGTTTATCGTATCGCGACATTGCTGCTGGCGTTAGTCGAGATCCAATGACTGTTAGCAGAATATGGAATCGGTGGGTTCAGGAGGGTAATACGGAACGCCGTGCTGGATCCCAACGGCCTCGTATCACTACCAGTCGAGATGACCGGCATCTTATCCGCATGGCTGTAACGGATCGTGCGGCCACGTCTCGATCCCTGAGTCAACAGATGGGGACGTTTGCAAGACAATAACCATCTAACCATCTGCACGAACAGTTCGACGACGTTTGCAGCAGCATGGACTATCAGCTCGAAGACCATGCTTGCAGTTACCCTTGACGGTGCGTCACAGACAGGAGCGATGGTGTACTCAACGAAGAACCTGGGTGCACGAATGGCAAAACGTCATTTTTTCGGATGAATCCAGGTTGTGTTTACAGCATCGTGATGGTTCAAAATGGTTCAGATGGCTCTGAGCACTATGGGACTTAACATCTGAGGTCATCAGCCCCCTAGAACTTAGAACTACTTAAACCTAACTAACCTAAAGACATCACACACATCCGTGCCCGAGACAGGATTCGAACCTGCGACATTAGTGGTCGCGCGGTTCCAGACTGAAGCACCTAGAACCGCTTGGCCACACTGGCCGGCCGTGATGGTTGCATCCGTGTTTGGTGACATGGCGGTGAACGCACATGGGAAGCGTGTATTCGTCATGGCCATACTGGCGTATCACCCGGCGTTATGGTATGGGGTGCCATTGGTTACACGTCTCGGTCGCCTCTTATTCCCAATGACGGCACTTTGAACAGTGGACGTTACATTTCAGATGTGTTACGACCCGTGGCTCTACCCTTCATTCGATGCCTGCGAAACCCTACATTTCAGCAGGATAATGCACGACCGCATGTTGCAGGTCCTGTACGGGCCTTTCTGGATACAGAAAATGTTCGACTGCTGCCCTGGCCAGCATGTTCTCCAGATCTCCCACCAATTGAAAACGTCTGGTCAATGGTGGTCGAGCAAATGGCTCGTCACAATACGCCAGTCACTACTCTTGATGAACTGTGGTATCGTGTTGAAGCTGCATGGGCAGCCGTACCTGTACACGCCATCCAAGCTCTATTTGACTTAATGCCCAGGCGTATCAAGGCCGTTATTACGGCCAGAGGTGGTTGTTCTGGGTACTGATTTCTCAGGATCTGTGCACCCACATTGCGCGAAAATGTAATCACATGTCAGTTCTAGCATAATATATTTGTCCAGTGAATACCCGTTTATCATCTGCATTTCTTCTTGTTGTAGCAATTTTAATGGCCAGTAGTGTAGCTGTGGCATGAGAGCCTAGAGCAATGGCTGCAGGGACACGAATGAAACACGCGCCTGAGCAGCATCCAGAGCTACGCAAAGCATCACTGGCGGCTGCACGAGAGACGACAGAATCAACTGCGGCCGTTGTAATGTCTGCCCCCACTCCATCCCGTACCCTCTTGCCGTGCATGAGTGGTTAAGTCGGAAGAAGAAGAAGAAAATCACTAACGATCTCACACACCCCAGCTGGCGGTAGCAAAGGCCCCGGAGTACAGCAGCAGCAACATCGCCGGACACCGTCACCGTAACCACGGTTTTCCCACTGCGGCCACCTCATTCTGCTCCGGTTCTGACTGGTCGCTCTCGCCGGCAACGGAAGGTATGTGTGACTCAGAGCATACCCCTGTGCACCTCGCCGACTTCATCATCGACAGGATGGACATCATCATCCTGTAGTAGTAATATTACTAGCAATAGAAAAAATCCTGTGACTAGCGGAAGTTCCATCTCCCGTCCATTTAGTGAAAGACGTCACGTCTGTGACGCCATAATTCAGATGATTCCAATTTTAACCACTACAAATCTTATGTCGGGGATAATCCTGCGGTTTGGGTGCTCACGGAGAACGCAAATCTTTCATGGGAGGTTGATAAGGTGTACAGCGACATATGCTTTGCGTCAACGTCCAGAAAAGAATTACCACTAGGGTTTCATAGGACAAGTAGAACCAATATTGTCCACGTCGAGGGGGACGTTAATGTTCCAGCAGATGCTCTCTCTCGGGCTGAATTGATATCAAGGGACTACGAGACATTAGCCTTGGTGCAACAATCTGACGACGAGTTCACGATTTATTTCCACGGCCATCCAGTCTGCACATCTTTCGTATCCAAGTGAAGAATGTGCTGATCTACTGTGACGTCTCCACGTCGAGACAATGACCGATGCTTATCGGCAGCAGGCAATTGCATCTCTGTACGACCTGTCTCATCCTGGTCTCCGTACTGCAGCACAAATGGTGAAACGAAGTTTCGTATGGCCTAACATCGATTTGAATCTGTAAGGAATTTTGTCACTAATACATGGTTTGTCAGTGATACAAAATCGTTCACCACGTTAGTGTAACCGTTGGCCCATATGTTCCACCTAACCAGCGATTTGACCGTCTCCACATAGCGCGTGACTGCGTGTGAGATCGCTCTCTAAGTTTTCATCTATTTTTAGTTTTCAGATATATATTTTAACTGTTTTTGTGATAATATTTACTATATAAGTGACTTATTAGTGGTTTCTTCATTCACCTCTGCATTTCGTGTGTTGTGGCCTGATATTTGTGAGTGTTTCGTATCGAGCAACTTAACCTCTTACCCGTGTTTACATTCCGCGCTGACCAGTTGCAGCTGTAGCGGCGCATCGAAAGCTAAGTACTAATTAATTGTTTGTGTATAGTATTTTATTTAGGAACTTTAGTGGTCTTCAACCGGTGTTCTTGGTGTTTTCCGGTGAAATAACTTCAGAAGAAATTTTTGCGAACTGCTTTCAGTTTCGTTACTGTCATTAGACGTTTGATTTTCTTTCTGTGTTAGTATTTTGTTATATTCTCATTTGTTGTTGATTAATACTTTCAATAATAGTAGTTACTTCCCTTGTAGAGCAAGTTTGTGATAATTGTAGTCAGTTTTTAACATCTTCTTATTGTAGTAGCGGAACTTAGATAAAGTTGTTTTCTTGTTTCAATAATTGTAAAATTTTACCATGAGTGAGAAGTGTGGGCTTTGCCGTAGGTTTGTGAGTAGTGGATTGCGGTGTGAGACTTGTTCGAAGTATTTTCACTGGGGGGAATGCAGTGGGGAAGCCAGTGGGCATTCTGGTGAGATCCTCTCCTGGAACTGCAGGTTATGTAGCAAGAGTAAGTTGATAGAGGAGCAGGAGCGTAAGATCTGTGCCCTTCAGGTGCAGTTGAAAAACGCACAGGAGGAGCTAGATAGGATGAGGAGGGAGAAGGGGGTTGGGGAATGGGAGCTGGCTGTTGGCAAGAGATCTGCTAGGAGAAGGAGATTTTCAGATAGTTTTACTATTGGTGTTTGTAATAGATATGACCAACTGTCAGAGTCTAGTGGAGAGGAATCTCTAGTAGCTGTAGATGTAGGAAGTATGCAGCAGACCTCAGCAGTTACGGTGGCTAGGACAGTTGCAAAGTCTAAGAGAAAGAAGAAGGTTCTGCTGTTAGGTAGTTCTCATGGTAGAGGTGTAGGCCAGCAGTTGCAGGAAGTTTTGGGGAGTGAGTACCAGGTCACCAGCATTGTGAAGCCTAATGCAGGATTGGCTCAGGTGACTTTTAACATAGGGGGGTTATGTAGGGATTTTACTAAAGAGGATCAGGTAGTGATTGTGGGTGGGGCTGGTAATAGTATTGATAGGGATGGGAAGTATGACATAGATGGTGACCTGGAAAAGATAGCCACTCAGACTGGCAACACGAATGTGCATTTCGTGGAACTGTTTCAGCGTCACGATCGGCCTCATCTTAATATAGCCGTCAGGCGTAATAACATGAGGCTTGGGGGTGCGCTGATGACAGAAGGCATGAGTCACATTTCAGTGGTGTCGGTGGAGTCTATCAGTAGGACGGGTTTCACTAGACATGGCCTGCACCTCAACAGGTATGGGAAGGGGAGGTTGGCAAAACTTATAGGTGACAGCATAGGTGGGGGTGGTGGGATCACTCATGGGAAAATTCCGGTAGTTGTGGGTGTTAGAGCTGTACCTTTTTTAGATTGAAGTCAGCTGATAGGTATTCCTGCTTAAGGGAAGTCTCTCTAACAAAGAAACCACTTTCTACAAAGCTTGGGTATCCGATTAATGAGGGAATTAGTATATTTCATCAAAATATACAAGGTATTCGAGATAAAGTTAGTGAACTGCTTATAGATGTTGACTCTGAAATTATTGGTATATCTGAACACTTCTTAAATAAGGAGATAATTCAGAGGCTTCCTTTACCAGGATACAGGTTGGCTGGCAGCTTTTCTAGGAGCTCTTTGCGGTGTGGGGGAGTAGCCATGTATGTGAGAAACGGTATCCCATTTGAGTCAATTGATGTTTCAAAGTACTGCACTGAAAAGGTGTTTGAATGTTGTGCAGGTGTGGTTAAATTTAGTGGAGCTAAACTTCTTACTGTTGTTATTTATAGATCCCCAGACTCCGATTTCACAACATTTTTGCTAAAGCTAGAGGAGGTTCTTGGTTCACTTTATAGGAAATACAAAAAGTTTGTTATATGTGGTGACTTCAATATTAATTGTATAAGTGATTGTGCAAGGAAAAGGATGCTGGTAGACCTCCTTAATTCATATAATCTTATGCAAACCGTATTCTTTCCAACGAGAGTGCAAGGGAACAGTAGAACAACCATAGACAATATTTTTGTTCATTCGTCATTATTAGAAGGGCATTCTGTTAGCAAAAAGGTGAATGGCCTTTCAGATCATGATGCACAAATTTTAAGTCTAAAAGATTTTTGTGCTTCAACACATGTTAAATATAGTTACCAACTTTTTAGGAAAGCTGATCCAGTTGCTGTACAGACTTTTGTAAACCTTATCAAGGAACAAGATTGGCAAGATGTTTATAGTGCTGATACAGTAGACGATAAATATAATGCTTTCCTCAAGACTTTTCTCGTGCTCTTTGAAAGTTGCTTTCCGTTAGAACGTTTAAAACAGGGTACTAGCACAAACAGGCAGCCTGGGTGGCTGACTAAAGGGATAAGAATATCTTGTAGAACAAAGTGGCAATTATATCAAAACGTTAGAAACAGTCAAAATCTAAATGCAGCAGCCCATTACAAACAGTATTGTAAGGTGCTTAAAAAAGTTATTAGGAAGGCAAAAAGTATGTGGTATGCAGATAGAATAGCTAAGTCTCAGGATAAAATTAAAACCATATGGTCAGTCGTAAAGGAAGTGGCTGGTCTGCAGAGACAGGTCGAGGATATAGAATCAGTGCGTAGTGGGGATGTCCGTGTTGCTGATAAGTCGCATATATGTACAGTACTTAATAATCACTTTCTGAATATAGCAGGTGAACTAAATAGAAACCTAGTCCCAACAGGGAATCATATAGCGCTCTTAGAAAAAAGTGTTCCGAGACTGTTACCTGAAATGCTCCTCCATGATACCGACAAGAGGGAGATTGAGTTAATAATTAAATCACTAAAGACCAAGAACTCTCATGGATATGACGGGGTATCTAGCAGAATACTGAAGTATTGTTCCACGTATATTAGCTCAGTACTTAGCCATATCTGTAACTTTTCCTTTAGCAGTGGTCGGTTTCCTGACCGATTAAAGTACTCGGTAGTGAAGCCACTTTATAAAAAGGGAGACAGGGATAATGTTGACAATTATAGACCTATTTCTATGCCATCGGTGTTTGCTAAAGTTATCGAGAGGCTTGTATATACAAGGTTACTGCAGCATTTAAATTCACATAATTTGCTGTCAAATGTACAGTTTGGTTTTAGAAATGGCTTAACAACTGAAAATGCTATATTCTCTTTTCTCTGTGAGGTTTTGGACGGATTAAATAAAAGGTTGAGAACGTTAGGTGTTTTCTTTGATTTAACGAAGGCTTTTGACTGTGTTGACCACAAAATATTACTGCAGAAGTTGGAACATTATGGAGTAAGGGGAGTAGCTTACAATTGGTTCGCCTCCTACTTTAAGAACAGAAAGCAGAAGGTAATCCTCCGCAATATTGAGAGTGGTAATGATGTTCAGTCCCAATGGGGCACTGTTAAATGGGGCGTTCCCCAAGGGTCGGTGCTGGGGCCACTGCTGTTCCTTATTTATGTAAATGATATGCCTTCTTGTATTACAGGTGATTCAAAAATATTTCTGTTTGCTGATGACACCACCTTGGTAGTGAAGGATCTTGTGTGTAATATTGAAACATTATCAAATAATGTAGTTCATGAAGTAAGTTCGTGGCTTGTGGAAAATAATTTGATGCTAAATCACAGTAAGACTCAGTTTTTACAGTTTCTAACCCACAATTCAACAAGAACTGACATTTTAATCAGACAGAATGGGCATGTTATAAGCGAGACGGAACAGTTCAAGTTCCTAGGCGTACGGATAGATAGTAAGCTGTTGTGGAAAGCCCATGTTCAGGATCTTGTTCAGAAACTAAATGCCGCTTTATTTACCATTAGAACAGTATCTGAAATAAGTGACATTTCAACACGAAAAGTAGTATACTTCGCATATTTTCATACGCTTATGTCATATGGTATTATTTTTTGGGGTAATTCTTCTGATTCAAAAAGGGTATTTTTGGCTCAAAAACGGGCTGTTCGAGCTATGTATGGTGTAAGTTCGAAAACCTCTTGTCGACCCCTATTCAATAGTCTGGGAATTTTGACATTGCCCTCACAGTATGTATTTTCTTTAATGTCGTTTGTTGTTAGCAATATTAGCTTATTCCCAAGAGTTAGCAGCTTTCACTCAGTTAATACTAGGCAGAAATCAAATCTGCATGTGGAATGCACTTCCTTGACTCTTGTGCAGAAAGGAGTGCAGTATTCTGCTGCATCCATTTTCAATAAGCTACCACAAGAACTCAAAAATCTTAGCAGTAGCCCAAACACTTTTAAGTCTAAACTGAAGAGTTTCCTCATGGCTCACTCCTTCTATTCTGTCGAGGAGCTCCTGGAAGAGATAAAAAATTAAGCAAATTCCAGTGTTACATTCTTGATTTTCTTTATTTAAACTAACGACTTGTTTCATTTTATGTGTTTCTACAATCGTGTTATAATTTCATGTATTGACTCGTTCCATGACCATGGAGACTTCTCCTAAATGTGGTCCCACGGAACAATAAATAAATAAATAATAAATAAGTACCATTGGACATCTGAGAGATGTACCTACTGTCTCAACGCCATCGACCGATTCACTCGCTGGCTTGAGGTCTTCCCCATGTCTGTGTCCGACATCACCCCTGAAACAGTCGCAACTACTTTCTTTCTCAGATGGAGCGCACTTTTCGGCCTACCATTGCGCATTACCACCGACCAGGACAAGCAGTTCGAATCCTACCTGTTCAAGGCACTCACTGCCCTGTAAGGTACGAAGCGTAACTTGACAACGGCTAATCACTTTGCAGCGATTTGTTTGGTGGGGACCCTACATCGTCAGCCTGAAGTACTCTTTGGTGACACGAGTCCCATCGTTGGAATGAAACGCTACCGATCGTCCTGCTAGACCTCTGCACGACCATCATGGACGATCTGAAAGCAGCTGCAGCTGATCTTGTCTACGGAAACCAATCAGACTGCTGGGTGAAGACTTCGTTAGCAAGCTGCGCTCGCAAATACGGCGACCCCATCCTATCAAAGCAAGGACCCAAGGGACTCGCCGCCCTTTCGTTTTCGCCGAACTGTCGAAGTGCAATCAAGCATTTGTTCGACACGACGCTATCCGCCAACTTCTGCAGCTAGTGTACGATGGGCCGTACCCAGTACTCAGCAGATATTGGAAAATGTTTAAGGTCGATGTCACGGATACCATCAAAGCATCTCCATCGACCGTCTGAAACCCGCCTTTAGCGCTGCCGCCACTAATGCACGCAGATCGCCTGCCACACCCATACCACGTGCGGACAAAACAGAATCTCCCGCCATTCCGCTATCCGTCGACGACAAGCCGCCACGGACATCGAGTGCTACCCCTAATGGCTCCATAGCAGCAAGACCTGTCGTCTTGTCAGGCGATCGGGACCCCACGTCAATCGCCGATATCGTTAGCACATGGGAGGGGGGGAGGGGGGAAGTGAATATAGTGGTTCCGCGTCGATGATGTGTACATGCGCAAGACATGAAGTGTTTACACAGAGCAGTAATATCGCTGACATTCCTTTATTCTTTGCCTTTTCATTATTATTCTGTAACTGATTCTCTCGTAACTTAATTCTCAGATTGTGGCGTACACGCACGTATGCAATTACATGTTGAAAAGTTAATTTGTCGCTAAGTGCAACAAATTAAAGATCAAACAGTTAGCCGGCCGGAGTGACCGAGCGGTTGTAGGCGCTACAGTCTGGAACCGCGCGCCCGCTACGGTCGCAGGTTCGAATCCTGTCTCGGGCATGGATGTGTGTGCTGTCCTTAGGTTAGTTAGGTTTAAGTAGTTCTAAGTTCTAGGGGACTGAAGACCTCAGAAGTTAAGTGCCATAGTGCTCAGAGCCATTTGAACAATTTGAACCATCAAGCAGTTATCATTAAGCTAAGTGCAACAAGTTGTCAAGAGTTTCTGAGTCCTAATCATTGGTTTTGCTTCAGCCTCATGCACTTCTAACTGAGTCCATTAATCAACTTGATGAACAATGGTTCATCCCTTTCTATACCAAACCTCGCCTCCTCTCGGTACTAAGGCTTTCTCTTGCCACTATGGTCCTCTCTGAAACTTGTCGTCATACTCAGATCCTTACCAGAATCTACATGTCGTACCAGGAATTGATTATGTTTTGCCTGGTAGTCCTGCAAGAAAAAGTTCCGCATTTCACTCATCGCAGTGGGTTTGCCGAGTGGCAACCAATCATTCCTATTTGTCACTATTCGTTCTCAAGAATGACGCTTCGACGGCCTCTTCCCTTGCAGACGTAATCCGTTGCAACAATCTCATTCTTGTGAGTTACATACCTCTTTCCCGCATATTTGGGAAGTTCTACAATAGCCTTCAGTCCGTGCTGATCCACAGTGTGATTATGAGCACTATCAAAAAAACATGTCATCATTTACTTTATTAGCTACTTCAGTAATAGTGTTGTACCCAAATTCTACTTCGCAAATCGAGTTTATTATGCAGTGGCCGAGCCGTGTCGCTTAGTAGACCGTGCGGTCCGCCGGCCGCGCCTCGGCATGCCGCTGTACGCGCGCTTCGTACGAAATACAAACCGCCGCGCCAGCAGCGGTCAAGAGCATTGAAACGACACAAAGCCGTCAGTCAACTGACGTGAGGCTACACTGTATCGAGATGGATGGTCAACAGCAGCAGATAGAAGAAAAGGAGGGGCGGCGCGTCCGCACTATTTAAATATGAGTGGGAAATTAATTTCTTTCGCACTGCTGTCTGAAACCATACCAAATGTTTAGTATGTTATCGGAATCTCGTGTATTTGAAAAAGTACTGGATTGAAAGGAACTTTAATACCTGTCACAAAGATCAGTTCGAAAATTTGTCGCAAGAGGAACGTCAGTCAAAGCTTGAAGAACTGAAAGAAAATTTCAAGCAGCATTACAGTGAAGTGTTTCCTATAGTATGACTCTTTATTATTTATAAAGATGATAAATAAAGCTATATTTTATAATCTGACATGTCACTAGCATTGTTCCAGTTATCGAATAACAGATTGTCAGCAACAAGGAACATTTCTTTTCGGTTAATTTTTATATGTTGTTTGCATCAAATCGCATCGCACAGACATAAGAAAAAATTTCAGGAGCGTTATTTTTTGCCGCTTTCTGAAAAGACGTCACAAACTCTCTCTCGGACAGCAAAGTGTCATTAACAGTCATTCTTATTTTTGTGTTTTGATTGATGGGAAAACATATGTCGTAGTTTATCTATGTTTTCAATTAATTAAAATGCAAATATTCCAATACATAAAAATTTATTTTACGACCACATTTCGCTGTCCTTGCTAGCGTCTATGACCGCTTTTCAGAGTAACTGGGGAAAAACGCATCTGAAACCAATCATTTTTGTAATTTTTTATTTGAATTTCAATGAATAAAACAATTAACTATTAAAATGATAAAAGTGTTTTAAAAACTGGATTGTACAAAATTAATAGTAAGGTTTTTTGCCGTGGTAGGAGCAGCAAACAGGTGGGCAAAGTCGCGCCCAAGTTACAAATAATCGCTGAGAAACCTTTTGCGGCTACGAACCTCATGAAGGATTGCCTGGTCGATTCGGGGGCTTGTATTTATCCAGCAGACCTCACGGAAAAAATTGAAAAAAATAGCTCCTTCGTCTCAAACTGTTGCTCGCAGAGTCGAAGATACGGCCTCAGATATGGGATAGCAATTAACGGAGAGAGCGACAAACTTCGTTTCATTTTCTATCGCTCTTGACGAGTCCACGGACGTTGCGAACATATCTCAGCTCGTCATATTCATTCGAGGGGTCGACGACAATCTGCGTGTAACCGAAGAATTTCTCGACCTTATACCATTAAAAGACATAACCACGAGTTTGGAAATTTTTCTAGCCGTGGAAAACGTGTTCGAGTCAACGGGCTTAAAATGGGAACTCGTGACCAGTGTAACAACGGATGGAGTCTCTGCGCTAAGAGGGATACGCACTGGATTCGTGGGTAACGTCAGGTGAGAACAGCTGTAGTCGGCTGGTCCTTATTCGCGACAGTCCATTGTCTGATACAGCAGGAGGTACTTTGTTCGAAGATTGTCAACATAAAAAATGTTAGGGACACGCTTGTTCGAACGGCTAATTATCTTCGCTCGCATGCACTCATACATCGCCAATTTAAGGAATTTCTGGCTGATATCGAAGCGGAATACCCGAGAGTGACCTAACTGGTCATTTAAATACTTTGAGAATTTCACTCCAAGCCGAAAATCACTCTGGTGTTCATTTAGTTCAGACGATTCAAGAATTAAAAAAAAACATCTTATTTTGTGGCTAAAACAGTTGCGCGAGAATTGTGGAAAATTTCCTGCATTAGACAGCGTTAAAGAAGGTGTTGATTTTTCAGATTATGTTCAAATTATTTGCGAATTACAAGACGAGTTTGAAAAAACATTTTCCGAGATAAGTGAGATTCAACCGGCATTAGATATATTTGTTCGCCCGTTTTCCCTTCGGGCAGAGGACGTCTCACAAGTGTTTCAACTAGAGCTGATTGACCTGCAGTGCGATATCCGCCTGAAGGACCGCTTTCTTATGTGTAAAAATGGTTCAAATGGCTCTGAGCACTATGGGACTTAACATCGGATGTCATCAATCCCCTAGAACTTAGAACTACTTAAACCTAACTAACCTAAAGACATCACACACGTCCATGCCCGAGGCAGGATTCGAACCTACGACCTAGCAGTAGCGCGTTTCCGGACTGAAGCACCTCGAACCGCTCGGCAACCCCGATCGGCTCGTATATGTAAAACTTGGGATGACTTTTACAGCTCGTTTCCACGAGAGAAGTATTCTCTTTTGCACAAGCACGCGACCAAAATTCTCTCAGTGTTTGGTTCCACGAATATTTCTCCCTTTTAAGGCTTGCTAAAACTAAGAACCATTCAGTACTTAGCGATAAAAATTTGACTAATTCTTTGAGGTTAGTAGTATCCCGGATATAGTTCCAAACCTAGACAAAATCATTTTCTCGAAAAAGAAAAGCATCTACATCTACATCTACGTGATTACTTATCTGTTCACAATTAAGTGCCTGGCAGAGGGTTCAATGAACCTCCTCCAAGCTGTCTCTCTATCGTTCCACTCTCGAACCGCGCGCGGAAAGAACGAGCACTTAAATTTTTCTTTGCGACCCCTGATTTCTCTTACTTTATGGTGATGATCATTTCTCCCTATGTAGGTGGGTACCAACAGAATGTTTTCGCTATCGGAGGAGAAAAACGAAAAACGCCTTGGCTTTAATGATTGCCACTGCAACTCCAGTATCATGTCTGTGGCACTATCTCCCTTATTTCGCGATAATAAAAAACGAGCCGCCCTTCTTTGAACTGGTTCGATGTCATCCGTCAGTCCCACCTGATACGGATCCCACACCGCATGGCAATACTCCAGAATAGGGCGGACAAGCGTAGTGTATGCAGTCTGTTTACTAGATCTGTTGCACCTTCTAAGTGTTCTGCCAATGAATAGCAGTCTTTGATTTGCTCTACCCACAACATTACCTATGTGATCGTTCCAATTTACGTTACTTGTAACTGTAATCCCTAAGTATTTAGTCGAATTTACAGCCTTCAGATTTGTGTGACTTATCACGTAATAGAAATTTTGCGGATTTCTTTTAGTATTCATGTGAATAACTTCACACTTTTCTTTATTCAGGGTCAATTGCCACTTTTCGCAACATACAAATATCATATCTAAATCATTTGGCAATTCGTTTTGGTCATCTGATAACTTTACAAGTCGGTAAATGACAACATCATCTGCAAATAATCTAAGAGGGCTACTCAGATTGTCTCCTATGTTTTTAACATAGATCAGGAACAACAGAGGGCCTATAACACTTCCTTGGGATTACTTCTGTTTCACTCGATGACTTTCCGTCTTTCTCTAAGAACTGTGACCTTTCTAACAAGAAATCACGAATCAAATCGCACAACTGAGGCGATATTCCATAGGCACACAGTCTGGTTAGAAGACATTTCTGAGGAACGGTGTCGAAAGCCTTCTGGAAATCTAAAAATATGGAATCAATTTGACATCCCCTTTCGATAGCACTCATTACTTCATGAGTAAAGAGCTAGTTGTGTTTCACAAGAACGATGTTTCTTGAATACATGCTGGCTATGTGTCAATAAATCGATTTCTTCGAGGTAATTCATAATGTTCGATCACAGTGTATGTTCCAAAACCCTACTGCAAATCGACGTTAGTGCCTGTAATTCAATGGATTACTCCTATTTCCCTTTTTGGATATTGGTGTGACTTGAGCAACTTCCCAGTCTTTAGGTACGGAATTTCTGTGAGCGAGTGGTTGTATATTATTTGCTAAGTATGGAGCTATTGCATCAGCATACTCTGAAAGTAACCTGACTGGTATAGAATCTGGACCGGAGGCCTTTCCTTTATTAAGTGATTTAAGCTGCTTTGCTGCACCGAGGATATCTACTTCTATGTTTCTCATGATCGCAGTTGTTCTTTATTGGAATTCAGGGTAGCTGCGCGTGGCGCCTTTTCACGGTTCGCGCGGCTCCCCCCCCGTCGGAGGTTCGAGTCCTCCCTCGGGGATGGGTGTGTGTGTGTGTGTGTTGTCCTTACAGTAAGTTAGTTTAAGTTAGATTAAGTAGTGTGTAAGCGTAGGGACCGATGCCCTCAGCAGTTTGATCCCATACGGCCTTACCACAAATTCCCAGTTTGGAATTCAGGAATATTTACTTCGTCTTCTTTGGTGAAGGAGTTTCGGAAAACCGTGTTTAATAACTTTGCTTCAGTGGCGCTGCCATCGGTGACTTTACCGTTGTTATGGAGAAGTGAAGGTATTGATTACATCTTGCCACTGGTATGCTTTATATATGACCAGGATCTGTTTGGGTTCTCTGCCAGATTCCGAGACAGAGTTTCGTTATGGAAATTATTAAAAGCGTCTCTCATTGAAGCATGTGCTGAATTTCAACTTCTGCAAAACTTTGCCAGTCTTGGGGATTTTGTGTTCTTTTCAATTTGGCATGCTTTTTTCTTTGCTTCTGCAACAGCTATCTGACACGTTTTGTGTACCATGGACGATCGGTACCATCACTTATTAATTAATGTGGTATATATCTCTCAATTGTCCGCAGCTCGTGGTCTTGCGGTAGCGTTCTCGCTTCCTGCGCACGGTGTCCCGGGTCAGGGACTTTCCTGCCTTGACATGACTGGGTGTTGTGTCATCTTCATTATCATCATTCATCCCCATTACGGTAGGATGAAGGCGATGCCAAACCACCTCCTCTAGGACCTTACGTAGTCGGCTGTGCGGGTCTCCCGCATCGCCCCCTACGCTTCTCGGAGTATAGGACCTCATCGTCATCATATCTCTCAATTACCGTCGATACAATCTCCTTGAAATCATTCCATATCTTTTCTACGCTTACGTGATCAGGTCGCAAGGAGTGGAGACTGTCTCTTACAAAGGCGTTAAGAGCATTTTTCAAAATGGTTCAAATGGCTCTGAGCACTATGGGACTTACCATCTGAGGTCATCAGTCCCCTAGAACTTAGAACTACTTCAACCTAACTAACCTAAGGACTTCACAGACATCCATCCCCGATGCAGGATTCGAACCTGCCACCGTAGCGGTCGCGCGGTTCCAGACTGAAGCGCCTAGAACCGCTCGGCCACAAAGGCCGGCGAGAGCATTTTTATCAGCTTTTTTTAAATAGATGTACTTTGCATTTCTTTTTTTATGGTTGTGTGTGTGCGTTATTCAGCCTAGCAGCAACTGCCTTGTGGATTCTAATCCCTGTATTCGTCATGATACTCCCTATTTGTCCAGGATTATTTGTTGCTAAAGGGTCAAGTATGCTTTTGCAACCATTTACGCTTCGAGTGGGCTCATGAACTAATTGTTCAAAATAATTTTCTGAGAAAGCATTCAGTACAATTTCGGATGACGTTTGGCGCCTGTCGCCGGCTTTAAACGTATAATTTTTACAAGATTGAAGTCGCCACCTACTACGATTGTATGAGTGGGGTACCTACTTGAAATGAGACTAAAGTATCTTTTGAACTCTTCAGCAACTGTATCTTCTGAGTCGGGGGTCAGTAAAACGATCCATTTAATTATTTAGTGTAAAATGTTAATTGTCTTCTTTAACAATGTTGACTGTAAGGATTAAAGGTCTTTATAACCTTAATTCTACATTTTTAATAAGTTTTCAACCTTGGTCAATTAAAATTATTGCGTACAAAACAGCAAACTAAGGATCCAATATCTAAACTCTGAATAGGGACACAAAAATCTGAAGCACGAAGTACAACAAGAAATATTTACTTGTAACTGCCAACAGTAAGACGAGACTCTACATACCTTACGTAAAACTATTTGTGAAATAGAAAGTTTATGACATTAGTTCATTTAAGAAACTGATATATCTTTCAGAAGACGCCTGCTATACATATGACGAGTGTGGATGTGCAATACTAATAGAATCAATCTGTGGGTCAGAAAACTACTAAGTTGTTCTACGATTCTCGTTTTGGATATTGCCTTCTAAAGCTTTGCATAGCAATTCTGCCACGCGAACACTAATTGTTACCTGAACAGTAAATGGTTTGCTTGCTTCACCGCTCATTGACCACTTTTACAGAGCTGCGCTTCCCGTGTTATTTTGTTTGCGTTGGACCTGACCGCGGGACAGTCCAGCGCAGAGCAGTGCTGTGCTGCCTCCCTAGCTCCGCAGCCATCTCCCTCGCTCCTATGCCGACACTAGCGACACACGGTCGCGGACGGGGGCTGAACTACACTGCCTTGCGCCCGCGGAGCGCTCCCGCGCTAAAATCACTCTACTGTGTGAATCTCCCCATGACATCCGCCTAGTTAAACCTCTGCGCACACGACCTACTTTCAGTACTGTTTACAGTTATCTTACTAGAGGTTAGATGTTGCACATTACTCATTACTAAAGATGGCACTGTTCCGACCTACTCATCCCTATTTTATTCTCTACTCATTCCATTGTTGGAGTAGGATATCGCGTACTCGATTAAGTATTATCGTTGTGAACCGTAGTTGTAAATTTCCTACTGGCTTATAGTTTGTTTCTCGTGATGCTAAGACTACTTCAGACTGAAGTTCCTCACTGGTTACCATATTCTGTACTATCTCCTTTCATTTTATCGTCGTAATACATCCACTCTCTGCCGTAGACTCCTGAGTTATCCCCCGTTATTAAATGGCAGCTATGGTCAGCGTTCTCAAACTCTGACTGTTTATTTAACATTGTTTATCTACACTTAAACGTTTTCTGACTCCGTCACCTCGCCCCTCACTAATGTCTCGCATTGGAACTTTCTCATTAGATATCACTTCTCGTATCTGTCTTAGCTCAAAGTCAGTGTCACTTACGGATCGAACTATAGCAAAGATTTGCTTACCCCTGTCATGAAGCTTCTATCTTGTCCCAACAGTCATCTCCCCCACTCTTTTCTCTGCCTTATCTAATGATCCGTAAATTTCCTCCAGTTTCATTATTTCTTTAGTTTCAATTAGGAATTTGTGTCTCGTCTTCGCCGCCTACGTTTTAGAACTACGTTTCTCAATCTATGAGATGGCTGAGCACGTTCTATTTAAGATTTTATTGTAATACTCAGGGTGGTAAAGAAAAAGGAAAATGCTGAGGACTAATGAACACCCCACCTACGAATCATATTAGCCTGTTAGCCTCATGATCATATGACATAAATACACAATTAAACGCCTCCAAAATTTTTAACGCCGCCCCAAAGCCGGTACCACCATCAAAGTGAAACATCAGAAACAAATACAACAACATAATAAATCCGTTAGAGAAGTGCATGGTTTAAATTAAACGCTCAGGCACTTTGAATTTATTGTTCCTTATTCTATGGTACTTAATAGAAGCATTCTGAAAAGACCACTGAAATCCTTCATCCAACCGATTACAAATCAGCGTCGCTACTTCTTATGTGTTACGCGAACGTTTATCGAGAAAAATTTTCCATTGCTCAAACTCACATGTTTGCACCTTTTAATGAAACAGAATTGAATGCATAGCAGACGATAATAAATAATATGATCCCGGCAAGGAAAGTCAGTCAGTTGGTGAAAGACGCCTTCTTGGAGCCACTGGGATCTCCATCGGATGTTCCTTCGAGAGGCAGATCGCACCTCTAGATTTCAGATGTGGTATTCAAAACTGTCGCGCCACGGAATAATGTGATGGGAAGGGTGGCCCTAGCAAATGAGTACGGGTTGTTGGTGCTTTCAAAAATCATTAATAAACTCGATAAAAGGGAGTTCCTCTATCTGCTGAAACAAAATATCACCCCATTTACATCCCAGTTTACTACAAATCCTCACTGACAACTACTAAATACGAATTCACAGACAAAAAACTATATCGGTAGTAATGACATACGTAGAAAGTGAAATAACTAATCTTTATAGATAATGGGAACCTAATACTTGATTCCACAGTCAAAGACCATGAGGAATATGCACAACTTTGACAAAAGAACGATCACTACGTCCTAATAGTGATTGCCTCGACTTTGGCACAGGACACAGTATATCCAATGCAACTATCTCATCTAACTTGAGGCGCTAATGAGCCTCGATAAAGCATCGATGTTCCGAAACTTAACTCAGTCGAAATCAAGTACCTAGCGAAGGATTGATAACTCTAATTCTGGATCCCCTTAGTTGCACTTTCTCACCATCATATAAGCTCCAAGTACCGCAAGTTGGACTGATATGGGTCCCAGTCGCCGCATTTCTCTCAGAGCTGTCGAACCAGCGTCCCACGGTAGAGTTGAGTCCTCGGCGCACCCAGGGCTGAATCCAGATGCCAAGTGTCTTCTCCGAAACACCGAATCAGAGTGGCGCAGAAGAACTCTGTCCGCTGCTGCTCTCTCTAACGTTCTCCTAAAACTCTCTTTACCAAAGCCAAGACTCCGCCAAATTCTGGTCAACCACACATCTACATTTACGTCTACCTGGCTAGTATGCAAATCATACTTAAGTGCTTGGCGGAAGATTCATCGGACCACGTTCACACTAATCCTCTATTATTCCAGTCTCGAACAGAGCGAGGATAAAAAGAACATCTGTATCTTTCCGTGCGAGCTCTGATTTCCCATATTTTATTGTGATGATCGTTTCTATCTATCTGTCTTGGCGTCAACAAAATATTTTCGCATTCGGAGGAGAAAGCTAGTGATAGAAATTTCGTGAGGAGATCCTGCCACAACGAAAAAGGCCTTTGTTTTAACGATTTCCACCCCAAATCCTCCATCATGCCCTTGACAGTCTCTCCCCTATACCTTGATAATACAAAACATGCTGCCCTTCGTTGAACTTTCTCGATGTACTCCGTTAATCCTATCTGGTAAGGATCTCACACTGCGCTGCACAATTCCAGAAGAGGACAGACAAGTCTATTTTGTAGACCTGTTGCATCATTTAAGTGCTCTGCCAACAAAACCCAGTTTCTGGTTCGTCTTTCCTACAACGTTTTCTATGTGTTCTTTCCAATTCAAGTTTTTCGTAATTGTAATTCTTAGGTATTTAGTTGAATTTACGGCCTTTAGATTTGATTGATTTGTCATGTAATCGAAGTTTAACGGATTCCTTTTAGCACTCATGTGGATGATCTCACATTTTTCATTATTTAGGATCAATTGACAATTTTGGAACCATACAGATATCTTATCTAAATCATTTTTCAACTGATTTTTATCTTCTGATTTACTGTACTTGACAATTAACTGCGAACTAAGACGGTTGCTCAAGTTGTCTATCAAATCATTTATAAAGATAAGGAACAGCAGAGGGCCTATAACTCTACCTTGGGCAACGACAGAATTCACTTCTGTTTAACTCGAAGACTTTCCGTCAATTGCAACAAACTGTACCTCTGTGGCAGGAAATTACGAGTCCAGTAGCATAAATGAGGCGATATATCATAAGCAAACATTTGATTACAAGTTGCTTGTGAGGTACGGCGTCAAAAGCCTTCTGAAGATTCAGAAATGCGGAATAAATCTGAAATCTCTTGTCGGTAGTACTCAAAACTTCGTGTGAATAAAGAGCTAGTTGTGTTTCACAAGAACGATGTTTTCCAAATCCGTGTTGACTGTGTGTCAATAGACCGTTCTCCTCGAGGTAATTTACAATGTTCGAACACAATATACGTCCCAAAATTCTGCTGCATATCGACGTTAATGATGTGGGCTTGTAATTTAGTGGATTACTCCTATTGCCTTTGTTGAATATTAGTGTGCGTTGTGCTGCTTTATAGTCTTTGGGTACGGATCTTATGTCAAGCGAGCGGTTGTATACGATTGTTAAATTTGGGGCTATTACATGAGCATGCACTGAAAGGAACCTAACTGGTATACAGTCTGGACCGGAAGATTTGCTTTTAATCGGTGATTTAAGTTGCTTTACTACGAATTTTGGAATATTTACTTCGTCTTCTTTAGTGAAGGAATTTCGGAGAGCTGTGTTTAACAACTCTTCTTCAGCAGAACTGTTATCGATAGTATTTCCATTGCTACTGCGCAGAGAAGGCACTGATTGAGTCTTGGCGCTAGCATATTTTACATACGATTAGATCTCTTTGGATTTTCTGCCAGGCTTCAAGATAAAGTATCGTTGTGGTAACTACTGTAAGCGTCTTTCATTGGAGACCGAGCTAAATTTCTAGCTTTCGTAGAAAATCGCCAATCTTAGCTATTTTGTGTGCGTGAAAATGTGGGATGCTTTTTTCGTTCTTTCTGCAATAGTGTTCTGTCCTGTTTTGTTTACTACGGAGGATCAGCTCCGTCGTTAATTAATTATTTGTTATAAATCTCTCAATTGTTGCCGATGCTATTTCTCTGAATTCAAGTCACATCTAGTCTACACTTACGTTGTTAATTTAGAAGGCGTGGAGATTATATCTCAGGAAGGCGTCTAGCGAATTCTTATCTGATTTTTTGAATAGATGCATTTTCGTTTATTTTTGGTGGATTTGGGAGTTACGGTATTCAGTCTCGCTACGACAACCCTGTGTTCACTAATATTTGTGTCCGTTTTGATCCTGGTTTTAGCTCAGGATTATTTGTTGCTAAGAGGCCCAGTGTGTTTCCACAGGAGTTTGTGGTTTGAGTGCGTCCGTGCCCTAATTGCTCGAAATAATTTTTACAGAATGGGTTTGGTACAATTTCGGATGATATTTTATGCGTACCTCCGGGATTAGGCATGTATTTTTGCCAACATATCGAGGGTAAATTGAAGTCAATATCAGCTATAGCCGTATGAGTCGGGTATGTGTTTGAAATTAGCCTCAGATTTTCTTTGAACCTTTCAGCTATTGTATCATCTGAGTTGGGAGGTCGGTAAAAGGATCCAATGATTATTTTATTGTGTCATAAAAATGGTTCAAATGGCTCTGACCACTATGGGACTTAACTTCTGAGGTCATCAGTCCCCTAGAACTTAGAACTACTTAAACCTAACTAACCTAAGGACATCACACACATCCATGCCCGAGGCAGGATACGAACCTGCGACCGTAGCGGTAGGGCGGCTCCAGACTGTAGTGCCTAGAACCGCTCGGCCACTCTGGCCGGCATTGTGTCATAGAATGAAGTCTTTCACGGCAGGTGTTTTCGTCACTTTACACTTCTGGGCTGAGATGCCGTGATCCATACATAAAGCTCTCCCTTGACGTTTCGCCTTCGACTGCGGAGGGCCGCTTGTCCTCGGAGGATGCCTTCCGCAGTCGAAGGCGAAACGTCAAGGGAGAACTTTATGTATCGACCACGGCATCTCAACCCTGAAGTGTTAAGTATTTTATTGTGGTTGTCAGAAATGAAATCTAGCCATATTAACTCAGAGGAACTATTTACTTCAATTTCGTTACAAGATAAACTATCTCTAATAGCAACAATGACGTCACCGCTAACTGTATTTAGTCTATCCATTCCGAAAACCGTTATGTCCTTCGCAAAAATGCCGACTGAACATATTTTCAGCTTTAGCCAGCTTTCAGTGCATATTACGATTTGAGCATAAGTGCTTCCCATTAGTACTCTCCTATGACACTTTAGAACGATTATACCGATGGTTCGTACATCTACCATCTTCCTATGTTCGACGTGCACCCTTCGAGACTAAAGCCGTTTTTGTGTTCCTCCGAGACAATCCAACCTAAGAAAACCACCTAGTCTACGCCGCACAGCCCCCGTGACACGTGTAGCTGCCCCCAGCATGTGATGGACTCTTGACCTATTTAGGTGAATCCGAAAACCGACCACCCTACGGTCCAAGTTGAGGAATCTGCAGGCTACACGGTTGCAGAACCATCTGAGGCTCTGACTGAGATCCTCCACTAGGCTTGGTACCAGAGGTCCTGTCGACTATGCTGCAAACTGTGAGCTCTGCTTTCATTTCGCAAGCAACACTGGCAGCCCTTAGAACTTCAGATAGCTGCTCGAAACCAGAGAGAATCTCTACTGATGCAAAGTAGCACATATCATTGGTACCGACATGAGCCACCACCAGCAGTTGTCTGCACCTGGTGCTCTTTATGGCACCTACGTAGAAGGACCCATTCCACGTTTGGAATGACTCCATCCGATATGTACACACACTGGCTTTCTTACCCTCCTTGGGAACCATGTCCCTACCGGTCCCCATAACGTGCCTAGCACTGGAGCTCCCAGTTAACAATAAACCCACCCTCTGTCACTGCCTGGATCTCGATGGCTGAGAGGTTTCCTCTGAAACAGAGCAAGCGACTGGATCTGGGTGAGAGATATTTTCAGACACAGATAGCACCTGGAACCTGTTTGTCAGACTAACCGCGGAGACATTACGTTCATCCACTTGGGTAATAGTTCGCAGCCTGCTAAGCCCCTAGATGGCCTCCCACTCAACCACAGGTGAGGGGCCAGCCTCAGTGCGAGCAGCTGGCCACCATTGTGGACCGATTTATGGACTACTGGGTCATGCTGGAGGTCCGTTGGATGCCCACGGCCGGTCTGTGACGCCCATCCACAGAAGCCTCAAGCTGTGTAACCGAAGGCAACAGTGCCTCGAGCTGTGAGCGAAGTGTCACAAACTTACCTCACATCCATACGCAGCAAACCAGTCCCTATCAATATTAAAGACGGTGGGAAAGTACACTACACAGATAAACAAACGACTATCCGCATGCACTGCGAAGCTCTACAGCAGACACTGACGAAAACGCAAGAACTGTGTATAGTAAATTGGATTACGACAGAGAGATTCAGAAAATAAACTACTAAATCACACAGGTGAGACCATTTA
Source organism: Schistocerca piceifrons (assembly GCF_021461385.2). Taxonomy (NCBI): domain Eukaryota; kingdom Metazoa; phylum Arthropoda; class Insecta; order Orthoptera; family Acrididae; genus Schistocerca; species Schistocerca piceifrons. Next base: position 334,856,722 of record NC_060149.1, read on the forward strand.
ATTCGCTGCTGGTTAGGAACTCGTAAAAAGTCACAAAATCGGCTACTTTCCCGTTTCTGGTGTTGCTCGCCGTCGGCTCCTCTGTGACTCAATAATGTTCGTAAGAAAACTGATAAAACTCTCCTCATAGGGAAAAGTCTACGTGGCAGCCAGTGGTCTGTGTCTACGAGAGAACAGTTCCTAGAAGGCACCATATTCCCACTCTTCACAAATGTAAAAAAATTATCCAATCTGAGATCCTCTCACGCCTCTAATTCTTCGAAGGCGGCCTTCTGTCTCCTACTCACTGGTAACTTTCTATGACCAGCGAATGGAGTTCCATCACATGCATTCCACAGCTAGAGAGGACGTTCTCCCTGCGAGGGCCCCACGGCCGGTTGCGGCACGAAAATGAACTCCGCTATTTCTTATCCCACAAAAAACCAACTAACTTTAACTTCAGGTGGTTACTTTCAAAAAAATGGTTCAAATTGCTCTGAGCACCATGGGACTTAACTTCTGAGGTTATCAGTCCCCTCGAACTTAGAACTACTTAAACCTAACTAACCTAAGGACATCACACACACCAATGCCCGAGGCAGGATTCGAACCTGAGATTTTAGCGGCCGCGCGGTTCCAGACTGTAGCGCCTAGAACCGCTCGGCCACCCCGCCCTGCGGTTACTTTCAAGGTATGAGTTTTATCGTGGCAAACATAATCTATAGACCTGTACCCTGACAACATACTGTAGCTTTGGAATGTAAAAATGGGCTGTTTCCTGAACAGGCCCAAATTTTTCGTCACGGCTCATTATACTGTAAGGTGGAAACGACGCACCCGAATGCTGACCTGACTACCGTATTCAGAGAAGGCAACTGTGACGCCAGGCGGTCGGCGCAAGTCCAACAACAGCGACAAGCCAGCAACCTGCCTCGCTTGTGCCCCAATAACCCACGTTGGCACTCCTTTGACAAGCGGATGTGCGTCCTCTCAGGGACTATCTTGGAGACACTTACTCCGTGTTTCTTTTCTGACAAAATTACGCCTCCCAGACACACACAGCTACAGACATATTCCACATTCAGAAGCTACCCAGAAATGACGGCAAATAAAAACGGGAAATGACGGCTTAATCATCGCAGTCACTGAGGTGCGACACAATCTGAATTGAATATTTTACTCGATACCCTAGTCAGTGAGTGAAAGAAAGGAAGAAGTATCAAAATGAGACGAGGCAGTCCAGACAGACTGAAGCGTCTCGGTACATAACGGTTTGCCTTACAAGTTTCCACGCACGTTGCAGAGTGGACACGAATTACAAACGAATCATCACAAAATTTCCATCAGTTTCAGATCAACGTACAGTCAACTGCAGACTGAAACTTCATTCTGGGGAATTTCGTCAGAGCCCAAATATCTATTAATGAACTGTTATCTTCAATAAGTGAATGGAAGAGGGTTGCTTTAGTTTAACATTTCGTCAACAGAGAGGTTATTGGAGGAGGAATATATTTTCAACTTAAATTATTTAAGAAAATAGTGGAACTAGTAGATTATGAAATCTTTTCAGATTCGCAGTGTCATATTTTGTATTCAGTGCCAGTGATGTGCACTGTCTGAAAGTGTGTGTCTAAAGCCCTCACATAAATTTCTATTCTTATAAGCGATAATGTGATGATGTGTAGTAGGAAAAACGTTATTCACTTGTAAAAACCAGTTTATGAAAAGCGCATCTGCTAAATATTCAAGTACATCAAAACTTCCAGAAACTGTAAATGTGGTAAATGAAAAGCTACTGAAAACAAATGAAGCACCACTGCTCTTTTATCTTCTTCCAATGAAATTATCTCTTGTTCTGAGCCTCTCAAGTTGAGCAAACGTAAGATGTGTAAGCAGATACTGTTTGTTGGATAAATGTTATTTGTATCTTTATATTATGTCGATTCTGTCATAAATCCAAGCCAGTATCTTGTATTCAGCAATTTAAGTTGTAATTTATATATGTTTCAGGGAAAAGCAGGCAAGGTACGTGACGCATTCTTCAGACACAAACGACTGGACACAGCTGGTGTTTTTCCATTAATTACTTTTCAGAAATGCCTGAACACCCTGAGATACTTTACATGATCTTTTCTCGGCAGCATGCAGTATTTTGCAATTAAAAATTTCGCGGATCTGATCAGTTTCCACTTCCGAACAAAGACGTCTGTCGGCCTGCTCAGTGGCGTAAGGCGATCTATGAATAAAAAACACGACGGTGGACTTCTATAGGATAAATTGTTATACGAAATCAGGGGCCATTCCTGTGATGCACTACATTGTGCAGATCTTAGTAAAATTATCCATTCTCAATGTAGAATGCCTCCATATCACGCACCTTCGAGCGACCTTTAACTTTTATCTCTCATTGCTCGACGGGAGGTAACGTCAAGTCCAGAGCCCAAAGTGTGTTCACAAAAAATTCTAAATTTCCATTATTATTAGTGATTACACTCTGTGTCTTCTGTTTCATGTCTGAAAATTTACTTCGGAACACTTAACCCTATTATCTGGAGGAACAGCGACGAAATGAAACCTGTATTAAGAAAACGAAATAAACATATTTAAAGAACAAATTTTATTGTATGGTAGAAGGACGCAAAAATTCAGCAGTGTGCTTGCAGTTCGTGCCTCACGATCTTTTCCCTTTTCAGTTATCTTACTGAGAAATTCATGACTCAAATTAAATTATTATAAGTTCTGTATCGAAAAACATTGAAATTTGCCAGTCGTATTGTTTTAAAAGATCATGGCCCAGATGCAGCGTCTAGGCAGAGTGTGCAGATGTCGACTGTAGAGGACTTTCTGCTGTTTTACAACATAGAGTCCATCTTCTTTAATGGAACTAAGAAATAATTTTTGCTGTGCATAGGTATAAAATTTGAAAATGGTATCAAACATCAATTAGCTTCAAGTAACATTGATCATTGCGTGATATGATCAAAATTGAAAAGTAGTACCAATGGATCCCGTAAATTAAATGAATATTGAATCTGATGTTGATGAAGGCAGCTATACCAATCCGGCTACAGAGGAAATGAACCCCACCATTTCTCAAACAGTGGCAAACTAGAAGCAGTATCTAGTGAGGAAATTTCCGAAGCAAGTGAAAATGTAGATCGATTCACGATGTTTAGAAAATTGCAATCATGATGAACACGAGTGACCGAGAAATGGGTACGAATTTCAGCACAGGTAAACAAGACCGTGGCAGAACGTGACAAACTGCTTGCTGCGCAAGTCAATACCACTCATGAAGAAAGCGACGAAGAACGTGCCACGCGAATGAACGATCGTGACAAACAGTTAGCCGAGCAGATTAATACGACACGTGCCAAGCGGGATAAGGAGTTAGCCACCTGAATCAATGCCTGTTTCGCAAGCATTCCCACTGAAGTTTCAGAACTGAAGAAAAATTATGGAGGCATATCGGAAGCAGTAAAGAAGTTAACAAACGACGTACATAGAATGCAGGCAGAGCAGGCTATGCTATAAATCGCAGTACAACTATCTCAAAGGGTTGAGAGTTTGGTGCTTTATTCTGAGAAAGTGGTACACGAGCGCTTAGACGCTCAAAGGCATACATTTTCCAATGGCATAGATTTTGCAATGGTTGGAAGCAAAAGACAAACTGGTTAACGGAAAGTTAAATACTGAATGGGAAGATACTGTACAACGACTTAATGCTGAAGCTGCACCCGAATTGGGTGCTGTGGGGATAACCATTCAGAATGAGTTAGCAGATGTAAAACGTGTACTGAAGCATGACATTCCTGAGTGGCACGAACACGTGTCGGCTCAATTTACTAACCGCGAGGTTATGGCGATAAAGGCATCGCCACATGGCAGCCCCCTAGCCCCTCCACCTTATACTCATGAAATTTATGAATCGGGTGATTCCTAACACCGAACTTACCGCAGTGAAACAGGATCACAGTCAGAATATCCGAATGAATCGATGGGGACAGCACCCACCATAACAGTGATACCATTCGAAGAGACTTTGCTACAGCATCGCCAGTTTCAGGTATTTTTATCTGAAAAGAAATCCCCCACAATCTGTTGTCTTTATAAAGTCCTTTGAAAGCGTCCTGCATAAATCTTGGAACAAAAGGCAGAAAATTCAGTTTGTCACAACAACTAGTCAGAGCGAAGGAACCCTGTGGGCAAGTAATGCTGTCGATAAATACACAACTAATGAACTGTTTGAGAAGGCCTTCCTGAGCAAGTACTGGTCAGGAATTGCTCAGGAACGTCTTCGGAAAGAGGTTAATGATCTAAAAGTTTTCAATGCAAACCAGGGTATCTGAGGAAGTACACAATAAAAACAAAACAAAAGTGTAGAGAAAGAGTTTCACAAATTCCCCAAGTCGATAACATTATTGTATTGCCCAGCTCTAGCCCTAATGCAAGCCGTTATTCGGCTTCGCATTGGTTGATAGAGATGTTGCGATCCTCCTGAAGAATCTCGTGCCGCGCGGGATTAGCCGAGCGGTCAGTGGCGCTGCAGTCATGGACTGTGCGGCTGGTCCCGGTGGAGGTTCGAGTCCTCCCTCGGGCATGAGTGTGTGTGTTTGTCCTTAGGATAATTTGGGTTAAGTAGTGTGTAAGCTTAGGGACTAATGACCTTAGCAGTTAAGTCCCATAAGATTCATAAAAAAAAGAATCTCATGCCAAATTCTGACCATTTCGCTCGTTTTATCACCAAAAGCCCAAGCTGGTTGGTGGATCCTGCCCATAATGCTCCAGATGTTCTCAGCTGGAGAGAGGTCAGTTGACGTTGCTGACAAAGGTAGGGTTTGGCAAGCACGAAGAGAGGCAGTAGAAACTCTTGTCATATGCAGGTGGGCATTACCTTACTGAAATGTAAGCCTATAATAGCTTGCCATGGAGGGCAACAAAACAGTGCATAGAATATTGTCGGCGTACTTCTGTGCTTTACCGGTGCCACAGATTATAACCAAAGAGATCCTGCTCTGAAATGAAATGACACCCCCAATCAGCACTACTAGCTGTATAGCTGTATGGCGGGCGACAGTCGTTTTGCTACCCCTCTGCTGTGTGGGGCTTCTGGAGACACGTCTGTGCTTCTTATAGGGGCTCATATCGTAGCAGAGTTCATCACTGAAGTCCCTGTCAGTCAGATTTCAGGCTAAAGGAGTGTCTAGAGACGCGCCGGACAGTGATGGGGTGCCAACTTAAATGTTACCCTTCAAACAGCCTGACCCTCAGGACTGATGTTCTGTGGTAACATTTTTTTTTTCGTATCAGAACCCTTTCGGTTGTCATCCGCTGCAATTTTACGGAACAGAGATACGTCGACTATATTCTATGCCCCGTTTCGTTGCTCTTCACGGCAAGCCATCCTGGGTTTACATTTCAGCAAGATAATGTCCGCCTGCACAGGGCGAGAGTTTGCGCTGGTTATCTTCGTGCTTACCAAACACTAGGTTAACCAGCAAGGTCGCCGGGTCTTCCCCCAGTTGAGGACAGTTGGAGCATTGTGAGCAGAGCCCTCCAACCAGCTCGGGAGTCTGACGATCTAACGCCCCAAATGGACAGTATTTGGCATGGGAGTAACTACACTCCTGGAAATGGAAAAAAGAACACATTGACACCGGTGTGTCAGACCCACCATACTTGCTCCGGACACTGCGAGAGGGCTGTACAAGCAATGATCACACGCACGGCACAGCGGACACACCAGGAACCGTGGTGTTGGCCGTCGAATGGCGCTAGCTGCGCAGCATTTGTGCACCGCCGCCGTCAGTGTCAGCCAGTTTGCCGTGGCATACGGAGCTCCATCACAGTCTTTAACACTGGTAGCATGCCGCAACAGCGTGGACGTGAACCGTATGTGCAGTTGACGGACTTTGAGCGAGGGCGTATAGTGGGCATGCGGGAGGCCGGGTGGACGTACCGCCGAATTGCTCAACACGTGGGGCGTGAGGTCTCCACAGTACATCGATGTTGTCGCCAGTGGTAGGCGGAAGGTGCACGTGCCCGTCGACCTGGGACCGGACCGCAGCGACGCACGGATGCACGCCAAGACCGTAGGATCCTACGCAGTGCCGTAGGGGACCGCACCGCCACTTCCCAGTAAATTAGGGACACTGTTGCTCCTGGGGTATCGGCGAGGACCATTCGCAACCGTCTCCATGAAGCTGGGCTACGGTCCCGCACACCGTTAGGCCGTCTTCCTCTCACGCCCCAACATCGTGCAGCCCGCCTCCAGTGGTGTCGCGACAGGCGTGAATGGAGGGACGAATGGAGACGTGTCGTCTTCAGCGATGAGAGTCGCTTCCTTCTTGGTGCCAATGATGGTCGTATGCGTGTTTGGCGCCGTGCAGGTGAGCGCCACAATCAGGACTGCATACGACCGAGGCACACAGGGCCAACACCCGGCATCATGGTGTGGGGAGCGATCTCCTACACTGGCCGTACACCACTGGTGATCGTCGAGGGGACACTGAATAGTGCACGGTACATCCAAACCGTCATCGAACCCATCGTTCTACCATTCCTAGACCGGCAAGGGAACTTGCTGTTCCAACAGGACAATGCACGTCCGCATGTATCCCGTGCCACCCAACGTGCTCTAGAAGGTGTAAGTCAACTACCCTGGCCCGCAAGATCTCCGGATCTGTCCCCCATTGAGCATGTTTGGGACTGGATGAAGCGTCGTCTCACGCGGTCTGCACGTCCAGCACGAACGCTGGTCCAACTGAGGCGCCAGGTGGAAATGGCATGGCAAGCCGTTCCACAGGACTACATCCAGCATCTCTACGATTGTCTCCATGGGAGAATAGCAGCCTGCATTGCTGCGAAAGGTGGATATACACTGTTCTAGTGCCGACATTGTGGATGCTCTGTTGCCTGTGTCTATGTGCCTGTGGTTCTGTCAGTGTGATCATGTGATGTATCTGACCCCAGGAATGTGTCAATAAAGTTTCCCCTTTCTGGGACAATGAATTCACGGTGTTCGTATTTCAATTTCCAGGAGTGTAATTGCATTAGAGCCAGATGTGGACCAACGCATTATGGACTTGCTCAATTTGTGAAGTTATTTATTTTGAAACAATCACGTAGTTTTTCTGAAACTCTAATTAGTTCTTTGTCTGTACATGTGTGTGAATAGACCGAGTTCTGTCCCAATCGGATAAGTTCTTCGTGGTGCCCCGTTTTTTTGTTTTTGTATTTTTTTTTTTTTGTCTTAGAGTGTACTTTGACCGCAACATTAATGAGACGCGGTACTGAAACAATCTTTTGCGGATTTTAAATAATAAATTGTCTATTAACATCCGCGAGAAGCTAATCACGATAACAGACAATATCTTGGAATACACTCTCTCCAGCCTAGATTTCAGCGATTTAATGCACTAATATTTTAAATCTGCAAATGGCAACGGTGGTACTCAGTCTGTCAATCCCGGCTCGCATACCAACAATCACGGGCATGAGAAAGGACGCTGTGACAGTGGCACGGCACCCCTCCCCGCGGCACCGAATGAAAACAATCAAGTGAAGAGGCAGCAGTCGGCGTCCAAGGAACGACAGCAGGGATTTAACCCAGGGTACAATATAAACTGTATTGAGACCCTACAGAAGCAGTGGTATTTGAATTTCGGAAACCAGTGGCATCACAATAACAGAAATCAACGACCACTTCGAAATTCTAAGTTTGATAACAGGCAGCGACCATTGCCGGGCCTCGACCAAATTAGTCACCGTCTCAAAACTTTGGCAACAGACACGTGACCAATATGGAATCTCCTCTTAATTGCCCGTGACCTGAGAGTCATGCCGTTCGTATTATCAAACTATATGCGACTTCATCGTGCTTCCTGATGACAGTCGCGGAATGGGAAGGGGACACCAGTACCACCAAGGAGCTATGTATGTTGTGGTACAATGACGCCATAGACATAAGGAAAGAGCCCTGTGACGACTCTGAATTGTGTAGGAGACCTGCATAAGAACTTGTCCTGGCGGCAGTTAATGCGGTTGTGGGAGAAATACCGGCCGTCGTTATACTCGATACGTATTGCTGGTAGTTTCTTTGATATGAATACTAATACTATGAAAGTACCCACTATACCAGTACAGAATTGTTTGGTGTCTAGTGGTACTGGTTTCGAAGCCAGAGGGTAAATAAGCAAGTGCCAAATGGAATTTGAAAACAGTGCTGTTAGTAGCACGATTCTCGTTGTGATGGGCTTAAGTGTCAGTTCTTTATTGGGCAAGGAGTTCTTGCTAGGAATGAACGCAAATTCGACTTTCTGAGTGGGCAGTGCCATTTAATAATCGATTACAGAGAGGCTGCCTTAAACTGAATTAAGACACAGGTAAATTTTGTCGGGGTGTTAAAGTAAGAATCATACGATTTCAGGTGTTGTACACGCACAATCACGATATCATACTAGTACCACATCTGTTTTGTCGAATTGTGAAGATCTGATGTGTGACCATACCCACATATACAAGATAGCTGCAGTTTCTCAGAAGAGCTGGCACTCGAATTAACAAAATTATTGAGACGATGTGCATAAGTTTTCTCCAGTAAACGTGGAGTGATGAAGTGGTATCGGTATCATATGGATGTGGTCCCACGCAAAACGTACTGCCAGCCATCGTATTCCACCCCACGGGCTAGAAGGAAGGCCATGATGCACGAAATTCAAAGGATAATACCACCAGATAGATGTACGATGGAGATTTTGTGCATAGTACAAGGGGACTTATTTGTAAATATTTTTGTGGTCGTTTATTTTATTTATATGTCTTACAGACTATGAGTATATGGTATCATACGTCATGTTTGCTGATTGAATGTGATAAATACTGCTGATTGTAATTGAATTAACACTATGTTAACGATTTTCCTCTGTGTTTTATATAATAGTAAGTATTCCTAAAAGTTTCAAACCTAATTGAGCGGAAAGTAAATAAGTCATAACTGACAAAAGAGAATCCAGATTTAGTTGGTACATTTAAAATTATATGCATCTGACCCGAGGATGGACAGTCTGTTTATCATGAACAGATCATCAGTAAATATTTGTATAAATGCTAAATGAGAACAGACATTTGTTTCTTAGCTCCTGTGAAAAACAGTTCTCTTGTATGAGCGATACTGGTGATAACCGTAAACTTCAGTTTTGCATGCTGCAATGATGTGATCGGTAGTGACTTCATTATATGCAGAACACTGTATTAGTGGCACTCCGTGAGGTTATGTACATCTGTGTATAGTATAGGCTATATATATTCTGTACATATTTGAACAGTGGGACTAAAAAATACATAGAAACCTACTCATCCGCATGAAACGTAATATACAGATAATAAGAAACCAATCCACTAAATTTAAGTAAGGCAGCTGTTTGCAAGAAATACAAGAAATATTTTAACATATCGTTAAGTAAGAAGTGTGCCATGTATCCTTTGGCTAGAGAATAACAGAAGCAAATAATTTTCGTCACCTGTTGTACAGGAAAATTTTCATTTTCATAGTATACAGGTGGCAGAATATCATATTGATGTAATATGAGGAGTGAATCGCTCAATGAGTGTTTCATACCAATTTCGAGTCCTTGCTCTCTTCCGCGATGGGAGTTTTTTTAATGGTTCAAATGGCTCTGAGCACTATGGGACTCAACTGCTGTGGTCATCAGTCCCCTAGAACTTAGAACTAATTAAACCTAACTAACCTAAGGACATCACACACATTCATGCCCGAGGCAAGATTCGAACCTGAGACCGTAGCAGCAGCGCGGCTCCGGACCGGACCGCCTAGAACCGCACGACCACCGCGGCCGGCTAGTTTTTTTTTTTTTGTTAATGGTGTGGGTTTGCTTGTCTTACACAATCCAAGCAGGTGTATGTAACGATTCATCGTGTGCGAGAGTAAAACATTCATATCCCGAGTACTGCTCCACGTATAGGAAAAACTGGGGTCCCTTGTAAACATCGGATCATTGAGTTCCATATGAGAACTGCCGCCAAAAAGGATTAAAGAAAAATTTTGTAAAGAACGCAGAAGAGCAGACTATGTAACTTGTGGGATATGGATAATTATTGAAAATATTCTTTGACTAGTTTACGTGAAGCGAATTTTTACGATCTGAGGGACTACTAAATAAAGAGACTTTGTGTACGTTTCTTAGTGAAATAATTAAGCTCAGAACTGTCCATGGACCAGGTGTCCTCTCACTTAAATTTGAAATGATGAAGTGATAAATGGTGGACGCTCATCCGAGTGGAAGGTATTGCGTGAGATATGCAAGCAGACACTTAAAAAGACATCTGTAAGCGCACTACACCTGTGTACTCACCTCTGATGAACTGAAAAGATGTGAAACTGAGAGATGAATCCAATGACACTATGCGTCTGCTGTATATCCTGCAGTTGGTGATACACACCCGCATCCACCTGAAAACTTGACACCGGTTCAAGCTCCGGTTACAAATTAATCACTCAATCAAACGGCGGGTGTCATTAATGCCACGGCAGAGGCTATTGTCACCGTGTATCTCGCACTATAATTCGTGAGTAAACGCATTAAATGTGAATCACGAACCATTACACTGCACTGATATTTAATAGTTGCCAATGATGTATACTGTGTTTTCTAGGGAAAAAAGGTTTCATAGTTTGAAAATCGGAGAAGGACAGTTAAGTCTGTAAATATATTACGTGTACTGCAACACAACAACTCTGTGAATTACTATATTTTCCCTTTAAATTTTGCTGTTACGATGTGTTTTTTCTGTGAAACAATGGTTGTAAATAATTCCACTAATATTTCTCTTATGAAATATTGAAATGTTATACTGATTTCCCACTGGAAACTGAATGAATATTAAACGTAAGCTACTTATATGTAGACACACTGACTTAGTCAGACTTATACGTTGTTGTCAAAGAATATAGTGAAGTTGCAGTTGCATTATCGCTGGATGTGTGAGCGTGCCAACTGAACAGTGCAGAACGGTGTTGAGATGTGAACAGTCGAGCAGAGTCGACTCGCGTACAGAGAACAACAGAGAGAGTAGAAACACGGTGTGTGTGTTGAGACATGGTCTTAAGCCGGCCGGGGTGGCCGAGCGGTTCTAGGCGCTACGCTCTGGAACTGCGCGACCGCTACGGTCGCAGGTTCGAATCCTGCCTCGGGCATGGATGTGTGTGATGTCCTTAGGTTAGTTAGGTTTAATTAGTTCTAAGTTCTAGGGGACTGATGACCTCAGAAGTTAAGTCCCATAGTGCTCAGAGCCATTTGAACCATTTGAACATGGTCTTAAGGCAGCGGTGATAGGCTGTCTAATGGCTCGGCAGAAGTTTGGTGTGGCCAGGCACAGTATAACGTATTAAGTGGGCACGGTACAATCATTGCAAGAGGATTCCAATGAACATGAAAAGTACTGTGGGTCCAATTTCAATTATTGTGAAGTTACGAGAACAGCAGTCTCTGCCACACATTAACAGCGAGCACTGCCTTACACGCACTAAGACGACACAACACATAGTAAAATCTAACCAATTACTTTATTATACTTGTATGAAGCTATCCAGTGGTGTAGTTAATTTTGTGACTGAATAATAGCAAGGTATTTCGAAGTGTTGATTATCACTTCTACCTAAGACGATTTATCAAAGTAGGTTCCATCCTATAAATTATTACTAATACGTATTTTATGTGGTTGACTCTGGATCTCCGTGCCAGATGTCGTTGATGGAGTGCTAAAGCTTGAATCTTCCTCTTTAATTTTCAGGCGGTTTCGTTGTTTTGCTATAGTTGGCGGCAGCACAAGAGTGTTCCGAATTGGAGTCTGATATGTGTGATTGAATTCCTCACTGCTGAAGAAACTCCGCCAATTGAAATCCATCGTCGCTTGGCAAAGGACGTGAACAATGTGAGGCGATGGGTACAGCATTTTCAAGGTGGTGAAAAGCTTGTGCATGACAAGCCACGCCGCGCGGGATTAGCCGAGCGATCTGTGGCGCTGCAGTCATGGATTGTGCGGCTGGTGCCGGCGGAGGTTCGGGTCCTCCCTCGGGCATGGGTGTGTGTGTTTGTCCTTAGGATAATATAGATTAAGTAATGTGTAAGCTTAGGGACTGATGACCTTAGCAGTTAAGTCCCATAAGACTTCACACACATTTGAACATTTTTCTGACAAGCCACGGCCCGGTCGCCCCTGCACAGCTATCATCCCTCACAACGAAGAGCGTTTCGATAAACTCATCCGTGCTTGTCTGCGGATAACGGCCAGAGAATTATGTGCAAAACTGTATGTCGGCTGTAACGCCTTGGAACAAATATTGGAACATCTCCGTTGTCGCAGAGTCTGTGCGAGGTGGGTCCAGCGGCTGCTTACAGAAGAGCAAAAACCTCGTTGAGTGGAAATTTGTCGGGACCTGCTGCACCAATAGGAAGCTGATGATGACAATTTTCTGAATAGCATCTTCACCCGAGATGGGACGTGGTGTCAGCACTACGAGGCGGAATCCAAAAGACAGTCCGTTGATTGGCGACATTGGAATTCTCCGTCAAAGAATAAATTCAAGGCACAGCCGTCTGCAGGCAAAGTGATTTTCACAGTCTTCTGAAATAGCCAGGATGTGGTACTTTTGAATGTCCTAGAGCCTGAAGAAACTGTCAATTCAGGACGCTATAAGACGACACTGACTAAACTGAAAGCCCGAATTTCCAGGGGAAGGCCAGAAAAGAATACCAGCTTTCATCTGCAACAAGTTTTGCAATCACGCAACTCACTGCAGAATTCTTCTGGACTGTCTTACCACATCCACCACCCCGATTTAGCGCCTTCAGACCTCCATCGCTTTGGGCCTGTGGAAGATGAACTACGTGGCTAGAATTTTCAAGACTCGGTTGCTCTTGTAAAAGCTGTAAGGAAGTGGTTAGCCTCAGCTCGTTCCGATTACAAGCGCGGCATGCAGGCTGGGGTCCATCGTTGGCAAAAGTGTATAAAGAATGGTGGTGACTATGTGGAAAAATGACTATCTGTAGCTGAAATATTGCTCTATTTAGGTGTGCGGTTGTGATCTATGTATCTCCTGTAGTTTTCATGAATAAAAACAGGAGGCATTACTTTCTGAACCATACTCGTAGGTGCTACTGGTAGTTGTAGTAAACCCATCACATCTCAAGTGTTGATATAATTTGGCATTAAATATGTGGCATTTGAACATGAAGTTTTAGTGATTTCTCAGTTGAGCACTGAGATATCTGCAGGTATTGATTGTATGATGAGGCATAAGGTAATTATTGATTGTGATGGGAACGTAATGTTTCGTTCAGTGGGAGACGGTAAAGAAACAGTGAACTTTGATGAAATTAGATAAACCGATGAGGAGAGTGATGTAAATTTGAGAGTAATTCCGTTACCAGTGTGTGTAGGTTTGTGTGCAGGAGATGAGGGTTATCGTGTTAGAAATTTGAACAAGTTACATCCATCTGAGGACAAACTAAGAGAAAAAGACGAAAGAATTTCTGGAGTAGCAACAGAACAGAAAAGGAAATTGTACATGATTTTGGTCAACGACAAAGAAGTGTCCACGGATAAACATGGTCTGGTATAAGCCTTCCAATACAACATTACAGCAGTACCACATGAACCATTTTCCGCACTAGCCTATCAAATAGCGCTGGCTGGGAAAGAAGCAGTACAAAAGAAAATAAATCACTTGGAGAAATGGTGAATAACAGAAAAATATAGGAGTCAGTAGAAAAATGATGGCATTTCTTTTCACAGGGAAGAGTATTATCTATACAGGATTATTTCCTTCGGATTAACTCAGACATGACTGTTGTCCTCCAGGTAGGATTTCTGCAGACGACCCTAAAACTTCTTTTACTACTTCTTGATTCTGCCTTCCAGCAGATGACGTCAGCACAGAGTGTATCATAATTAATGGCGTAAATGCATACAGTTGAAAGTACACGATACTAGAAGCAAAAAAGTCTTAGTAAACATAGGGTCGAAAATGCATACCTTAAGAACTATGAGCAATTTTTCATCTACATCTACATCCATACTCCGCAAGCCAGCTGACGGTGCGTGGCGGAGGGTACCTTGAGTAACCCTATCGGTTTCCCTTCTGTTCCAGTCTCGTATTGTTCGTGGAAAGAAAGATTGTCGGTATGCCTCTATGTGGGCTCCAGTCTCTCTGATTTTATCCTCATGGTCTCCTCGCGAGGTATACGTAGGAGGGTGCAATATACTGCTTGACTCCTCGGTGAAAGTATGTTCTCGAAACTTCAACAAAAGCTCGTACCGGGCTACTGAGCGTCTCTCCTGCTGAGTCTTCCACTGGAGTTTATCTATCATCTCCGTAACGTTTTCGCGATTACTAAATGATCCTGTAACGAAGCGCGCTGCTCTCCGTTGCATATTCTCTATCTCTTCTATCAACCCTATCTGGTACGGATCCCACACTGGTGAGCAATATTCAAGCAGTGGGAAAAAAAGTGTACTGTAACCTACTTCCTTTGTTTTCGGATTGCATTTCCTTAGGATACTTCCAATGAATCTCGGTCTGGCATCTGCTTTACCGATGATCAACTTTATATGATCATTCCATTTTAAATCGTTCCTAGTGCCTACTACCAGATAATTTATGGAATTAGCTCCTTCCAGTTGATGACCTGCTATATTGTAGCTAAATGATAAGGGATCTTTCTTTCTATGTATTCGCAGCACATTACACTTGTCTACATTGAGATTCAATCGCCATTTCCTGCACCATGCGTCAATTCGTTGCAGATCCTCCTACATTTCAGTACAATTTTCCATTGTTACAACCTCTCGATATACTGCAGCATCATCCGCAAAAAGCCTCAGTGAACTTCCGATGTTATCCACAAGATCATTTTTGTATATTATGAATAGCAACGTTCCCACGACACTCCGCTTTGGCACACCTGAAATCACTCTTACTTCGGAAGACTTCTTTCCATTGAGAATGACGTTCTGCGTTCTGTTATCTAGGAACTCTTCAATCCAATCACACAATTGGTCTGATAGTCCATATGCTCTTACTTTGTTCATTAAACGACTGTGGGGAACTGTATCGAACGCCTTGCGGATGTCAAGAAACACCGCATCTACCTGGGAACCCGCGTCTATGGCCTTCTGAGTCTCGCGGACGAATAGCACGAGCTGGGTTTCACACGATCGTCTTTTTCGAAACCCATGCTGATTCCTACAGAGTAGATTTCTAATCTCCAGAAAAGTCATTATACACGAACATAATACGTGTTCCAAAAATCTACAACTGATCGACGTTACAGATATAGGTCTATAGTTCTGCAAATCTGTTCGACGTCCCTTCTTGAAAACGGGGATGACATGTGCCCTTTTCCAATCCTTTGGAACTCTACTCTCTTCTAGAGACCTACGGTACACCGCTGAAAGAAGGGGGGCAAGTTCCTTCACGTACTCTGTGTAAAATCGAACTGGTATCCCATCAGGTCCAGCGGCATTTCCTCTATTGAGAGATTTTAATTGGTTTTCTATCCTTCGGTCATCTATTACGATATCTACCATTCTGTCATCTGTACGACAATCTAGAGAAGAAACTACAGAGCAGTCAACTTCTGTGAAACAGCTTTGGAAAAAGACATTTAGTATTTCGGCCTTCAGTTCAAATGGTTCAAATGGTTCAAATGGCTTTGAGCACTATGGGACTTAACATGTGAGGTCATGAGTCTCCTAGAACTTAGAACTACTTAAACCTAACTAACCTAAGGACTTCACACATATCCATGCCTGAGGCAGGATTCGAACCTGCAACCGTAGCAGTAGCGCGGTTTCGGACTGAAGCGCCTAGAACGGCTCGGCCACTGCGGCCGGCTTCAGCCTTTAGTCTGTCATCCTTTGTTTCAGTACCATTTTGGTCACAGAGTGTCTGGACATTTTGTTTTAATCCACCTACCGCTTTGACATAAGACCAAAAGTTCTTAGGATTTTCTGCCAAGTCAGTACATAGAACTTTACTTTCGAATTCATTAAACCCCTCTCGCATAGCCCTCCTCACACTACATTTCGCTTCGCGTAATTTTTGTTTGTCTGCTAGGCTTTGGCTATGTTTATGTTTGCAGTAAAGTTCCCTTTACTTCCGCAGCAGTTTTCGAACTCGGTTGTTGTACCACGGTGGCTCTTTTCCATCTCTTACGATCTTGCTTGGCACATACTCATCTAATGCATATTGTATGATGGTTTTGAACTTTGTCCACTGATCCTATCTGTACTTGAGACAAAACTTTTGTGTTGATCCCTCAAGTACTCTGAAATCTGTTTTTTGTCACTTTTGCTGAACAGAAAAATCTTCCTACCTCTTTTAATATTTCTATTTACGGCTGAAATCGATGCAGTAACCGCTTTATGATCGCTGATTCCCTGTTGTGCGTTAACTGTTTCAAATAGTTCGTGTCCGTTTGTCACCAGAAGGTCTAATATGTTATCACCACCAGTCGGTTCTCTGTTTCGCTGCTCAAGGTAGTTTTCAGATAATGCACTTAAAAAAATTTCACTGGATTCTTCGTCCCTGCCACCCGTTATAAACGTTTGAATTTCCCAGTCTATATCCGGCAAATTAAAATCTCCACCCAGAACTATAATATGGTCGGGAAATGTACTCGCAATATTTTCCAAATTTTCCCTTCAGGTGCTCTACCACAACAGCTGCTGAGCCAGGGGGCCTATAGAGACATCCAATTACCATGTTTGAGCCTGCTTTAACCGTGAACTTCACCCAAATTATTTCACATTTCGGATTTCCGTCAATACTATTGCACTTCTTATCGCTATAAACACGCCTCCCCCTTCACTGTCCAGTCTGTCTCTGCGGTATACATTCCAATCTGAGTTTAGAATTTCATTGCCGTTTACATCTGTTTTCAGCCGACTTTCTGTCCCTAGTACTATGGGGGCATTGTGACCGTTTATTAATGAGAGCAGTTCTGGGATCTTTCTATAGACGCTCCTGCAGTTTACTATCACCACATTAATATTGTTATTCCCTGTTGCATTTGGCCTACTACTACCTTGTTGCGTCTCAGGAGGCGTCTTGTCGGGCCTTGCAAGCAGACAGGGTGAACACTGGCCTTCTTCCCCGACCTTTCCGCTATTTCCCTAAGGCGCTCCATTACCCGCCTAACGTTGGAGCTCCCAATCACTAATAAACCCCTCCCCCCGTCTGCCTGCTCGGACCTTCCTGATGGATCGGCCACATGTCCACTCACAGGCAGAGCGGGCAATGCCACACGGATAGCCTCCACATTGACCTTCCGCCTCGTGCGCCGCAAACGCCGCTGAACGCGCCACTCCCCTTGGGGAGAAGGTGGCCCAACCGCGCCCGGTACTCGCGAAGATGTCTCGACAGCAGGGACCGTAAGTGAAGCATGTAACACCTGGGGTGTACTATGCGACGCACCAGACTCCCCACTGCCGCTACACTCAGAGGCAGCAACCTGAAAACGGCTGACCGCGGCCATCAACACGTTCAGCTGTTCGCGAACAGTGGCCAGCTCCTCCTGCGTCCGTACACAGCAGTCACACATCCTATCCATCCTAAGAAATCAACAATTTACTGTAGAGAGTTAATCAACTTTTAACTAGACTGCTAATTCACTAAAGGCGGCTGATAGCTGACTAAACTGTGGTTGCTTGACACTTTTTGTTGAAAACAATGAAAATAAGCACTACCTGCCTCTGGACTGTATTCAAAACCAACACTAGCACTACTGACACTACAGCTGACTAAAGGGACTCTCTCTGACCGTATTCAAAACAAACACGAAATCTATGGATCACTATTACTAGTATTCGAAAATTAAAGCTTCCTAAAAGCAAAAACACACGGGAGAAGAAGTGACAAGTAAGAAAAGTACAGTTAATACTTAAATTAACGTAGCTCGCTGCACAGCAGATGCGAAGCAGACGGCAGTTACGACGATACGGTGAAACAAATCTCTTCTACTGCAAGTTCTTTGCTTTCCATGTTTTGGGAAGTGGTAGTATGGACCGAAACAAGGGTAAAAGTTCAGTAAACATGTGCTTTAAAATGCATTCCTTAAGAGCTATGAGCTCTCGTTCATCTTTGCTACTTTGAAGCACAACCCTTCTAATGGTCGAGTGCCGCACCTGTAAGATGTGTGATCAAGTTCTGGTGTGGAGGGCCAAGTAAGAACATGTGACATGGTTAGAATCATAACAAGCCAGAAATATATGCTGACCATGCCCTTGGTTACGAATTAGTCGTGACACATGTCGACAGTTGGAAGAGCTACCTTGTAGATTGTGTTTATTTACATCATACCCTCTTCCGTGTGGCCTGCAGGGAAAAGGTACAATAAGAGCCAACAGAATTAGCAAAACTGGTAATGTACAGAAGAGAAAAGATATGGAAAAAAGTGGGACGTTGGAGTTCAGATCTGACAGTTAAGCAAATATATTAGTGGCTCCATGGATTAACAACAACATGGTGACGGTGGCAACACAGTTTATTTCTGTAAACACAGCTCATCCAGTAATGCGACATCACCAGAAAGGACAAACAGCTGT
Source organism: Schistocerca piceifrons (assembly GCF_021461385.2). Lineage (NCBI taxonomy): Eukaryota > Metazoa > Arthropoda > Insecta > Orthoptera > Acrididae > Schistocerca > Schistocerca piceifrons. The sequence continues at coordinate 334,875,328 of NC_060149.1, forward strand.
TCAACAACGAAGAGTCATTTACCACTACAAGTTTATGGATGGAATTTATCGCGCTGACCAAAATATTTCACTGTGTAGAGTGTCTATCAGGCAAAATAAATACTATTTCCCCATTATTGCACATTTTGTCAATGTGGTAGAGCACAGCTCATAACAGCTATGGTGGTAAATTGAACCACATTACATTTTGTCGAACTGTCACTGGAATTTTGGAACTAAACTATTTTCTTGCTATGAAAAAACGAAACCATCTAAAATTATAAAATTTTATTCTAGACATAACGAGTTGGAACATTTTGTCGCACATTTTCCACTACATTCGAGACAAATGAAACAGCTTCACTGTCGACAGTGTCAGAAAAAATCTAAAACACAGTGTAGCGTAGCAGTTCATGTACCTTGTTTCATACTGTTCCATATCAAATTGTAAGACAGTACTGAATCGGTGCTAAAATAGTTACGTTGTGTTAAATGCTTATATTGACAGCTGAAGTCCTTCCAGAAGTATGGGATACTTTTCAAAAACTACGTAAAAAAGTAAAACTATTATATAGATATAATTTTTACTTTAATTGGTTAATTAAAGTTATCGTTAAAAAGGAAACAAAAAAATTCAGTCTTATCTGAGTTAAATATGTCTGTGTCAATTTTTATCCGTGCTTTGGATGATGTGTTAGGAAAAGAGCTGAGTAGCAGAATAACAATCTGTGTTCATGACTGTAGCAACCACTTCATGGGAAGAGTATTGCGAATTATTAAACGAGGTTTTTCAACTGGTGAGGGAAAGTGGAAAGCCTTTGAAAATATAATGTGTAAATTTGTAAGAAATGATTTGAAATCTCAAATAGCTTTTGACTGGTTAAAACAAGAACTTAATAAGAAGCCAAATTTTTCATTCCAAGTACGTATCTTTGCCGTTTTATGTAGGGACAAATTTACGTGAATATGATATCGTGGTTCATAGTTTTCAAGAAATGGAAGTAGAGAGAAACAACGAATATCACCTATAGCGTTCGCTAATAGAACTCTGAAGAAACACAAGCGAAACTGTACTGTGTTGGAGAAAGAAGCATTAGCTATTGTACAAGGTTTTAAGAAATTCCAAGTTCTTTATGAGGGTACAAGGTGGTAGTGAAACCTATCATAAGGCAGTAACATTCTTAAAGAATTGTTATCTGAAGCATGGCAGACTGACGAGAAGGACTTTGCTTACGTAGATGTTCGATTACGAAATTTGTTTCGTAAGAGGTGTCGGCAATTGTTTACCAAACGCTTTGTTGAGGCTGCCATTTGATCCAGGCATATTAGGAAAACTCAGAAGGAATATTCAAAGTGATGTATTTCAAAGAAGTTGAAGGAAGATGGAAAACATATAGTCACATGGATCGATATCACTTCGAGGATAAGTGTTTAAAATTGGTGAAAACTAAATTCGACGTCACGGATGAAGAAGGTGGTAAGTCGAGAAAGTGTTACAAGGTGAACGATAGCGCCCTATATATACGAAATGTTGCCCAGCCAAATATATATCTGAGTTAACTGACTACTGTGGGCCGAAAAAGTGTGTAGATAATTAGCTGAAACAATACCGTTTGTTAATATGACTAGGAAAGTAACTGGGAAGGTGCAAATTTGCGGTATGTGTCAAAAAGTAAAGTGACAAATGTAACTAGCTACGGTCCGTTGCAAAGCACACAATCTAAAGATAACCTTGAAGTCTTGGCCATGACGTTTACAGCCCACCGTCTAATACAACCAGAATGTTCGCATATGTGTTAGTGATATTAGGTAGTTTTTCAAAATTGGAGAAACTATATACTTTACGAAAAGCCACAGCTACAGCATTATTCGGTACATCATTAGACGGCTATTTTATGCAGACTGGAAAACCAAAAGCAGGAGTATCTGACAACGCAGCTCAATTTATATCTAATGTGTGAAATGGTGGGACGAAAGAAGTAGGTGTGGAGGTTAGTCATATGTCAGCATATCACCAGCAAAAAGTAACTCTTCAGATCACTATATGTATAAATTCAGGACACACTACCACAGTAACCATTGTGCGGGGACAAATGTGTGTCTAAAGTAGAAGAGACCATGAACTCGATCTCCCATAAAAGTATACGTTTTAGTCCAGTTGTAATTACGTTGGGTAGAAAATCAAACTTTATACTAGAGGATTTAATTGACGTTTCATCTAGGCAAGATTTAGACATGTGACACAGAAAAGAATTGGTGAGAGAAAACATGAGGAAACATGCTGAGACACAGACTAAGAGACACAGTTTGAGTAGGGAAACAGTGAAGTTTAAGGTTGGTGACGTTGTCATCCTGAAAACTCACTAGAAATCCAGTGAAATAGATAAATTATAACGGAATTATTAAAACTGAGAGCGTTCCTCGGCTTAATTCTTTCTGTTTGGTCTACCCTCAATCAGGCAGAAGATTAGGTGTGTGAAACATAGATTTCAAACATTACCAATGTAGGAATCACTAACACCTGTGCTAAATATAAGAAGCATAAATATCCATTAACTCTGAGCTGGCGTTTCATAAGTGGGTGACGAGTATTTTTGTTAGAATGATAACAGTAAACTGTACCATGTATTTATTTTATAACTTTGGTCCCAGTACAATGATTTTAGATGAGTATAAGTAGATAGTATTGCAAGGAAGTCCCGTTACATAGAATTTTAAATGAGTAGACAGACATTATAAATTTTTATTGATGTTGTGGAATTTGCTTTGTATGTGAATTATGTAAATGCAAATGAACTCAAAACTGTCATCTAAGCTGTAGGTGAAAAAGATACAAAAACAAATATGTGGAAAAGAAGGAAACAGTGTAATTACATACATACATCTTGAATGGGAACGAATATAAAACAGTCTGCCTATGAACATGCTTGGCATTTAGTCAGCAACATCAGAAGTTTGTTGCACTGTCCAGAGTTTTACTTCCTCTTATAGGAAATCAAAAATGTATAAAAGTGTGCATGCTTAAGGGACTGACATTTTCGTTGTTAGCAGAGTTTTACTTCCTCTTATAGGAAATCAAAAATGGATAAAAGTGTAATATAACAGTGTGCATGATTAAGGGACTGACATTTTCGTTGTTGGCGAAAAATAAGTGTTATGAATAATATGTAGCTGGACACAGATTATTCCACTGGTGTGTGATATAAGGTAATAGTTTTGCTACGATAGACTTGATGGTTATCTTACTGTGTACTATTACCTGAAAAGAAAAATACTTGTCTTCTTACTGTGTCTTACGATTTGAATAACTGTAGGTGATAAAGACAATGACCATTTTGAGCAGTGAATGTTTACCAGTCAGCACAATAGAAGTCTATATATATACATAACTATTTCACAGTAGGTGTTTAACAATTTGGAAACCTTGTTCATGTAATTTTCTTAAATGTAATGCCAATTATGTTCTTTATTGCTCGTGGTATACTATACATGGTATCCAAAGTGTTACTCAATTGGACGGCTCCTTGTTGCATCATCTTGTGATGTTGATCAGTAGAACGTGAGGACACTCTTCGTCATCTATATAATCTGCAGTTGATGAGAAACACTCGCACTCACCGGACCTCGTGACACCAGTGTAAGCTACGGTTGTGGACTAGACCCTATTCAAGTGGTGGGTGCCAATAACGCCGCGGCAGAGACCACTGTAAGCGTGTATCTCGCACTCTAAGTTGTGTGTAAATGCGTTACATCCAAATCACGCACCATTGCACTACACTAGTATTTACTACTTGCCAGTGTTGAACACCTGAACACTCAAGTAAATTCTAGGCAGCAAAAGTTTCATGTTCTGGAAATCTGAAAGGACAGTGCAAAATCCAGCAAACATGGCTACAAACTTGCAGCTAGTAAATATATATTTGCTGTTGCGATGTATTTTTTTGCGAAACAGTTTAAATTATTGTACTAATGTACTAATATTTCTCTTATGAAATGTTGAAATGTTGAAATGTTGTACTGATTTCCCAATGGAAAACTGAATTAATTATAAACGTAAGCTACTTTTATGCAGATGCGCTGGCTTAGTCAGGGTTGCACGTTGTTGTAAAAGAGTATGGGGAAGTTACAGTCGCATGCGCTTGTGAGCGTGCCGACAGAACAGCGTGACTGATGTTGAAATGTGAACAGTCGAGTCGAATCGACACGCGTACAGAAAACAGTAGAAAGAGTAGCAACACGGTGTGTGTGTTGAGACATGGTCCTAAGGCAGCGGTGCTAAACTATGTAATGGCTCGGCGGAAGTTTGGTGTGGCCCAGTTTAGTATATCGCAGTAAGCGAGCTCAGTACAATGGATGCAAGAGGATTCCAGCTAACATGAAGAGTATTGTGGGTCCAATTTTATTTACTGCTAAGCTATGAGAAGAACAACCTGTGTCACACGTTGTCAACGAACAGTTCGTTATATGAATTTACGACAACTCAGCACGAAATAAAATCTAAGCAATTAGTTGATTAGCCTTGTATATGGCTAGCCAGTGTCGCAGTTAATCTTGTGACTGAATAATAGCAGGGTATTTTAAAGTGTTGATTATCACTTCTATCTAAGACAATTTATCAAAGTAGGTTCCAGCCTGTAAATTATTACTAACCTGAGAAAAACCTAATGAATGAGAAACAGCGGCCATATTTTTCTATGAAAGAATTAAGTCATATAAAATAAAATAAAACAGCGAGTAACTTTTTGCTAAGCTGAAAAGTTACACTTGTTTGCAAGATAATTATTAATCTGAGTGCCTACATCCAGTAATCTGAACAGTAATTTCAAAAGCAGTGCTTAACAAAGTGAAAATCAATGAAAGCTATTATTTGTGTATATCTTCGACGATAAATAAGTTTTCATTCTACGTATTTGAAATCAGCTGTAGGTGTTTGTTAAGGCTTGAGTAAGTAATGGTTGTAATAACAGTACAAACTGGTTTTTCAGTAACTTCTCAAGATTACCACAGTATGACATTAAAATTGGGTTGGGGGACTTGGAATACTAAAATAGGACAAGAACACCAATGGCAACTCCATATAGGCACGTTCAGCTTACACAGTGGATCAAATGGTAATGGTATAAGTTTCAGCAACTTCGTTTAAGGTAGAAACAAGAAAATAGTCAGTACATCATTTCCCCATAACGACATGCCTCAAGCAACATGGACCTCAACTTGATGAGCTAACTGGGAACAAAATGGACCACGTGTTGCAAGAGAAAAAGCATAAAAAAGGAAGTAAAAGATGTTAGGATAATGAAAGGGGCTGAGATAGAATAAGACCATTATCTTGTGCTAATAAGGATGAAATAATAATTACCAAAACAACATAGTAAGAGCAACAGTGGTAAAATAACCATAAGCGTCGATGCAAGTACGTTAAAAGAAGAGAGGGTGAATAAAACGTTTAAGATTAAGCTTAGAAATAGATTCACAGAGTTAGAGAACGAAAGCAATAGCAATGAAGGTGAAGATATCAATAAAAAAATAGAGTAAGATAACAACAGTTATAAAGGATACAGCACAACAACTCCTAGGAGCTAACAATAACAGCAATATCAAGTGCAAACCATGGTTCAATAAAACATGTAGAAAAGCAGCTCATGACAGGAAAGCTTCCAGATAGGCAGTGATGAACAGTAACAAGTATGGAACCCAAATAAAATCCAGGACAGCCATGGGGGAAATTAAGACAATAATCAGGCGAGAGAAAAGATCATTTATAAATAAATAGCAGGCAGAGGAGGACTATAGCCAGAACAATAGTAAACAGTCTTACAGAACAATGAGAATCTATAGAAAGGAGTACAGAGCTAACCCTGTGATAATGAAGGATGAACATAGAAAACAGATCACTGCAAATGAAGATAACCTATGGAGCTGGAGAAGATACTTGGAAAAACTGCTGAATAACCCGGCAGACACCTACGACAACGAAAACAGGACAGAAAACAACCAAAACGTACAGCCATTAGTTGAAGAACCAACTCTGATGGAGCTGAAGCGGGCAATAAAAAGCCTGATAAATGTGAAGGTTCCAGGCATAGACATCATATTAGCAAAGCTCATCAAAGAAGGGGGGATAAGACATGTGAATGGCTAGCCGAATTGCTAAAAGAGGTATGGAGGAAAGAAGTAATGGCGGAGGGATGGGAAACTGATGCTGTTTGTCCCGTATAAAAGAACGAAGACAAAATGTTGACACAGAACTATAGAGGGATAACTCTACTATGCACGTGCTATAAAATAACATCAAGAATATACTGAACACATTCAACCCATACACTGGAGAAATATTTGACATAGAACAAGCGGGATTCCGGGATTCAGAAGGGGTAAGTCAACAACCGACCAAATATTCATAGTAAGAGATGTTTATAGACTTTAACAAGGCATAATATAGCATAGTGAGAGAGAAGATGTGGAGGATAATGGCGAAGTGTGCGATACTGGACAAGCTGCTAAAGCTAACTGAAATGTGTGTGATGGAATCAAGGCGTAGGGTAGAAGTACAGGGGAGTTCTCAGAAACAATTAAGGTAAAAACAGGAGTGAGACAGAAAGACATTATACCACCAACCCTGTTCAGTTTGGCACTCAACAACACCCTGAGGATAGGAACACAAGAATGTGCAGGAGTCACCATTCGGAAAAAGATAACTGTTCTGGCTTTCACAGATGATATTGTGGTGATAGGAAAGAGCATGGAAGACCAGGAGGAAACGGAAAATGTGCTGCGGTAAGAAGCTAAGAATGTAGGTCTAAGTATAAAATATAGTGAAACGAAGTTCATGGTAATAGGAAGAGACGCTCAGTTAGGACCAAACCATCTAATAATCAAGAACCTAACAATACAGAAGACAGGCACACTCACGTACTTCCGTGTCAACATTAACCAACAAAACCTTATAGAACAAGAAATCGTAACGTGATTTCAAGCCGGAGGAAGATGTGTTTGAGGTAAAGACATAAGATGTAAGTTGCTATCCAGGTAGACAAAATTAAGAATATATCAGATCATCATCGCAAGAGAGACATGGGCCCTGACAAAAAAAAAAAAAAAAAAAAAAAAAATGAAAAACTCATCACTTTTGAAAATAAAGTACTAAGAAAAATATACAAACCAGAGAAGGAGAACACGGTAATAAATGCAGTAACGGACGGAGAAGCCGAGTGGAGGTGACCACTAGGACGGCGAAGAACGAGATGGAAGGATAATACCATGGGAGACACGGAGATACTGGGTCCGGAAGATGAAGATGCAGCTGACAGGGAGGTGCGGAAGGGTGAAGTCAATGAGGCCAAGGACCGACTGCCATTTGTGTGGCCAGTATTAGTAATTAAGAAAGTAAGTCAACGAATAATAGTGAAAATTGAAGTTACTTCAGATAAACAAGTCAGTAAAATCTATTCTCGTATTCTGACATACTTTTGCAATTGAAAATCATCTTATGAGACAAAGTAAGTGTGAATTACATAAAAGTAATTACTGAACGTGCCTCTAATCATTACAAAGTTTTCGAATTTAAATGGCAGCATTTGGTAATGAGTAAGTATAAATGTCTTAAGCACAAAACTAATATCGGTAAGCATTACAGTGAGTGACGTCATGGTGTTTGCCTTTTATGTAACCATCAACAACTAATGACATTTTCTTGTTCTCTATTGATAACTAAATTGTTTCTATGCTTTACGATTTACTTGAAACGTGTTTGAGTACTTCAACGTATCCATTTGAAGCTGTGGTAACGTAATTTTTTCATTTTCGTGCTTTATCCGCTAGGTTGGTTGGTTGGTTGATTATTTCGGGGAAGGAGACCAGACAGCGAGGTCATCGGTCTCATCGGATTAGGGAAGGACGGGGAAGGAAGTCGGCCGTGCCCTTTGGAATGAACCATCCCGGCATTTGCCTGGAGCGATTTAGGGAAATCACGGGAAACCTAAATCAGGATGGCCGGACGCGGGATTGAACCGTCATCCTCCCGAATGCGAGTCCAGTGTGTAACCACTGCGCCACCTCGCTCGGTCCCGCTAGGTAACCCACCAAGTATTCTTACATAAATTTAGCAGTAATACGAATTAGTAATTAGATAAACAGTAATTTTGCACACGTAGTGGGCTGGCGACTGCTAATTTTCTTTATTAATTAACTAAATTCGCCACTTTTTCCAGATTTTGCTAATTACTATGATTCCATTTCATTCTTTATTTTCATTTTACTTCAACTGAAATTCATTCTCTAATTGTCATTGCAAAATATACTGAGCATTGGGATTCAGTTATAGTAAACCTTACGTTTTGTGGATTTCATTAACTCCGGAGTTGTTGCCTTTACCGCAGCACAGGGAACTTTAGGTATACGGTTCATTAAACCCCAATTAACTGGAAGTGTAAAGTGTCGTTGTAGTGCAACCGTAGAATGTCTTTGTAAAATGAGTCTATTAAACTTACTTTATCACAGGACAGTATAGCATGTCAAGTTTTAATACTGCCCCTACGATTGTTTCATAAATCCCTTGACGAGCGGTGTGAAGGGCGTCAGTGCAGCCGACCTGAGCGGCGTGCGGCAGCTGTCATCCGCGGTAGCAGTTTCTGATGACACCTCCGCACCTCATCTGTCGCGGCGCCTGCCAACCCTGGACGTCCGATAGAGACCCTCGCCGCCGCAAAACAATGCAGCAGCCTTCGTTGAAACTACAACGCTGTCATGTTTTTACTGTGGACATGATTTTTCTCGAGATAAAATTTTCAAACAAAAATTCTACGTTAAACACACGTACATATTTTATTCATTTGATTAATCATTTTATGTTTGGAAAAGAAATATAATTTTGAACACTCCATGTAGAGACCCATTATTTGTGTGAATAGTAAAAAGCAAAATCTGAGATTCTGTATAAGCTGTAGACCTGACTGCATGACTGTCAGTCATGAATACGTTACTGAGTATATACTTTCAAATTAGACGAATAACTGAATAGAGTGCATAATGACGTATCTCACCCCGTGTGTTTTTTTCTTCTTGGCCACTTTTTCCGGCAAGCTACACCAATATGCGGAGGAGCAGAGAACTCAAAACAATGCCTGAGCCACGAATGTCGGTCTGACCGTTGAGTTCTCGTCAAGTGATGCTACGTTAAAAGAGCTGCAGATGATGTCTAAGCTGCATGGGCGTCTGCTGCTACTGCAGACGCGGAAGTGATATCATCATAACCTCAACCAAGAGCGACTAGTAGATGAGGCAACGGGCTGCACAGCTGACACATCGGGAAGCCTCCCGTCGCAGATGTTGCTGCATCGGGAGCATCTGTTCTACCAGCAGCCTCCGGAACTTTAGGAGTGGGTGAAGGAGGTCCACACATGATCCCTCCTCGAACAAAATTCACGAACTTCACAACGTGATATGGAATTGCCATGTATTGTGGGCAAGTTCAAAAATGGTTCAAATGGTTCTGAGCACTATGGGACTTTTCTGAGGTCATCAGTCCCCTAGAACTTAGAACTACTTAAACCTAACTAACGTAAGGACATCACACACATCAATACCCGAGGCAGGATTCGAACCTGCAACCGTAGCGGTCTCGCGGTTCCTGACTGTAGCGCCTAGAACCACTCGGCCACCCCGGCCGGCTGTGGGCAAGTGATTATGACTCATACTGTGGTGTCACCGCTAAGACACCACACTTGCTAGGTGGTCGCCTTTAAATCGGCCGCAGTCCGGTAGTATACGTCGGACCCGCGTGTCGCCACTGTCAGTGATTGCATACCGAGCGCCGCCACACGGCAGGTCTAGAGAGACGTCCTAGCACTCGCCTCAGTTGTACAGCCGACTTTGCTAGCGATGGTTCACTGACAAATTACGCTCTCATTTGCCGAGACGATAGTTAGCATAGCCTTCAGCTACGTCATTTGCTACGACCTAGCAAGGCGCCATTATCAATTGCTATTTATCTTGTGATGCATGTACCGTCAGACCGATGTTCACCAATTATGGATTAAAGTTAAGTATTCCAGGAGCTACGTACTTTTTTTACTAGACTCAACTCCTTTAACTGTTCCAGACCTCACGCCAGCCTGCGTGAGCTTAAACGCGTGCCTTTCGGCTACCTCATAGTGGCTTGGCTGTCTTGCCAAGTCACAACACATACATCTGCAAGCTTGTTAAAATTCTGCTTCAGTTGCACAAAAATACCGTAGCTCAAGTTCGTCTATTAAACAACACATCTTGGTCTGCCTCATGACCAATTAAAAAGCTGACTCTACTATTTCTTTGCAAGTACTGCTCCTGTTCCTTCTTGTGATATCACGTTACGTACGAAGTTCATGAAGCTAAGATGCTGCTTCTCAATAAACTCTGCACAGACCGGTGCTTGAATGTCGTCAAAATATGACACTCCTCTCCTTAGCGGTACAGTCCCAAGTTGTTGGTGCCAGGCATGATACTTATTCCTAGCTACTGGCGAAGGGGACTTATGCTTCCGTTTCCTGTGAAACGTCTCTTCTAGTACTTGATATCAACAGATCTAAAATGGAGTTGATCACTCTACTTTTGACGGTATTTTAGAAGGGTCCAGAGTCTGTCCTAGCGGTTATAAGTTCTAACAGCATTACATAAGCTGCACACTTTTTGCCAAGTGAGTTACACTTTCTGTTATTATTGCAATATGGAATGAAGACAGGTTTCATGTTAATTTCTCTACATGCACGCTTCTGGTGTCCGTCTGCTCTACACTAGGAGAACACTTGCTCCATACACTTACACATCTTCATAGTGTAGCCTAATTTACAGAATTTATAACATCTTAGCATGGCCGAGTAATTTATTATTCCCAGAGGGCGAAAAACCGATACATATCCTTTCCTTTTGCTACAGAAACTTACGAACACGAGGAGTGACTTCCATTACGTAATTGACGTAGGTATTCTCTCTCGACCTGATTCCAAATTTCAGCCACAGTTGTTTTTCAGATTCCTTCTTTCGCATCTGCTCGGGCAGGTTAAGCTCGTATATACATCATGAGAATAAATGGCGCACCATTAAGAAATTATACGAATGGGACATCAATCGGTAGATGTGATTTACACAAACAGGCGAACAAAGCATTACAATTTCAGAAAAATTTGATGATTTATTCAAGACAAAGATCTTCACAAATTGAGCAAGTCAATAACGCACTGGTCCACGTCCGTCCCTTATGCAAGCAATTATTCGGCTTGTCATTGATTGCCGGCCGGAGTGGCCGTTCGGTTCTAGGCGCTACAGTCTGGAGCCGAGCGACCGCTGCGGTCGCAGGTTCGAATCCTGCCTCGGGCATGGATGTGTGTGATGTCCTTAGGTTAGTTAGGTTTAATTAGTTCTAAGTTCTAGGCGACTGATAACCTCAGAAGTTAAGTCGCATAGTGCTCAGAGCCATTTGAACCATTTTTTGTCATTGATTAATAGAGTTATTCAATGTCCTCCTAAGGGATATCGAGCCAAATTCTGTCGAATTACCTCGTTATATCATCAAAATCCCGAGATGGTAAGAGAGCGTTTCCCTAAAGGCTCCAAACTTTCTCAGCTGGGGAGAGATCCTGCGTCCTTGCTGTCCAACGCAGGGTCTGGCAAGCACGAAGACAAGCACTAGAAATTCTCGCTGTGTACAACGGGCATTATCTTGCTGAAATCTAAGCCCAAAATGGCCTGCCGTGAAGGACAACATGGCGGGGCGCTGAATATCCTCCACGTATTGCAGTGCTGTAAAGATGCCACGTATGATAACCAAAGTGATCCTGCTCTGAGAAGAAGTGACACCCCAGACCATCACGACTGGATGTCGGGCCGCATGGCGAGTGCCTATGACCTTGGTATCCCACTGCTGTCCGGAGCGTCTCCAGACGCGTCTTTCCTGGTTACCGGACTCAGTTCGAATAGGGGATCATCAGTGAAGAATGTTCTACCCCGGTCAATGAGATTCTAGACCGAATACCTGTCTGGAAATGCTCCAGACAGCGGTGGTATACCAAACGGATTGTCGAGCGCTATACGGCCCGACCAGGAATGATGATCTAGGGTGCCATTTCATTTCATAGCAAGACCGCTTTGGTTTTCATGTGCGGCTTCCTTACGGCACAATGGTACGTCGACGATACTCAACGGCCCGTTTTGTTGCCCCTCATGGCAACCCATCCCGGCCTTATGTTTCAGGAATAAAAGAATCCGCCTGCACACGGCCAGAGTTTCTACTACTTGCCTTCGTGCTTAACAAAGTCTACCCTGGCAAGCAAGGAAACCGGATCTCTCTCCAACTGAGAATGTCTGGAGCATTCTGTGCAGCGCTCTAAAACCAGCTTGGGATTTTGAGCACACGACGCGCCAATGGGTCAGAATTTGGCACGATATCCCTCAGAAGGCATCCAACAAATCTTGAGATCAGTCCGACACTGAATATCTGCTTACATTAGAGCCAACAACGCGTTATTGACTTGCTCAATTTGTGGAGCACTTTTTCTTGAAACTGTAATCATTTGTTTGTCTGTGCATGTACGACACGTCAAGCAATCTCTATCCCTGAAGACAGACGTTCTTTGGTCGACGTCACGTGTGCTGGACTGCTCTTCAAATTGCTCGTCAATGTTTTATAAAGTTTTAGTCTTCAGTTACTTATTTTAAAGTTTATTTGTGTTAATGTTTGCTGTAAACATAAATTATTATAGGATTTTTATTAATTTCGGTCTCTTTTCCTGTGTTATTGACTCGAGTCGTCTGTGATTCGTGAGTGTGCTTACAGCGTTCGTCTAAGCCTCACGCCTCAATAGTGTGTTTACATTTTGCGGCTGTAGTGGTTATAAAGCTAAGTACTGACAAAGTTATTTGTGAACTGTTATACAGTTATTAAATTTAATAGTTTTCAGGGGTGTTTCGTGCTGTTTGTAGCGAAATAAAGATTTAACAAACTTTTGGAAACGTTCGTTCGCTGTGTTTTTTAGAGTTTTCTGTGCATTTAAGTCATTTAATAAATTTGTTGCGTTAGTTTTCAGCTGACGTTTCTTAACGGATCTAGCGAAATATTTCAGTGAAATTTTCATTCAGTGTTTTAACTTCGTTGAGTGTTCCAGTGGCCGCTTGAACTTTTGGTTTTAGCTAATAATTTCGTGAAGTTTTGTTGATATTGTTATTGGGTGTGGTGTAGTAGTATTAATACAAGTAGTTGCTTTCTTTTTAGACAGAGTTTCGAGACCGTTATATGTTAGTTCTATAAATATTTCTGCTGGTGTAACTGAATTTAGATAACATAGACGTATAGCTTTTTTCAGTAACTGTAAAATTTTACCATGAGTGAGAAGTGTAGCCTCTGTCGTAGGTTTGTGAGTAGTGGGTTACATTGTGGGATTTGTTCAAAGTATTTTTATTGGGGGGGAATGCAGTGGGGAAACCAGTGGTCATTCTAGCAAGATCCTCTCCTAGGAATGCAGATTCCGTAGCAGAAATAAGTTGATGGAGGAGCAGGAGCATAAGATCTGTGTCCTTCAGGTGCAGTTAAAACGCGCAAAGGAGGAACATACAGGATGAGGAAGGTGAAGAGTGGTGGGGAATGGGAACTGGCAGTTGGCTAGAAGGCAGCTAGGAGAAGGACGTATTCAGACAGTTATACTTTGCGTATAGGCAATAGATTCGACCAACTGTCAGAGTTGAGTGGAGAGGAGCCTCTTGTAGCTGAGGATGTAGGGAACATGCAACAGTCCTCAGCAGTTAGGTGGCCTAGGTCAGTTGTAAAGTCTAACAGAAAGAAGAAGGTTCAGGTACTAGGTAGTTCGCACGGTAGAGGTGTGGGCCAGCAGTTTCAGGAAGTGTTGGAGAGTGAGTACCAGGTCACCAGCATTGTGAAGCCTAGTGCAGGGTTGGCTCAGGTAACTGACAGCATAGGGGAGTTACGTAGGAATTTTACGAAAGAGGATCAGGTAGTGATAGTGGGTGTAGCAGGGAACAGTCTTGATAGGGACGAGGTATATGGTGAGCTCGTAAAGATAGCTACTCAAAGTGGTGGCACTAATGTGCATGTCGTGGAACTGTTTCAGCGTCATGATCGACCTCACCTTAAGGCGGCTGTTGGGCGCGTTAACATGGGGCTGGAGAGGGCGCAGATGAGAGAGGGCATGGGTCACATTTCCGTGGTACCAGCTGGATCTACAAAGAGATCGGGTTTCACTAGGCATGGCCTGCACCTCAATAGGTATCGGAAGGGGAGGCTGGCAAAGCTTATAGGTGACAGTGTAGTGGGTGGTGGTGGGATCACCCATGAAAAATTTCCTATAGTAATAGGTGTTAGAGCTGCACCTTTTTTAGACTGAAGTCAGCTGATAGGTATACCTGCTTAAAGTAAGTCCCTCTACCAAAGGGCTCACCTTCAGAGGAGGTAATGTTTCGAAGCAGAGAAGGAATTAGCATATTTCATCAAAATATAAGAGCTAGTAGAGATAAAGTTAGTGAACTGCTTACAGATGTTGACTCTAAAATTGTTAGTATGTCGGAGCACCACTTAAATAATTTGACAATTGAGAGGCTTCCTTTACCAGGATGCAAATTTGCTGGCTGTTTTTCAAGGAGTTCCTTGCTGGGTGGGAGAGTGGCCATGTACGTAAAAAGCAGTACTCCATTTGAGTCCATAGATGTATTACGGCACTGCACTAATCAGATATTTGAATGTTGTGCAGGGGCAGTTTAGTGAAAATAAACTTCTGATTTTTGTTGTTTACAGGTCGCATAACTCTGACTTCAGAGCTTTTCTGCTCAAGCTAGAGTGTGTTCTTTATTCAATTTATAGGAAGTATCAGAAATTTGTTACATGTGGTGACTTCATAATAAATTTTGTATATTATGGTGCAAGAAAAAGAATGTTGGAAGATTTCCTAAATTCATATGATCTGATGCAGACTGTGTTTTTCCAGTTAGGATGCAGGGGAACAGTAGCACAGCCATAGACAATATATTAATAAGATGGGCCTTAGTAAAAGGGTGAATGGCCTTTCAGACCATTATTCACAAATTTTAACACTAAAAGGCTCTTGTACTCAAACAAATTTCATATAATTACAAACTATGTAGGAAAGTTAATGCAACAGCAATAGAGAGTCTTTTAAACATCGTCAAGGAAAAACAGTGGCAGGATGTTTATAGTGCCGATAACATATGTTATAAATATAATGCTTTCCGTAACAAATTTCTCACGCTCTTTGAGAGTTGCTTCCCATTAGAACGTTCTAAACGGGGTACTAGCAGTAATAGACAGTCCAGGTGGCTGACTAGTGGGATGAGGATATCATGTAGAACAAAGCGGGAATTATATAAAAATGTTAGAAGTAGTCACAATCAAGCTACAGCAGCCCATTAAAAACAATATTGTAAGGTGTTTAAAAATGTTATTAGGAAGGCAAAGAGTACGTGGTATGCAAATAGTATAGCTAATTCACAACATAAAATTCAAACCATATAGTCAGTTGTAAAGGAAGTGTCTGGTCAGCAGCACAAGGTCGACGATATACTCGGAAGTTCAGTTCGTAGTAAAAATATTTCTGTTGCTGATAAATCACATATATGTACAGTATTTAACAATCATTTTCTGAGCATTGCTAGTGAATTAAATAAAAATTTAGTTTCTGCAAGGAATCATATAATTTTCTTGGCAAATACCTTTAGAGATTGATGTCTGAAATACTTCTCTGCAATACAGACAAGACGGAGACTGAGTCAATAGTTAAATCACTGAAGACTGAGGACTTTCATGGTTATGATGGTGTGCCTAGCAGAATACTAAAGTACTGTGCTGCTCATGTTAGCCCTGTACTTAGCCATATTTGTAAGTTTTCCTATAGGAATGGTCAGTTTCCTGAATGATTAAAGTACTCAGTAGTAAATCTGCTTTATAAAAGAGGAGAAAGGGTTAATTTAGACAGTTTTAGACCTATTTCTGTGCCATCAGTGTTTGCTAAAGTTATTGAAAAGGCTGTTTATGTAAGGATAATTGATCATTTTATATCAAATGATTTGCTATCTAATGTACAGTTCGGCTTTAGAAATCGTTTAACAACTGAAAATTCCATATTCTCTTTTCTCTGTGAGGTTCTGAATGGGTTAAACAAAACGTTTCGCACGCCAGGAATATTTTTTGTTTTAACTGAGGCGTTTGATTGTGTTGACCACAAAATATTGTTCCAGAAGTTGTACCATTACGGAATACGGGAGTAGCTCACAATTGGCTCACCTCCTACTTTAGCAACAGACAGCAAAAGGTCATTACTTACAATGTTGAGAATGGCTGTGATGTGGGGTCTGAGTGGGTTACGGTCAAGTGGGGGGTGTCCCAGGGATGAGTGTTGGGCACACTCCTATTCCTCATTTATTTAAATTATATGCCCTCTAGTATCACGAAATCATAGCTAACACTTGGTTCAAGAATCATGAAAGAAGGTTGTATACCTGGAAGAATCCTGGAGATAGTAAAAGGTATCAGATAGATTATATAATGGTAAGACAGAGATTTAGGAACCAGGTTTTAAATTGTAAGACATTTCCAGGGGCAGATGTGGATTCTGACCACAATCTATTGGTTATGAACTGCAGATTGAAACTGAAGAAACTGCAAAAAGGTGGGAATTTAAGGAGATGGGACCTGGATAAACTGAAAGAACCAGAGGTTGTAGAGAGTTTCAGGGAGAGCATAAGGGAACAATTGACAGGAATGGGGGAAAGAAATACAGTAGAAGAAGAATGGGTAGCTCTGAGGGATGAAGTAGTGAAGGCAGCAGAGGATCAAGTAGGTAAAAAGACGAGGGCTAATAGAAACCCTTGGGTAACAGAAGAAATACTGAATTTAATTGATGAAAGGAGAAAATATAAAAATGCAGTAAATGAAGCAGGCAAAAAGGAATACAAACGTCTCAAAAATGAGATCGACAGGAAGTGCAAAATGGCTAAGCAGGGATGGCTAGAATAAAAATGTAAGGATGTAGAGGCTTGTCTCACTAGGGGTAAGATAGATACTGCCTACAGGAAAATTAAAGAGACCTTTGGAGAGAAGAGAACCACTTGTATGAATATCAGGAGCTCGGATGGAAACCCAGTTCTAAGCAAAGAAGGGAAGGCAGAAAGGTGGAAGGAGTATATAGAGGGTTTATACAAGGGCGATGTACTTGAGGACAATATTATGGAAATGGAAGAGGATGTAGATGAAGATGAAATGGGAGATAAGATACTGCGTGAAGAGTTTGACAGAGCACTGAAAGACCTGAGTCGAAACAAGGCCCCGGGAGTAGACAACATTAGAACTACTGATGGCCTTGGGAGAGCCAGTCATGACAAAACTCTACCATCTGGTGAGCAAGATGTATGAGACAGGCGAAATACCCACAGACTTCAAGAAGAATATAATAATTCCAATCCCAAAGAAAGCAGGCGTTGACAGATGTGAAAATTACCGAACTATCAGTTTAACAAGTCACAGCTGCAAAATACTAACGCGAATTCTTTACAGACGAATGGATAAACTGGTAGAAGCGGACCTCGGGGAAGATCAGTTTGGATTCCGTAGAAATGTTGGAACACGTGAGGCAATACTAACCTTACGACTTATCTTAGAAGAAAGATTAAGAAAAGGCAAACCTACGTTTCTAGCATTTGTAGACTTAGAGAAAGCTTTTGACAACGTTAACTGTAATACTCTCTTCCAAATTCTGAAGGTGGCAGGGGTGAAATACAGGGAGCGAAAGGCTATTTAGAATTTGTACAGAAACCAGATGGCAGTTATAAGAGTCGAGGGGCATGAAAGGGAAGCAGTGGTTGGGAAAGGAGTGAGACAGGGTTGTAGCCTCTCCCCGATGTTATTCAATCTGTATATTGAGCAAGCAGTAAAGGAAACAAAAGAAAAGTTCGGAGTAGGTATTAAAGTCCATGGAGAAGAAATAAAAACTTTGAGGTTCGCTGATGACATTGTAATTCTGTCAGAGACAGCAAAGGACTTGGAAGAGCAGTTGAACGGAATGGACAGTGTCTTGAAGGGAGGATATAAGATGAACATCAACAAAAGCAAAACGAGGATAATGGAATGTAGTCAAATTAAATCGGGTGATGCTGAGGGGATTAGATTAGGAAATGAGACACTTAAAGTAGTAAAGGAATTTTGCTATTTAGGGAGTAAAATAACTGATGATGGTCGAAGTAGAGAGGATATAAAATGTAGACTGGCAATGGCAAGGAAATCGTTTCTGAAGAAAAGGAATTTGTTAACATCGAGTATAGATTTAAGTGTTAGGAAGTCGTTTCTGAAAGTATTTGTATGGAGTTTAGCCATGTATGGAAGTGAAACATGGACGATAAATAGTTTGGACAAGAAGAGAATAGAAGCTTTCGAAATGTGGTGCTACAGAAGAATGCTGAATATTAGATGGGTAGATCAAATAACTAATGAGAAGGTATTGAATAGAATAGAGGAGAAGGGGAGTTTGTGGCGCAGCTTGACAAGAAGATGGGACCGGTTGGTAGGACATGTTCTGAGGCATCAAGGGATAACAAATTTAGCATTGTAGGGTAGCGCGGAGCGTAAAAATCGTAGAGGGAGACCAAGAGATGAATACACTAAGCAGATTCAGAAGGATGTAGGTTGCAGTAGGTACTGGGAGATGAAGAAGCTTGCACAGGATAGAGTAGCATGGAGAGCTGCATCAAACCAGTCTCAGGACTGAAGACCACAACAACAACAACAACAGTATCACGAGTAACTCTACATTATGCTGATGAAGCTTGGTAGTAAAGGGTGTTGTATGCAACATTGGCTCGATTTCAGATAGTGAAGTTCATGGCATGGCATGGCTTGTAGAAAATAAACTAATGCTAAACCACAGTAAGACTCAGTTTTTACAGTTTCTAACACATAATTCAACAATACCTGACGTTTTAATTTCACAGAATGGGCATAGGATTAGTGAAACTGAACAGTGCAAATTTCTAGGTGTTCTGATAAACAATAAACTGTCGTGGAAAGCCCATGTACTGGATCTTGTTCCAAGACGTAATGCTGCCATTTTCTACTATTCGAATGGTACCTGAACTGCGTGATCGTTCAACACGTAAATTAGTGGACTTTGCTTATTTTCATTCACTTATATCATATGGTATTATATTTTGGGGTAACTCTTCCCATTTTAAAAGGATATTTTTGGCTCAGAAAAGAGCGGTTCGGACAATAAGTGGTATAAGTTCACGAACCTCTTGTCGAGACCTGTTCCCAAGTCTGGGTATTTTGACATCGGCCTCTTAATGTCATTTCTTGTTAACAATATTATCATATTCTCAAGAATAAGTAACTTTCACTCAGTTAATACTCGGCAGAAATCAAACGTACGTATGAACCGGACTTCCTTAACTCTTGTGCAGAAAGGTGTGCAGTATACTGCTACATCCATTTTCAATAAGCTAAAACTCGAATTCAGAAACATTAGCAGTAATCCACGCGCTTAAAATCGAAACTATAGAGTTTCCTCATGGGTCACTCCTTCTATTCTATCGAGCAGTTCCTTGAAAACTTAATCTGATTTTTGTTGTATTGTTGGTTGCGTTTATTTAAAATTATGCACTGACTTTTTTCGGGTTCATACACATTTTATTTTTATCTGATTTTACTTTTATGTTGTAATTTCGTGTACTGACACGTTCCATGACGTTGGAGATTTGCTCCTCAATTTGGTCCTACCGAACTTGACGTGTAAATAAATAAATAAAGATAATTCCTTCGTGGTACGTGTGCTTTTCTCCTTAGAGTGTATCTTCGAGGAGTTATTCGTTGTCCAGTTTCTTGGACATACTGTACACAATTACCATGGGTCTCTTCTTCTTCGGTGGTTCTCGTTTAATGCTGACCATGTGATTAGCTTCTTCTAATCTTTCCAGAGACCTTATCATTCTGTGTTTCCACTATCACAACGCTGTTATCTGTCCTGATCGTTTTAATTGTAATCTTGTCTATCCTCGGTTTCATTGTATCAGTCAGTTTCTTATTGACATCTTTGACAGCCTTGTACACGATGGATATAATAGAAATGTGTTGATTTTGTTGTTTTCTGATTTCTGTATCCTAGTTGTTGTACGTAGTTTTGGTTATTGCAAAGCTGCAACAGCGAGAATGGGGGAATAGACGCAGTTCCTTTTTCGGTCACCTAGGAGCTCTCCTGCTTCAGAAGCCTCAGTATGCGCTATCAGTGCTCCACAATCTGACTTGGAGATATACTGACGTAATCTTTCATTCTCCTCTCGCAGTTTCTGTATCTGTCTAGGTACCTGGAACTGAAACATCGCCAATTTCTGGAAGGAAATCGACAACGTCATAGTTGAATGCCACACGAGATTCTGCAGCCATATTCGGCGGTAGGCGAGCATCTCTTGTTCGTTGCTCTTTGGCGGATCCGTCGAGAGTCTACCACTCACTTGCTGTGACTAAAATGGATAGCTCCCTCAAAATGGTCTCAGTACTGAAGACCACAAGGGAAACCTAGTAGCCCATCACTACAGACGAGCGTTTCTATTATCCAACCTTCTAAGGTATTCCTGTATTCATGCAGAGACCTGTGGAGTGTGACGTATGGCAAGTAGAGACATACAGAGGGGGTCCAGAAAAATGTAGACACGCTTTGATAGTCAGTATTAATTGAAAAAAAAGGTCATACCGTTGCACATCTTGTACTGGGGGAAAGTTGTTTTGTGTTCAAAGTGACCCCCTTTCCCAGCTTAGCAACGTCGATGCCACTGATCAGTTGACCGAACTACGGCCTGTGTGATAGATGCACAGGGCGCCTCAGTGGTTTTCATAGCTCGTTCACAGCTCACTCCCCCTCCCCCACCCCCCCGCCCCACCCCATGGGCCTCACCACTCTTTGGCGGGTTCGTGCTTGGCTACCATGGGGTCCCAGCCTTTGCAGCGTTTCTCCCCTTCCATGTTGCATGTCTATCCTCTTGCTATTCTTTCTCCTCTTCCTAGGGGAACATGTCTAGGGTGTTAATGGGAATGTTCTGCATCGTTTGTCGCTGACGTAAAAACAGTCTCACCTTCGTTTTCGCTCCCTTTCCCTTTCTTCGTTTCCCTTCTCCCCTCGTTCCTCCGCTTCGGCGTTTGAGATTCCTCTTTTTCTTCTTCCTCCCTGTGCGCACCTGAAGGCCGGCCCACGCGTCTGACACATAACAGGTGACTGGGTAACGCGTAATTCCCAGCCCTGTCTCAAAAGGTAGGGTTCGCAAGTACCCCCTGGTACAGGCCCGGCCCAGGGAGGGGTGATTGCCCGAGCTGCAACCTTTCCAAATTGCCGATTGGTCCCTCTGCCAAATGTTCGAGAGGTTTGACCTGAAGTGTGAGCAATCACCTAAGGCAGGTGCGCCTCCTTGTGAAGGGAGCCGCCAGTTGGAAGGAGCGCGCCATCGGAGACAATGGCAATCGTGGGGGATTTTCTCGCAATGAGTCAATCACCTCCCCAATCAACGTCTACGAAACGTAAACGTAATGAGGCTAATGATTTTAAGACCCTTCCCGCTGCATCACGGTTCCTCGTGGTCGCACGTACTGAAGACGATCTGTCCTTCACCACAGTAAATCCGTTTATTATTCAGAAAAGTGTTGATCCAATTGCTGACCCTGTGAAATCCTGCTCTCATTTACGGAATGACGCTTTGTTCTTGGAGACTGCTTCTGATTATCAAGCACAACAACTGCTTGCTACCTCGCTTCTCCACGGCTACCTAGTTTGTGTCGAGGCCCATAGAACTTTGAATTATTCGCATGGTGTAATTTACACCAGGCTGCTCGACGGTCTAACCGAGGCCGAAATCCAATCTTACCTCTCCGATCAGGGTTTCATTGCCGTCCATCGTGTAATGAAAAAGGTAGATTCCTCTTTAGTGCCCACCGTCACTCTCTTCCTCACCTATGATAGTGTGGTGCTGCCGTCCAAGATCAAAGCAGGCTATGAATTTATCACGGTCCGACCGTCCATTCCGAACCCGATGCACTGCTACCAGTGTCATCGTTTCAACACCACTAGAACGTCTTCTCGACGCCCAGCCAAATGTGCAACCTATAGCAGGAATAAACACGATGACGATTGTCTGCCTCCTTCTCCCCACTGTATCAACGGCAATGGCGGCCACGCTGCCTCCTCTCGGTATTTTCCCGTGTATCTTGATGAACGGGCTGTCAAAGAGATTCGAGTAAAGGTCGAAAGTTACTGCCTGGCACATATAGTTCTTTTCTTGTTACCCCTCGCTCCATGAAGGACATGGCCAAGCAGACATGCGACCTCAAATTCAGCTCTGAGGCTGTGAAATTGCCCAGTGTCAAGGTAGCATCGCCATCCCCCCATTCCGCCGTGCAACAAACCGTCAAACTCTCACCTCAAGGGACGAAGCCTCCAGCTACACAACCGGTAGGCAGGAAAGGACAGAAGGAGTATTCCCGCGAAGACTTCTTCCATCTCTCCAGCCATGAACACTCGAGTCTTCCCCTAACCGGGAAGGCTCGAAGAAGTTCACCAAAGGCAAACGGTCTTCTCCTCCGCCAATTCAAAGATCCTGTTCGACAGTGTCGTCATGTGGTACCGTAGCCCGAACGGTCTCCGTATCATCGGTGCGAATCACCAACCGTTTTTCAGCGTTGGACTCCACAGACCAATCACACAAGCAAGTCGATGAAACTGTGGACCCCATGGAGCAGGATCCTCCTGCTTCTGTGCCCTGTAGTTGCGACTCTAAATTGGGTGTCACTCGGCGGCCGCCGAATTGACACCCCTACATCTCTTTCTCCTCATGACTGTCCTCCAATGGACGTTCGCGGCTTTCGGTCCCACAAAGAGGATTTATGGCTACTTTTAGCATCGCAGCACCCCCTTGTACTCCGCCTTCAGGAAACGAAATTGCTCCCTCACGACCGATTTAAAGCTTTCCAACTACTTGCCGATTCGTTTTGACCTTCCCCCTGAGGTCGGCATACCATCTCATGCGGGCGTCGTGTTGCTCATACGGGATGACATTCATAGTCAACCCAACTCGCTGAATACCTGTCTTCAAGCTGTTTCAGTTCGCCTTTTCCTTCCCCACCTGACTTTATCCCTCTGTACCATTTATGTCCCTCTGTCATTCGCTGTCACCAGGGCACTCTTCCTTCAGCTTATTGGGCCGCTACCTCCCCCATTTTTGCTACTCACTGACTTTAATGCTCATTATCCCCTAACACTGGAGAACCCACTTTCCTTTCCGACTCATCGTACATCTATTCCCATTTGGACCTATCCTTTTGCACTGCTCAACTTGCCCACCGTCTTGAGTGGCCTATTCTTTCTGACACCTACTCGAGCGGCCATTTTGCGTGTGCTCTCCGTTTGCTAATTCCATCCGCGTGCACGCCCAAATGGCAGCTTACTAAGGCTGACTGGCAGCTTTACTCTTCCCTGGCGACCTTCGAAGAACAAGATTTCCCCAGTTGTGTTGACCAGGTCGACAACCTCACCAACGTTATCCTGAATGCTGCAGAACGTTCGAATTCCTCGGACTTCCTCTTTATCACGTCGTGTCCCAGTCCCTTGGTGGACTGACGCATGCCGCGATTCAATTTGCGCAAAGAGACGTGCTCTCCGCGTTTTTAACCGTTCTTCTACAATGGGAAATTGCATTCATTATAAACAGATGCGTGCAAAGTGTCGTCGTGTTCTTCGGGATGGCAAACGAGCTAGTTGGATTTCATTCACTAGTTCTTTTAACAGTTCCACCTCTTCCTCTGTCGTGTGGCCAACGTCCGACGGCTCTCTTGGGCCAAGATCCATTCCCCCATTTCCAGCCTCACAGTAGCAGACGATGTTACTGTGGACCCTACTGCTATCTCCAACACAGTGGACCTCCATTTTGCGGGAGTTTCGAGCTCTTCCCATTATCACTCTGCCTCTCTCCATCGGAAACGTGCGGAGGAGGCTCGGTCGATACCCTTCTCTTCATCGAATCGTGAGTGCTACAATGCCGCCTTTACTGTGAGGGGGCTCGATCATGCTCTCAATTCATCGCGATCCTCCAACCCAGGGCCGGACGCCATCCACATCCAGATGTTGAAGCATCTTTCTCTTGCGGACAAGTACTTTCCGCTTAACACGTACAAGTGCATCTGGGCAGAAGGCAAATTTCCTGGATGCTGGCGTGAAGCCACCATCGTACCCATACCTAAGGCCGGTAAGGACAAAAACCTTCCTTCTAGCTACCACCTCATCTCTATTACAAGCTGCGTTTGCAAGGTGATGGAACGTATGACTCATGCGCGGCTAGTATGCTGGCTCGAGTCTCGCAATTTACTGACGAATCCACAGTGTGGATTTCGAGCGCGGGCTTCTGCAGTTGACGACCTCGTTACTTTGTCCGCCCATGTCACGAATGGTTTTCTGTGGAAATCCCACACTGTGGCCATGTTTTTCGATTTGGAAAAATCCTACGACACCTGCTGGAGAACTAATATCCTCCGTACTCTTTACACGTGGGGCTTCCGTGACCACCTGCCTTGTTTCTTTCAGGTATTTTTAAAAGATTAGGTTTTCAAGGTGCGTGTGGGTTCTATCTTGACGGACACCTTTATCCAGGAAAATGGTGTGCCTCAGGGTTGCGTCCTGAGTGTGATCCTCTTTGCTAACGCTATTATTCATATCATGGCCTGCCTCCCAACAGCCATCTCCGGCTCCCTTTTTGTTGACGATTTTGCCATCTACTGCACTGTTCACGGACCTGTCTCACTGAGCGGCGTCTTCAGCGGTGTCTTGATCGTCTTTACTCCTGGAGCATCGTCAATGGCTTTCGCTTTTCCGCTGACAAAAGCGTCTATATGAATTTCTGGCTATGCAAGTGGTTTCTCCCACCATCTTT
This sequence comes from Schistocerca piceifrons, assembly GCF_021461385.2. NCBI lineage: Eukaryota > Metazoa > Arthropoda > Insecta > Orthoptera > Acrididae > Schistocerca > Schistocerca piceifrons. The sequence goes on from NC_060149.1 coordinate 334,900,255, forward strand.
ACATCTTGAGCCTGTTGACCTTCCGTTCGTTGAAACTTCGAAATTCCTGGGGCTGATGCTCGGTATGGAACACTCTTGATTCTCCCATGTATCTTACCTGGCAGCCTGCTGTACCCGGTTCCTCAATGGCCTACGTGTCCTTAATGGTACTTCCTGGGGTGCCGATCGAACCACCCTCCTCGCCGGCCGCGGTGGTCTCGCGGTTCTAGGCGCGCAGTCCGGAACCGTGCGACTGCTACGGTCGCAGGTTCGAATCCTGCCTCGGGCATGGATGTTTGTGATGTCCTTAGGTTAGTTAGGTTTAAGTAGTTCTAAGTTCTAGGGGACTAATGACCACAGCAGTTGAGTCCCATAGTGCTCAGAGCCATTTGAACCAACCACCCTCCTCCGTTTGTACCGGTCCCTTGTCCGTTCGAAATGAAACTATGGTTGCTTTAATTATGCGTTTGCACGCCCATCCCTCTTACGATGTCTCAACACTATTCACCATCGTGGCATCTGTTTGACCACAGGCGCCTTTTACACCAGCCCGGTTGAGAGTCTGTGTGCTGAAACTTCTGAACGAACACTGTCCCACCACCGTGACTTTCTCCTCAGCAGGTATGCATGCTGTTTGTCTGCCATGCGTGGCCACCCATCCTATGCCTCCTTCTTTGATGATTCCTTTGATCGTCAGTATGGAGCTCGTCCCTCTTCTCTGTTACTTCCTGGAGTCCGCTTTCGCCACTTGCTACGGTGGCTTACTTCACGCTACCTGAAACTTGCCCAGTGAGTGTGAACCCTTCACCACCTTGGCTTTGTGAAGCGGCCCTTGTTAACCTTGGCCTTCATTCGCTTCCTAAGGACAGTACTCTATCCTCGGTCTATCGCCAACGCATGGAACTTCGCAATAGTACCTTTGTATACACTGATGGCTCTCGGACTGAACGTGGGGTCAGGTGTGCCTTCGTCATTTGCACCCGTGTCTTTCGATATCGACTTCCGGCACCCTCCTCAGTATTTACAGCCAAGCTCTTCGCCTTGTATCTGGCTACGGAGTACATCCGATGACGCAGCCTTTTCAATTGTGTCCTCTGCTCAGACTCACCCAGTACCGCTCAAAATCTATGTGCGCTGTACACCGACCATCCCTTAGTGCAGCGGGGCCAGGAGAACTGTAAACTGCTCGCTCTTGGTGGAACCAGTGAGATGTTTCTGTGGGTTCCTGGTCGTGTCGGTCTGCCAGGAAACGAGGCTGCTGACGCAGCTGTCAAAGCTGCAGTCCTCGTACCTCAGCCCGTGAGTACCTATATTCCCTCCGATGATCTCTGTGTTGTCGCCTGTCAGGAGGTGGTGTCCCTTCGGCATCGCCAATGGTCCTCCCTCCACGGGACTAAGCTCAGGCTTATTAAGCCTCTCCCAGCGGCTTGGCCGACCTCCTATCGGCCCTCTTGCCGGGAGGAGGTTATTCAAACTCGGCTGCGGATTGGGCACTGCCTATTTAGCCATCGTCATTTGCTAAGTGGCGCTACCCCGCACTTCGTACACATTGCACCTAAATTTTAACTGTCCACCACTTCCTGATGGAATGTCCATGTTTTAACCTTTTACGTTCCGGTTTGCTTTTGCATTCTGAGTTATCGGCCGTTTTAGCAAAATGACGCGTGGGCTGTCGACCGCGTCTTACTTTTTATCCACCAAAGCAATATGGTGAAGGTCATTTAATTTTTAATTTTGGATCTCCGTTTCTGTATGGTGTCTTTGTTTAGCCATTTTTCCACGTGCCTGTTTTTAGCTGTCTTCCTTTACGTCAATTGGGACTGACGTACAGTCGTTTATTAACTCCGCTGTCTTCGTGTTCTATAGTTTTGACTTGGGCGCATATGACCTCAGTTGTTTTGGCACCCTAAAGCAAAACAAAACAAAAAAAATCTCGTTCATTGGAGCTGGCACCTGTTGATAAACTTAATTTCTTAAGGTCCCCCATAGGCAGAAGTCAAACGGTGTAGGGTCTGGAGACCGTGGTGGGTACTCAATAGCTCCTCTTGGAATTATCTGTCGTCCAGGTAGATTTTCATCCAAGTAGGCCCTGACATCTCTGTGCTAGTGAGGCGGAGCGCCATCTTGTTGTAGGTAAAATCTTTCATTTCCAAACACCTCTCGGATGGCGGGTATAGTCGATGTTTTCAGTGTACAAAGATATACGTCGCCAGTTACTGTGCTTTCAAAGAAGAATGGGCCAATCAGACCGAACGTAAAACCCTGCAGGTTAGCATGTTTGCCCACGTGAACGTGACGAATGTCAGGACCTCAGTGCACGCAGCTGTGGCTGTTTACGATACCGTCAAGTTTGAAATGCGCCTCGTCATAGCAGATAACCGTCACTGCAAACCGTTCATCCTTGCGAAGCATGCCTTCAAATCACATGCAGTACTTCATCCTTCGTTCCGGGTCTTTCTCGTTCATAGCGTGCAGAGATCCTGGAATGTACACTTTCCACTTTGCAGCTTTCAGAATTGGTCGTACGAGTGATCGGCTTTAACCTACAGTACTACCAGTACTGTATTCGAATGTCGTGGGTTACGTTATCCTACTCATCTGCATTCACTTACATGTTTCTACATGTAGAGGAAGCTGCCATTCATCACACCAATTAGAAATTTTGTCTAGCAAGACCATACGGTCATCAGATTTTTCTATGTTTTCATATTTCTAGTATGTGAATTTCAGATCTCAAACATCAATCCCCAAAACAGTTCCATGCAACTTTCAAAAATTCTCGAGAAAGTCGTCTTTGAAGTTTTTCGACCATCTGCATTATGCTAAAGTAAAAATTTTTGAAATTTGTGGTAAGGACTTATGGTACCAAACTGCTGAGGTCATCGGTTCCTAAGCTTACACCCTATTTAATCTAACTTAAACTAACTTACGTCAAGGACGACACACACACCCATGCCCGAGGAAGGACTCGAACCTCCGACGGGGAAGCCGTGCGGACCGTGACGAGATGCCTCAGACCGCGCGGCTCCTAAAATAAGGTAGAGTTTTCGACAAACTGAATGGCTATGTGGTAAAGTGCTGAGTTGCCATGTGCGAGCCGAGATTCGATTTTTGTTGGAATCAAATAGGTGCATGTTCTACGAGTATTTCAGTGAAACGTAAGGTACATAAAGCAGGAAAAAATTAAGTTGTAAATTTTTTAAGTCCAAACAATCTTCTATAAGAAGTCGGAAATTTTAAAAATTTGTTTGTAATAGAAATTGGATTTTTGTGTGCGATAAGTAATTAGAAATAACAGAACGTGCATTTTTCATAATAATGTCAATTAGATATATTAATTAGCGAATATTTGATGAATTTTATATTTAATTGACTTAGGTATTCGATCTAATGGAAAAAAGCGAACATAATAATGACCGAAATGAGAATCGATCCAGCGATTAGCAGTGTCGAGCACTACCGACTTTTTTCCCATCTTTATGTGTTCTACGATTCAAAGAAATGCTCGTAGAACAAGCATCTCTCTTTAAAAATTTGATTCGGCCAGGAATCGAGCCCATGCCTCTCACTTGGCATGGACACACTGTACGACACAGCCACATTGTTTGTCTGAAACTCTATTTTAGAATATTAAAGACGCTCGGAAAAGTTCTAAGTCGGGTTTCTCGAGAATTTTTGAGAGTTGCATGGAACTGTTTCCGTCGATTCATATTTGAGTTCTGATTATCACGTCCCACAAACATAAAAAAATACAAAAATCCAATTGCTATTTGGTCCACTTGTAAGTCGTCTTGTATCCTCCTACAGTCACTCAATGGCGACACCTTCCCACACACCATAGCGCCTGTCCGTCAGATCATTTACATATAGATAGAGAGAGAGTGAGTGTAAGAGTGGTCCTATCACACTTCCTTGGCCACACCTTCTTTCTGAATAAACTCGCCATCGAGGATAACGTACTGGGTTCTATTACACAAAGAGTCTTCGAACCACTCACATATCTGGGAACCTAATACGTATGCTCGGACCTTCCTTAACCGTTTGCAGTTGAGCCCCGTGTCAAACAGTTTCCGGGAATAGAGGAAGCTAGAATATTCCTGTTGATCTTCAACCGTGGTTCGCAGGACATCATGTGAGAAAAGAGCAGGCTGAGTTTCGCACTAGCGATGATTTCAAATTACGTGCTGATTTGTGAACAGAAGCTCTCCTGTCTCAAGCAAATTTATTATATTCGAATTCAGAGTATGTTCAAGAATTCTGTAGCAAATCGATGTAAGGGTTTTGGTCTGTAACTCTGCGGGTTCTTTCTTTGACTCTTTTTATACACAGGAGTCACCAACGGCTTTTTTCTCCAGTCGCTTGGGACTTTGCGCTGGTCGAGAGATTCGCGATAAACGCAAGCTAAGTAAGGGACCAATGCCGTACACTATGCTCTGGAAGAGCGTACTGGGATTCTATTCTTGTTGTGATTCTTCAGTTTCTCCCTGCGTATTTTTTGCTCGAACAGTCCACAGGTAGACTGCCGATCCATAGTGTCCAACGGGCACAATATTTCGGCGATCAGACATGTCGCCATCGTCAGGTGCGCTGACGAACTGTTCTCCTGGGGGCGGGCGGTCGTCTTAAATCCCCTCCCCTCGCGAGGCGTTCTCTCCGCGGTCCGCGCCCGCGCGACAGCGGTCGGTGAGGCGCTGGCGTCGGCGTCTGTGGTGGTGTCGGTGTAATTGCCTCGTCTGCCCTAGTCGCACGTTTGGTACCTTTGCTGATCGTCTTTTTAATTACACTCAATGCTGGTTCCCGTGCCCTGCTGAAGTTGTAGCCTCAATCTCTGTTGATGAGTCCGTTCCTGGTACGAATTTCGATAGCCTCTGTAACGACGCTGTCCCAGTATTTAGATATCAGTGTCAAGACCCTGGTATGCTGGTAGTCCATTTCGTGATTTTCGGACAAACGGTGCTCTGCGATCACCGACTTGTTGGGGAACCCAAGTCGAGTGTGCCTCTGATGTTCTCGGCAACGATCTTCGATGGTGCACACTGTCTGTCCAATATTAGTCTTCCCACACTGACACGGAATCTGGTATATGCCGGCCTTCCGCAAACCGAGATAGTCTCTGACAGTTCCCAATAACGTTCGAGTTCTATTTGGTGCGCAAAAGACAACTCCTACTTGGTATTTCCTCAATATTCGTCCTATTTTCCCCGATAGTGCACCAGTATACGGTATATATTCAGTGGTTATCACTTTCTCCGTGACTTCTTCCGTCTCAACAATCTGTACTGTAGAGGGTGGGGGGGGGGGGGGGGGGCGGAGCGCGCGTTTGACCTGCCGTTCCGAGTACCCGTTTTACCGGAATACAGTCCTGAGGTGTTCCAGCTCTTGGGGCAGACTCTCTGCGTCAGAGATGGCGTGCGCCCTGTGCACCAGTGTTTTTAGCACCCCATTCCTCTGCGCAGAGTGGTGGTAGCTACTGGCTTGCAAATACAGGCCGGTGTGCATTTTCTACTTGTATACCCCGTGGCCCAGGCTGCCATCCACTCTTCTTTTGACCATGACGTCCAAGAATGCTAATCTTCCTTCTGCTTCGGTCTCCATAGTGAAACTGATGTTCGGATGTATGGCGTTCAGGTGTGTAAGGAAGTCTAGGAGCTTGTCCCTTCCATGGGGCCAGATAACGAACGTCTCATCCACATAACGTAGAAAACAAGTAGGTTTCCATTTGGATGACGCCAAAGCTTCCTCCTCCAAGTACTCCATATAGAAATTCGCGACCACAGGTGAGAGTGGGCTCCCCATTGCTACTCCTTCTGTTTGTTCATAGTATTCTCCATTAAAGAGAAAATACGTGGAGGTCAGAACGTGTTTGAAAAGGTCGGCCGTCTTCTCGTCAAATTTCAGTGCAATAAGCTCAACTGACTCGAAGAGTCATCCTGGTGAATAATGAAACAACGTAAAAACTCCCCTGGATATCTCAGTCTTTCAGCTTGAGGTTGTCGAGATATTTTACGAAATCCACAGAATTACAGACGTGATGAAGGCATTTACCCACATAAGGGGTTAGTAATTCTACCAGGTATTTGGCCAGCAAATATGTAGTTTCCCTAATGTTGCTGACAGTTGGGCGTAACGACACCCCTTCTTTGTGGACTTTAGGGAGTCCATAAAGTCTTGGCAGTACAGATCCTTGAGGTGTCAATTTCTTGGCAACCACCTTCTTCGTGGGGTCAGCATTGATCTTCCTGTAAGATTCGTCATTTAGTAGGCCATGCATTTTCTCAATGTAGTCCTTATGGGAAAGAACAATCGTAGCATTGCCTTTGTCAGCCGGTAAAGACAACAATCTCAGGGCCCTGTCTCAGGTCTCGAATGGCTACCCTCTCCCTGCTACTGATATTAGACTTGATCGGTTCAGTTCTCGTCAGAGCACGGCAGGTTTCCCGAGGTACTTCTTCAGCTGCTTCAGGTGGTAGTCGCGCAGCAACCTGTTCAACTGCAGTGACGATGTCCGCTACTGGAGTGAACTTAGGTGTGGGAGCAAAATTAAGTCCCTTCTCCAAACCAGAAACTGCATCCCCAGTCATCTCAATGTCCGTGAGATTGATGACCGTCTTGCGTGGAGCCTACAGCGATGGTTTGTAAGAGAGACGAGAGAATTTAGATATCTGACGTCCCGAGGTCTTCTTATGTGCCGAATCGGCGGTCACCGAGGTAACACCATTAATCCAGTCCCAGGTCCCGGAATTAAAATGATTGGCTAGTTGTAGATGTAGTTTAAGTAGTTGCTGGGAGTTGTACTCAAGGCTGCGTCTGGTAAAGAGCACCCTCTCACGAACCAAGACGAGGCTACCGCGCTTCATAATTCTCTTAGCTGCTGCAGAGTCGATGTGATGCGTGACCTTAGCAAAGTTTGGCACAACCTGATCGGCACGACATCTCTTCAGAAAAGCAAGAGAACTCAGAAAACGGCTCATCCGGTGGCGCAGCTTGTCGAATTTCTTCATGCTGCGACACATCTCCTCCTGCTAGAGGTATGTGATGTTATTCTTCAGTTTCTCCCGGCGTATTTCTTGCTCGAACAGTCCACGGGTGTACTGCCGGTCCATAGTGTCCAACAGACACGGTATTTCGGCAATCAGACATGTCGCCATCGTGAGGTGCGCTGACGAATTGAGCTCCTGGGGGCGGGCGGCCGTCCTAAATCGCCTCCCCTCGCGAGGATTTAAGACGCTGCCCGCCCCCAGGAGCTCAAAAAAATGGCTCTGAGCACTATGGGACTTAGCTTCTGAGGTCATCAGTCCTCTAGAACTTAGAACTACTTAAACCTAACTAACCTAAGGACATCACACACATCCATGCCCGAGGCAGGATTCCAACCTGCGACCGTAGCGGTCGCGCGATTCCAGACTGTAGCGCCTAGAACCGCTCGGCCACTCCGCCCGGCCCCAGGAGCTCAGTTCGTCAGCGCATCTGACGATGGCGACGTGTCTGATCGCCGAAATATCGTGCCAGTTGGACACTATGAACCGGCAGTACACCCGCGGACTGTTCAATCTATTCTTGTTGTTGCTCGCTGAGTCATCGACTCATTTGCTGCTCTGTGTTTCGGCTGTCTACTGTTACATTTCACTAACGTAGGCGGTGACTCTCATCATTTACATAGTGTTGCCACTGTACCTTGCTCTGGCGGCTGTTGTTTGCCACTATTTGAGGCACAAGCAGTACACCATTGACACGATTCTTTATAAACTTAGTATCTGTACTATGTCGGAAATGGAGTGTTCCATGCGTGACACACTTACGATCTCACTGACATTTCACGTCCTGCGTTCGCTGCCACTGTCATGATTAGTACAGGGTCTTGCGACATCTAAGTTATGGCGTGACAGAACTAAAGTTTCTGCAACAGTTTACGTATTTATAGCGGATATGCTCGCAAATGTTAATTATTACTTGAAGCAGGAAATATTACTATGACTCTTCAACAACGTATGGGCTGAAACCTACTATCCGGTTTCGTGGAGGGAGGAGGCTGTGATACCTCTTCTGGAGCCAGGGAAGGACATGTTATCTCCAGATAGCTACAGGAGTGTTGTGATCGCATGGCGTATAGGACAGCCCCTTGATTAGATGATAAACCGACGCCTAGTGTGGAATCTCGAAATCCAGAGATTAATCAGCCGTTTCTAGTTTGGGTTTTGGAAATACCGGTTCACCCTTCAAATTCTCCTCCAACTACAAGTGGCGGTGCAAGAGTTGTTCGTAAGAAAACAGCAGTATTTTGGTATCTTTTTCGGTCTGAATATCGTATATGATACCACTTGGAGACATAAAGTAGTCCGTCAAAATTCGGATTTCGTTGTCGCATCATCTGATGTAAAATTTTAGGGACTTTCATCCCGCAATACTGCTTCTAGTGCAGCATTGACTTTTTAACTTCTCTCTCTAGAAAACTTGCGTGAGCAGTAGCGACAGCTATTTTTTCTGCTGACGACGTGTATAGATATTTCGAATAGAAACTTAAAACTGCAGCTCGACGCAGCTAGAGCACCGATCACCTTTTATGTATTTAGGTAACAAATTTATATTAATACTCGTAGCTTAGTTACGTTGCCGTCGACAAAGTTATCGCTAAGGGTAAAGAAGATACTCATAATGATGCCAAAAATTATAGATTGCTTTACTTTTTAATGACGATTCTGATATTACCTTGCCAGTGGGACTCGTGGCAAATTTAGAAGTCGTATTCGGTCAGTCGGACAAGTGAAACAGCTTCCAGATAGAACGTCACGTTGTCAGAGCAAACTCGAGACGTTCGCCCCAGGATTGTGTTTTGTTACAAATCACCGTGGTGGATGAAGTGGTCCGGGCGTAATGTGGCATCATAAATCGAATGAGAAAGAAACGGTTTGTGGTTGTTCGGCGCGGTGTAACGACCCGCAGCACGGCACGCAGGAGTGCTGGCGCCAGAGGCCACGCCCAGACGCGAAAAAAGGAAAGGCGCCGCCGACACGATCGATGCTCCGGCGCCAGCCGGCCTCACGCTTTTGAAACAACTCCAGATATGACGCCGGTCGACACGATTAATCGCTGACATTGTAATGCGCGAGACGCGTCGAGACGGGCGGCCGCTGCGCGTCGCGGAAGGGCTGCGGAGTGCGCCGCCTCTTACCTCAGCTCTCCAGCCGAGATCAGTTTCCGTCAATCGCTAAGTGCTTATTTGTTCGGAGATGTACGAGGTAGTAACAAAGTTTTAATTATCATCTTGGAAAGATCGATCAGTGATCATGGAACTTGGGACAGTGTTAGTCCTTCTCTCTAGATTCACCCTTCAGGGCGACCCATATTTTCCGACAGTGGATAACACAATTAAGTTCCATTATAGAAGTCTGCATTTTGCTATCCAGGGAAACGAGCCACTTCGAAAAGCACCTCCCCTGGGAATTTTTGGAATGAAACAGTTTCTTCATCTGAAGAATGAGGAACAAGTCACTGGATGCCTGGCGAGGAGTGCGACGGAACAAAATTTTATAGCCCAAAGAGACAACAGGTGATAAGAACTGACAGCTATTTCTTCTGCAGACGATGTGAATAGAAATTCTGCATAAAAAACTAAAAATTGCACTTTGTCCTGTACAGAATGAGTTGTGGTGTTTTTATGGAGCACAAACATCCTTCTGGGCATTTTCCAAGAAGGTGATAGGGTCTTCGTCTTTTTCGGCGGTGATGTTTTCCGCTGCCTGGGTTGCTCCTTTCTCACGGGGCCATAGTGACACAGTGCCATCGTGAGTAGGCCTGACATAGCTGTAACATTCCCACTGCTGCCTTCGTTCGGCTGGCTGTTTGAATAGGTGTTCGCAGTCGCGGATCTGAGCTTTTGGTGACCTTTGTGATATTGAAAATGTCGTGGAAGAAGTTGCGTCTCGCGCATTACAATGTCAGCGACTAATTGTGTCGACCGGCGTCATATCTGGAGCTGATTTGCGACTTTTCCACTGCGGCCGTGATTTCCCTACAAGGGGCTTATACTACCGAGTCATTAACTTCTCTCGGGATACCTGGTTCTTCACAGAAGGATGGTGTAACACTTCGTTTTCAGCTATTCATACTTGTTTAACCACATTGTATGACGCACTGTAACCCTAAAGTTTCATACAATCAGCATGGATTGTCCTCGTGTTTACTTTTCTCTGAATACAGGAAACGAATTACTGCACGTGGTACAGTACTGTGGAGCGGGGACTTTGGTGTATACCAGAAATGTAGATATACAGTGTGGTCCATTGATAGTGACCGGGCCAAATATCTCACGAAATAAGCATCAAACGAAAAAAACTACAAAGAACGAGACATGAATGTTTTAGTTGGACCACTTTTTTTCGCTTTGTGATAGATCGCGCAGCAATAGTCACAAACGTATAAGTACGTGGTATCGCGTAACATTCCGCCAGTGCGGACGGTATTTGCTTCGTGATACATTACCCGTGTTAAAATGGACAGTTTAGCAATTGCGGAAAAGATCGATATCGTGTTGATGTATGGCTATTATGATCAAAATGCCCAACGAGCGTGTGCTATGTATGCTGCTCGGTATCCTGGACGACATCATCCAAGTGTCCGGACCGTTCGCCGGATAGATACGTTATTTAAAGAAACGGGAAGTGTTCAGCCACATGTGAAACGTCAGCCACAACCTGCAACAAATGATGATGCCCAAGTAGGTGTTTTAGCTGCTGTCGCGGCTAATCCACACATCAGTAGCAGACAAATTGCATGAGAATCGGGAATCTCAAATTGCACCCGTACCATATTTATATGCACCAAGAATTGCGTGGTGACGAATTTGAACGTCGTATACAGTTCTGCCACTGGGCACAAGAGAAATTACGGGACAATGACAGTTTTTTTGCACGCGTTCTACACTCCTGGAAATGGAAAAAAGAACACATTGACACCGGTGTGTCAGACCCACCATACTTGCTCCGGACACTGCGAGAGGGCTGTACAAGCAATGATCACACGCACGGCACAGCGGACACACCAGGAACCGCGGCGTTGGCCGTCGAATGGCGCTAGCTGCGCAGCATTTGTGCACCGCCGCCGTCAGTGTCAGCCAGTTTGCCGTGGCATACGGAGCTCCATCGCAGTCTTTAACACTGGTAGCATGCCGCGACAGCGTGGACGTGAACCGTATGTGCAGTTGACGGACTTTGAGCGAGGGCGTATAGTGGGCATGCGGGAGGCTGGGTGGACGTACCGCCGAATTGCTCAACACGTGGGGCGTGAGGTCTCCACAGTACATCGATGTTGTCGCCAGTGGTCGGCGGAAGGTGCACGTGCCCTTCGGCCTGGGACCGGACCGCAGCTACGCACGGATGCACGCCAAGACCGTAGGATCCTACGCAGTGCCGTAGGGGACCGCACCGCCACTTCCCAGCAGATTAGGGACACTGTTGCTCCTGGGGTATCGGCGAGGACCATTCGCAACCGTCTCCATGAAGCTGGGCTACGGTACCGCACACCGTTAGGCCGTCTTCCGCTCACGCCCCAACATCGTGCAGCCCGCCTCCAGTGGTGTCGCGACAGGCGTGAATGGAGGGACGAATGGAGACGTGTCGTCTTCAGCGATGAGAGTCGCTTCTGCCTTGGTGCCAATGATGGTCGTATGCGTGTTTGGCGCCGTGCAGGTGAGCGCCACAATCAGGACTGCATACGACCGAGGCACACGGGGCCAACACCTGGCATCATGGTGTGGGGAGCGATCTCCTACACTGGCCGTACACCACTGGTGATCGTCGAGGGGACACTGAATAGTGCACGGTACATCCAAACCGTCATCGAACCCATCGTTCTACCATTCCTAGACCGGCAAGGGAACTTGCTGTTCCAACAGGACAATGCACGTCTGCATGTATCCCGTGTCACCCAATGTGCTCTAGAAGGTGTAAGTCAACTACCCTGGCCAGTAAGATCTCCGGATCTGTCCCCCATTGAGCATGTTTGGGACTGGATGAAGCGTCGTCTCACGCGGTCTGCACGTCCAGCACGAACGCTGGTCCAACTGAGGCGCCAGGTGGAAATGGCATGGCAAGCCGTTCCACAGGACTACATCCAGCATCTCTACGATCGTCTCCATGGGAGAATAGCAGCCTGCATTGCTGCGAAAGGTGGATACACACTGTACTAGTGCCGACATTGTGCATGCTCTGTTGCCTGTGTCTATGTGCCTGTGGTTCTGTCAGTGTGATCATGTGATGTATCTGTCCCCAGGAATGTGTCAATAAAGTTTCCCCTTCCTGGGACAATGAATTCACGGTGTTCTTATTTCAATTTCCAGGAGTGTATTTAGCGACGAAGCGTCATTCACCAACAGCGGTAACGTAAACCGGCATAATATGCACTATTGGGCAATTGAAAATCCACGATGGCTGCGACAAGTGGTTCATCAGCGACCTTGGCGGGTTAATGTATGGTGAGGCATTATGGGAGGAAGGATAATAGGCCCCCACTTTATCGATGCCAATCTGAATGGTGGAATGTATGCTGATTTCCTACGTAATGTTCTACCGATGTTACTACAAGATGTTTCACTGCATGACAGGATGGCGATGTACTTCCAACATGATGGATGTCCGGCACATAGCTCGCGTGCGGTTGAAGCGGTATTGAATAGCATATTTCATGACAGGTGGATTGGTCGTCGAAGCACCATACCATGGCCCGCACGTTCACCGGATATGACGTCCCCGGATTTCTTTCTGTGGGGAAAGTTGAAGGATATTTACTATCGTGATACACCGACAACACCGGACAACATGCGTCAGCGCATTGTCAATGCATGTTCGAACATTACGGAAGGCGAACTACTCGCTGTTGAGAGGAATGTTGTTACACATATTGCCAAATGCATTGAGGTTGACGGACATCATTTTGAGCATTTATTGCATTAATGTGGTATTTACAGGTAATCACGCTGTAACAGCATGCATTCTCAGAGATGATAAGTTCACAAACATATCACACTGGAACAACCTAAATAAAATGTTCAAACGTACCTGCGTTTTGTATTTTAATTTAAAAAACCTACCTGTTACCAACTGTCCGTTTAAAATTGTGAGCCATATGTTTGTGGCTATTACAGCGCCATCTATCACAGAGCGATAAAAGTGGTCCAACTAAAGCATTCATATTTCTTTACGTACTACACGAATATGTAATAAAAAATGTGGGTTCCTGTTTTTAAAAACGCAGTTGATACCCGTTTGATCTATGGCAGCGCCATCTAGCGGGCCAACCACAGCGCCATCTGATTCCCCCTACAAGCTAGACAAGTTTCGTCTTTGTAGTTTTTTCGTTTGACGCTTATTTCGTGAGATATTTGGCCCGGTCACGATCAATGGACCACCCCGTATACCTCAAAAGATTAATTACCTGACTCCATTTTCTCGAGGTTATACTTAAAATTCTACGACTATCTGTTGTAGTTGGTTTAAAGATACACCAAGTGTTGTCTCACACCTCCTGCGTCTCTTCCCCCATTGATACGGCTCAATAATGAGTGAACATCCTGTAGGAGAGCGTCACATTGTTCAGCTCTGACACCCATACAGGTCTCATCTCGCTCGTTTCCCTGTATTCACACGTGACAGGTACGAAAGAGAACGTCAACTACTTGCTGCGCCGCTGTAGAAACAGAGTACTGTTCTGTATAATCTGCAAAGTTTTCTTCTGTTGGGAACATCTGCTGGAGAGCTTGAAGAGCAGATGACAGCGTAATTTCTCGTTCTTTTCTCACCAGCTGCAGTACCTCGTAACTTAGTGTTTCAGGGGAACTAATTTTCAGTTCTCTCAGCTGTGACAGCCATGTAAGCTTCTGATAAAATCTGAAGCCAAGAAACCTTACCACTTGTTCACAATTTAAAATTACCTCCCTCAATTTGTGTTCAGAAAAATTAAAAGCACTGGGGTAAAGGTTCTAAACACCACCTACACAAATATTTGGTTGTAAATGTAAAGTCAGATTTTAGCGTTCATTCCTCTGGTCTTCTGACAGTCGTCTACGACTGATGTGTACTTACTGAAAGACTGGAAGGTGAAGTCAGAATGGAAAAGTAGTCCTCAAATAAAGAGTATCTGATAGAGCTCCTTACTGTAAGCGTAGTGCTATTGATAGATATGAAAGGCAGCATAACTTTAAACGCTACCTTGAAAGACACAGTTCTCTTTTATAAAAAGAAATCTAACAGGATATTTCCGAAACCGATATCGAAAATAGATCATAAAAAATAAAGGAAGATGAGGCTGTAAGCTTCATGCTTGGAGGTTTACCTGAATATTGTGCCAGCATTTTATTCCCTCTCAGGACCTAAAATAATAAGCATTAGTTTTTGCTTGTGTAAGAAAATCTGTTGCGTAGCTATCTAAAGCAACTTGCTTTCCCTTCGATATAAGTTTTGTGGTATTATACGTGAACACTAAGAAGGAAATAGTAAGAATGTTTGGGTGTAACGTCAATTCACCATTAAGGTCATTAGAGACGGAGCTCTAATGCTAGTTGGACAGGGATGGGTAAATAAATCATCTGTGTCGTTTCCTTTACAGCGCTCAATGCCATTTGCCATAAACAGTTCAGGGTAACCATGGAAAACCTTCAGCTGATTTTAACCATTACGTCACCTAAATTGTGTTCATTCTGCATAAGCTTCTTAACGTTTTTATACGCTTTTTTTGGCCACTTCCAGTCACCGCAACGGAAACCGCCGTGATCATGATTCACATCAGCCTAACGACGTTAATGCCATTTATTCACAGTCTTCTGCTTCATGTGCTTCTACAGCTCGTCGTGTGAATCAAATCTTGCCAGACACTTCCTCTCGCATTCAGCGCAATGCGGGGAACCTTTTTGTGACTTTGAACATTAGTGAACGTTCTGTTCGCATGCAGCTGGACACTGCTGCATCTGTTTCTTGACTGTACAGATCAACGTATGACTTGCTTGGTTGCCCCCGCTTCGTCGTTCACATTCCACACTGACTGCATTTACTGGGCAGGAAATCTCAGTGCGCGTGTAGTTTGCAAGCCACGTATAGTGCAACGACGAAAACTGTATATTTTCATGTGCTCGACTCTAGTGACGCTCCGAACATTTTTGACATGGACGCATTTGAACTTTTTGGCCACGAAATTCAGTAAAATTTACTTTGCATCAATGCTAGCGAACATGCAGACAGTGTTGCCGCACTAAGCGATGATTTTTCTGAACTCTTTTCTGATGGCCTTGGTTGCGCCACAGACTTCGCAGCGCATGTTGTAGTTAAAGACAATGCCATGCCTATTTTCCAGCGCGCACGCCCGGTACCGCACGCATTGCTTGACACCGTAGCTGCTGAACTTACGCATTTCCAAGGCAGTGGAGTCATTGAACCTGTTTCTGCTTCGCCATGGGCTTCACCTATAGTGTGTGTGAAAAAACCAAACGATCGTCTCCGTATTTGTGCTGACTTTAAGTCTACACTAAATCCCCAGACAGTGGTCGCTACGATTCCCTTACCGCGTCCTGAAGACATTTTTAAACAAAACTATTCTCAAATCGAGAAGGAAGCTTTAGCTATTGTATATGGAGTGACAAAGTTTCATGATTTTT
Organism: Schistocerca piceifrons; assembly: GCF_021461385.2. Lineage (NCBI taxonomy): Eukaryota > Metazoa > Arthropoda > Insecta > Orthoptera > Acrididae > Schistocerca > Schistocerca piceifrons. The sequence goes on from NC_060149.1 coordinate 334,915,874, forward strand.
TGTACGGTCGCAAATTCTATTTGATCACCGACCATAAGCCTTTGACGTCGTTGTTTCACCCGTCAAAGCCGGTGCCAGCCCATACTGCACAAAATTTGCAACGGTGGTCTTTGTTTTTGTCCAACTACAATTATGAAATTTTGTTTCGGCCTACGGCCCAGCATGCGAATGCCAATGCTTTGTCTCGTCTACCTATCGGTCCTGACGACGAGTTTGATTCTTCCGAATTGTCATGCATGTTTATTAATTCGCAAGATAAAGTTCAAAATGGCTCTGACCACTATGGGACTTAACTTCTGAGGTAATCAGTCCCCTAGAAATTTAGAGCTACTTAAACGTAACTAACATAAGGACACCACACACATCCATGCCCGAGGCAGGATTCGAACCTGCGACCGTAGCAGCAGCGCGGTTCCAGACTGTGGCGCCTAGAACCGCTCGGCCACCCCGGCAAGATAAGGAATTAGCTGATGGTTTTCTGGTGGATTTACGTCGCATTGCTTCCGCTTCTTTGCAGTTTCTTTTGCGGTATATTCGTACTCAATGGCCTCCATCTGCTACCCAAGTTAGTGATCCCCTTGTTCGGCGTTACTTTGCACAACGTCGCAACTTGTCTGTACACCACGGTGTTATTTTGTTACGAACTGATAATGGTCAGTCTCGTGTGGTTGTACCTCGTTCGTTGCAATCGGAAATCCGTCTATTACTGCACTCTGGTCATTGGGGTATTATGTGGACGAAGAAATTAGCGCGTCGTCACTGCACTTGGTTCGGCATTGGTAAACAAATTGAGAATGTGCTTGCTAATTGTCGCTCTTGGGCGGAGCATCAATCTGCTCCCCACCAGCGCATCTTTGCGTGGCCGACTCCTACTGCGCCTTGGCAAGCGCGTTCATATTGATTTTGCGGGTCCTTTCTGGGACACCCGCTGGTTGATAGCTATTGATACGTACAGCAACTATCCTTTTGTTGTAGTTATGTTTCCTACTACATCTGCCAGTACTATTCGGACTTCGACGTCTATTTTTTGCATTGAGGGCCTTACTGAATTTATTGTCTCCGACAATGGCCCCCAATTTGTGTCCTCCGAGTTTGAAGCGTTCTGTGCTGCTAATGGCATTCGCCACCTGACCTCAGCCCCGTTCCAACACCAGTCGAATGTCGAGGATGAACTCTTTGTGCGTACATTTAAATCGCAGATGAGCAAGCTGCGCGCCACGCTCCGGCCGGTGAGGCCGTGCGGTTCTAGGCGCTTCAGTCTGGAACCGCGTGACCGCTACGGTCGCAGGTTCGAATCCTGCCTCGGGTATGGATGTGTGTGATGTTGTTTGGTTAGTTAGGTTTAAGTAGTTCTAAGTCCTAGGGGACTGATGACCACAGATGTTAAGTCCCATAGTGCTCAGAGCCATTTGAACCATTTTTTTGCGCGCCACGCACTTTCGCGATTGCGCGCCATGGACTTTCCTTGCTTCACATCGCTCCCAGCCGCACGGCACCCGTTCCTACCATTGCTACATGGCCGCGCCCATCGGTCGCTCTTGCAGCTATTGCACACGCCGCCGCGCGCTCCCGCTGCCTCGCCTCGTTCTGGCTTGGCGCCGTATGATTTGGTGTTCTATTGCGTTTTCTCTGGCAGACAGCGCTGGGAGCAGGGGTGCATTCTTCGCCAGCTTGGCCGCGCCTTATTTGTCATTTCTGGTCCCTCCGGCACTGCCAAGCGACACCGGAACCAGATCCGTTTGTGCCGTCCTCGGTTTTGTGCCGCTGGTTGTTTTCTGGTAGAATTGGAGGCTTCGCGGCTTCCACCGCCTCAGCCCACTGCTCCTTCGACGGCGCCTCCGCCGCTAGCGCCTCCGTCGCGGTAGCTCCTGCCGCTGCCAGCGTGTTCCTCCTCGGTGCCGGAGCCGATGGACGCTGAGGCTGTCGTCACGCCACCGCCGCCGACCCCGCCGCCGCCGCCCCGTCGCCCATGGAGGTTGTTGCTCCGCCTTCTCATCCGAGCGCACCCAGTGGCGGCGCTCGTCCTGGGCTGGTTTTGAATGGGCCTTTTTCCTCGCCCCTCGCGAGCAATTCGTGGACGCGGGTGGGCAACACACCCAGGTATTTCCGCTGTCCGCCCCCTCAGTTGCGCCGCACCTGGTCCCTCCACCCGCCGTCTGAAGCCCAACTCTACGACGGTGCGCCGTTTCAGGGGGTAGGGAAGTGGTATCGACAGCTACGATGCCACAACGTAGGTGCGCTCTCGTAGGTTGGCACTAGGAGAGCGGACAAACAACGCCGACCACAGCGCCCTCGAGCCAATGCTGTGGAGTTCGACGAGCGCCGCTCCACATTCAGCCCATTTGATCACGAGTAGACGACCAACCAACATTGTTTCTATTTCATAGTGGGCGACCCACTACAGATTTTGCTATTGTAACTTCTAGTAGCTGTTAGCTTTGATTCCTGTACGGCTTCGCACCTACCTGCTCATCTTGGCCAAAGCTAAGTAACCATTTATGTACTCTTATTTTTTTTTAGTAAACTTGTAAAATCTACAGGCAGTACCGAAGTACTTCACCTTTTCCTGCTCCTACTCACGTCCTTCACTCTCGGCCTGTTTTGCAGAAGCAGTTGACAGGAGCAGATTCAGGCACCGCCTATCCAGGAGGCATACAAAAATTGGTAACTTAATATTTACATCGCTGCACTGGTATTTTTCAAAAAAAATATTTTGTTACGTCTGTAAATACTGAGTCTTGTTAACAGTATATACTACTTGCACATGCAGCTTTATAACAAATACTGCTACTTGCCATGCAACTAACAGTAATTTTCATCCATTCAGATGATCTTTAAAACGCTGGCCAATGAGGTTTCTTTAATTATTGTGGACTCCCAGCTTCCTGCCGTGTGCTGAGCGGAAGCTAGCTGAAAATCTTCATACCAAAATTTCGATAACTTTATTTCGGGCCCTAGACAGGAAGGTAAAATCAATGCAGTGGCCGACGGCTTTCACTTAATGACAAAGAGAAACAGCTTTTATGTAGTTCTCAATGCTAATAGACGAGAGATACTGCATGATATTAACCACAGAAACCAATGTGGGATATTTGACAAGCATATGTTACACGGTGTGGCAAAATGTGCCGTTAATGGGCTATGGCAGAAGAAACCAATACTGGTTGTTCTGCTAATAGCACAACATCGACTACAGTGCTCTCCTGTGCTTTTGATCACATCAGTTGGACCCTAGATAGCTGGAAATCTTTGGCATGGTCAGAGGAGTCCCAATTTCAGTTGCTAAGAGCTAATGGTAGGGTTAGAGAGCAGCACAGACTCTACAAACCATGGACAGAAGTTGTCAACAAGATGTTGCGCAAGCTGGTATTGGTTCCATAATGGTGATTCTGGACCAGATGAACTTATCATTGACTGGAGGTGGCTACTTTCAACTACTTGGAAACCATTTGCAGGCATTCATGTACTTAATGCTTCCCAACAACGATGTCATGTCGCTGGGTGAAAGTTATTCGCGATTGCATTCTGGACAGTTCAAAAATGGTTCAAATGGCTCTGAGCACTATGGGACTTAACATCCGAGGCTATCAGTCCCCTCGAACTTATAACTACTTAAAACTAACGTAAGGACATCACACACATCGCTGCCAGAGGCAGGATTCGAACCTGCGACCGGAGCGGTCGGGAGGTTCCAGACTGAAGCGCCTAGAACCACTCGGCTACAAGGCCGGCCTGGACAGTTCAACTGAATGATTTGGCCACCCAGACCGGCCGACATGAATCTCATCAAAGGTTGATGGGACATAATCGAGAGACCAGTTCATGTACAACATCTGCAAGGGCAACCCTTTCACAATTATGGTTGGCTATAAAGGCAGTATGGCTCAGTATTTCTGCATGGGACTTCCAGTGACTTGTTGTATCCATGCCACATCGAGTTGCCATACTGTTCTGGGCAAAAGGAGGTATCACACAATATAATGGGTATCCATGTTTTGTCACCTCAGCGTAAATCTATAAGGAAATTTATTGCACTGCCCCAGTAGAAAAAAGCCATAAGACAATGGAGTGAAAAAAGAAAAAACAAGCCAACACTCTTGCCTTCAGGTAGACACAGTGAGAGATGTTTCTAAGTGCGTAACATACTGAACTGAACTTCTTAGTTAATTTATCTATGTGTTTGCTCCATTTTAACTGAGTTCCAAGGAATGTTACACAGTTAGTTTCATACAGTATATGAAAATTAATCTCTACTTCTGGTGCTAACAGATTTCTTGAAATTGTATGATATGAGTCTTTGGGAGATAAAGACTTAAACAGTTAGCTGTGAACCACTTATATGCATCTTCAGTTAAATCTGGTGTACTGCCTTCTGTAGCTCTATCACCACTCATTATTGTTAATCTTCCTGTTGTGAAGTTATCTTACTGGCATTTGTCAAATATTGTACACCACATTGCAGTAGTTAATTTTTCAATTCTGTATGTTTATTTTATCACAAATTTCATAGTCAGATGATCAGTTTTCTGACAAGAAATACTGCAAAAGTCTAAGCATGTGAACAATTACATCTATAGACCCTACATCAAACAGTTATTTAGTGCAGATTAACATAATTAGTCTCACTATTCACTACCAATATGTGTAAACTCATGGCTCAATACAGAACGTTCCAAACACAGTTGTAACTGTATAATTTTCAAACTTGCTACATGATGATGATGTAATGGGTGCGATGTAGCAACTCATAAGTTTAAAAATCATAATGTAGTATGACATTTTAAGTATTAACGTAAAATGTAGCAAAATCATATGACACAAAGTTACAGTAGGCAACATTTGACTATGAGCTGTATAACAAGAAAAAGGGCAAAATTATACGTACTGTTTCGTGAAAACGGTTTATGTTTACATGGGGATTCAAAAGCCCACCAAAAAGTTTCTTGAAGTTCAAATTTTCCAAACTGAATAATTAACAAACTACAGGGTGGCGCACGAAATGTGTTACCAATTGTTTCTTTCACAATTTACGACGCACATTATATATGACGCTGGGATCTCTACAGTAGCATCAGTAGAGCTAGGAAAAACAAATGTGTTAAGAAATGACGTGTAATTCACGATACTGCCGATAAAAAACTAGTTAGCAGCAATGGCTGACAATGGAAGACTGACGACACAGCAACGATCGGCAATTGTGTTACTTTTTCATGAAACGAAAAGCATTGTTGTGACTCAGAGGCGTTTTCGACAACAGTTTAACACACGATGGGTCCCTTGCAAGATGACCATCCACGGCTTGTACGATAAATTTGTACAGGAATGAATAGTATTGGAAGCGAAGCGACCTCGGCCTAAGCATGTTTGTTCGCCGGAGAATATTGAAGCGGTACGAGTTGCTGTACAGAGAAGTCCCGGGAAATCGTGTAGAAAGGCAGTAGTGCAACTGGGAATATCCACGCATTCTTAAAAGTGACCTCCGTATGTACCCATACAAGATGACCGATGCACAGAAGCTCACTGAAGAACACAAGCAGCAGAGACTGTTTGCTCAGTGGACGGAGGATAGGGAATAAACTCTCAACAAAGTTTAGTTTTCAGACGATGCGCATTTTCATTTAGACGGTGTGGTTAACAAACAAAATGTACGCTTTTGGGCTACTGAAAACCCACAAGTGTTTCATGAACGACAACATTATGCTCCGAGGATTACAGCGTGGGCAGCAATTTCTAGTCACGGACTAATTGGTCCCTTTTTCTTTGAAATACTGTGAACAGCAAGCGTTATTTGAGCATGCTTTGCAATAGCTTCATCCCCCAGCTTCTTGCTACTACCTTGCCCTTCAACACGCAGTGGTTCATGCAAGATGGAGCAAGGCCACATACTGCAAACACTGTGTTGAAGTTTTTTCACAAGCATTTCGACATGCGGATCATTTCACTCAGGTTTCCAGGTCGCTTCAATGACAGGCAAAATTGCCCCCTCCCCCGACCCCCCCCCCCCTGCCAATACTCCAGACCTCAACCATGTGATTTTTTTCTTTGAGAGTACCTAAAGGAAAAAATTTTCCCGAAACATGCACGTGATTTAATGGAGCTCAGAAGACTTAATCTTCAAGCTTGCAGTGAAATTACGGAAGACATGTGCTGTAGGGTAATCACTAACTTCAGTGTTCGTTTGAAGGAAGTTAGGAAACGAAATGGTGGACATATTGCGCATGTGCTGAGTTAGAACAAATCTCCATGGACGGCTCTTCATTGTAATATATGTTCCTTTCAGATTGTATTGACGATAAAGTTTATATTCAAAAACAAAATAGTAACACATTTCGTGCGCCACCCTGTACATTTACTTTACTAAAAAAATATTTCTAGAAACAGAAAAATCTGGGCAGTAAATCTATAAGGTACTGAATTTTGGAAATAGTCAATATTTAAGATTTATACTCCCAAACACACAGATTTTGGATACAAATAACTTTTGAAATAGGAAATTTTGGAAGTAGTAAAATGTTTCTGGAGAAAATGAGAACGACAGCATTTAAATGCACTAGTCCAATTTATAAACACAGTCATTTGCTCCCTGATAGTGGGTGACGCTCCTCGGTAGGTGAGCTGCAATGGAACTAGAACGAGATTTTCACTCTGCAGCGGAGTGTGCGCGAGTCGTGCTTGGGTAACTCAGGTGGTACAGCACTTCCCCGCGAAAGGCAACGGTCCCGAGTTCGAGTCTCGGTCCGGCACACAGTTTTAATCTGCCAGGAAGTTGCAATGGAACTGCTGAACTCGATGGAAGTGGAACTGCCTTTAAGCCACCATACGCTGCTTATATGTGTTTTGTGCAGTGGTATGAAACTGCGCCGTGCTTGTTCCAAGTGACTGCTGACCTGAGGCATGATTCTTGTTACGTTGGCGACCTGTGTTGCAGACTGTTCGAATGGCTAGCGATGCTCCTCTGCCTGGAGATTAGTCTGCCCAGTGCAACCTGCATTGTTTGAGGGGAGGCTATTTTGCAGGTATTTTGCGACCACACGACTCGGAGTCACTATATTAGCAAACGCTGAAAACTGGGCCGAGGGCAAAGAATCAAAAAGTCGTTTCAGGTTTGCATTGGAGCAGAGATAGTTAACAAAGCGCAACAAAACATAAGCAGCACTTCCAATAGTGCTGAAGGGTGTGCATTTTCATGTCTCCCTTTTTGTATGGAAAGTGTGGAGATCAAACAACCTTCGAGTCTATGGGATTCTGACAACTGTTGCGGAAAAGAGATTCAGCAATCAGATAGAGAAATTACGCAGGGATCTCAAATGATTACAACGTTATGAGAAAGTGCAAAGGAATTGAACAACCTAGGTGGGAGTCTCGGGATATTTAATTCAGATGTGGGTAGTATAAATCTGAGGCAAGTACGAGGGCTATACGAAAAGTAAGGTCCGATCGTTCGTGAAACGAAAACAACTATGAAAATCAAAAATGTTTTATTTGAAATAGTTGGCTATACCTTTCAGCTACTTCTCTACACAGACGCCGCTCCGACTTAGAAATTCCTCGTACCGTTGTAACAGCTTTCCAGTGCCGTCGTTATAGAAGCCAGCCGACTGTGCTTTCCGCCAATTCTCTACACTAGTCTACACCTCGTTGTCTGTGCCAAAATCTTGTTTTCATAGCCAGTGGTTCGTGTGGACAGAAATGATTGTCAAGGGGAGCCAATTACGCCGTGTATTGTGGGTGATCAAACATTTTCCTTCGAAAACGCCGCAGGAGCGTCTTCATTGCCCCTGCACAGTGCGGCCGAGACTCATCATAGAGAAGGAAACGCATGGCAGTTATTTTATGTGCGCTGCATGACATCTGGCAAAATCACTCACAAGGCCCTCAAACTTGGCGGGAGACATGATTGTTCTAGTCGTCTTTATGTACTCACTGTGTGCTCAGAACTGAAAAGAGCGAAGTGTAATATGAAAACTTATATAGTTAATATGAATACTGACACGAGGAAAATGAAAACTGATGTAATAAGTGATACGGGTAAACTGAAAACAGTAATCGAGAGGATAACAAACAAAACGTTCATGCATATTAAATCAGAAATTAAGACCATCAACAAATTTATTGGGCCAAACTGTGCGAAATGTAACAAGATAGAAAAAAATGGGTCAAAATATCAGACACTTAGAGCAGTATCTAATTGGCAGGACTGAGAAGTGCGAATTATGGCAAACAACGTATGCGAAAGACACAGATGCTAGATTCAGCACTTTCATCATGTCTGCTACAGAGTACGGAAGCGAAATTAAACATTACACACTATCGTTTGGGAAGGGCCTAGGCTTGTGGACAACAGATTCGTGAAGTCCTCGATACAATCAGTAACATTACTTCTGAACAGGAGTAAGTGTTCTGGGTGCAGCTATGTAAATATCTCTTTCGATATGTAAAGTATCGTCCGGTCGATATCAGTACTATTTTTAAGGGCAGCTTCGTGTTCGGCATGAGTAAGGACGCTGAAATTAATTTCCCTGGAAGTCATTTAGAATGGATCGCACCATCGTGAGATAATCAATTGATTCAGTCTATTATCGATATTAATAGTTTTGAGAAGTGTTTTCTTAAAAGTTTGAGCCAAGCCAACCTAACCAGGCTTCAGAAGCAGTTTCTGAAAGAGCCAGAGTAGACAGGGTGCTCCATTGATCGTGACCGGGCCAAATATCTCACGAAATAAGCGTCAAACGAAAAAACCTACAAAGAACGAAACTTGTCTACTTTGAAGGGGGAAACCAGATGGCGCTATGGTTTGCCCGCTAGGTCAAACGGATATCAACTGCGTTTCTTTTAAATAAGAACCTCCATTTTTTATTACATATTCGTCTAGTACGTAAAGAAATAAGAATGTTTTAGTTGGATCACTTTTTTCGCTTTGTGATAGATGGCGCTGTAATAGTCACAAACATATGGCTCACAATTTTAGACGAACAGTTGGTAACAGGTAGGTTTTTTAAATTAAAATGCAGAACGTAGGTACAATTTAACATCTTATTTCCGTTGTTCCAATGTGATACATGTACCTTTGTGAACTCATCATCTCAGAGAACGGATGCTGTTACGGCGTGATTACCTGTAAATGCTACATTAATGCAATAAATGCTCAAAATGATGTCCATCAACCTCAATGCATTTGGCAATACGTGTAACGACATTCCTCTCAACAGCGAGTAGTTCGCCTTCCGTAATGTTCGAACATGCATTGACAATGCGCTGACGCATGTTGTCCGGTGTTGTCGGTGGATCACGATAGTAAATATCCATCAACTTTCCCCACAGAAAGAAATCCGGGGACGTCAGATCCGGAGAACGTGCGGGCCATGGTATGGTGCTTCGACGACCAAGCCATCTGTCATGAAATATGTGTCGGACATCCATCATGTTGGAAGTACATCGCCATTCTGTCATGCAGTGAAACATCTTGTAGTAACATCGGTAGAACATTATGTAAGAAATCGGGATACAGTGCACCATTTAGACTGCCATCGATAAAATGGGGGCCAATTATCCTTCCTCCCATAATGCCTCACCATACATTAACCTTCCAAGGTCTCTGATGTTCCATTTGCCACAGCCATCGTGGATTTTCCGTTGCCCAGTAGTGCATATTACGCCCGTTTTCAGTTACCGTTCCCCCCCCCCCCCCCCCCCCCCCATGAACCATGGACCTTGACGTTGGTGGGGAGGCTTGCGTGCCTCAGCGATACAGATAGCCGTACCGTAGGATCAACCACAACGGAGGGGTATCTGTTGAGAAGCCAGACAAACGTGTGGTTCCCGAAGATGGGCAGCAGTCTTTTCCGTAGTTGCAGGGGCCACAGTATAGATGATTAACTGATCTGGCCTTGTAACACTAACCAAAACGGCTTTGCTGTGCTGGTACTGCGAACGGCTGAAAGCAAGAGGAAACTACAGCCGTAATTTTTCGCGAGGGCGTGCAACTTTACTGTATGGTTTAATGATGATGGCGTCCTCTTGGGTAAAATATTCCGGAGGTAAAATAGTCCCCCATTCGGATCTCCCGGCGGGGACTGCTCAAGAGGACGTCATTTCCAGGAGAAAGAAAACTGGCGTTCTACGGATCGGAGCGTGGAATGTCAGATCCCTTAATCGGGCTGGTAGGTTAGAAAATTTAAAACAGGAAATGGATAGGTTAAAGTCAGATATAGTGGGAATTGGTGAAGTTCAGTGGCAGGAGGAATACGACTTCTGGTCAGGTGAATACAGGGTTATAAATACAAAATCAAATAGGGATAATGAAGGAGTAGGTTCAATAACGAATAAAAAAAAATATGAGTGCGGCTAAGTTACTACAAACAGCATAGTGAACGCATTATTGTTGCCAAGATAGACACGAATCCCATGCCTACTACAGAAGTACAAGTTTATATGCCAACTAGCTCTGCAGGTGATGAAGAAATTGATTAAATGTATGATGAGATAAAAGAAATTATTCAGGTAGTGAAGGGAGACGAACCTTTAATAGTCATGGGTGACTGGAATTCGAGAGTAGGAAAAGGTAGAGAAGGAAACATAGTAGGTGAATATGGATTGGGGGTAAGAGATGAAAGAGGAAGCCGTCTGGTAGAATTTTGCACAGATCATAACTTAATTACAGCTAACACTTGGTTCAAAAATCATAAGAGAAGATTGTATACATGGAAGAATCCTGGAGATACTAGAAGGTATCAGATAGATTATATAATGGTAAGGCAGAGTTTTAGGAACCAGGTTTTAAATTGTAAGACATTTCCAGGTTCAGATGTTGCCTCTGACCACAATCTATTGGTTATGAACTGTTGATTAACACTGGAGAAACTGCAAAAAGGTGGGAATTTAAGGAGATAAGACCTGGATAAACTGGCTAAACCAGAGGTTGTACAGAATTTCAGGGAGAGCATAAGGGAACAATTGACAGGAATGGGGGAAAGAAGTACAGTAGAAGAAGAATGGGTAGCTCTGAGGGATGAAGTAGTGAAGGCAGCAGAGGATCAAGTAGGTAAAAAGACGAGGACTAGTAGAAATCCTTGGGTAACAGAAGAAATATTTAATTTAATTGATGAAAGGAGAAAATATAAAAATGCAGTAAATGAAGCAGGCAAAAAGAAATACAAACGTCTCAAAAATGAGATCGACAGGAAGTGCAAAATGGCTAAGCAGCGATGGTTAGAGGACAAATGTAAGGATGTAGAGGGTAATACAGATACTGCCTACAGGAAAATCAAAGAGATGTTTGGAGAACAGTGAACCACTTGTATAAATATCAAGAGCTTTGATGGAAAACCAGTTCTAAGCAAAGAAGGGAAAGCAGAAAGGTGGAAGATGTATATAGAGGAGTATATAGAGGATCTATACAAAGGTGATATACTTGAAGACAATATTATGGAAATGGACGAGGATGTAGATGAAGATGAAATGGGAGATACGATACTGCGTGAAGAGTTTGACAGATCACTGAAAGACCTAAGTCGAAACAAGGCCCCGGGAGTAGATATCATTCCATTAGCACTACTGACGGCCTTGGGAGAGCCAGTCATGACAAAAATCTACCGTCTGGTGAGCAAGATGTATAAGACAGGCGAAATACCCTCAGACTCCAAGAAGAATATAATAATTCCAATCCCAAAGAAAGCAGGTGTTGACAAATGTGAAAATTACCGAACTATCAGTTTAATAAGTTAAAGCTGCAAAATAGTAATGTGAATTCTTTACAGACGAATGGAAAAACAGGTAGAAACTGACCTCGGGGAAGATCAGTTTGGATTCCGTAGAAATTTTGGAACACGTGAGGCAATACTGACCCTACGACTTATCTTAGAAGTTAGATTAAGAAAAGGCAAACCTACGTTTCTAGCATTTGTAGACTTGGAGAAAGCTTTTGACAATGTTGACTGGAATACTCTCTTTCGAATTCTAAAGGTGGCAGGGGTAAAATACAGGGAGCGAAAGGCTATTTAGAATTTGTACAGAAACCAGATGGCAGTTTTAAGAGTCGAGGGACATGAAAAGGAAGCAGTGGTTGGGAAAGGAGTAAAACAGGGTTGTAGACTCTCCCCGATGTTATTCAACCTGTACATTGAGCAAGCAGTAAAGGAAACAAAATAAAAATTCGAAGTAGGTATTAAAATCCATGGAGAAGAAATAAAAACTTTGAGGTTCGACGATGTCATTGTACTTCTGTCAGAGACAGCAAAGGACTTGGAAGAGCAGTTGAAGGGAATGGACAGTGTCTTGAAAGGAGGATATAAGATGAACATCAACAAAAGCAAAACGAGGATAATGGAATGTAGTCGAATTAAGTCGGGTGATGCTGAGGGTATTAGATTAGGAAATGAGACACTTAAAGTAGTAAAAGAGTTTTGCTATTTGGGGAGCAAAATAACTGATGATGGTCGAAATAGAGAGGATATAAAATGAAGACTGGCAATGGCAAGGAAAGCGTTTCTGAAGAAGGGAAATTTGCTAACATCGAGTGTACATTAAGTATCAGGAAGTCGTTTCTGAAAGTATTTGTATGGAGTGTAGCCATGTATGGAAGTGAAACATGGACCATAAATAGTTTGGACAAGAAGAGAATAGAAGCTTTCGAAATGTAGTGCTACAGAAGAATGCTGAAGATTGGATGGGTAGATCACCTAACTAATGAGAAGTTATTGAATAGAATTGGGGAGAAGAGGAGTTTGTGGCACAACTTGACAAGAAGAAGGGACCAGTTGGTAGGACATGTTCTGAGGCATCAAGAGATCACAAATTTAGCAATGGATGGCAGCATGGAGTGTAAAAATCGTAGAGAGAGACCAAGAGATGAACACACTAAGCAGATTCAGAAGGATGTAGGTTGCAGTAAGTACTGGGAGATTTAGAAGCTTGCACAGGGTAGAGTAGCATGGAGAGCTGCATCAAACCAGTCTCAGGACTGGAGACCACAACAACAACAACAACAACAACAACGTTACCATTGTTTGTGAATGACGCTTCGTCGCTAAATACAACGAGTGCAAAGAATCTGTCATCGTCCCGTAATTTCTCTTGTGCCCAGTGGCACAACTGCACACGACGTTCAAAGTCGTCGCCATGCAATTCCTGGTGCATAGAAATATGGTACGGGTGCAATCGATGTTGATGTAGCATTCTCAACACCGACGTTTTTGAGATTCCCGAGTCTCGCGCTATTTGTCTGCTACTGATTTGCGGATTAGCCGCGACAGCAGCTAAAACACCCTACTTCGACATCATCATTTGTTGCAGGTCGTGGTTGACTTTTCGCATGTGGCTGAACACTTCCTGTTTCCTTAAATAAGGTAACTATCCGGCGAACGGTCCGGACACTAGGATGATGTCCAGGATACCGAGCAGCATACATAGCACACGCCCGTTGGGCATTTTGATCACAATAGTCGTACATCAACACGATATCGACCTTTTCCGCAATTGGTAAACGGTCCATTTTAACATAGGTAATGTATCACGAAGTAAATACCGTCTGCACTGGCGGAATGTTACGTGATACCACGTACTTACACTTTTGTAACTATTACAGCGCCATCTATCACAAAGCGAAAAATGTGGTCCAACTAAAACATTCATATTTCTTTACGTAGTACACGAATATGCGATAAAAAATGGAGGTTCCTATTTTAAAAAAACGCAGTTGATATCCGTAGGACCAATGGAAGCGCCATCTAGCGGGCAAACCATAGTGCCATCTGATTTCCCCCTTCAAGCTAGACGAGTTTCGTTCTTAGCTGTTTTTTCGTTTGATGCTTATTTCGTGAGATACTTGACCTGGTCGCTATCAATGGACCACCCTGTAGAAGTGGGCTTCAATCCATGGCAACATTTTGTGTAGAAGAGTTAGAGTGAACAGCACATATCAGAAGGGCGCTGGGTAAGTTAACCGTACACATTGGAACGAAGGTTAATACTTACTGTGGGATATAGTCCTCAACTCATTAATTCGGTTGATGAACTGCTCGATTTAATTGAGAAACAAGATCACGCAATATCACACAGGTCACGTGGTTCACGCTACACTCATTCTGCATCTACATCTAGATGATAACTCTGCATTCACAGAGAAATGTATGGCAGAGTGTTTTTCTAACTATCTTCTAGCTATTTCGCTACCGTTCCACTCTCTAAGTGCATGCGGGAAAAACGAAAACTTAGCTATTTCCTTCCGAGGTCTGATTTTTCTTCTTTTGTCATAATTATCGTTCCTCCCCATGTAGATGGGCGCCAAAATTATTTTCATACTCGGAGGAGGAAGTTCGTGACTGAAATTTCATGACATAATCCTGCCGCAACAAAAACACCTTTATTTTAATGATTGCCAAGTAAATTCGAATATCATATCCGCGTCACTTTCTTCCCTATTTAGTGATAATGCAAAACGAGTTGCCCTTCTTTGAACTATTTCAATGTCCTCCGTCAATCCTTTCTAATGCGGATCCCACACCGTCGAGAAATACTCCAGCAGATGTAGGACAAGAGTAGTACAAGCAATCTCTTTATTAGATCTATGGAATTTTCAAAATCTTCTGCCAATAAACCGCAGTCTTTGATTTTCTTTCCCTGTGACATTATCTATGTGTTCGTTACAATTTATATTATTCGTAATTGTAATTGCTAAGTACTTAGTTGAATTCAGAGCCACTAAATTTGTGTAATTTATCGTGTGATCGTATTTTTGGGGATTCCTTTTAGTACTGATGTGGATGACTTCACATTTGTCTTTACATAGAGTCAAGTGTCACTTTTCACACCATACAGATATCTTGTATAATTCATTTTGCAATTGGTTTTGATCGTCTGGTGACTTTACGAGACGGTACATGAGAGCGTCATCTGCAAAGAATGTAAGAGGGCTGCTCATACTGTCTCCTAAATCGTTTACACAGATCAGGAACGGCAGAGGGCCTGTAATACTTCCTTTGGCAACACCAGATATTGCTTCTGTTTTACTCGATGACTTTTCGTCAGTTACTACGAACTGTGACCTTTCTGACCGGAAATCACCAATCCAGTCCCACAACTGGAATGATACTCCACATTTAAGCAATTTGCTTAGAAGTCGCTTGTGATAAATCATGTGAAACTCCTTCTGGAAATCTAAAAATGTGGAATCAGTTTGTCATACCATATCGATTGCATTCATTACTTGATGAGGGTAAAGAGCTAGTAGTGTCTAACAAGAACGATATTTTCTGAGTCCGGGTCGGCTGTTTGTCAATAAATCGGTTCCTTCGAGGTAATTTATAATGTTTGAAAACAGTATAAGATCCAAGAGCTTTCTGCAAATCGTCGTTAGTGATAGGACTGTGTAGTTCAGCGGATTACTCCTGTTTTATTTTTGAATACTGGTGTGACCTGTGCAAAATTTCCAGTATTTAGGTACGGATTTTTTGACGAGCGATCGGTTTTATATGATCACTAATTATGTAGTTACTTTGTGAGCATACTCTAATAGGACCCTAAGTGATATACAAGCTGGACTGGAAGCATCGCCTTTATTAAGTGATTTAAGCCACTTCCGTATAGGTGGTGGTGGTGGTTAGTGTTTAACGTCCCGTCGACAACGAGGTCATTAGAGACGGAACGCAAGCTCGGGTTAGGGAAGGATTGGGAAGGAAATCGGCCGTGCCCTTTCAAAGAAACCATCCCGGCATTTGCCTGAAACGATTTAGGGAAATCACGGAAAACCTAAATCAGGATGGCCGGAGACGGGATTGAACCGTTGTCCTCCCGAATGCGAGTCTAGTGTGCTAACCACTGCGCCACCTCGCTCGGTACACTTCGGTATACCAACGATATCTACGTCTAAGTCGCTCATGTTGGTAGTTGTTCTTAATTCGAGTTCCGGGACATTTACTTCGTCTTGTTTTGCTGAAGGAATTTCGGAAAACCTTGATCAGTAACTCTTCCTTAGTGGCACTGTCATCAGTAGCATCACCATTGCTACAGTGCAATGAAAGTATTGATTGCGTCTTGCCACTAGTGTACTTAACTTATGATAGGAATCTCTTTAGGTTTTCCGGATTTCGAGACGGAGCTCCGTTGTAATAACTATTAAAAGTACCTCGAATTGAAGATTGTTCTAGATTTCAAGCTCCTGAAAATTTCGAGAATCTTAGGGATTTTGTGTTTTTTAAATTTGACAAGATTTTATCGTTGTTCTGCAACAGTGCTCTGACCGGTTATTTGTACCATGGGGGATCAGTAACATCTCCTATACTGCTGTCGATACTATTTCACCGCGTGGGATTAGCCGAGCGGTCTAGGGCGCTGCAGTCATGGACTATGCGGCTGGTCCCGGCGGAGGTTCGAGTCCTCCCTCCGGCATGTGTGTGTGTGTTTGTCCTTAGGATAATTTAGGTTAACTAGTGTCTAAGCTTAATGACTGATGACCTTAGCAGTTAAGTCCCATACGGTTTCACACACATTTGAACATTTTTGATACTATTTCCTTGAATATAATCCACATCTGGCCTGCGCTTACAAAGTCGTAATGGAAGAATTGGAGACTGTCTCTTAGGAATTCATGAAGCGGATAATTATCTGCTTTTTTAAATAGATATATTTTTCATTTGTTTCCCGTTGGTATGGATGTTACGGTATTCAGTCTTGCTTGGTGACTGATCCCTGCATGCGTCATGATGCTCCCTATATGCATAGGATTATTTGTTGTTAAGATGTCAAGTATGTATTCATAACCATTTACACTTCGAATGGGCTTCTGAAGTAATTGTTCATAGTAATTTTCTAAGAAGGTATTCCGTACAATTTCGGGCGATGTTTTATGTCTCCCAACGACTTCAAACATGATACTCTTCAAGCTTTCCCGGCGGATATGTTGTAAATAGTCTTCACGGGGCCGGCCGGAGTGGCCGTGCGCTTCTAGGCGCTACAGTCTGGAACCGCGTGACCGCTACGGTCGCAGGTTCGAATCCTGCCTCGGGCATGGATGTGTGTGATGTCCTTAGGTTAGTTAGGTTTAAGTAGTTCTAAGTTCTAGGGGACTGATGACCTCAGTTGTTAAGTCCCATAGTAATCAGAGCCATTTGAACCATCTTCACGGGCCTGCCGCTGGATGACGTTGTGCAAATTCCACAATATTTCCTCGGATGAACTGTCCGATATCTTCAGGTGGTTCAACCTTGCTGGTGACTAGGTACGACTGACGGTATCGGCACGTTTACACCCTGTTTATAGAACACGCGCGCGAAGACTGCGCAGGCATGGAAATCAGGCATGCTCAATGATTTGCAGATCGATGGTGCCATACTAAAACGCCCTCTGCCGAAAATCGCAAGTGGCCCTCCTGCGCGTGCGCTGTACACTATGTTTACTAACTTCGCGGCCAGACGTCACTCACTATAAAACTATACTAGACCAATGTTATGACGGGTCTGTTACCGAAAGAAACTTAATTTTCTCGTTGTGATTTAATAGCAGGGTTCCAGGCTGTGCTCAGTTGAAATCCCGCACCCCTGTTGACGAGATAATCAGCTGTACGGATATATATTGTTTCCTAAATGACGCAATACCAGAAAGATGATGCAAGGGATAAAACATACGTCTATTCATAAACCGTGCGATGTCCTGTATTCAGACTGTGTTCCGCAATTTCCAACTTTTCCGGTTGACGTAAGCGTGTATAACGCTGATGTTCATCGCAGAGTTCTTGTACTGTGCGACATGTCTGGCCTATACATGCTGACTCACACTGACAAGAAATTTTGTACACATCACGTATCCTCAGGCCAAGATCATCCTTAACCGAACCCAACAGGTTCCTCAGTTTTTCAGATGGTCGAAAAACACAATGTCATATCATCCGAGGACTCTTCCGATTCTTGACGACATGGCACCAAAATGCGCAAAAGGGCCACAGTGGTGGGTGTCTTCGTATCTTCATTCAGCTACATAGGTTGAACTCGCTTGGAGCCTGAATGCATTACGTATATGTCTCTCAAAATAACAGTTTTGTCGGATCACTGTCTTCAAACGTTGTATTTCACTCGACAGACTTTCAGGATCAGATGCCACATGCGCTCTATGAACTAACGTACGTAACGCACTACCGCATTGTGTAGGATGATGGCTTGCTGTAGACGCTGTGTCCAAAGGTTCCATCTGCTTTTCTTCGTAACAAAACATCAAGAAAAGGTAAAGTACCATCCTTTCCCACATTAGTTCTGAAGTTTATATTCGGATGAAGTGAATTTAAATGCTGAAGAAAATATAAACTTCAGAATGGAAGTGGAAGGAGATGGTACTTTACCTTTTCTTGATGTTCTGGTATGAAGGAAAGCAGATGGAACCTTGTGTCACAGCGTCTACCGCAATCCAACGCATACAGATCTATATGTGCGGGACACAAGCTGCTATCATCCTGCACAATGCGGTAGTGCATTACGTATCTTAGTTAAGAGCGCATGTGGTGTCTGATCCTGAAAGCTTGTCGAGTGAAATACAACATTTGAAGACAGTGTTCCGACAAAACTGTTATTCTGAGATACAGATACGTAAGGCATTCAGGCCCAAGCGAGTTCAGTCTGTGTAGCAGAATAAAGATACGAAGTCACCCACCACTCTGATCTTTTTGCCGTATTTTGGTGCCATGTCGTCAAGACTCGGAAGAGTCCTCGGAAGATATGACATTGCGTTTTTCGACCATCTGCAAAACTAAGGAACATGTTGCGTTCGGTTAAGGATGATCTTGGTCTGAGGAGATGTGGTGCGTACAAGATTCCTTGTCAATGTGAGTCAGCGTATATAGGCCAGACATGTCACACTGTACAAGAAATCTGCTATTAACATCAGCGTCATACACGCCTACGTCAAGTGGAAAAGTCGGAAATTACGGAACACTGTCTGAATACAGGACATCGAATGATTTATGAAAAGACGTAAGTTTTATCCCCTGCATCATTTTTCTGGGATTACGTGTGGCATGGACCCCTGACCTATTAAGCCGAACACGCAAGCCCATCACCGAATGGCGTAAGTGGAGGAATCTGCAGCCTACACATCACTGGGCTTACTATGTATAGCAGGATGGCTCTTATAGCTTAGTGTGAGCTACGATTCTCTGCTGAGGAAAGATGTTTGGCAGCTGAAGAAGGCCCGATGATGGTTACAATGACTTCTTTATTCAGGCCTGACTCCAATCGCTAATAGGAGTAGTGGAGAGTGCGACGGTGTTTCTTCTAAGGCGATGGTCTCTGGCTGTTCATGACGCATATTCTTGCAAGCGGCACGACTCTTCAGTGGCAAGCGTCGTCTGTCGTCACCGTAGTGTTGCGAAGTCGCTGACCGTGCAGCCCCTTCGCTAGCTGCGGCCGACTTGTAAGTGCCCAGGTTTCGTCATGATCGTCTTCTGCTGGTTTCAAGACTCGCTCATAACTTTTATTCCTGTACGTACGCTACAGATTTTAAGATCTACATTCATCTCGCTAGCAAGACCGGCAGTTCTTACTATTTCATCTAGCCGCCGGCTGCCGGAAACCAGAGAGATTCTCGTCCAATCCAGAGCGACACACATCGTCATTGTCGACATGAGCCACCAACAGCTGTTGCCTGCGCCTTGTGCTCTTCATGGCATCTGGAATCATCCATTTCACATCTGTAGTGACCCACCTAGGTATCCACATAGACTTCACTCTAGATTTCTTCCGGTCATATCGGTAAGAGGCCCCATTACTCGCCTGATGCTGGAGCTCCCAACTCTCAGTAATCCTACCCTATCGGACTGCTCAGATCTTGAAGGCCAAGGAGGCTTCCACTGAAACAATGGAAGCGACTGCATCTCTCTCAGAATGTTTATAGTCAGAGACAGTGCCTGCTACCTGTTCGGCAGACGAACCAAGCAGGCTTTCCGATCGCTCCATTGGCGAGTCTTCCACCAGCTGCACCTTGGAACGACGTCCCACTTGACCACGGGTGATTGGTCAAACTCAGTGCGGCAGTATCCCCGGCGGCCACTCTGTTGAACTGATCGGGAGACAAGCGGTAGGTGGATCTCCACAAGCCAGTACTTCCTGGAGTTGTCAGCGAAGAGTCACCAACTCAGCTCGCACCTGAACACTGCAATCACAACTCGTATTCATACTAAAAAAGATGGAAATATACCATGGACAGTTATGAAAAGTCGAAAATGTGCCTGTAAATACACAAACGTGAAAGAAATTTACGAATTTAAACTAAAGAGCGCAGGGGAAATTCAAAACAAGTCGCAGCTAATGAGAAGCTATGCTAGCTCGCAAACGAAACTGTGTATTCCGATGTGCTGCTGCGGTAACGGAAATTACCATTCAGCTGAGGAGACTAACAATTGTAAGTAGCTCTTCAAACAAAAACAAATGCCTGCAGCGATGCCAAACACGGGAGAATGCACTTCACAGTTAATACGACGTGGAACTGTGCCTGATAAATACACAAACACAGCGAAATTTAGAAGTTTTAACTATAGAGTGCAGAGGGAATTCAGAATTAGTCGCTTCTTATGGAAAGTTGCGTCAGGTCACAATCGAAGAGGTGTTCTTCAATGCGCTGCAGCAGAAATGAAAGGTACCACCCTACTCAGTGACTCTTGAAATTACGTCTCAAAGAAATTGGGCAACAGAAGGGCAAAACTGTCACCACAGTAAGCCACATAGTTTATCACAATGATTTCCAACATGGCCAAAGTAATACCTACAACAGAAACTGAAACAGCAGGTTGCATAATCATAATTCACAAAATAGGAATTATGACGGTCAGAACAGTAGATCTGAGAGACCTGTTAGCAATGGACCTCAAAACGGTAGCAGAATTTCGGAAATCTAGGATGCGCCGTGTCCAGGGTTCAAGGACTCAAAGACCAGTGAAGGAAAGACAGACAAATATTGATAGAAAATGGGACGTCAGGTGTGTCAAGGGTGCGGAAGGAAAATAATTACCGGCCATGGATGCAATTATAGATGAGAACTTATGCACAGGACGGAGTGAACATTGTAACAGTGTTGAATTACGTGGGAGAAAGTCCAGAATTCAGCGGTTAACAAGGAAGCTAGGAATCTGAATGACGTGGGTTTCGAGTGAGACGAATCATAGGAGAAAATAGGCTGGGGCTCCTCACAAATAACGTCCCTCTGTAGGAGTTGGAGGGGAAACCGATAAACTCGCAAAGCGGCTATGCCAGGTTGTCTATCTAGTAGATGTACAGTATTAAGGGTGAGAGTGTACAAGGAGAAACAGGAGAAATTTTAGCTCTTAATGACAGAGTGGCTGCTGGCACATCTACTCGAGGCGAGATAGTTGTCAACATGAGGGAGATGTGTGAATTACGTGGGGACGAAAGTAGCCCGTCATTTGATGTGGTTCGTACCACGAGCGGCACTAATTGTCAAGAGTCGCTGTTACGGGTAGAACTCGCTTTTGAAGTAAATGATGCATGTACTATATTTGTGACGTGGTTACTTCTGTCACTGAAAGTAACAGGGGTGGAGGGAAGCAAAACATCAACTTTTGACAAGCATGTCAGTACGGCGTGGATGTCGTAAGATGAACAACATTCAGTGTGGCAGGCTGGAGGTCTTGTGTCTTAATGAATAGGGCTTTCGTAATTGATGGGAAAAGAATAAACATTGATTCGCTAGAATACTTGAAAAATGCAGCGATAATAGTGGTATTAAAGTGGTGCTCAATGAGTAGTTTAAAGGATGTGCTGGGATACACTATGTAACTTTTGATAAAACGTGAGCAATGGAAGCAGATAAACAAGGTCGCGATGTATAAAACGAATCATTGGACGAGTGATGACTGATGAGAGAGACGGTTGACGGTGTTTGGATGGTTATTGACATTTTTCAAAAAAATGGTTCTAATGGCTCTAAACACTATGGGACTTAACATCTGAGGTCATCAGTCCCATAGACTTAGAACTACTTAAACCTAACTAACCTATGGACACCACACACATCCATGCCCAAGGCAGGATTCGAACCTGCGACTGTAGCAGCTGCGCGGTTCCGGACTGAAGCGCCTAGAACCGCTCGGCCACAGTGGTCAGCTTTGACATTTTTGTCTATTGAGTTCGAGCAGAGGTGATTTTGGATTCTGGGAGCGACCTATCGAAGATATTGCAGTCTGTTTTCAACAAAACAAGAATAGAGATTAAGTCATTCTTCAGGTTACAAGTATAGAAATAAAGAAGACTACAACGGAACAAAGTAAGCCTCTTAAACAAGAAAATTTGTTGGTGTTTACATGTAATAAATTAGAATATAGTATAAGCTGTTGTGCAGTGAGTGATCCAGTTCGAGGAATAAGTCTAGGCAGAGATTTCTTGACTAAATACAAACGTTCTATGTACTGTGTGAAGAGATGCCTAGAGTTCAAGAAGGAAAAGAATTGGAGCTATATAAAGTTTAACGGCATCCTTTTACGCGGAAAGTATATCACACACATGGAAAAGATCGATGGCAGGTGTGGGGTGAAGAATTTGAAGAAACGTAGCAAAGGAGCAATTTCGACTCTGTTGACAATTTAACAAGGACGCAAAAGGAAGTAGTTTGGGCTACTTAGTAGTTATGAGGATGTTTTCTTGAAAAACCTGATGGAGTGGAGGATATTGAGTACAAACTGGAGGTAGTGCCACACAGTCTGATCTAGATATCCAGTCGCAATGACAGACAGGGTGGCTGAGCCTGCCAGGTTAAATCAAATTCTGGAGTGAGATGTCATGGAGCTCTGTAAGTGTGACTGTTGTAATCCCATAGTGATGGTAAAGAAAAGGGATGTGAGTGAGAACCGTTTTGTACGCATATAAACTGCACAGAATCGTAGTTAGACAAAATGATCAACTTGAAAACGTGGAAGAACTCATACAGAACTTCAAAAATGTAAAACTCATGTCCAGTGAAGAACTCATGTCAGGTTTTTGGCAAGTATGGTTGGCGGATGAAAGCATGTGGTTGACTGCATTCCTGTTAGGGGGTTGAATTTATAGTTTCGAAGTCGTCCCTATTCATCTCTTATTTTCTATTGACTACGACTATGGCTGCCCTCACGTTTCCATGCAGTCCAACATCTGGCCACTGGCAGTACAAATGCTCCATGTATGTCCCACGTACCTGAATATTGCATGATTCTATCAACCAGCCTCAAGAAAACACACAGTGGGGCACCTTTCTAACTGTCAGGTGCTGATAACCCTGTCTCACGTGAGTAAGAAGCATTTCTGTGTCCTTCACACTGATCACACAACATCTGACACTGTTTACGCCCCTTACATAGCCTACCAGGACAGGTAACCACATAATAATAATGGCGTGTGACGAGGGCCTCCCGTCGGGTAGACCGCTCGCCTGGTGCAAGTCTTTCGATTTGACGCCACTTCGGCGACTTGTGCGTCGATGGGGATGAAAAGATGATGATTAGGACAACACAACACCCAGTCCCTGAGCGAAGAAAATCTCCGACCCACCCGGGAATCGAACCCGTGCCCTTAGGATTGACAGTCCGTCGCGCTGACCACTTTTTCTTTTTTTAAATCTTATTTTGTTCGTTTTCGTTCGTTGTATCTGCTCTGGGCGGACGTCGAAAGACACCCGTTTCAGTTCGTTGTTGATCCATTAACTCAGTTTTTTTTTATTACAGAGGGCAGCTAGCCCTCTGACCGAACACGCTGAGCTACCGTGCCGGCACCACTCAGCTACCGGGGGCGGACGGTAACCACATGAATAATATTAATGCACTCCGGCGGCAGTTCTATCAATCACAGAGAATTGTAACTTTAATAATTTGCAATAATTATATTCCAATTTGCAAATATGGTGAAACTTCAGCTGTGCTATTTATTGTTGCCAATGAGAATTTGTCTATATCCTGTAGTTGCACAGATATCACGAATCCTGTACAGGGAGAGACGTGTTATTAAAATCGCAGCGTAGTTTTTAGGCATGACATACTATATTGCAGCGCCTGAGTTGGTTCTACGTACTCTACAAAGTCCTTCAGAGACCCATGTAGAATAAACGGTGACCCTACGGAAGCTTGTGTCTGTCCGGAGAGCGTGCTCGGATAGCCGAAGCTTCCATTTTGACTTCGGTGGACAAGCGGTGCGGACGGAGCTGTTTATGTCGTCGCCGCGGCGTGTGCTCGCGGTTGTTTACTTCACAGTCCGGAACCGCACGACTGCTACGGTCGCAGGTGCGAATCCTGCCTCGGGCATGGATGTGTGTGAGGTCCTTAGGTTAGTTAGGTTTAAGTAGTTCTAAGTTCTAGGGGACTGATGACCACAGATGTTAAGTCCCATAGTGCTCAGAGCCATTTGAACATTTTTTTTTGTTTACTTCACAGTGGTATTCGCGTGTGCTACGATAATGATAGAACAGCCAGCTCTTGCCGTGAAGTTCACATTTTTGAATGAATATGCTCGACCAATCGCCGTCGAACAATTTCTACGTGACGAAGTGAAGATCCTTCGTGAAGACATAATTGAAATATACCTGTGCAACGTTAGTAGCATGATTTACGTTAAAATGACAAGTGACATAGCTTGCGACAAGATCTTGGAACTGACGAAATATGGCCTCAAATTCTGGCATTCGGACGGCCACTTCGTCCCAGTAGTTGCTGAACATACCAGCGTGAGATTATGCACTATCAGTATTTTCGAACGTCCGTTCGAAATGCCGGCAGAAAGCGTGATGGCGGCACTGCCCCCTATGGAAAAGTACTCGGGCATGTAACACAGGAATGGGCACACTTGTGTATATACCCAGTTTTGAACTAAGTGCAGCAAGTCCGCATTGAGCTAAAGAAACATGTCCCTTCCTACCTCTTCATTGACAGTTACCGGGCCACAGTCATATAAGAAGAACAGCCTAATACCTGTTCTGGATATGGTAAAGAAGGACACGTGTGTAATGAATGCCTCCAACGCAGAATTACGCATTAGCAGACCGTCGAAACTTTTCCCCTTCCGACTATAACATCCCTTGCATACAACTACGCGACGGCACTGAGACCCGACGCCCTCCAGACGCCTGCACAGTAACTTCCACACCATCTTTCAGAACCTGCAGAGACCGAACGAGACGCCGGCCGGTGTGGCCGTGCGGTTCTAGGCGCTTCAGTCTGGAACCGCGTGACCGCTACGGTCGCAGGTTCGAAACCTGCCTCGGGCATGGATGTGTGTGATGTCCTTAGGTTAGTTAGGTTTAAGTAGTTCTAAGTTCTAGGGGACTGATAACAACAGATGTTAAGTCCCATAGTGCTCAGAGCCATTTGAACCATTTTGAACCAAACGAGACGAGACCGACCGACTACAATAGCGACCAGCAGCGGCCCCAGAGATCCCGATGCTGGATGAAGATCTTGACAAACGTAAAGGTGATATGGCTCTCGATGCTATGGTTGTGCCTACTGCCACCTTTGTTCCTGAACGTCGCTACTCCATCCAGTCGTCCAACTCTGAAACATATCCGCGCAAACAGAGGTCACCAAAACGATGCAAGAAGAGGAAGATAACACCGATGGCAGAGTTGGAGTTGTGTTTCCGGCCTGAAACCGCTACACCCCCATCAGATGATTGCTAGAAGGAGATTACATGCGCAGTTGCCAGTACCAATCCCCATCAAGGGCAGGGCAATTTACTGAGTGACTCTGGAACACAGCAACGCCCTGAAGACCCCAAGGACGATATTTCCCACGCCGACAGCTCTTCCTGCATCCGTGCTGACCAGATCTGCTGCCCCTTTCTGTGGGCTGACGACATTGTTCCTGAATCCCTACCAGACCAAGAAATACCACAGGCCACCCCAATGAACCCGGTGCAGGTGTACAGAACTGCCACCATCAGTTTAAATATCATCGGTTCCTATGTTAAACTTCAACTGTTACGTGCCACGTTACAAGCAGCGGACATTGACATTGCACTGTTCCTAGAGCTACGGACGGAGACTTGGCCCAATTTTTACGGTTGGTGCTGCAAACGTCACCCCCTGCACCAATGGAGATAATGTTGCAGCGATTATCACGCCCAACAGCATTGCAGTAGAAGATGTCACTTACTTATAGCCAGCACTAGGCTTAGCACTAACAGTACACGGGATCAGACTAGTGAATGTGTATGCGCCATTCGGCACAGACAAATGACAAGCGTGCTCACAACTTTATTCCGAAATAATCAAACCGCATTTTCTGGGACGATATGAGCACATAATAATCAGGGCATATTTCAACTGTGTTCTCGCGAGGATGAATCGATATCCAAATTTTACCACTTGTTCCGTACTCCGTTACTCAGCACGTCGACTCAATTTCGTAGACACCTTGGAGGCGGTACGTGGTGTTCGCCTCTGACATACATACGTCGAGAGTCACTCAGCCAGTCGCTTTGATCACGTCTACGTGACTTCCTCTCTCGCTTCGGACGTCCTGAACGAGGAAACATGGCCTTCGACTTTGGCAGACCACAGAGTTTATGTGAGCACTATCAGCCCCCGATCACAAAAAATGTGACGCAGTTGGGGTCTATGGAAAATTAACGTTGGCTACTTACAGGAACTGGAATGTCGCCGAATGGTCACGACCACATGGGAATCCTGCAAAAATGCGCATCACACAATACTCGTCCATACTACTGTGGTGGGTGCAATATGTAAAAGCCAGACCTACACCACGCGCTGTTCTAGTAAGGCAAGGAACGAATGCCGTGGCACCGAGACACGACAGAATTTTATAACATGATCCTCTGAGGCCTTATGGAGCACCCAACATCCCCAGGACGTCAGATCGAGGTTCACCGTGTCAAGACTACGATATTTCTCGTTACGTGGCACTGCTTGGAATACGTAGTTGTACGAAAGCGATGCCGAGACAGCATCACCAAAGAAACGCCCTCAGTGCGTCATGTCGTCGCACAGCTCAGACACAGTCAAAAAACGGTACTCTCTTCTTTAAATTTTCGTGACAGTCGACGGTCGGTATCATAGACAGACATCGAAATAGCCTTCGAAGCTCACTATCGTCTCTTCTATTGTTAAGAAGACCCTAACGTTTTCAGTGGAACCGCGTGACCGCTACGGTCGCAGGTTCGAATCCTGCCTCGGGCATGGATGTGTGTGATGTACTTAGGTTAGTTAGGTTTAAGCAGTTCTAAGTTATAGGGGGCTGATGACCTCAGATGTTAAGTCTCATAGTGCTCAGAGCCATTTGAACCATTTTTGAACCCTAACCTTGAGGAACTAACAGAAGTACTACAGACGGTCAATCGTACCCTCATTAGTAAAAATCTCTAAAATATCACTGATGCGCGCGCCAAGGGGGCTCTCAGCCGATTCCCAGGACCAGTTTCAATTTTGTACGACCTTTATGGACTTAATGTCGCCGCGTTGGAGGGAAATGTACCAGGAACTAGGCCTACTGCCCCTATCGACGGCACCACTACCGGAATTTCTGGAACGTGTAATTAGTCCGATACACAAACTCTCTAGAGACATGCGATCTGACAGCTGTTGTTCAATAACATTACTCAACTCTGATTTAAAGATTTTTACGCACCTACTCGCGATACGTTTCAGACGCACCAGGCTGTGTTGCCTGCGCAGACGTCCTTAGGCGGATATACTAGTATACAATCAATGCTATATGATTATAGAGACGTCACTGCCATTGCAACAGTCTGTTGACTGCAGGGAGCTATGATTTCAGTCGATTTCGATCAGTCATTCGATCGCGTGCAGCACACCTTCCTGGCGGGGGCTGATGGAATGGGTGACCATCTCATCTGACTTCGTCTTTTTAAAGACGCCTACGTCGTGACGCTTCGTCGAGAGTGATGGTCAATAGACGGATGACGACACCAGTATCGATCGCACGGACAGTCCGATGGGATTGCCCCCTTTCAAAGATCATGTACGCCATCGTACTAGAACCGCTTCTCTGTGGCTTACAATAACGTTTCTCAGGGACCACCCTGAGAGGATATACATTCAAATTTGGTGCCTATGCAGACGACCTCGTTTGGATCTATCTAGGGCTGCAGTTTCCCAATCATTTTTGTTTATTTTACGTTCTGTCATATTTGACTTGAGGACATCTTTATATCGTTTTTTTTTTTTTTTGCCCTCCCTAATTACGTTGGTCATTCGGCAATTTGGAGAACATGATTTGCTTAGAGAGATGGGGATTTGGCATGCAGATGATATGGCCAGCCCACCGAAGTTGGTGTATGACAATTTTTGATTCAATGCTGGTGGAGTTGGTTTCTTCGAAAATGCTGTTGTTCGTTCGCCGATCCTGCCACTTTAGTTTCAGTATTCTCCATAAGCAGTGTTGGTGGTATTTTTCTGAGGACTTTAAGTGACGCCTATGGGTGGTCCAGGTTTCACCTCCATAAAGAAGTGTAGGCACGATAAAGACATTGTAGACTGTAAGCATAGTTTCAACACTCAAATCATGTTATCAAACACTCTTTACAAAAGACGACCATATGCAGTACTTACAGACTTTAGTTGGTGTTGAGTTTCTGCGTCTATGTTTGAATTAGCAGAAAAATGGCTTCAGAGGTATGGAAAATACAATCTCTACAGGTGTTCCATCAACTGTGATAACTGGAGGTGCTGCAGTGGAATTTGGATGTGGCTGATAGAGAACTTTCGTTGTGTCTGTATTAAGCACTAGACCAATGGATTTGTATGCCAGACTTAATGAATTTAGGGTGGTTTGTGGATCCTCCTCTGTGTTTGCCAAGATAATGTTATCAACAGCATATTGAAGTTCGATGAAAGTTGTTGTAGATATTTTGCTTTACGATCGGAGTCTTCTAAGGCTGAATAGCTTACCCATCAGCCCTATGGGTTATTTCAACACCCGAAGATAGGTTTCCTTAACAACGTGTAGTATGGTTCCCAAAAATATCGAGAATAGGCTAGGTGAAATAATACATCCCTGCCTGACTCCAATGGCAATCTTAAACGTTTCTCCAGGTTCATTGCTGGCAAGGACAGTGGCATTCTTGTTGTCATATAGAAGCGGAAGCATTTCGATGTATTTTCCAGGACATCCATTTGATGCCAGAATTATCCAGAGTGCTTCTCGATTAAGAGAGTCAAAGGCTTTTACAATGTCTATGAATACCATGTACGGGGGTTGGTACTGTTCTTTAGATTTTTCTTTCATTTGCCTTGCACTGAAAATCATATCCACCGTGTCTCGATCAGGTCTAAAGCTGCACTTGCGCAAAATTCAGTCAGAAAAGACTCCCACAGGAATATTTAACTATCGCTTTACGTTTGTCGCCACGATACGTGAAGCGTATCGCCCCCACTTCGCAAACGTAGACTCAGAATCCCACCTTTACCACAAGCAGGTGTGTGGCCCGCCGCTAGACGTGAGCGCCCGCTCTCTCTGTCTCTGTGTCTTAATTGAGTTCTCAAAGTACTTTTATATGACGTTATCATCCCCACCTTGATTCTACTACGTCACACGTCTGGCTTTAGCCGACCGCTCCCACGTTAAAGGTAAATTCTTGCTTTTCTTGCCGGGTCTCCACTCGTTAATGTACTGTCGCCACTTACTTGCGTCTCGGCCGTGTTTATTCTGACAGGTATTATGTTGATTTTCCCTTATTTCTTTCTGCAGTGCACCTGGGCTTTCTTTTATTAAAGCTAACTGAGCCGTTCCAATGTCATTAGCCGCCTGCCCTGTCCGTCTGCAAGCTGCGTTCGCTTTATTACGTTACTCATGCCCCTGTCGTTGAAGGGGTAAATCGTTTGCTATTCCGTACATGATATGGCTCTAATTATTTCCTGTTGTCAATAATATGTTTATTTGCTGGGGATTTTATTCGGTATCGTCGTTATACAGTTTATGTAAGGCCTGAAAATGTGGACACCTTACAATATTTCATCCGGGATTCCATCCAGTCCAGGGTTTTTGTCATCCCTCAGTTCGTGGATAGCTTCTTCAGCCTCTTGAAGGGAAGGAGCATCACCCATATTGTATTGAATGGGTTTTTGTGGTATTTTTGTAAAAACGTCCTTATGCACTTCTGAGTCTCTGCTCAGAAGTTCTTCAAAGTGCCGGTAGGTGTCGAGTCTTTAAAAAGTTGTGCACCATCTTTACATCGAAGGGGGTTTAGGCCTATTTTGGAGGGGCCATACAGCGCTTTTTTGGCAGTGAAGAAGGTTGTGGAGTTGTTGGTTGCTGTTAAATTTTTCATTTCGATTGATTTTGTAGTCCACCGGTTTCTGAGAGCTGTAGTGTTCCATAGAACAACAGGATTGGCATGGAGATAAGCTTGGTTTCCGTGAACTGAGTTTGGATCATTTTACCAGGCGTCGTAGGCATTTCTTTTCTTTTTTCTAACATGCTTTGAATTTCATCATAATTTTCGTCAAACCATTCTCGATGTTTTTTTTACGAGAATCCAGTTGATTCTTGGCAAGCCGAAAGCATGATGGTTTTCAGTATTGACCAGTGTTCTTCAACATTGTCAGAATACTCAGCATGCCACTTTTGCT
This sequence comes from Schistocerca piceifrons, assembly GCF_021461385.2. NCBI lineage: Eukaryota > Metazoa > Arthropoda > Insecta > Orthoptera > Acrididae > Schistocerca > Schistocerca piceifrons. The sequence continues at coordinate 334,946,432 of NC_060149.1, forward strand.
TCACAGTATTCTGGACCTCTTTATCTTTTAGTCGTTCAATATTTAGCAGATGTTTTGCTTATTTCTTTTGCTTCCAGCGTTTGCGTGGCACTTGTAGTGTCATTAGTGAATGCACCATTCGATAATCTGTCCAGCAGTCATCAGCCTGAGCTACATTTCTTGTGATCCTCATATCATGTCGATCTCCTGGCCGCACAGTCACATAATCTATGAGATGCCAGTGTTTTGATCTTGGGTGTTGCCATGTGGTTATAAACTTATTTTTCTGTCGAGAGAGAGTGTTTGTAATGACGAGATCGTGTTCTGAGCACTTAGACAGAAGAAGGGTTGCATTGGAGTTACCATTGCCTATACCCTCCTTACCAATGATACCTTTCCATAGGGCATTGTCTCTGCCAACTCTTGCGTTGAAATCACATAGTAGAATAATTTTATCTCATCGTGGTATGATTCATAAGAATCGGTCTAGTTGGATGCAGAACTTATCCTTTTTATCATACTTTGTGTCAAGAATTGGTGCATATGCACTAATTATAGTAGCTTTTTGGTTAAAGTATGTGAGATAAAACTCTGTCTGACTTGTTAATAACAGTTTTGGACATCAAGCTTTTTGGTTGTTCATGAGTTTGAGATGGAGGGTCGTAAGTCTTCCATTTATTCCAGAGAGTAGTTCCTCTAGATCATCGAAAAGCTGATTCCTCTCAGCAAACCCAACCCCATGGATACAAGGCTATTTTCATCTTTCCCTTTCCAGTAAAAAATGCAACGGCCTTGCCACAGTGGATACACTGGTTCCCGTCAGATCACCAAAGTTAAGCGCTGTCGGGCGTGGCCGGCACTTGAATGGGTGACCATTCGGGCCGCCATACGCTGTTGTCATTTTTCGGGGTGCACTCAGCCTCGTGATACCACCTGAGGAGCTACTCAACGGAACAGTAACAGCTCCGGTCAAAGTAAACCATTGTAACGATCGGAAGAAAGTGTGCTGACCACACGCCCCTCCTATACGCATTCTCAGCTCAGGATGATAAGGTGGTCGAACGGTCCCGACGGGCCACTTGAGGCCTGAAGACGGAGTGCAGTGACTGCTTTCCAGTAGAAAATGTAGCCTCCACATTGTTCTTTTAGTTGACTCTCGCCCGGAAGTCTTGTTGCTCTGAGGGCAGCATTATCGATGTCATATCTTTTTACGAGGTGCATTCAAGTTCTAAGGCCTCCGATTTTTTTTCTAATTAACTACTCACCCGAAATCGATGAAACTGGCCTTACTTCTCGACGAAATCGCCCTGCAGACGTACACATTTTTCACAAAGCTGACGCCATGATTCCATGGCAGCGGCGAAGGCTTCTTGAGGAGTCTGCTTTGACCACTGGAAAATCGCTGAGGCAATAGCAGCACGGCTGGTGAATGTGCGGCCACGGAGAGAGTCTTTCATTGTTGGAAAAAGCCAAAAGTCACTAGGAGCCAGGTCAGGTGAGTAGGGAGCATGAGGAATCACTTCAAAGTTGTTATCACGAAGAAACTGTTGCGTAACGTCAGCTCGATGTGCGGGTGCGTTGTCTTGGTGAAACAGCACACGCGCAGCCCTTCCCGGACGTTTTTGTTGCAGTGCAGGAAGGAATTTGTTCTTCAAAATATTTTCGTAGGATGCACCTGTTACCGTAGTGCCCTTTGGAACGCAATGGGTAAGGATTACGCCCTCGCTGTCCCAGAACATGGACACCATCATTTTTTCAGCACTGGCGGTTACCCGAAATTTTTTTGGTGGCGGTGAATCTGTGTGCTTCCATTGAGCTGACTGGCGCTTTGTTTCTGGATTGAAAAATGGCATCCACGTCTCATCCATTGTCACAACTGACGAAAAGAAAGTCCCATTCATGCTGTCGTTGCGCGTCAACATTGCTTGGCAACATGCCACACAGGCAGCCATGTGGTCGTCCGTCAGCATTCGTGGCACCTGCCTGGATGAAACTTTTCGCATTTTCAGGTCGTCATGCAGGATTGTGTGCACAGAACCCACAGAAAAGCCAACTCTGGAGGCGATCTGTTCAACAGTCATTCGGCGATCCCCCAAAACAATTCCCTCCACTTTCTCGATCATGTCGTCAGACCGACTTGTGCAAGCCCGAGGTTGTTTCGGTTTGTTGTCACACGATGTTCTGCCTTCATTAAACTGTCACACCCACGAACGCACTTTCGACACATCCATAACTCCATCATCACATGTCTCCTTCAACTGTCGATGAATTTCAATTGGTTTCACACCAGGCAAATTCAGAAAACGAATGATTGCACGCTGTTCAAGTAAGGAAAACGTCGCCATTTTAAGTACAGTATTTAAAACAGTTCTCATTCTCGCCGCTGGTGGTAAAATTCCATTTGCCGTACGGTGCTGCCATCTCTGGGACGTATTGACAATGAACGCGGCCTCATTTTAAAACAATGCGCACGTTTCTATCTCTTTCCAGTCTGGAGAAAAAAAATCGGAGGCCTTAGAACTTGAATGCACCTCGTAGTTCACGTGCCGCAGTAGCTATTCTTCGTTTTGGTCGGTTGCTTTTGTCTAATTCAATGAGAGTTCGAACATTCCAGGCAGAAATGTTTAAGTTTTGTTTCTTCTTTTTGTTTCGATTGCATATGGTGTGCTCTTTAGATGAGACCTTCCAGTCAAGTAGTTGGTTTGTTAGGCTGATTATGTTTAGGGCACACTTTCCAGCCCCACTCCCCATGCGGGGTGAGCAGAGTGGGTCCAGAGTAGGCCTTCTCAGCCACAGGTGCAGCACACGAGTTACTCTACAGCCTCCTCGAGTAAAACGGAGATCACACATCTGACGCCTACGTGCTGGTTTGTCACTAAGAGCTTCCAGATTGCACAGTCCTGCTCCCGTCGTAACTTGCGTATTGCCACAGGACTTTCTATATTGGACTGGTGGTATAGTCCTCTAATAGACGCCTGTACATGTGTTTTTTAACGTGTAAATGTTCCTGCACAACAACATCAACCACACAGTCCTGACAGCTTTATAATCTTGTCCCAGTGGCATAGTGACTACGACGACTGGAGACACAAAAACTGCTGAGGCTTTTCTGGCCCCTGGGACAGGGTGTGGTGGAAGGCAGGAGGGATGGGTGAGGAAAAGAAAGAAAGTCAGGTCGTTATAAGGAACACTTGGTCTGGCTCCTCTGCTGAGATCTGTCTGGTTAGGTTGGACCTGCCAGTAGTTACGCTACCGCCGGCATAGCTCCCAGCTTCACCGGAGCACACAAATCCTCCAGCCGGCATGGACCGTGCTACGGTAAGGCGGGGGCCTCCTGTGAGAGAGGAATAACTAATTCAGGTTACCATCCATTCAGAAAGCTGTTGCACTCAGTGACTGTTATATTGACTTGTAAATTATAGATTGCAGCGATCAGTCGTCCTTTTTAAATTTTATTGTGCAGATCTAGATTTCGGCTAGAAGCTAGCCATTCTCAATGCACTATTATTTTCGCTCAATGCATGTGATGCCTGTTGGTCGGGCTTCATCCACAGTTCTTTGAGAATGGCTAGCTCCTATCCGAAATCTAGATCTGCGCAATAAAATTTAAAAAGGATGACTGATCGCTGCAATGTATGATCTACAAGAGAATAACTAATTTTTATGGAAACAGTTTCTTCTTTTATAAACGAAGACATCGGCACCCGCTGGTATCGTAGTATTGCTAAAGCGTCACGGATTTGATTATTTTACATATATTATCTGGTCCAGATTTCTCCCCACTATTAAGTGATTGTAGTTGCTTTTCCATTCCGCGATCAATTACCTCAATATATAATATTTGGCGTTGGTGCAATGACTGAAACGTGGGGCCGTATGAGGATCTTTTGCGGTGAAGCAGTTTCGGAAGATTAAATTCAGTATTTCGGCCTTCTCACTACCATCTTTCGTTTCGATGTCGGTTTATCTACCGAGTGACTGAACAGATGATTTCAATCCACTTACTGATTTTACGTAAGACTACAACTTCTTAGAATTTTTAGTGATACCGAACGGCAAAATTTTCTTTTCAAAGTAATAGAATGTTTCTCTCATTGCTTTCCTTAGGCTCATTTTTGCTCTGTTCAGCTTTTATTTGATAGCTAGACTTTGATCTCTCTTAAATCTATGATGAAGCTCAATTTGTTAACGTAACAACTTCCTAATAGCTGTTCAATTATCCATTTGTGCTCCAGAGCGTTGTCCTCACCACTGAATATTTGATGTCGACTACTTATGTACTCTGTCACCCTTGCAAAACAAAGATATTTTCCTACCTTTCTTGACAGCTCTTACAATACCCGCTGTCAATGATGCTACCACAGCCTTATGATTACCGATGCCTTACTCTAAGTTAACTGACTTCAAACGTTTCGGTTTTCTTTATTGCGAGGCGCCTTAAGACGTTGCCCTCACGAGTTGGCTCTCTATCTATCTCCTCGAACTAGTTTTCAGTCATTCAGAATAATGTCACACGAATACTTGTCTCTTGCACCAGTTTTGGTCGTATGATTCTCCCATTCAGGTTGAAGCCTCCAACTATAAGAATAACATGTACTGGAAACTTAATCACGAAATTCTGCAAGTTCACTCTGAATCACTCTGCCACTCCTGGCCTAGCTGGTGTATAAAAGCATCCGATTATCATGTTTCACCCACCTATGATGCTGAACTTTACCCATTATTGCACATTTTTAATCCGTAATTACCTTGAGAGATATTATCGAATTCTTTACTGCAATAAATTCGGCGCCACCATTAGCGTGTAGCCTGTGCTTACGATAAATATTCCAATCGGCATTTGGGATTTCGTTGTTATTTATTTACTTCTGTTCCAACTAACTTTCTGTTCCTAATACTTTATGGGCATTATTACCTTTAATAAGCGATACTAATCTTAGGATTTTACCGCGGATGCTACAGCAGTTTACTGAAGTAATTTTAACGTTTTAGTTTCCAAACTGTGAGGATGACCCATCTCTGAGAATAATGTGGCTGTTCTATGTTCGATTTCGGCACGTAGTTCATCACTGTTCACCAGGGGGCGGGGGATTCCTTTAACCTAAAAATCTTCGATGTGATGGCCCAGCGTACTCCTCTAGCCTAGTATCCGTTTTCTAAATGTAGTGAACCCCCAGGGGTCCTGCAACCTCCATCCAATTGCGGAAATAGAGGAATTCGTATCCTATATCGTCGCAGAATCCCCTGAGTCCCTGTTTTAAACCTCCCACTCTGTTCCAAATCAGAGGACCCCAATCGACTCTGGATATGATGTTACGAACAGTGATCTTAGCCTGCATTCCACGTGCAATGCTGTCTGCCTTCATGAAGTCAGTCAGCTCCCGTAAGGAACCGAGATTGGCCTCATAACCCATGCAACAGGCGCCGACGTGAGCCAGGATTTGCAGCCGTACGCACCCAGTACGTTCGACAGTCACCGGCAGAGCCTCATCCACGTCTCCTCCTGGCAAACATACAGAGTGCAAACTGGCGTGATTTCCAAACCTGCTTGCTATTTCCCTGAGGGACTCTCTTCACACTTAATATTGAAGTTCCCAGAGATTAGTATGAGCATTCTCTGCTCTTGTCCGGACTGGACAGGAAAATCGGCCACTATCCCATCAAGAGAGGCATCCTGGGTCGAGTCAGAGGTGTTATCAGCGGTAGGTAGCACCTCATACCTGTTGATAAGGCGTAAGTATCGGGCCATGTGGCTACTTGCCACTTTCGTCCGACAACCAGAGCTGGGCGAAGTCACAACTGTCCAACATTCATCCACGATTGGAGACATGAAGTCAGATGTTGCGTATCGAAAGATGCAGCGATAAGGGAGTTACGAAGTGATTCCAACGGCACCAAAGACGTCGCAGGTTTCGTCACTGGAGCCCTGAAGTCTTTGTAGTTTTCATCAGTAGTCTGAAACCTGGTGAACGTGGCCAGCACAGCTTCCTCCAGTTTCCTGACAGCGACCAGTTCCCCTTGTGTCTGCGCACTACAAGCAGATTCCCTACCCATGTTGTACTCAGTAAAAAAAAATTCAGAAAATATCAAAAATAATAAGAAAGCAGTTCGGACTAACTGAGAAAGAGCAAACCGTCCTCACTAAGATATAAAATTACCCGACTGTGGTACTACTGAAGTAAGGACATACACAAAATATAAAGGAGAAGAGTAAACAAACTCTAAAATCCGCTCCGCAGGGTTCACAGTCTACACTAAGGTGCCAAAGTCCGCAAACTCTTAAAAAAAATTACACTGATGAAAACAATGCCTAGTAAGTGGATAAAGGAGGGAAAAAAACCCACCATGGTTTAATAACGAAATTCGGCAGATGCTGAGGAAGCAGAGGCAGTTGCACTCTCGGTTCAAAACCGAACACACAAATGACAAACGAAGATTATAAGAGATTCGGGCGTCTGTGAAAAAATCTATGAGCGAAGCATGCAACGACTACCACCGTCACACCTTAGCAAAAGATCTAGCAGAGAATCCGAGGAAATTCTGGTCTTATGTAAGATCTCTAAGTGGTCTGAGGCTTCCATTCAGTCACTTGTTGGCCAGTCTGGTATGGCAAATGCAAATAGGAAAACGAAAGCCGAATTTTTAAATTTCGTTCACACTGGAGAATCGTACAAACATACCGTCATTTGACCATCGGACAGGCTCGCGTATGGACGACATAGTAATAAGCATCCCTAGCGTAGGGAAACAACTGAAAGATTCGAAAGTAGACAAATCACCAGGTCCGGATGGAATCCCAGTTCAGTTTTACAAAGAGTACTCTACGGCATTGGCCCCTTACCCAGCTTGCATTTATCGTGATTCCCTTGCCCAATAGAAAGTCCCAGTCGACTGGGAAAAGGCGCAGGTGACTCCAGTATATAAGAGGCGTAAAAGAACGGACCCACCGAATTACGGACCAATATCGCTAACTTCTGTTTGCTGCAGAATCCTTGAATATATTCTCAACTTGAATATAACAAATTTTCTTGATAGTGAGAAATTTATGCCCACGATTCAGCATGGTTTTAGAAAGCATTGCTCCCACGAAACTCTGCTTGCCCTTTTCTCGCATAATATACTGCGAACTACGAATGAAGGGCAACAGGCAGATTCCATATTTCTAGATTTACGGAAAGCATTTGACACGGTGGCCCGTTGTAGGTTGCTAACAAAGGTACGAGGATATGGAATAACTTCACAGATACGTGAGTGCTTCGAAGACTTCTTAAGTAATAGAGCCCCGTATCTTGTCCTCGACGGTGAGTGTTCATCAGAGACAAGGTTATCGTTAGGAGTGCCCCAGGGAAGGACAACTGTTGTTCTCTACATACATAAATGATTTGGCGGACTGGATGGGAAGCAATCTGCGGTTGTTTGCTGATGATGCTTTGGTATACGGCAAGGTATCGAAGTTGAGTGACTGTAAGAAGATACAAGAGGACTTAGACAAAATTTCCAGTAGGTGTGATGAATGTGGGAAAATGTAAACCAATGCGCAGTAGTAGGATGATCAAATCTATAAAGTTCGGATACAATATTACTAGTGTCGTGCTTGACACAGTGAAATCGTTTAAATATCTGGGCGTAACTTTGAAAAGCGATATGAGATACAACGAGGATGTGAGAACTGTGGTAGGGAAGGCAAAGGGTCGACTTCGGTTTTTTGAGAGAATTTTAGGAAATAATGGTTCAGCTATAAAGGAAACCGCATTTAGGACGCTGGTGCCACCTACTCTTGAGTACTTCTCGAGTGTTTTGGTTCCGTATCTGGTCGGATTGAAAGAAGACATGGAAGCAATTAAGATGCGGGCTGCTATATTTGTTACTGGTAGGTTCGAACAACACGTAAGTGTTCAGGAGATGCTTCAGGAATTCAAATGGGAAGCTCTGGAGGTAAGGCGACGTTCTTATCGAGAAACACTAGAGTAACAATTTAGAGAACTGGCATTTGGCGCTGACTGCCGAACCATTCTACTGCCGCCAACATACATTGCGCGTAAGGACCACGAAGATAAGATGCGAGAAATTAGGGCTCGTGCGAAGGCATATAGACATTCGTTTTTCCGTCGCTCCATTTGCGAGTGGAACAGGGAAGGAAATGACTAGTTGCGGTATAGGGCACCCTCTGCCACGCACCGTAAGGTGGTTTGCGGAGTATCTATGTAGATGTAGATGTATCAGCTCTTCATTGGGAATTCAGCTCACACGAAAGTTAAAACACAATATTAATACGCAGGGTCTTAGAAAACGTAAATAAGTACTAGCCAGTCAGATAAAAACATAGGTAATATTCACTTCTGACAGAATCTCCTGAGAAAAATATTATATTAAACGTTTTATATTAACTCAAATTTTTGTTGCTGCTGTTGCTGCTGGCCGGTTCCCCTGTTGAGTCATGATGTGGGCAGCCATCGGGTATGGTTTAGGATCACCGCTGTTAGCGGTTGAGGGAACTCTGGCGGCACAACGGTACGTCGATGACATTCTGAGGCCTCGTGCACCACCTTTGCAGTTACGCTACCAAAAATACGGTTCGATAGTTTTGGTGCACTACATTACTGATGTAGCAAATGTTAGGTTTGCCGATAGGATTGGTAACATTGGTAAGGAATGAATCATAAAGGAATGTGTGAGAGGGAAACAGGGTGCCGAAAGTTTCTCTTCATTTTGTTTCGCACATAATTAGAACTCCATATCTTTCAGTGTTAGTCCTTTGAGTACTTTATATCCTTGCAAAACATAAACTGAATTTTATAAGTCATAAAATTTAGTTGATCATGCAAATTTCGCATTTGTATGTAACCAAAGCAGTCACTTTTGATACAAGCACAAACATTAATAAAATCTGCATTTCATTCTTGTTATTTGTACTCAATAGAATATTCCCCATCATGATGACAGGCAAAAGTCTGCCGTTATTACTGATAAGTGAGAAAGTTGTTTACAAATAACAGAAGAATGTTTTATATGAACTTGACGAAGTGATGTTTGATATGTTTCTGTTTTACCTTTCCTTTAGTTTTACCCTTTTTTGTTTGTGAATTACGTTTTCTAGAATTGTATAATAAATGTGTATAGCTTTTTTATTGTTACCAGAAGAACCCTTTGTTTCACGTTACAAATCAACAATTTTCGAATGCAACCTGACTTAAATATTGATAATTTCAATTTTGTTATAAATACTGTTAATTTTTAAGTGACAGACAGGAGGATAAGTATGTAGAACGAAAATGTTCTCTAGGTCATGTGGCCCTTTATATATCCTCACTCAGCATCTGGAAGATTAACCGCTTCTGGTTTCTATGGGAATCTAGTAAGACACTGATAGCATACGAAAAATGCGATCGAAATGAGGCGACACCCGATAGGTATGCAACACCCATAACATACAAGTAATGCGGCTATGATATCAGCTGACCAAAGCTGCTAGGAAAACTACTGTAGTCTCCTCTTACTTATGATAGAGCACAGTAACCTGCAATAGTTATACAACTCTAGTTAACTCTTATAGAACAGTATCGTGGTCCCATTATTCAGCAGGCAAATGCTCTTCCACAGATGGGACGTGTCTTTATCAACTGCCTACATTCTGGCCAGCGAAGTCCCCACACCTACCCCGACAGGACATATGTATTTGAATCTACATTAATACCTGACGGCGTGAAGCAGAGTGTGCATCTGGTACCACTACCTGATATCCCCGTCCTTGTTCCACTCACGAATGGTGCGTGGGAAGAGTGATTATCGGTAACCCCTACAATACTTTTAATTTTTCTAATTTTTTCACCGTGGTCGTTTAGTGTGATGTATGATGGAGGATCTAATACGCTGTCCGACTCTTTCCGAAAAGTAATCCCTCGAACTTTCAGTTGTAAACCTCTCTGTGATACACTGTGCATCTCTTGCAGCGTCTACCACTGTAATTTGTTGAGAATCTCGGCAACGCTCTTGCGTCAACTAAACGATCCCGTGACGAAACGGACCACTTTTTGTTGGGTCTTCTCTGTCTTCTATCAGTGCTACCTAAGAAGGGTCCCAGATTGATGACAGTAGTCAAGAACTGGTCGAACAGGCATCTTGTAAGCAACTTCTTTCTTGAATGAGTTACATTTCCTTAACATTCTCCCTATGAATCTGAGTCTGGCGTCTGCTTTTCCTACTGTTTCTTTTATCCGCTCATTCCACTTAAGGTCACTCTGGATGGCTACTCCTAGACATTTAATTGTATATATTGTTTTACGCAATTTGTCATCAGTGGTGTAGGTGTATAGTAATGGATATATTTTTCTATATGTCCGCAATATCTTACATTTATTAACGTTGAGGGTCAACTGCCAGGAACTGAACCATTCATCAATCTTCTGTAGATCATTCTTCAAATCGATACTACCTTTTGCGTTGCTACTTTCTCATAGAATACTGCATCATCTGTGAAAGTCTTAAGTAGCTTCCGACGCTTTCTACTAGATCATTTGTATAGATTGTAAACAGTAACGGCCACATCTCACTTCCTTGGGGTATGGGGAATTTACCTTTATACCTGTGGATTTTGTTCCGTTAAGAGCTACGTGTTGAGTTCTATCTACAAGGAATTCTTGAATCCAGTAATCTGGTCTGATAATAGCTATACGGCAGTGCGGGGCGGTGTCAAGAGCCTTCCTGAAATCAAGAAATACGGTATCAGCCTGAGCGCTGTTGTCTACAGTTTTATGGATCTCAGGAATGAAGACAGCAAGCTGAGTGTCGCAAGGTCTCTGATAGTGGAACCCATGAATTTTTGTAGAGGAGAAATCGTCATAATTCTTGAGCATAAAACATGTCCCAAAATTCTGCAATAGATTGACTTCAACGCTAGAGGTCTACAATTTTGTTCTTCTGTGCAACGGTCTACAATTTTGTTCTCCTGTGCAACGACCCTTCCTCGATAACAGGAATGTCCTGAGGTTTTATTCCAGTTCCTAGGTTCCCCTTCCTTACTCCACAGAAGTACAATAAACTTCTGGTAGGAGAGAAGCAAGTTCTTGCGCATATTTTAAGTTTTGACTTCCCATGAATGTGTTAAGAAACTCTTTTTATATGTAGCGATTTTCTAACATGGCTATTAAAAGATGGTGGATCTTTCCCATCCATTAAGAACTTACTCCGAACATAATTTACTAAGGCACATTGAATAATTCCTTCAATTTTTTTTCATTTGTGCTCCACATCTTCGTTCTTAGCAGTGAATACTTGTTGCTGACTACTCCGATACTCTGCAATTTGTATCCTGTTATTCTTGCAAAGCAAAAATATTTTCCCACCTTTCTTGGCATTACTTATAATACCCGTAGCCATAGCTTCTATCACGACCTTATGATTACTTAAACCTTCCTCTACGTAAACTGATTCGTTAAGTTCAGAGTCTTTTCCTAGCTAGGAGGTCTAAGAAGTTTGGATCTGGAGGTGATCCTCTAATTATCTGCTCGAAGTAATTTTCGGACAAGACATTCAGAGTAATTTCACTCGAATTCCTGTGTCTGGCACCAGTTTTTAAAGCGTGACTCTTCCAGTCTATACCTGGAAAATTGAAGTCGCTCCATATTACAATGACCAGGAAAGTTATTAACAATATTCGGCAAGTTCTCTCTGGAGCACTCCACCACTACAGTTCGTGACGCAGGCGACCTGCAGAAGCATCTGATTACCATTTTGGCCTATTTTGATGCTTAGCTTGACACAGATTAATTCACATTCGGAATCCGTAATAACCTCGATAGATATTACGGAATTATTTGCTGCAATAAATACGCCACCACCATTGGCAACTAAGGACCAACTCGGTGCCAGCACCAATATCATCCTATTAAGGTTACGTGACAACAGTTGTGGACCAACTTACCTCAGAGGAGCGTACAGCGACTTTGACTCCCTTCCCAACCGAATCAGCGCATGCATCCAGGCCAGAGGGCGTGCTCCGTCAGACTGACAGGTGGGCTCAGACTGCTAAGTTCTTTTTAAATTTCACTCTGTTTTGTGATCCATGAAATAGCATCACACACCCTCTCAACCAGTAGTGTTTCTTTTTGTTTTATCCTTCTGTCTGCTTAAATCTTTTGGTTAGGCAGCGTACTTATAGCAGTAGATTTGTCTTAGAAATTTATAAAACTGTACACCAAGCGCAGGAGTGATCGGCAGAATTCCTATCTTGAAACTGGAGAACGTTTAGGGCAGAGCATTGGACCTAGAGGATTGTGTGTCTATGAACACATGATGTTTTTTGATCGGTACTTCAGTCCAATGTCAGATTTCAGAATAACGAGAAGGAATGCTCACTAGAAACGGCCATAAGCAGGTTCCGCCATTTCCTGCAGTTGTTGTTTTTGCTAGATACGAGGTTGTGTTCTGTGCAGCATTAGTAAGTATTTCGAGTTCTACGTACTTAAGTGCTGTATAATATATAAAAGCTATCTGGAATATTTCGTTAACTCTTCCGTTACAGAATTTTATGGCAAGTAAAATTCTATATATTTCTGACACTAGTTATATAACGTGTGGACGGTTAAGCCATAATTCGTCGGTCATACACAATCTTGTACCTTCAAGCAGAAGAAGATCTTTTGGCATGGAACATGTGATACTTGTGAATTATCTGAGTTTTGGTAGAGTGTTAACAATTCTACCTCGCTTGAAAATGGTAATTTGTGTAAGATTCCAATAGCTTGAATTTCAAGACGTATTTAACCTGTAACTGGTGTCGGATAACACTTCTTAATTTGACTTTTCTTACTAATTATTTGTGTGTAGTAGAGTAGTAATGTAAGAGACAGACGACTAAATAGAAACCTGGCAATATTTTCGTGAATGCGATCCTTTTAAATTTCAGTAGAATATTTGTTGCTGCGGACATGAACATTTCTACCTTGGCACGTGCTTTCGCATTTCGAAAAAGGTTCATTTTCTGGAGTAATTTCAGAAAAGACTGCTGTACATAAAAAGTGAATACCGTAATTTAAAAATGGAATAAGAAAATATATTAAACTTCTATGACAGGGCTGGCTATAGGTGAATGTTTGAGAAACTTTACAATGTACAACACTCTCCAGAGAGACTGTTGTCAGATAACGGATCACAGCAGATCTCAAGCGTGTGGAAAAATTGCATGCTACGTAACAGCGTAAATACACATTCAAATATTCGTTTACCACCCAGTTCACAACCATGCCGAGAGATACAAGTGCGAGATCAGGTACCTGTACAGAATTTATTTTTTTTATATGCCAGTTCAAAGCACACAAGATGGGGGGAGTAAGTGCACTTACTCGATGACGTACTCAACATGTTAAGAATGGGGTTTGGGTTTCTCCCCATGTGAGGTGACGACTGCAGGTAAGCTCATATTTCTGTTGACAAAGATTTTTGAGTTTCTACCAAGCATTACGATGACAACAGCCAAGAGAGAGAGAGAGAATATGACGTAAAGCTACACAAGAAGAAGGAGAACTACTAACACGAATGGTTCAAATGGCTCTGAGCACTATGGGACTTAACATCTGTGGTCATCAGTCCCCTAGAACTTAGAACTACTTAAACCTAACTAACCTAAGGACATCACACACATCCATGCCCGAGGCAGGATTCGAACCTGCGACCGTAGCAGTCGCGCGTTTCCGGACTGAGCGCCTAGAACCGCTAGACCACCGCGGCCGGCAACTATTATCACAGCAGCGCGGTTTGTATACGAGTATGTTGTAAGCATAGGAAAAGAACTGTTAGACAGCTTATTGTCACCGAGAAACGTCTATCGGCCTAACTGCTTCTCATAAGTGTAATGAAATATTAAAGAGTCTAAGTATTTTGCACAGCTGTATGCTATACAAATATGAAATGTTGATTGCAATAATCTGACTATATAACAATAGTTACATTTCATTTTTGTTCTTGCCAAAATCCAGTTCTGTTGAATCATTTGTGCATTTTCCTTAATTAAATTCCAATGGCGTAATTCTATGAAAGCGCGCTTAATTCTTTCTGTTGAGAAACTTAATAAGAAAGATATCCAACAGAGGTTTATCGTGTATCTGTAATTTAATATGAATTATTTATGAGCGTCCTAAGCCTAAACTCATCGTTTCATTCGTTGTCATTTGTGACCTGCTAATGTCACGTATCAACAGGTGAGGGCAACTCAGGTTTATCCGTGGGGATGCGTACTCGTTGCTACTTGAGGCAGTAAAATATCGTCATATTTTGACAGCCAACTCTATACACATTTGCATTCTTGGCAAGATCTGGGGACACATACGTTTAGAAACAAGGTACCTGGATGCTCTGATCGGCAACTGATATTCTCCGCAGCCTAGGTATTGCATGCATTGGTCCCCCCTCCCTTAATTTTGAGGAAACACACTATATTCAATTCTGAACAACATATGGAGCCATAGAAACAGTTGATGTAGCACATGGGCAGGAGTCAGTAAACATGATGAAATGCACCAAAATTTGAACTCGAAGAAGCTTATTACTGAGTTTCTCAAAAAATCAAGTCCAGCTTCATTTGTTCTTCGTATAATTGCTAGCTTTCGAAACAAACGAATCAACCACCTGACGTACGAAGGTGTGCCGAAAAATAATGCCTCTGAATTTTCATGTGAAAAAAACAAATGTTATTAACATTCTACACCTTTATCCCTCATGTATATTCCAAGCGAGGTGGCGCAGTGGTTAGCACACTGGACTCGCATTCGGGAGGACGTGGGTTCAATCCCGCGTACGAGTATCCTGATTTAGGTTTTCCGCGATTTCCCTAAATCTCTCCAGGAAAATGCCGGGATGGTTCCTTTGAAAGGTCACGGCCGACTTCCTTTCCCGTCCTTCCCTAATCCGATGAGACCGAAGACCTTGCTGTCTGGCCTCCTCCCCCAAAACAACCCAATCCTCATGTATACACATTTGTCAACCTAGTCCCAGTGGCGGCGAACACATTTCTCCTAACGAGAGACCAGTTTGTTGATACCGTCACTATAGAGTGGTTGACTTTGTCGACGGAGCCAAGATATCCCTTCTACTTGCATCGCTTCATCACTATCGAAGTGAAGACCTCGACGGTTTTCTTTAAGTTCTGGATACAGATGAAAATCGGATGGGGTCAAGTCGGGACTGTATGGAGGGTGACCGAAGAAAGTGAACCCAAGGCGTAGCATTGTTGCAGATGTAGCGCTGATGTATGGTCTGCCGTTGTCATGGTGAATGAGAGGGTGCTTCGAGTGTGGACGAACTCTTCGAATTCGAAAGTTGATTTCAGTACGCCGTTTCTCATGCCCCTGCATAGTTACGTTACACACTGCCATGATTCATGCTACAATTCGGAGCCCTCTAGCGGTAGAGGGCTGCAAATATGTAGACATGAAGAGTAAAAATGTAGAAGTTTAATAATTTTTGTTTTCTTTAAAAAGCTTTAAGAGGTTTTACATTACAATGTTCGGAGGCATCTCTTTAAAGCACATCCTTGTACTTTACATATTACCACTCAATAACGTTTTATGGAATAATTTTCTGGGATTGCACTTAAGCGAGCAGTAATGATAATATTTGCTATTCACCCTCGTTCGTCATGTAGGCTCCTCATCAAGCAGTTAGGCATTGTAACTGCATCATCACAATACATACATTCGCTAACAAAATTTATCACAAGTAATTCATTACAATTTGAGAAGAATAGTGATGTCTATACGTACAAAACCGGAGGGAAAAAAGCATTTATTACAAATTATTAAGGCTGTCGGTGTCTCAGAAAGGAATGTAATATGCACCAACAAATATTTACCGTCTGCCGAATAACATAAAATGTCTGACAGGCAGCAAAGCTAGTTTGAAATCATTTCTCCTCACTAATACTTCTATTCCATGGACGGATGTCTGTTTTAAAACTGGTAGCGTCGAAAAAAAAAACTTGTTTTGATATGTAGTGGCATGAGTAGGCCTAGGAAACAATGTTCATGACTGTTAAAAGTAATCATGTATAAGTGTCCTGCAAACTGACTCGTACCACATCATTTCGGTAAGGGAATCGTTCAAATGATCTATGGAACATGTAACTAACTAACTGACAAAATTAGCAACTTGCTCCAATGAAGTCAGTAACAGTGATGAATGTGAACAAACATACCGTATGTTGCGAGAAGCAGGAGACTGTTCTATGGTCAATATGGTTGAATAAATACTAAATGCCTTGATTTATAGCTGCTTAAGAATAAAGTGATACGAAGTCCATAAAATTCTGAACTCTTCGCTATCTTGTGGATCTTATACAATACATTAATGTATGCTGTTGCAGTAAAATCTCATTTTAATATTCACTGATTTTACATTCCTTATATTTAGCCCAGGGTTTCCTAGTTAAGTTTTATTAGGTTGGTGCATAAGTTATTAGAGTTTTTGCCGTTACAGTTGCTATGGATTTATTAATCGGTCGTCATTTTTTTATTTGTAGTTAACTGCTGCTATTTGAATTTGCGTATTGTTATTTTGTCGTTTGCAGATACTGAGTGGAGCTGTGGACGCTAGAAAATACAGTACTACGTGGAGAAACGGGAAAATTCCCGATATACTGTATTGTTGTGTTTGAGTTCAATAGAGGGTCGACAGCAATGGAGGCAGCCATATACATTTGTGCCGTGTATGGAAATAATGCCATTGGGCAGAACACTGCAAAAAAATTGTTTTTTTCTTTCTAAGGAGTATCGTTTTGACATTAGTGACTCTACAAGTTCAGGAAGACCTTCAAGGTTTGATAAGAGTGTTTAAATTCATTAATCCACAATGATGCACGTCCGTGTACCCAAAAGAAAGGAATGACTGAGCCCAAACAAAGCAGCAACTCCCCGAATAAAGACCTACGTGCATCCACAAAAGATAATGTTTTACATCTGGTGGAAGAGCGACCGTTTTGTGTACTACCAATTGCTTGCCCAAGGCGAAACCATCATTGCTGGCATTTACTCTCAACAACTGAGACGTCTTGCATACTCAGTCCAAGGACAATGACCAGGAAGATTGTGAAGTGATTATACTTCACGATAATGCCCGCCCGCTTTCTGCCAGACTGAGAAAAAACATTGTACAAGAGTTGGGTTGGGAAGCCATTCCGCACTCACCTTATTCACATGACCTTGCGTCCCCAGATTTTCACTTTTGCCGCTCTCTTTCGAAAAAGCTTCAAGGAACTTCCTTTCCGGATGAAAATGCACTCCGGACATTACTCGACGAGATCTTTTCCTCAAAAACACGTGATATCTACAGTCGTGGAAGCTAGGACTTACCCCAGCATTAGCAGACTGTTGTAAGTAGTGAAGCAGAATATGTTAGTGATGTCTAAAGTCTATCTATCTGTTGTGTTTATTGAACTTATGGGAAAGAGGCTACGAACTTATGCACCAACCCATTAACTAATTCCGTAAATCGGGTCAGTAGTAGACTTACTGATCCATGTCACCACGAAATATTCAGTCATAATATTCTGTCTATAATGTGCAATTTGAAGATGCTTATTGTGATAGGACAGACATGATCTGATGCTACACAAGATGGTAAGAACCGTCTAATGAGGGGTCCTGCAACGCATCAGATTCTGAAGACGCACCTAGGAGCACTCATGTTAAATGAGCACACATGCCAGAAGGGGGCTGATTGTCCTTCATGCACATCATAGCTGTCCCTTGTTCTGGACTGACTGACAGGCACTTCGGCAGCCAATCAGAGGGACGAGAATGATCACGTGATGACGCAGGGAATATTGGTGAGCGGGCTGCTGTTCTGGCCGCTCGCTATCCTCTCAGCCAGCCCTCGTCCGACCTAGTCGTACCGTTCCCCTCCTCTGCAGGTCAGCATGCCCTCTGCCTCTCTGTCGGTAACTGCGCGCGGCGTGCGGACGAGTCTGGTGAGAGCTCCGCTTAATTTCGCATTTGTGGTGGGAAGAAGTGGTCGGAGTGCGCGGATAGTCAAGGTTGTAATCTGTCGCGTCACGCAATAAAGACTAGGGACTGTAGTTCGGCCGTGAGAGGGCTTTCCGTGATAGCGAATGTATTCTTGCGAGCCGTGTGGCAAGTTTGGTCGGCGGAGCGGTAGCCCATTGTCCTCTGTGGCGGTGGCTGTGGCGGGCCGCGGTGACGGACGCGGACGCTGCTGACAGCGCGGCTTGCGGCAGGCTGGCTCCGCGAGCAACAGCTCTTCGTTGCATCAAGCGTCCCAGACAGCAGCGGCTGACTCAGCAGACGCCGTCTACGGAAAGCTGGCTGCAGGTATTTTCAACCGGCGTGTATCTCGCGCTTCTATGACACTGGCACCACCTAGTAACAGCACAGAAAACAGTGGAACGAGTCACAGAGCGTACTGCGCTTATCGGAATTGGTTGCACTCTGTTTAGAGACGAACTACACACGATACGGATCCAGAATTTGGGAATTGGTTCCCTTACAGCAAATTTCATCCGGTGCACGGTCGCCTTGCCTCACTTTGTGAAGCACTTGGGACGTGTGTAGCGGACACTTAGAGCATACAGCCGGCCGGTGTGGCCGAGCGGTTCGGAACCGCACGACCACTACGGTCGCAGGTTCGAATCCTGCCTTGGGCATAGATGTGTGTGATGTCCTTATGTTAATTACTTTTAACTAGTTCTTAGTTATAGAGGACTGATACCCTCAGATGCTCAGTACCATAGTGCTCAGAGCCATTTCAACCATTTGAACTAGAGCAGACAAACGAGTCCAAGCTGGCGGCAGCCGCTACTGCTTTCGAAAAGGCCGAACGTGCTCCAGGAATCAATCTGAGGGACACATCAGACAAACGAAAACGAAACACTGACGCAACTCCGACGGGCAGGAGTGCGGGAGCGATAAGACGACTGGTACCCAGCGAAGAGTTAATTCCCAAAAGAAAGAAAATTGTTACTAAAATGATAAGCGCTGTAGATGAGATCTTAGCGGAGTTCCAGAATGAATCAAAACAAAAAAGGCGTCAACCACAGTTACACCGAAGGTTAGTTTTGGGTGGAGATTCTTAATTTACCAGATATACACTCCTGGAAATGGAAAAAAGAACACATTGACACCGGTGTGTCAGACCCACCATACTTGCTCCGGACACTGCGAGAGGGCTGTACAAGCAATGATCACACGCACGGCACAGCGGACACACCAGGAACCGCGGTGTTGACCGACGAATGGCGTTAGCTGCGCAGCATTTGTGCACCGCCGCCGTCAGTGTCAGCCAGTTTGCCGTGGCATACGGAGCTCCATCGCAGTCTTTAACACTGGTAGCATGCCGCGACAGCGTGGACGTGAACCGTATGTGCAGTTGACGGACTTTGAGCGAGGGCGTATAGTGGGCATGCGGGAGGCCGGGTGGACGTACCGCCGAATTGCTCAACACGTGGGGCGTGAGGTCTCCACAGTACATCGATGTTGTCGCCAGTGGTCGGCGGAAGGTGCACGTGCCCGTCGTCCTGGGACAGTACCGCAGCGACGCACGGATGCACGCCACGACCGTAGGATCCTACGCAGTGCCGTAGGGGACCGCACCGCCACTTCCCAGCAAATTAGGGACACTGTTGCTCCTGGGGTATCGGCGAGGACCATTCGCAACCGTCTCCATGAAGCTGGGCTACGGTCCCGCACACCGTTAGGCCGTCTTCCGCTCACGCCCCAACATCGTGCAGCCCGCCTCCAGTGGTGTCGCGACAGGCGTCAATGGAGGGACGAATGGAGACGTGTCGCCTTCAGCGATGAGAGTCGCTTCTGCCTTGGTGCCAATGATGGTCGTATGCGTGTTTGGCGCCGTGCAGGTGAGCGCCACAATCAGGACTGCATACGACCGAGGCACACAGGGCCAACACCCGGCATCATGGTGTGGGGAGCGATCTCCTACACTGGCCGTACACCACTGGTGATCGTCGAGGGGACACTGAATAGTGCACGGTACATCCAAACCGTCATCGAACCCATCGTTCTACCATTCCTAGACCGGCAAGGGAACTTGCTGTTCCAACAGGACAATGCACGTCCGCATGTATCCCGTGCCACCCAACGTGCTCTAGAAGGTGTAAGTCAACTACCCTGGCCAGCAAGATCTCCGGATCTGTCCCCCATTGAGCATGTTTGGGACTGGATGAAGCGTCGTCTCACGCGGTCTGCACGTCCAGCACGAACGCTGGTCCAACTGAGGCGCCAGGTGGAAATGGCATGGCAAGCCGTTCCACAGGACTACATCCAGCATCTCTACGATCGTCTCCATGGGAGAATAGCAGCCTGCATTGCTGCGAAAGGTGGATATACACTGTACTAGTGCCGACATTGTGCATGCTCTGTTGCCTGTGTCTATGTGCCTGTGGTTCTGTCAGTGTGATCATGTGATGTATCTGACCCCAGGAATGTGTCAATAAAGTTTCCCCTTCCTGGGACAATGAATTCACGGTGTTCTTATTTCAATTTCCAGGAGTGTAGACTGGGAAACTCAAACGTTTATAACAGGTGTCAGGGACAAAGAACCGAGTAAAATTTTTTTAACTGCATTAACTGAAAACTACCTTGAGCAGTTACACAGAGAACCGACTCGTGGCGATAACATATTAGACCTTCTGATGACAAACACACCCGAACGATCTGAAACAGTTAACGCAGAACAGGGAATCAGCGATCATAAAGCAGTTACAGCAACGGTGATTTCAGCCGTAAATAGAAATGTTAAGAAGGGTAAGAAGATTTTTCTGTTTAGCAAAAGTGACAAAAAGCAGATTTCAGAGTACTTGACTCCTCAACACAAAAGTTTTATCTCAAGTACAGATAAGGTTGAGGGTCAGTGGACAAAGTTCAAAACCATCGTATAATATGTACTAGATGAGTATGTGCCAAGTAAGATCGTAAGAGATGGAAAAGAGCCACCGTGGTACAACAACCGCGTTAGAAAACTGCTACGGAAGCAAAGGGAACTTCACAGGAAATATAAACATAGCCAAAGCCTTGTAGACGAAGCGGAATGTAGTGTGAGGAAGGCTATGCGAGAGGCGTTCAACGATTTCGAAAGTAAAGTTCTATGTACTGACTTGGCAGAAAATCCTAAGAAATTTTGGTCTTATGTCAAAGCGGTAGGTGGATAAAAGTAAAATGTCCAGACATTGTGTGACCAAAAGTGTACTGAAACAAAGGATGACAGAGTAAAGGGCAAGATACTAAATGTCTTTTTCGAAATCTGTTTCACAGAGGAAGACTGCACCGTAGTTCCTTCTCTAGATTGTCGCACAGATGACAAAATGGTAGATATCGAAAATGGCTGGCTGGGCTGGCTCTGAGCACTATGGGACTTAACATCTGTGGTCATCAGTCCCCTAGAACTTAGAACTACTTAAACCTAACTAACCTAAGGACATCACACACATCCATGCCCGAGGCAGGATTCGAACCTGCGACCGTAGCAGTCGCGCGGTCCCGGACTGCGCGCCTAGAACCGCTATATCGAAAATGATGACAGAAATAGAAAAACAATTAAAATCGCTCAAAAGTGGAATTGCCGCTGGACCTGATGGTATAACAGTTCTATTTTAGACAGAATATGCGAAGGAACTTGCCCCCTTTCTTGCAGCGGTGTACCGTAGGTCTCTAGAAGATCGTAGCATTCCAAAAGATTGGAATAGGGCACTGGCCATCCCCGTTTTCAAGAAGGGACGTCGAACAGATTTGCAGAACTATAGACATATATCTCTAACGTAGATCAGTTGTAGAATTTTGGAACATGTATTATGTCAGAGTATAATGACTTTTCTGGAGACTAGAAATCTACTCTGTAGGAATTAGCATGGGTTTCGAAAAAGACGGTCGTGTGAAACCCAGGTCGAGTTATTCATCCATGAGACTCAGAGGGCCATAGACACGGGTTCACAGGTAGATGCCGTGTTTCTTGACTTCCTCAAGGCGTTTGATACAGTTCCCCACAGTCGTTTACTGAACAAAGTAAGAGCATATGGACTATCAGACCAATTGTGTGATTGGATTGAAGAGTTCCTAGATAACAGAACGCAGTATGTCATTCTCAATGGACAGAAGTCTTCCGAAGTAAGAGTGAATTCAGGTGTGCCGCAGGGGAGTGTCGTAGGAGAGTTGCTATTCAGAATACATATAAATGACCTTGTGGATAACATCGAAAGTTCACTGAGGCTTTTTGCGGATGATGCTGTAGTATATCGAGAGGTTGTAACAATGGAAAATTGTACTCAAATGCAAGAGGATCTGCAACGAATTGACGCATGGTGCAGGGAATGGCAATTGAATCTCAATGTAGACAAGTGTAATGTGCTGCGAATACATAGAAAGAAAGATCCCTTATCATTTAGCTACAATATAGCAGGTCAGCAACTGGAAGCAGTTCCATAAATTATCTGGGAGTAGGCCTGAGGAGCGATTTAAAATGGAATGACCATATAAAATTAATCGTCGGTAAAGTAGATGCCAGACAGATTCATTGGATGAATCCTAAGGAAATGCAGTCCGAAAACAAAGGAAGTAGGTTACAGTACTCTTGTTTACCCATTGCTTGAATACTGCTTACCGGTGTGGGATCCGTACCAGATACGGTTGATAGAAGAGAGAGAGAAGAACCAACGGAGAGCAGCGCGCTTCGTTACAGGATCATTTAGTAATCGCGAAAGCAAGACTCTGCAAGAGAGACGCTCAGTAGCTCGGTACGGGCTTTTGTTGAAGTTTCGAGAACATACCTTCACCGATGAGTCAAGCAATATATTGCTCCCTCCCACGTATATCTCGCGAAGAGGCCATGAGGATAAAATCAGAGAGATTGGAGACCACATAGAGGCTTACTGACATTCTTTCTTTCCACGAACAATACGAGACTGGATTAGAAGGTAGAACCGATAGAGGTACTGAAGGTATCCTTCGCCACACACCGTCAGGTGGCTCGCAGAATATGGATGTAGATGTAGAGATAAAATTTGGGCATTGACAATAGACCAAGCAAGGCTTTATGGACAAAACGAAGAGCTCAGAGCTGAAAACGCAAAACTCAGAAAAGAATTAGCGGTTGCAAACGCACCAGATGCCCAGGAACGCGTTTAGCGCCTGGAGCAAGTAACAGCGGAATTCAGATTAGAAAACCAGAGATTAAAGTCAGGGGAGAAACCCCTCCCACTTTCAATTGCATCGGTTGCGACTCCCGGCCCGATTGCAAAACCTAAAAGCAAAGTAGAAGAACACATTCAGGAAACAAATCTAAACAGTCCAGTGCATTTTTCTTTAAATCCGAAAGTACCGAAGATGTCAGAACCATTAGAAAAACCATCACTAAAGCAATTAACCTTGAGAAAATCAAATCAAAATTAAAAGCAATCAGGTCAACAGCAAACACTGTAATAATTGAAACAGAATCACTAGTTGACTCGATAAAGATAATAGAGAAAAGAGGACATCTTTAAGAAAATTAGATGTGAAGATCCCATGAAGTTTAGACCCCTTCTGGCAGTTCATCATCTTTCAACATATGTAACTGAGCAGGAATTCTTAGAAGAACTATACGAAATAAACCTGAGTTTAAAAAATTAGTAAGAACGAGTTCGATAACGAGATTAAAAAAACTTAAAACAGGACCAAAGCGCAAAAGGACAGTAAATAACATTTTAGATTGTCGCCAAGAGTATGATTACTGCTGATTCAGAATGAGAGGGTCTTTACTCAGTTTGAATTGTTCTATGTCAACAACTTTATTGCTGTACAAAAATGTTTTAACTGTTGGTTCTTCGGTCACCCATCAAAGCTTTGCGACAAGGACCCGATAGGGGGAAGATGTGCAAAACCGGGACAAAAAAAGTCGGGAATGCATGGAGGAGAATTCTGTATGTTGTATACTATGCAAACAAATGGGGAACTAGACTGTCCTACTTATAAACAACTCTACGATAGGCAAATAGAGCTAACCGATTACGATGTGTTCAACCACGTCCATTAATAACGAGTGCTACCACAACTGTCGGAAACCCACTCCTGTAATACACCCAGAAACAGATGTAACTAATAATGCAAACAGGTAAAGGTACAAATCTCCATCGACTAGGATGAGAATCTGGCGGCGAGCCGTTGCCTGCCAGCAGCACATGCAGTTATTACTATCCGCAAATACAGATATTGACACTAGTGTAATGTCTCAGTTCTGGAGACAGTGCAGTATAGGTACTTCAGTATTATCGACATGCATGTTGCTACTGAATATGAAGTCGCCAGGCACCTAAAACATCACACATCTGATTGGGCCATCTTCCAGGCTGGTCTCCTTTTACGAGTTGACGAACTGAAAGACGAAACACTACGAGATAGTACAGAAAAATGTAACGATATCCTTGAATTTCCGGAGGATGAAGATGTCAATGAGTTCACAAGAAATGCGTCACCACAGGCAAACACAAACAAAGACAATTGCACACTACTTGCACAATAAGTAGAATTTGATACAATCAAATGTAGACCCTATATTACACCAGTTCGTGTTTTCTACGGGAGCAGCACTCAGTCACTATGAAAAACAAAATAGTAAAATGGCTGGACAAAAGGACACATCCTGCACCGACTCAACACCAGGCACAACCACCCCAGAAACGTACCTAAGACAGACAGCTTTCATGAACAATAAGTCCCCTTTGGAGATAAAAGAACAATTCACTATCACGGGTAATGCTCAGCGAAAACACATCAAATTCCACACTACCAGAAAGTATAAGGCAGGGAAAACATGCTACACTACAAAATCGCTCGAAATCGGAGCAGCAAACGAACAGTCAAGAACACCAACCAGTCACACACGAGGAACTAAAGCGGAATAATTTACGTAGACTACGGCAATTTAGAATCTAAACTGCGGCTTAGCAGACTAGGAAACAAAGACATAGTTCAAACAGCTCTTCGCAATGTAATGCGAACTAAGCACGAAAAAGGGATAAAATCTGCTTCCCAACTACAGAACAAACTGATAGGATGATCCTACGTTTTATAAATCTTCCAACGAACCCCAAAGAACTATGCAAGCTTATAGCGGTGGCGTGTGCGCGAAGGGGAGATGGCCCAAACCTAGGGAAAATATACAAAGACTTCGTGAGAGCACATGGACGTGTGTTTCTGGATTTTAAAGAAACCACACCCAAGTGTTTTTCCTCCACTAGATATACCTTCTGAAGGTAATACAACTAAACTGCCAGGGTAGTTTCCTAGTAAGCATGGAACGAGGTAGGCTCTTAGATGAAACAAAACAAACATCCCCTGCTTTCAGGAACCCTTTATTCGAGGCGGGAACACCGAACGCGAAATCCGCGACAACAGTAGTTAGTAAAAAGCTCATAGTAACACAGACGACACAGATTTATTCTGAACACATCGCCACAGCAGAAATAACAGACGGAAAAGATAAATGGCTCATGTCGTCTATATACGCCAGTACTCGTACGAGATAGAACCTTTCGTAGCCAAAATAAAGGAAATTGCACTACACTCAAAAGGAAAAAGGCTGCTCATTCTAACCGATATCAACGCAAAATTCCCCTAGTGGAACTCAGATAGACCTCACGACACAGGACAACTAGTGCTTGATGTGGTAAATGAACGCAACCTCATCATACTGATTAGGAAGGGACAGCCACCTACCTGCCGCGGAGACGCAGGTGGCGTAACATAGATCTTTCTGTAGAAAACACAAAAGCTCTTCCACTATTTAGTAGATAGAGCCATACACAGCGACCATAACGCAAGCGTCATAACCACAGACAAATATATCAATACACGTAACATCGAACGTGAACAGCAGCATCTACTTATAGGAAAGGCCAGTTGGTAAGAAGCTCGAGGCATTTTTGAGGCGTCGTTACTACACAGTGTTAAAGACAGTATGGATTGCAAAACAAATGTTCTGACCGAGGCCCTGCAAAGAGCACAGGAAACAGCTACACCACGAACAAAATATGGGTCGGGGCATAACCAACCGTGGTCGACAGAACTCTCAAGATTAAGGTAGGATTGACGGGATAAAAGAAAGTACACCCAACAAGCAGAGACAGCTCCCGAAAGACAGATAAGATTCGACCTATATCGTGACACTAAGCAGAAATACCGAAAACTAAAGACAACATTTCAAGCCTAATGGACTAGTTTCGTCAAAACATAATAAGAAAACATCTGGGGACAAAGTTTCAACACAGAAACAGAACGAGTTAAGACACGGACAGCTCTGCGGACGCTAAAACAAGCTGACTGTGCAATGATCAAAGGATGGAGAAGCACCGCAGAATGGTTATTGAATAGCTTCTTCCCTGTCGACGACCCCACACCAAACGAGTGACACCACACCGATCTAAGAGACAGGATGAGCCAACTATACGGCAATGACAGTGTAATCATACCGTTCCCAGAAGAAGACGTCGCGACGGAAATCAGCAGGCTTAAAAACCTAAAAGCACCCGGCCCAGACAAAATACTTTCAGGAACGTTAAATCAAACAGTAGCACATATCACACCTTTTCCTACGAACATGTTCAATGAGGCACTGCTAACAGGCAGAATTCCAAACCTTTGGAAAATCTCTAATGTAGTAATAATCAGGAAATCAAAAGACAAAGAGCGAACAGATCCCAAAACGTACCGACCGATCTGCCTCTTAAACACTCTCGCCTTGTACAGGAAAGTCTCCTGTGTGACCACCTACAATCTTACAGACGCCTCTTCGGTCTAACACCCCATCATTTCGGTTTCAGAGAAGGTATATAAATGGAACACGCCATCAACCAAAATCTGACAATAACAAATAACATCAGCTGCATACGTGGCCGCCGTACTAATCGACATAGCTGGGGCATTTAATAATCTGTGGTGGCAGTCTCTCTTCACCAGGTTAAAGGAAATGCGGCTATCAGCTTCCCTGTACAATAGCTTGCTCGACTTCTGCAGTGGCAGGGTGGCAGAGTGAAGGGCTGGAACACACAAGGTTGTCAAGAGAATAATAAAGGAATATCCACAGGGCTCGATCTACGGATCAATACTTTGGATATGGCAGTCGAGCCCCTGCTGAACACCCTGGACGGTGACGACAGGGTAAATGAACGTGTCAAACTGACAATTGACAAGCCTCAGAAATTTTGTACGAAACTAGCAAGATACACAACACATTACAAATTACCTATTAAGACGGTAAGGATCTTTCCCATTGCAATAGTTGAATCCATGGCATGCTTCGCCGCAAGTGCTTGGGCTCACAGACTGAACATACAAACTAACAAGAGATTTTCAAGACGAGGTCAACGTAGCGTACTCCTGAGAATGAGCGTAGCCTTCAACATCACGTCACTACAGGCACCCTGCGTTGTGATGGCGATTTGTCCCATAGACATAACAATGCGTTATAGAGCTGCTCTTCACTGGGTTAAGAGAGGCAGGATCGATAAAATCGCCGAGATTACGGGAACCAAAATTATAAACAAAACACAAATGAAACAATTTCGGATTTAAACATGGCAGAGAGACTGCTGCATCCGACAAGAGTCACCGAAAACATTCTTTCTTCCCTGATGTACGCGAAAGATTGCAACTAAAACATGTCGACCCAAGCCGGGAGACGCTCCATTTCCTGACCGGCCACGGGCCATATCCATTACACTTATACCACATGAGACTAACAAACAATAAAATACGAATTTGTGGAGAATCTGGTTCACCATAACATGTCACACTACAATGCAACATGCTAGCAATGAAGAACGAACGTGATATTGACAGAATAATAGCCGGCCGCGGTGGTCTAGCGGTTCTAGGCGCGAAGTCCGGAACCGCGCGACTGCTACGGTCGCAGGTTCGAATCCTGCCTCATGCAGGGATGTGTGTGATGTCCTTAGGTTAGTTAGGTTTAAGTAGTTCTGAGTTCTAGGGGACTGATGACCACAGTAGTTAAGTCCCATAGTGCTCAGAGCCATTTGAACCATTTTTTTGACAGAATAATACGCAATACCGATGATTGGAACTCAGTAAACAGCGTAGCCGATATTGTATCGCACACTGCGCGAAGAATACAAGCTTAAAATCCCCTTTGGAGGGAGGCGTTGACAAGCACAACAAACCACATGGAGGACACAAGCACGACCACTGACCGGAACCGAGCAAGTAACCAACACGCTAAGTGAACATCACTTAGAAGGGCTCAACTCGCAAAGGACCCAAACCAACAACACGTGACACTGCATGTCGTAATACAGCAAGAAACAATACAACAGGCAGTAACAATCATACAACAATCAAAGCATCCACACTAGCAGTGACACCACATACTAAGACTCCAGTAATAAGGTCACGTTGGTTGGGCGGAGAAGGCTCGAATAACTTTTATTCCCAGGCTCCTCCTCCCTAAGGACACACCTTATGTTGTTTATGGCACAATCTATGTATTTTACATATCAAATGTATGTTCTGTATAAACCATGTATAAAACCAAAAATGTGATGCATGAAGATATTTAAAGAGTAGTGCACTCAGGTAGCAATGAAGTACATTCTGTTTCTACAAATAAATTTACAACCATAAGTTTATTCTTCATTTAAAGCTAAAATTCATGCATCCCGTATATCAAATGCTTCATCAGTGTATAATCACTATAACACCAGGTGTGCGTATCTAAGGTATCACACTGAATATACCACAACTACCAACAGTTAAACAAAGAACTAGGGAAAATCATGTAGCGTCCTGACATGGATCACTCCAAGTAATAAATCAAATGGTTCAAATGGCTCTGAGCACTATGGGACTTAACGTCTGAGCTCATCAGTCCCCTAGAACTTAGAAATACTTAAACCTAACTAACCTAAGGACATCACACACATCCATGCTCGAGGCAGGATTCGAACCTGCGACCGTTGCAGCAGCGCGGTTCCGGACTGAAGCGCCTAGAACCGCTCGGCCACAGAAGCCGGCAGTAATATATCAATACACACAAACACAACAAACCTACGTAAACAAACATCATTTCAGATGAGAATAGCTTGCGTTCGGCCGAGACCTCCTCACATGAAATATGTAAAAATCAACACTTAGACTATGTTTCACATCAAAATGAAGCTTATTGCTTCCCTCTATATACTGAAACTTATTTTACCCCACTTATTGCATTAGTTTTTTTGAAGCTTGTATTATATAAATTATGTTTTTCTCAATTATACAGAAACAAATTACATGGTCTCACTTTAACAATCGTAAAACATTAAATTCTTTGTAACTTTGGAGAAATTTATATTTATATTATGTTCTTTATATTATTTAAAATAGCATTAACAACTTCATACCGATAAGATTGTAACAATAAGAAATCTTTGCTATTACATTTACAAGAATCTTACCCACATTACACTTCAAGGCGGTGGGTTACACTGTATTGTTAATGAAATAAGTAAATGTCGGTAACCTCCATGCGCCGCAAATTCAGTCTACTGTACCCTTAGTGGTAGAAGTTTGGAAATAAAGCCAAGTTACTCGCTCCGAATACCCGTGTATCGTGTTTTCTTCACCTAACCATCGCCCACGCCCGGGCGCCCACATCCTGCCCAACATGTCCGCTCGATAGTCCCGAATAAAAATCACGTCTACCGCGGGTTCGCAACTGACCATTCCGTCGGGGCTGACGCTAACCTTTTAAGTGCGGCTGGTTGTCGATCATTACTTTAAGGAGAGAAGCTGGCAGTTAAACATTTTGGCGATCACATACGCTCTTACGCGAAACACAGCTGTGTCAGGTCGCAAAAGATCAATTCGCCGCGCAGGCACTTTCTATAGGACTCGTCGCCGCTTCATCGCTGTGAACACAATCCTGCGTGAGCTGTTGCCTCCTCCTGACGGACATCGCCAACACGCTGCCGCCCAGCCTCTGCTCGACGGGCGCCCGCTGCCGCTTCCGCGCATCGCCGCCGTCGCCATTCAAATCGACGCCGCCGCAACGTGACGTGTGCCACCGACCTCGTCGACGCCGCCGTATCGCCGCACTTCTTTAAGAATCGAGTAAGTTCCGCCAACCACGCGCGCCTTGATCACCTACTGCGCCGCTACGAACTTGCGTCGTGGGACGTAAATTAAAATTTAGTTTAACTTCAAACTGTCCCCGTTTCATGTTCAAGTCTTTTGGGTGGTTCTTATTATAAAGGACCCCATTCTGTAACCATACCTTCTGAAACGAAGAACAGATTCCTACTCCGAGAAGAGAGGGGCCTGCAATAAGTAATGGAACACGCTTTTTTCTCGGCCGGTTTCGGTTGAAAAAAAAATTGTACAACTTGTTGTGGGACATCGTGGAATATTCACGCTTCTGCCCCTATAGTTTCATGACGTTCCGATAGGTGGTGGCGCTATAAATAGCCTTCAGAATGGCGTCTGTAACGTGCGTTCCAAGCAGAGAGCTGTCATTGAGCTTCTTCGGTCTGAAAACCAGAGCATCACAGATACTGACAGGCGCTTGCAGAATATCTATGGAGACCTGGCAGTGAACAGACGCACTGAGACGTGGAGCGAGGCGTTGTTATCAACACAACAAGGTCGCATAAACCTGTCCTATCTTCCGTGTGCCGTCTAGCCGCACACGGCTGTGACTCCTGCAATATTTAAACATACGGACATTCTCATTCGAGGTGATCGACGGAGCACAGTCAAACATCTCGATGCTCAGCTGGACATCTCTGTTGGTAACGCTGACACACTCGTTCACCAGCTGGACTACTCAAAGCTATGTGCCCGACAAGTTCCTCGCCGCCTGACTGAAGACCATCTATGTGTGTGTTACGAGGCTGATCGTGAAAATTTTTGTCGCACATTGTCACAGGCGATAAAACATGGGTGGCTCTGCAAGGGAGTGATCGAACAGGTAATCAACCCTGTTTTTGCCCACGCCCTCAGCGAGACGTAACGCGAATTAAGAAGGAAAAAAACGAAATTGTGAGCCTAATTGAAGGGACGTCTCCGAAACATAAAATGAGAGCTGTCGTAAAAAACGAAGACTTCACTAAATACTACGTGCAAGTAGGTACAAGCGGATGTTAACCCACATCCGATCATGCGTTGTGGTTTTCTATCAGATGCAGTGTGCTAATACTGCTCGTGTTGTTACTATGCTTCTTGCAATCCGTCGTTGTCACTCATTAAATTATGATTCTATTTAGCAGTATCAATGTTCTTATGATTGATAGTTTTGTGATTTAGGTGGTCACCTTGTGGTTTGCATTTTGTGTATGAAGGAGGAGTATTCTAGACTGATAGATTGGTTCAGGTAGTAAAACTACACATTATTATCTGCCCAAATGAAGTTTGTCGATAACCCACAAAGGCTCTAGTGTGGGTAGTAAGGGAATCAACTGTGGAGTAGTGTGCTTAGCCACTACATCACAATTTATATACACGCAGCCCGTTGACATGCTACATGTTAAAGCCGACAGACCTCTGATTAGGGAGATTAAACTAGCAGAACAATTCAGTTTAGTCGTGTGTAGTGATGCTATGTTAGAATCCCCTCTGTCAGTTTACACAGTGTAACAATCCATATGCATTTGTGTTGTCGGATACCCGCTAACAACAGCTGGCAATTGGTTCGCTACTTTTCTCTGCGAGGCCGGCCGAAGTGGCCGTGTGGTTAAAGGCGCTGCAGTCTGGAACCGCACGACCGCTACGGTCGCAGGTTCGAATCCTGCCTCGGGCATGGATGTTTGTGGTGTCCTTAGGTTAGTTAGGTTTAATTAGTTCTAAGTTATAGGGGACTGATGACCTCAGCAGTTGAGTCCCATAGTGCTCAGAGCCATTTTTTTTTTTTTTTCCTCTGCGAAGCTACAATCTAAGGCAGAGGTGTTATGCGATCATACCGGTTTAAATCGTGCTTACTGAAAACAGCCCCACTACGGCTTAGCGCACTCCGTTAATACATAATAGACACTGGTACACCAAGTCTCTATCCCTAACAGACAGAGGTGCTAACGTTTTCATAATTTTGAATGTTGGTCACGAATTGATGCGTTGTAAGTAGGCTGTTTATGTTTTCTTATTGGTAACGCCACGTAGCGCTCTGTGTGAGAATCACTGGCTGTGCTGTGTGCAGTCTGTGGCTAGTTTGCATTGTTGTCTGCCATTGTAGTGTTGGGCAGCTGGGCTGTTAACAGCGCGTAGCGTTGCGCAGTTGGAGGTGAGCCGCCAGCAGTGGTGGATGTGGGGAGAGAAATGGCGGAGTTTGGAAATTTTTAAGACTGGATGTCATGAACTCCTATGTATATTATGATTTTTCAACACTATTAAGGTAAATACATTGTTTGTTCTCTATTAAAATCTTTCATTTGCTAACTATGCCTATCAGTAGTTAGTGCCTTCCGTAGTTTGAATCTTTTATTTAGCTGGCAGTAGTGGCGCTCGCTGTATTGCAGTAGTTCGAGTAACCAAGATTTTTGTGAGGTAAGTGATATGTGAAACGTATAGGTTAATGTTAGTCAGGCCATTCTTTTGTAGAGATTTTTGAAAGTCAGATTGCGTTGCGCTAAAAAATATTGTGTGTCAGTTTCAGCACAGTCTTGTATAATTGTTCAAAGGGGACGTTTCAGCGTTTCTGACGCTGGGCAGCTCCGAGATCTGTGTTAGGTTTTGATTTATAACGAATAACTGATCCAGGACATTATAATGATACAGCAAGTTGGATGCATTGTCACACCTCAAATTTAGAGAATGAATACCGCCCCCTTGTTTACTGTCCCCTGAAGAATCATCCAGAAGATTGATGCCCTACATACATATATTTATCGAACGTGACTTCTGGAAGATGAGATGTAATTGGTTTTACTGAAGTTTTCATGGACAGTTATTTTGTGGCTTTGTTTTGTAGGGAACTGCATGTGCTGCCTTATAGTGTGAAAGTGCGCAATGCTGTATTGTAAGTTGTGTAGAAAGCTGTACGAGTTAACACTAAGCTATAAGGCGCAACACTAAATTATAAGTTATATTATTAAGGTTCTAGTAACAAGAAAAGTGATACGTGAGGGTATATTGTAGCTATTCAAATTTTTATCAGAAGTGATTGTCTTCATAAGGGGCGAGGTTTTAGTAAGAGGTTATTCCATTTGTCTTGCATTAATGCAGTCGCCATTTCAAAAGGAATGTGAAGGTGCTACTACCCCACAGCGACACGAGTTTAATACGTTACTCAGTGAAGTTTTAGATGTTTTTGCAAGTGAGGAACACCTCACGCTATTACGTGAAATGCTGAATAGTTTTGTGTTACATTTAGCAAAGATTTTTACACCACATGAAGTGGATGTAACTAAAGGATTTTACAATGTTATACGGAAAGTCTACTTACTAGCCTGATGTTGCGAGTTAAAGGTTGAAACGTTAAATTGTAAGAATTTAAATATGCTAGTTTATGAGTAATGCTGAGTTAAAGAGGTGATTTGAGAAGTAAATAATAACGTGTCTTTGAAGTCTCTATCAAGAAGGGGCCAGTTTTACACCAGCACACGTTTTCTTTGGCTGTCTCTTCTAAAGTCAAATAAAAGTAGACAACAGTTTCCACAGTTAAAAGTGCTGACTGCCAAATATGCAAGCACATTTTTATCGGTAATTATCAGATGGTAATCTGAGCTCGTGGAGAGGACCTTTACTCACTGGGTAGGTTGCTTCTGTACACTTTGTAATTGAGTAACATGAATTTAATTTCTATGCAATTTTTATACTCTTCGGATGCACTTATAGTCACCATTACACATTTTAAGTAATATTTATATATCTATATATTTATCAAAGGAATGTCTTTGCTGTGATTGGTGTTACAAATCGTCGTAAGAGTAGGGAAATGCTGTTGACAGCTTAAACGTTGCTGAGCCTACCACGTGTACACTGTTAGTAATCCCTCTTAGCTGTTCGCGACCATAGGGCGTGCGAGCCTCAGTCACAGCTCCGCCAATAGGAGCGCACCAGACAACGTCACCTGCAGCCCAGCGCCGCCTCACCTGTCAACTATTATCCGAACACGATGTTATTGCATGATATTATTGCCATTATCAGAAAAGCGCGATGACGTTACAGTAAACAAGCATAGCATAGCATAGCATGGAAACGCATTGCACTGTGAAAGACAGCTGTGCGTATACTATCAAATGGTTCAGCGTGTGCTCTAGAAATATCTCAATAAAAACTCACGATAAACCTTCTCGCCAGTTTTTGGAGTCTTTTTCCGCCATTGAAGTAGGATTATTTATTATGGTTTCATATGTATCTTTGCATCGAGACTGTGACATGTGGAGAAAAGTAAACTCATGGATCTTGCGCTGAAGTGTCAATCGCATATTAAATTATTCAGGCAGTATTTTCTATCATATCTGAAGTGTGTTCGCATCTGCAGTTTATTCCGCACTTGCTACAATATTCACCATCGAGTATCTCTTCTATAATGCTTGTCCAGCTTCCTAACTTGAAATTCGAAGACTTCCCCACACCAGAAATCTGGCTCAGATGCTGCCAATAAATGATCAATATTCGCAATCGGATATCCCTTTCACAATGCTTGTCTACCTTGCTAACTTGAAATTCAAAGACTTCGCCACAGCCGGCCGGTGTGACCGAGCGGTTCTATGCACTTCAGTCTTGAACCGCGCGACCGCTACGGTCGCAGGTTCGAATCCTGCCTCGGGCATGGATGTGTGATGTCCTTAGGTCAGTTAGGTTTAAGTAGTTCTAAGTTCTAGGGGACTGATGACCTTAGATGTTAAGTCCCATTGTGCTCAGAGCCATTTGAACCACTTGAACTTCGCCACACAGAATTATGGCTCAGATACTGCCAATAAATGATCAATAAATTTTAATGGTCCATTACCGATAGAAATTAGCTACAGTAAGTACTGAACATCCAAGAACAGAATATTCGTACTCATTGCACAGTTTTTCAGTTGCTGTAATCTACCCATTTAAATGTATTCATTATTGATTTTACACTCTTTTGTGTCTTTTGTGCACAATTATGCTCGAGGATTTTAGTAACTGATATCTACTTGATAATATGAATGAGTGTGGTTTCCAATAATCGTTGTAGAGCGTTCCCTACTTTTTGTCTCTGAAATCGGAAGTACTTTATCTCCTCGGTATATGGCCAATGGGCCCGGAGCCACAGGATGCTTGACATGATGCACGCACCTGACCTGGGCTATGCTAGGCAGCGCATTATTTGACACTGATAACGCGCACACTGTGCCTCAGCCCAGTACTGCAGGCTACCGTGAAGACACTATCCATTCACTTCAAACATTTACGCGTCGTTACACCCTTGCGCAGCGTACTAGTCAATTGCCATTGTATCATTTACTGGTACAACTGCACTTATGTACTTGTTATTACTGTTCTTCTAGTGTTTGGAAGAAACTTGTGACTTCGTATTTGATTAATTATTTTACAAAAAAGATGCTCATCGATATTATAAACGCCACTGCATAAGCTTTTATTACTAGTCCGCAAACCTGAACACACACAGTTACATGAGAAACATTTTTCACTCAGTTATTTGATCACTGGAAATAACTTCGCCAAATTACAACTACGTGTAATACTGCCCAATACCATAATGGGAAATGACTAACACTCCTCAAAAGTCACGTACTTTTTCAAGTCATTGCCTATAATTAACAGAATTATTATGCTTGAAACGCTGAACAATGCAGGTAAGTTGATCGCCAGATGATTCACGCTTTACTTCGAGATCATAGGACCAATGCTGCTTGAATGTAGGTTTATTACAGTTAGAGAGAATACGAGGAGTACGAGAAGACAAATTTATATACTCCGAAGAACTAAGACTTTGCATAAGCATTGTTAGTCGAGCAGAAAAACTACTGCAGTACTGTTCTTTGTAAAGTAAGATACCAGTTTGTGTAAAACATTACTCGATATCACTTACGCCTTCGTCTACGTAACGTACTGGTACTGAAGACATTAGCGACGCTAAAAGTGTAATATATAAGTTTTAGAGCATCAATTTGTGAAAAGTAACGTTGATTACGTACAGTTTCCCCATAATGTAAAGGCATATACAATTTTACACTCGTCAAGGACGAGTAGCGCTTTCACTGCTTTAGGAATGAGTAAGGGATAACTATTATTCAGTGAGAAGGAGATATTACGGGTGCTATAAGTGGATAAAGATTAGCTAACTGTTCGCAACACTGTTCCTGGTACTATGTCATGTATCTTATGCTTACATATTTCACTGTGTTACTTTAAGAGTTTTCTGACATTTCAGTCTTGGTCTCAATGATGCAGACCCATCAATGTAAAACCTGGCTGCCAGTTGGCTGCTGCAGTGTCAAAGTCCGCACAGATCGCAACATGAGACCAATACCATGAACACGCTGATAATATGAAGATGGTATCTGTTCTTTCGGAGATGTCCGAAAGAACGGATACCATCAATGTAAAACCTGGCTGCCAGTTGGCTGCTGCAGTGTCAAAGTCCGCACAGATCGCAACATGAGACCAATACCATGAACACGCTGATAATATGAAGATGGTATCCGTTCTTTCGGACATCTCCGAAAGAACAGATACCATCTTCATATAGTTAAGGCTAACCGGCCATTGACCTTCTTCTCCTGTGTTGGATGCACACGCATTGCCCGAACTCTTACGGGACGAGGTACGATTGTCTGCCGCGAGTAATGAGTGTAATGGGCAGGGGCACTACGAATGTGGTGTGTGGACATAAAGTTGGGAATGCGGGTCTCACGGGGAGCGTGCAAGAGATAAATCCCTGCAGTTGCATTATCCTCTGTGCCCTCGGTGGCTCAGATGGATAGAGCGTCTGCCATGTAGGCAGGAGGTCCCGCGTTCGAGTCCCGGTCGCGGCACACATTTGCAACTGTCCCTATTGACGCATTTCAACGCCTGTCGACAGCTCAGGGCCTTGATTTAATTATTATTACACGCTGATAATACTCCAAGTCTGGCTATCTGCACAAACTAGCAACACTGTAAGCTGCTGCAGATCTTGGAAGGCGTTTTGTCGTCTGTTTGACGAGTTATGCTACGGATACACCCGTGGTCGAGCGGCAGTTCCGGCTCGAACGCCGACGGGGGAGCGCCTCACAGCTGCGTCTCGTGCGTTTGGACAGCTTTTCCCGTCTTTTTTGTACCTTCCTGTGTGTCACATCGTTGTTTGGTCCGTAGCGTTAGTTGTTGTGTGCGTCCATTGGCCTAATTCGCAAACTCAGCGACGCGGAATCCCCCGACGGGCTGGTGCGTCTGATACACTCATACCTCACAGACAGGTGTTTCAACACTGACGTGCAGGGCAAACAATCGACACGACACGGTATACACGCGGGAGCACGCCAGGGAAGCATCCTAGGGCCCCTACTGTTTAACTTCTACATAAACGATTTCCCAACCACACACAACACAACGATGGCAATCTACGCGGATGACACAGCCATCCTCGCGCAAGATTGGAAACCATCAAACATTACGTCATGACTACAGACCGCACTCAGAGTGGCTGAGCCTTGGTTAGAGAAAAGGCGTGTTGGAGTAAACGTCGACAAGTGCGAACCGTTCTGTTCTCTAGAAGACCGAAGCAACTGCGCAAACACCGATACTGCAGACCAATAGCTCTACATGCACGCCCAATACGTTTCCGCGAGGAAGTCAAATACCTTCGTGTCTGGCTGGACCGGAAATTACTCTGGGGGGACCACATACAACACATGACCAACAGAGCAAGCGCGAGGCTCAAACAGCTCTACACTACGCTCAACAGGCGTAGCACACTGAACAGAAGG
This sequence comes from Schistocerca piceifrons, assembly GCF_021461385.2. Taxonomy (NCBI): domain Eukaryota; kingdom Metazoa; phylum Arthropoda; class Insecta; order Orthoptera; family Acrididae; genus Schistocerca; species Schistocerca piceifrons. The sequence goes on from NC_060149.1 coordinate 334,984,287, forward strand.
GTGTCGAGGTCCATGTACATGACACTTATTCGACCCCTGATGACGTACGGAGCCCCTGTCAGGGGATTCGCTGCGCCCACACGCCTGCGTCGTCTGCAGATAATACAAAACAAAGTACTCAAAATCGTAAGCAATGCTACACGATACACACTCATCGCGGATCTTCACCGGGAATACCTACTTGAGACTCTCACGGACGTAATCCACAAACTCACCACAAGACTATACAGAAACTCCAGACATTCGCAGAACCCGTTCATTCTGAATCTGGGGAACTACGACCACAACCATAGATGGAAACATAAAAATCCAAAAGACATGCTTGCAAGGACAAGTACACACAAACACAACGGCACAGGTGAGCCCCTGTTAATCAGCCACCATTACTGGATATCCAGTTGGAACACACTTGCCGAATAACTGGCACCACGCAGGGAAGCCGTACCGTACACTACATGCAGACAAGCTACACACACACCCCCACACAGTGAGATGATCTATGGCCGATCTCCCACTAATATATAACGATCCTGATTTTTCAAGGAATGCAGCGGCTGCAGCAAATCGGGATACATCGCCATCGCCTGCCACGGTAATGATGCATGATACCCACGCTAACAACCCCAACCTTGCCAACCTATCGCAGCTACTAAGCCACTACTGCTCTTACTACCCATACCACTGCTGCAGAGGTTTTTTCTCTCGGCACGAGCCTTGGCACTTTTTTCCCTCTGCTCTTCAAATTGCTACCCTCATTCGCGTTTCGTCCACTGTCTATCACGTGATGGACCGTGTTAATGCGTAGTCTTACCCAGACGCACGGATAACATCACATCCCAGCATCCTGTGATCCATCTATTAATAAATAACATGTTGACGGAGGTGACAGTAGAACTTTTGACTTGGTCACCACGTTGTTGCGGGCGGGGAGGGGCCCCATGTCTATTCGGTAGCAGCGTAGTCCGCTCAGTACGTCTGCCATAGGTTCCAAGTGTGTTACAAGAAAAGGTGCAGTCAGCTTTAGTTTCGACGAATACACGAGTTCCGTACAGCCTGCATCTTGGGAAATTCACGGCTGCGTCTTTGACACAATGCATGCAGTTGAGGTAGCTCCTTCGGAGCCATCCAAGGATGGGGAAGTCGTTGGGCCCTCTGACGTTCTAAATATTCAACAGCAGAAAATTGTGGCGCCCATAAAATTATCTGTTCCTGTGATGTCTCCCATTCAGTTGAAGTTGAAACGACCTACTGTTGTTACTCCAGTGGAGACGTAGATGGCCAAGGAATCCTACCTATCGACCCAGATGCTCTGACGCTTGACCCTTTTCTTGTGCATTGATCTGTATTGCGAGGATCCCATCCTGCGGAGTGAGCCTCTGCGGCTCCTTGTTTGTCACCTACTTAGCTTAATGTTCGAGAGCTGCCTCCACCTCCGACTGCCGATGTTGTATTTACTTGTAGTCGTTGTAAACAACGCGTTAAACCTGAGGGCGTGGTGGCTCGTAAAAAGAAGATCCACAAAGATTCCAGAAGCGAGGGTACAAGTCAGTCAACCTCTGACTCGTCAACTCAGCACTCGATCTAGACACACGTTGATGACGTAATTAAGTTGTTCAGAAGATCGAATTTCGTTTCTTGTTGTTGAAGTACGCAGGCTTATACATTCCCTTCTTTGAATGTTAATCGGGTGGAGTTGGAACTACGGCAATTTATGATTTCTGTGCGGTTGTATTCGTACACGAAGTTCAGTTTAATATTTATTTCTCTCCCTGGTTTAGGCAGTATATTGAATTTGGCTTCCAAATGTTCTACGGGGACTGTCTTGTTTATTAGGGGGGCATTCCCATTGAAGGGACTGAAGTTCATGATAATGGTAGAGGAATAGGATATACTTTTCTTCACCTCACCTTGATTCTCCTCCATGCACCATCCGGTAACCGGTCGCATTTTGGACCGTACCCAATTTTATAAGGAAGAGGTGGTTTATTGATTACGACAAGACCACGGAGTATTTCGATACGCGGTGATTTTAATTGTGTTTTTCTCCCTATAGACCAGTTTCCAAATTTTAATTTTTGTCGGAAATTGCAAGAATTAGTTCGTTCCTTGAAAATGCAAGACATTTTGCCTATTTTACTCCTACTTCTAGCAGTAGGTTTGGCAGATCTTATTTATATGATTGGATGTGCTATAGAATTTTTGCTGTCGATGTCATCCCCGCGAGCTTCACGAACCACTGTGCGTGACTTATTGTAAATCACACGCGGAAGTCGATGAAATTGTTTCGATCACGTTAGTTGCTTAATGTGGCTCACATGGAAGATCCCTCTCTCGATGACGTATTGTGGGTAATGTGGGACCTTAGTCTCCGTTCAACGGTGTGATAAGCCTCCAATTTGGAATGGTGGCTTCAGTTGGCAAAGCCGAGGTTACGTCAAACATTGACACGATACTGTGATTCTACTCTCTCTTACGTGATCTTTATGGAAGTGCACGTCAGGCTCCGCTACTAATTGCAGAGGTCAAGTATGTAAAGGCGCAGTTGTTACGGTTGAAGCAGCGTCAGATGGAGAGATTATGGATGCGATCAAAACCACATTCCGTTGTAGTGGGTGAATTGACTTCTCTGTATCATTTGATTCGATACCAGACACGTCGTTGACGTACTGGAAGCCGCTGGGATCACAACTAATGCGTTCAAGATCTTGTCTAATTTCGAATTTCTTTACGGATGTCCATGCTTTGGTTGCTATCAACGGCCAACTGACACCCCCGATTATCTTCCGTAGAGGTTTTCCTCAGGGAAGTCCACTTCCAATGTCATGTATTCTATTACTTGAGCCCATTCTTAGAAGAATAGTCACTCTCTTACAAGGATGGTCATTCTTTGGCGAGACGATCTTGGTTCACGCATACGCAGACGATGCGATCGTGTTTCTCCGTTCTCCCGCTGAGTTTCCATTGTTCAAGGCTACTTAGGATGTCTTTTGTCTTGTATCCGGTGCCCGCATCAACAAAGGCAAATGTCGACTGATATTATTACGGAGTTTTGATAATACTGTCATTTCGTGGGCGACGAGGTCAATAGACACAAGTGTTTTGGAGTCATAATTAATCATTCTCCATTACAAGTGGCTACACTTAATTTTACGTCATTTAAGGAGAAGGTACAAGGATCAATACTGTAACATGAACTGCGTTACCGTAACCGGCTTCGCAAAGTTCGTATCCTGGATACATACATCTTGTGCAAAGCAAATTACATCTCTCAGATCTTTCCCCTTCCCGCGATTATGGTTAGGATAATAAAACAACTGTCTATCGTGTTTTACGGATGCATCACTTTTAAGATTACGATTCGAGGCAGTCGCGCGTGTGCGTTCCCTCTGGGATTTGGGACCTTCCGATATTCAAGGGAGTGCGTCTGTGTTATTTGAACGGCGCAACGTGCTGACAATCTGTCATGCAATCTACACATTCACATCTCGGTAATTTTATTGTCCGCCGCCGGGCAGTCTTGATGTGTCTGTCTATGTTGGTCGGGCGAAGTTCCAGTTAAAACACGACCGTTAATTTTATACTGCTGTCAGCTATTTGGAGGCTGCTATTCTGCTGAGGCGGCATCCCACTAACCGGGTTTTGGGGGAAAGGAAATGACTGTACGGCGCCTGATGGACGGGCATCGCCGCAAACTTGTTGGAAGACGGTGTGGTTCCATCTCAGTCTTCCTGCTCTACCGGTAACGGTGGTGTCATGGTATCAAGTGATCCACAACCTGTTAACCACAAGGAGCACCTATTCCGATTGGACTTAGTGTCATACATCATTGCAGTCGCTGTCCCGCCACAAACACGCTACAGCACAGATTTACATGTCTTGGTCACTAAGCGAACTACCACTGGTATAAAAGAATTAGCTTTTCTAACTCGAACCACTGAGACTGCCTTTTCGGCGGCTGATGTCCTGTTACGTCCAGACTACTCCTACTTTCCGAGGGAAAGGTCAAATACAACTGCATGGATACTGGGCGACTATATTCATTACATAGTATATGGTCACTGCATTTTGGAAGTGTTTATGCCTACCACGGTAACGCGACTTATTCGTCAATAGGCTGAGAATTGTATTTCATCGTCAAAGTATCCTTTGAGTCAACCATTCCTTGCGGTATTCCTGTCTTAACCCCTTTTCAGATGTATTGTCACAGTTTATTTCATTTTTTGGCCCCGCTAGTGCCGATTTTTTAAAATTAATAATAAAATGAACAAAAAATTGTTGCAGACAACTATCGAAGAGGATTTTTTTCTTTTGTGTAAGTGTGAAACTGTTGGTGCCATGTAGGATTAATTCCGATCTCTTTTTTTTTCGTAGCATTTTGTAGGGCTTAAAAAACTGCTACTTAACAGTAGTATCGTTTATACACCGGTAGGAACTTCACTTCATGGTACGGAAAAAAGCGATGAACCAAGTGCCGTAGGAATCTAACGTCTCGTGCTGGAAACAGCTCGTTTCCTAAATTTTTAGAGCGTTTTACGTCTTAATTCTGAGGTAATGAGTGTAATGGTAGCACAGCTACAATGCATTTCACTCTCTGACACGCCAGTAATAGCAGTCACCTCCAATAAAATTTTGGGGAAATATTTCTCGGAAAACTGTTTGCCTTTGAACGCCACGTGCGCCAGAGCACTTCGGGCCCATTAGCTGGCAATCGGCAGTGGCGCCGGCGCGCTCCCTCGCCCTTTGTCGAAAGCGTCAGCCACCGCTCATCGCTTTGGAAAGTTTAAAATGCATTACTATCGTTGAGTGATGCTCCACAAAAAAGGTCTAACATATACATCTCTCGTTCGATACCTGCGGAGGCAGAGGTCCCGTTTTAGCACACGAGTGTTGTACCAAACTAATATACAGGACAATGAGTATGGCTGAAAATTAACTTTATAGTTCGTGATCCATACAGATTACCTCAACGCGTTGTCTATGTCTCGTTTGTTTTCGTTTAGATGAAAGGTTTTCTTCAGGAATTCGTATGTTTTCATCAAGCCACAGTGAATATCTGTGGTGTAACGTGTTTTACTGTCGTTGTTTCATTTCTTACTGTAAGTATATGCGATAAATTGTGTGAATAAACTGCAATGTTTTCTCTATAGCAATGCGGGTGCACTGCGCATTTTGAGGGCCACGTGTGGATTCATGGCGAACTTGCGCCGACCGACAGTAATTTTGACGGTGTTCAATTAGATTTAAAACAACAGAATTGCCCATTTTTTGAAGTTATCCACAGTGGAAAGAAGTTGCTACCGCCTGTGTCAGATAACGTCTCCAGGGGTGCGTAATTGCTATTACACATATTTAGCACACAGCACTGACAGAAAAAAATCACAAACCGAGAAATAATTAATGTAGAATAGTGAAATTTCGGTAATACATTTGTCTGGGTAATAAACTTAAGAGATTAACATTTCAGCAGCAAAGGTTAATGTAAGCCATCGTAAATATGAATTGACTCTACGTTAGTAATCGGTGTAATCGCCAGAATGTTGATGCAAACGTGCATGCTTTGTATTTTACAGATGCCGGATGTCAGTTTATTGGATGGAGTTCCATGGCTGTTGCACTTGGTCAATACAGGGACTGTTAGTGCTGGTTGTGGATGAACCTGGAGTCGTCGTCTGCTGATGTCCCATATGTGCTCGACTGGAGACAGGTCTGGTGATCGAGCAGGCCAAGGCAACATGTCGAAACACTGTAGAAAATATTGGGTTACAACAGCGGTATGTGGGCGAGCGTTAACCTATTGGAAAACACCCCCTGGGATGTTGTACATAAATGGCAGCACAACAGGTCGAAGCACCAGATTGACGTACAGTTTTTCATTCAGTGTGGACAAGCACGAGGGTGCTCCTGCTGTCACAGGAAATCGCACCCCAGACCGTGACTTCCGGTGTAGGTCCAGTGCGTCTAGCAGGCAGACGCCCTCAGCTGGCCTGCTTCTAAGCAACGTACGGCCATTACTGGCACCGAGGCAGAACTAGCTTTCATCAGAAAACACAACAAACCTCTCCACCTTGCCTTTCAATAAGCTCTCACTTGACACCACTAAAGTCACAAATGGCAAAAGTTTGGGGTTAGTGGAATGCACGCTACACGGCGTCTGATTCTAAGGTGTCCTTGATCGATTTGTAACGCGATGGTCTTGCCTGTCGATAGTGCCACGTGGCCGTTCGGAGCCCGGTTTTCCAGCGACCGTACATTCCCGTGCCCACCGCTGCCAGTAATCATGTACAGTGGCTACACTCCAGTCAAATCTTTGTGCAATATCGCAGAAGGAACATCCAATTTCATCCTAAAACTGATCATGTCCAATGTCAGAGGTAATTAATGACAAATCATGTTTCAGATGCAGAAAAAAGCCTACCAACTTTCGTTTATGTTGCACAACTCTTTCTTCGCGTTGCGACTTTTTTCTGTCGTTTATGTACTGCATAAGTCTTCCCCTGACATATGGGTTCTACGTGACGAACAAAACTTAAATTTGTATCGTTGAGTCGGAGCACTTCAGAGCATTTGTATAGTGAAGAAGCTTGGTATTCACAAAGTAGATATCAGTGACAATTAACATGGCTTACTGAGCCGAGCTTGTGAGGATATTAATTTCCGGTCATGTAGCAAATATTGAGGTATATAATTTTCCATCAAGATTACAATTTCCACAAAGTACAAACGAATAAAACACTTAAATAGGTCACAACTGAGCTTATTTCAGTGGAGCAAAAGACGACTCAAACTCGAAATCGACTGTGTCTAGGTACAGTCTCGTGCATACGCGAATAGAATTTAACAGCCACCACAAGAATCTAAAAGTATGTTGGTGGGGATGGAAGCAAAAAGAAATACGGGTGCGTAACTATTCAGTGCGACGCACCATGCAATTCATTTCAAGATTCAGAGGAGAAGAAACTGACAGTTGTATTCATTACACAGAAATTTAACTGCAAATGTGGGCAACTTGCAATTCTGCGCCTTCATATGTTTTTCATCTTAAGAGATGTATTTATAATGCATACTGACTAGCCTGTTCGTTGCTTTCGTAATTTCCCCTTTTGTTTTTTCCCTAAATGATGAAAAGAATCCAAATCCATGTCACTGATGGTTTCTTCGAATCGCTCCAGAGGCTTTTTTTGTGTGTTGTTGTTCGGTATCCGTAAAGCTGTCCACTATGCTCGCTCTCATGAAGTACTGAATCAAGATTGGCAGATGGCCTACGAATTGTGTTCGAAATCCAATGTCACACGTGAAACACGCACTTGATTACCTGGGATTCGCATTTTATTTTAAATTGTTTCTTGCTGCTATTTACTCTACTTAAGAAATTGTTCACGTAGGCGAATCGTAGAAACATACCGTAGCTTCACCATATCACTGTCTCCGTTATGGATAACATTGTAATAGACATCACTGGTGTAGAGAAACAACTGAAAGAGCTTAAAGCACATACACCGCCAGATCCTGACGTAATCCCACATCGATTTTGTAAAGAGTGCTCTACACCATTGGCTTCTTACGTAGCTTGCCTTCATCGCGAATCTCTCGGCCACAGCAAAGTCCCAAGCGACGACAAAAAGCGCATGTGACTTGTACATTAGAACGGTAAAAGAATGGACAAGCAAAAATCACAGAGCAATATCTTCAACATCGGTTTTCTGCAGTATCCTTGACCGTATTCGCAGTTCGAATATAATAAATTTACATGACAGTGAAAAGCCGCTGTCCTCAAATCGACACGGTATTAGAAAGCATCGCTCGTGCGAAATTCAGCTTCCCCTTTTCTCACGTGAGATCCTGCGAACCACGGATAAAGGGCAACAGGTACATTCCATATTCCTTGATTTCCGTAAAGCATTTGATACGGTGCCACAATGTGGACTGTTAACGAAGGTGCAAGCATACGAAATATGTTCCCAGACATCTGCGTGGCTCGAAGCCTTTTTAAGTAACAAAACCCATTATATTGTCCTCGACTGCGGGGGTTCATCAGAGACAAGGAAATTGTCGAGAGTGCCCCAGGGAAGTGTTATGGGACAGCTGTTATTTTCCATACATATAAATGATCTTGAGGGAAGGGTAAGCAGCAGTCTGCGGCTGTTTGCTGATGATGTTGTGGTGTATGGGAAAATGACGTCATTGAGTGACTGTAGGAGAGTACAAGATGACGTAGACGAAATTTCCAGTTGTCAGCTAGCTCTAAGTGTAGAAAAATGTAAGTTAATACAGATGAGTTGGAGAAACAAACCCATAAGGTCCGAATACAGTATTAGTAGTGTGCTACTGGACACAGTCATGTCGATTAAATATCTAGGCGTAATGGTGCAAAGCAATATGAAATGGAATGATCATGTGAGGACTGTAGTAGGGAAGGCGAGTGGTCGACCTCGGTTTGTTGGTAAAATTTTAGGAAAATGTTGTTCATCTGTAAAGCAGGGGATCGGCATCAGGCAGGATTAAAGGAAGACATCGAAGCAGTATAGAGGCGTGCTGCTAAATTTATTACCGGTGGGTTCGAACAACATGCAAGTATTATGCAAGTGATTCGGGAACTCAAATGTGAATCACTGGATAGAAGGCGACGTTATTTTCGAGGAGTACTGTTGAGAAAATTTAGAGAACCGTTATTTGAGGCTGACTGCAGAACGGTTCCGCTGCCGCCAACGCATATTTGACGTAAGATATTAGAGCTCGTATCAAGGCATATATGCTGTCGTTTTTCCCTCGTTCTATTTGCGAGTGGAACAAGAAAGGAAATGAACAGTACGGTGGCTTGCGGAGTATGAACGTAGATGTAGACGTAGGTGAAGAGATCGTAATTGATCCGCTTTCATTACTTCTTCCAGTAGCAACAGAACAGTATTGTCGAACACAGTCTTCCATTTACAGTTTTAACACTATAACCAGCTAAGCCAACTGTAAATCATGGTCGTGGTCTTACATATCATAGCTATTTCTAGCAGTGATAGAATGCACAGAACATATTCGATTATAGAGTAATTAACTGGGACACGAATTTATCTGTCATTAAATCAACAGAAATTGTTGGGTAGTTCTGCCTGCGTCACCGGCCACCTGTTATCATCGTTTTGATTCGGAGTTATCTATTGCTCTGGAAACGAGATGGCGAGCAGATGTGCGTATTCCGCGTGGCGAAAAGTGCAGCATCAGATTTTTCCAGATTCACTGGTTATCTGCATCGATACGAGACAGGTACAGGAAAGCTCTTGCGAGTGGATGAATAACAATAATAATACATAGTAACTGTAACAAACTAATAATGAGTGATATTTATTGCATTACAGAAGAAGGTTGATGGTTAACATTAAAAATAAGTAAAAAAAAGGATGATTGTTCAGTTTGCACAATGCAGAGATTTTCTTAGAATTTTGTTACTGAATTCTGTTATGGATATTTGCAGAGAAAAATAACTGAAACAGTAAACATCGGTAGCTCAACGAGATACGAAGCAGCAACTACCCTTACCTTAGATCACGTGCCGAGCATGGTGCCACGGAGCAAACATGAAACTACCTCGATTTGCTCTCCGACTTTGCTCCGTGGAAGTTACTGCAGACAGTTCAAAACATGAAAAAACCAACCACTTTAAGTTTAAGGGTGGACTGACTTTTCTAGGGTAGACAATTTATATATAAGATCTCGATATCATGTAAACGCGATGGTTATTCAGACTACTTCATCAGTGTGAAAAGAGATTACGAGAAATTAACAGAATCACTCCGCACCATTCCGGAAAGTGAGTGAACGATCACGAGGAGCTAAACATCGTCAGCAATACTGCCTAGTCTCAACAGCACTGGGAACATGTAGAGCTTCATGGACAGCTCACAAGGTCCTCTCTGCCATTCACAGTCTGCTACAGCCAGTACTCAGTAGAACAGCGCTATTAGACGCCGACCTAAGGGACAGCTTCAGACTGACGGTTGATTACACCATTGAAAAATACAAATGAATTGCACACTTATCCTGTTCGGCTTGCAGCGAAACTTATTTTAACAAAACTAAAAATGTGTGCAAATCAACTTTGCCCGAAATGACAAGAAACAGTAAGACGCTACACACTGTTTACCTCAAAAGGACTGCATCTGAGCCGGCCGGAGTGGCCGAGCGGTTCTAGGCGCTTCAGTTTGGAACCGCGTGACCGCTACGGTCGCAAGTTCGAATCCTGCCTCGGGCATGGATGTGTGTGATGTCCTTAGGTTACTTAGGTTTAAGTAGTTCTAAGTTCTAGGGGACTGATGATCTCAGCAGTTAAGTCCCATAGTGCTCAGAGCCATTTGAACCATTTTTGACTGTATCTGAGTCCGATCTAGTGTTGTACACCACTACAGTACCGGGAACACCACCAAAATGTGAAGTATTATGGGTAACGGACTTCTATATCGAAGTCACGGAGCCATAAATCCAACTGTGGATTCACAAGAAAATATTGAATGTATGATTACTGAAGCACAAATAAAACAGAAGAAATTGGCAAATGTACAGTTTAGTACATTCAAACGTTTTTCTTCTCCTGATCTACCATATTAAAGCATACAAACAAGACTGCTCACCGCTGTCGTAATTTTTACCGTCTTGTTAGATACAGAGATTCGTGTGACTGACCGCTAGTTCGGATCTGTTCAAAGACTTTCTCTTGTTCTGTTGTTGATGGGTAACTTGGTATTCACGAAGGAGACGACTATGGCTACTCCTACAAGTTTGCCAGGGGACATATGACATTGCGGATTAAGATTCGCCTCTTACTTATGATAGTTAGCAGCTCAATTAAAATAGAAGGGAAAGGCTGTGATAACATACAGCTTTTGCAGCAAGATTGGAACTGATTTCGAAAGCAGCTACCATTCCAAAAACTGTGCACTTTACAACTATGTGAACAAAACACTGCTTCACTAAAAACTATCTCACTGATAATAACCGTAGATTATGTTGGAATCAAAAGCCGCGCGAAGTGGCCACGCGGTTTGAGGCGACATGTCACGGATTGCGCGGCCCCTCCCGCTGGGGGTTGCAGTCCTCCCTCGGGCATGGATGTGTGTTGTTCTTAGCATAAGTTAGTTTAAGTAGTGTGTAAGTCTAGAAACCGATGACCTCAGCAGTATGGTCCCTTAGGAATTCACACACATTTGAACATTTGGAATCAAAAACGTTAACATCACTAACTCAGTGTTATAACTTAATCGGGATTATTCAGAATATTTCAGCAAGATGACAGAAGAAAAGCGAATTTAGCAAGATGAATCAACCCCACAGCTGCAAGTCACCGTTATAACAACAGACTAGCCAAACGATGCCTACGACGCAGCAAAGTGTGGACTATCCTAGTGGCAAGAAGAATGCATTTTCGTAGCTGGAGTCCTGCTTGATACGCTGTGCTCTTCAGATTTCATGTACTCTATATTTTCGAATCGCTGTATCGACTGACTTGCATCTAAAATTATCTGATACTCTACAACAGTGAATGAAGTGCTACTGAGTGATCCTTCTAAATTCACATAATATTTATTATTCGTACAGATGAAGAAACAGCCGTGCATCTGTTATCAAGAAGTACGATACAGTGTTTCTTCGGACATATATGTGAACACAGGAAATGTATCAGCAATTGCAAATATAAACCACCTTCGGCTGTATATTGGAATAACGACAATTAAAATTTGTGCCGGGCCGGGAGGCATGCCCGGATTTCGCGCTTAACGCGAGCAGTTACCTCAGCTGCATATTTTTTCTTTTTTGTTGTTTTGTACTTTTTATTATTTTCCGCTTTACGCCAACGGTCCACTTAACCACCGTTTTATTTTTTTCATTTGTATAAGACTAAAAATATCAACAAAAACAACGAACGTGTCCGTTATGGCCGTGGGATAAAATTTGGCGTAGCATACGACCGACAAGAGCACCTTTGCTAACAGCACTTCATCGCCTGCGGCTCCTCTCATGGGCTCGTGAACATAACGGTTGGATCCTAAGGACTGGAAAACCATGGCGTGTTCAGATGAGTCCAGATTTATGATAGCTTATGATAGGGTTCATGTGTGGCGCAGACCCCACAAAGCCACGGACCCAAGTTGTCAAAAAGGTACTGTACGAGTTGGTGGTGGCTCCATATTGGTGTGGACTATGTTTACATAGAATGAATTGGGTCATCTGATCCAATTGATCAGATCATTTAATAGAAATGTTTATGTTCGGCTACATAGAGACCATTTTGCAGTCAAACAACGATGGAATTTTTAGGGATGACACTTTGTCATGACACCAGGCTACACTTGTTCGCGATTCGTTTGAAGAACATTCTGGACAATTCGAGCCAATGATTTGGCCTCCCAGATAGCCCGATATTTATCCCATCGAACATTTATGGAACATAATTGAGAGGTTAGTTTGTGGACAAAATCCTTCACCGGCAACACTGTGGCAGTTATGAATGGCTACAGAGGCGGCATGGCTCAATATTTCTGCAGGGGACTTTCAACGACGTGTTGAGTCCATGATACGTCCAGTTGTCGCACTATGCCGGTCTAAAGGAGGTCCGACACGATATTTGGAGGAATGGCATGACTTTTGTCACCTCAAATTCACCTTCGTCAGATTCACACTGCATACTGGCAGTCCCGTAGAGGGGGGGCACATTCCAGCGCCACTCGCATTTCGTCCCTCAATCGAGCCAAGTTCACCAAGTCATCCTTATATGTATGACAGATGAAAGCATTCCCCTTCATTGTGATCCCATTCAGCCAGCTCCAAAGACCATTTAACAGTAGCTCGAGGGCGATGGCATAAAGGTGCATCAGCAGTACCTTCCCTTGACGGACTGACTACGTGTTAGTAACAGGGCCAGCTACACAGCCATTGACCAGCACCAACGACGTGGTACCTCGGAGGAGTGTGAAGACAGTGCGTATAAATGTGTGGGGAAGGGTGATCCGTCGCAGCACTGTCTCAAGAAAGTCATGAGTCACTCTACATCTAAATCTACATTTATACTCCGCAAGCCACCCAACGGTGTGTGGCGGAGGGCACTTTACGTGCCACTGTCATTACCTCCCTTTCCTGTTCCAGTCGCGTATGGTTCGCGGGAAGAACGACTGTCTGAAAGCCTCCGTGCGCGCTTTAATCTCTCTAATTTTACATTCGTCATCTCCTCGGGAGGTATAAGTAGGAGGAAGCAATATATTCGATACCTCATCCAGAAACGCACCTTGTCGAAACCTGGCGAGCAAGCTCTATCAAAGATGTGGGCGAAGTCCACCTTCATTAAGTCACCACGAGTGTGACAGGTCGCTGTCAGGGCTATGATAACGTGACATCCACTGAGCAGCATCTGAATGTTACTGTCACCACTAAAGCACATTTGATCCATAGAGATAGCTTCAGGGACAACGTGCCAAAGACAAGCGGCAAGTCAGTCCGGAACCGCGGGACTGCTACGGTCGCAGGTTCGAATCCTGCCTCGGGCATGGATGTGTGTGATGTCCTTAGGTTAGTTAGGTTTAAGTAGTTCTAAGTTCTAGGGGACTGATGACCTCAGATGTTAAGTCCCATAGTGCTCAGAGCCATTTGAACCATTTTTGAACAAGCGGCAAGAATCCCGGTTAAAAAGCTTCAAGTCACAATTTAAAGTGGTCAGCGGCCAATAATACCCCAGGGTGCAGGATAGGCACACCTTCTACGAATTCGGGCGGTAGGGGAAGGTCAGGGATCATCAGTCCTATTTGAAGCCATTTTGTCTTGGGGTGCACGGTAAAACTCCAATGGATAGCCATCAATGCCCAGGGATTTGTTCGCCACTCCATTATGGAGAGCATAAGTAAAGTAATAAGCCATAATCATCACTGTAATAATCTCTGCTTTTAGGAGTTCATGTTAAGGAGTGGAGGACATCAGCCATTGCTGTGGTGTCCTGGACCTCTGCCACATAGAACTGATTGTGGTGATCCACTAGGACACCAGTGATATCACTCTGTGACGTCAATTAGTGTCTGTCTGCCATGTCTAGGACATGGACCAGCGCTCTCCGATTCTAATGCTTCTCTTGGATAATGTGATGCGTGGACGGGCGTTCGCCTCGCACCTTGTGTTGAAATATCGTGCATATCATTGCTCCCTCATGGTTACGACGCGTAAGAGAAGTTATCTTCACCTTAATCCCTTGAATGTCAACCTATTGTTGAATAGAGGAAAAATGATCTGAGCGCTCACGGACTATTATGAAATAATAGTCCGTGGTATGTTAATACCACTGCATTTTGTCGCGACCATAACTTATCATTGATCAAGGTAAAGGAGGCCTGACATAGTCCGATCACCATCGGACTGTCGAAGGATATGCTGGAACGTCTCATGCAGGTGTTCCAAATCGTCTCTGTGATCTGCTTGCATTCTGGATCCTGAAGTTTTTTGACATTCAACTTCCCCGAGACTCGACCGCGTCACATCCTCTGTCACTGGTGGTGAACAATACGGATATAGGCAATATGGTCAGAGAAGACTATATCACATAACTCAGAGCGAATTGTGGCAGTTACGAGTCCTTGGAAACATAGACAAGGTCAAAAAGACTCTCAGAATGGCTGGTGACACATGTATAGCCAGGCTGATCATCATGCACATTATCCCAAGTATCGGCAATATTCAGTTCGTGCACTAGCTGCTTGATTTACGGGCGTGTCGTAAGATGAGAACGTTGGTCCTTCTGGGATAGCATACAGCTTAAGTAGCCACCACGACTAATATGGTCGTGACAGGCAGCAAACAAAGGGGCACCATCTTCCGAATAGATTCACACGTGTTGCTGTCGCTTGGCCATGTCGAAGGGAGCATAAACATGGAGCCCGCATCTCGTGGTCGTGCGGTAGCGTTCTCGCTTCCCACGCCCGGGTTCCCGGGTTCGATTCCCGGCGGGGTCAGGGATTTTCTCTGCCTTGTGATGGCTGGGTGTTGTGTGCTGTCCTTAGGTTAGTTAGGTTTAAGTAGTTCTAAGTTCTAGGGGACTGATGACCATAGATGTTAAGTCCCATAGTGCTCAGAGCCATTTGAACCATAAACATGGATGATTCAGACACCACGGAATATCACAGAAAGACTCCTAGACAATGGTAGGTTAGCCACTTCCTCAACCTCAATGACTTCTTTTAGGAGTATAGCTGTCCCACTACCATTGTTGAATAGAGGAAAACTGACCTGAGCGCTCACGGACTATTACGAAATAATAGTCCATGGTATGTTAATACCACTGTATTTTGTCGCGACCATAACTTATCATTGATCAAGGTAAAGGAGGCCTGACATAGTCTATCTAACATCGTGTTAGATAAGCAGCGTAGTAATAGGTATCCAGAAGTATGTCTATGCGAACTTTTTGCCCGGCGGTAACATCGAGGTCTGACACCCGCAACGTTCAACAAAGAAATTGTAGGTTGGCGAGTGTGCCAGGGGTGTTGTCACTGATGGAGCCAATCCTGTAAACTTGTCCCAGAATTATGACAGCTGGGATGCTGATTGTGGCAGGAAGAGAAGCAGCTTACAGAAGTGTTGCTCCAGCAACATCATCCAGTGCCTCTGTCGATTATCATTCGTGGGGTGGAGTTGCAGCATTCACTGCTGTCACAAGGACGGATGTCTTGCCTTCTACATCCTCAGACCATGCAGAATAGTTTGGACACAGTGTGTATGACATAACCCCTGTCGAGCCTGAAGGCGTCCTTGTGTCTGCAGCGGACGAGTGGCGCTGGCTCAGCTGCTGTTAAACATCCATACTTGCAGCACTAGGTTTGTGCGATGATGGCGTTGCCTCCAAAAAATGGTTCAAATGGCTCTGAGCACTATGGGACCTAACATCTGAGGTCATCAGTCCCCTAGAACTTAGAACTACTTAAACCTAATTAATCTAAGGACATCACATACATCCATGCCCGAGGCAGGATTCGAACCCTCGACAGTAGCTGTCGCATGGTCGCCTAGAACCGTTCGGCCACCAAGGCCGGCTGCGTTGCCTCCGGTGGGGCACGCACTTCTGGTTCTGCCATGGAATCGTCCATTGGGAGAAGATCTTTGCAAGTGTCGTCCTCATTGTCTTGAAACTGCGGGTGTCAGATGGAACGATCCGATGCTACCGATTTCTCTTTGACGACCGTTTCTTAAGCATGTGGTCTTAAGTGTCCATAGACACCTGGAGGTCCTGATGGTCAGACACAGAAATATCAGTAAGTACGACCGTAGGGTCGAGGTCCATCTCCACCGCCAGAGATTGCTCACTACCACACAAGATGGGCAGTATATGAGGGGGCATGGGCTTACGTGTTGTTCCATCAACACCACCCTGATGGTTACTGGAGACAGTGATGATTCAGTACTAGGAGTCAGTGCAGGCAGTGGCTGGATGTCGTTTTGATGAGCCTCGACAAATGACAGTAGGAGTATCATTGATGTGGCCATAACTCGCTTGTCTGCAGGCAGTAACTGTGTGAGCCTGCATCGCATACAGCTGGAATCAACATGTCCTTCTTGGCCACATCCCAAGCACGTTTCCAGCTGGCCATCATAAGTGGCATGGCACCTGCCAATATCTATGTAGGACAAATATGTTTCGTCAGCTCAGTGCAGATGTTTTGTACCCCATTGACATAAAGGTATGTGGCAAATTGAGTCCACTTTGCAGATGTATGGATAATCAGCTTCCCATACACGCAGGATGCAGATACCACCGTCTCCGAAAGGACCCCAAAAGGGAGTTAAAACAAGTTAAAACACACGGATCGCCCGCAGTCCAAGTCCTGCACGTTCCACAGTTACATCATTGATGTGACCATCTGAGTGGTGGAATTTGAGACTGTTTCTAGTTGCACGTAGAATTCTGTTGCATACTTCTTCATTAATCAGTTTCACGTACACCACACTACCCACTGTAGACAGGTGGATGCCAACAAGATGAGTATAATCAGTCTTTGCTTCATCTCTGGTAAGCTGCTCGACTACAAGTCACTTCGAACGTTCATATTCAGGAGACCTTCATTGTCAGTTTGCAGCTGGCATAATCCTTTCTGCTTCTAATAAAGCATAGTTTGATAAGACAGCTGAATCACGCAAACAACACCGAGCGCAAGCTTCGCAGCGAGGACATAAAGAAGACATCCGTGCTTCTGCACTGCCGAAGACAGACTAGTTAGTCCATTCACCTAATAGCCCGCAGTGAGTCCTCTATTCCCGCAAGAGGCTCGGAACCTGTTGTGCATTTGCACGTTACCTTACCGATATACTATATACGGGATGAACGTTAATGAAACCGACAAACTGCAGGGACTGATTCCTGACTAGAAAAGGAGGAAACAAGGTCCCATGGATTTTCTTCTGGAAATGAACAGTGTATCTGCAACGACGACAGAGCGTCCTGAAAGACAGTGCAGAGACACATCGTATCCATGTCACAACAGATGTTCAGAGTGGCTTCCATGGGATTGTAGGTGACAGGCATAACAGCAGTTGTCATGTAGGATACACATAGTCGTATTTTGTCTTATACCATGTAGGTGGGCCATTTTCCTGCAGCTTCTACGAGGGTTGTCTACGTATCCTGTAGAACCCGATCCTCCATATCAGTTGTACGCACAGTCCGCTGCCTCCCTGCACACTTGTCTGTCTGATAGGACCCATGATCACAAAAAAGCCCAAAAAGGGCTCGAAATGTTGTGCGATGAGGTTGGTGTCTGTGAAGGTACTTATTTTGGTATAGCCATGCTGCCTGTCGTCCGTTTGCGTTTTCTTGGCCGTACCCACACACATCTTGGCTCGTTCCTGACATGAATACCGAGTCATTCTACTACTTGCAATACGCTGCGTCAGTCACACAACATGCAACACAAAAGGAACACATGGCATGTGGTCAGAGGAACCATTATTCGTCAGCGACATCTGTCGTGGCAACGACGCATTTCAGGATACATGTTCATAGGACTTCCTTCCTCCATTTCCAGTCAGGAATCCGTCTCTGCAGTTTGTCGGTTTTATAATGTTCACCATGTATAAAGGGTAAGTCACGTAAGACGTAGCACTCCTCTTATTCCGTGAACTGTTCCAGACACCGAAACGAGGTTTTCGGCAAATGATAGTATGCTAAGGGGCAAGTAATTTGTGTGTAATAAAGAGTCTTTACTCTTGTATCGATTGAGATACTGACGGAATTATGATTTTTTTGAAAGTAATGATATACTTTCCTTAACGCATCCATAATCCCTTGAACATAAGAGTATAGTTGTATAAAACTTGTAAATTTTGAGGTTGAAACGCTTCGCAAAAGAATACGAGAAATGTACTAAAATTGGAAAACGACGCGCTCAGAGTCAGCTTTCGCTGTGTAAACACCGTCAAGCAGAACTATCGTGACACGTTCCGGTGTTACATGCAGCAAGACAGTCCTGCGCTACTAAGAAAAGCCTCATTACCCATAAGACGTAGATACAAGGTCAGCTATGATTTTGTATGTGGATCTACCGGTTATGCTAGCTTCAATCGCATCAGATGGCCTTTAGCAAAAATACTTCAAATGCGTGTACGTTTCCAGGCTTTTGTGGAATCATCTACTTTTGAAAGTCGAAACAGATTTGTCCGTTGCTCATACTTTATAGTGATAAAAAGCCACATTCAAGGAAAAATAAACTAGTTTATTCAGTTTCTTAGACTTAATAATAATAATAATAATAATAATAATGATAATAATAATACCTGACTTCCCTTTACCTGGAGACTCCTACATTGGTTTCTAAAAGTAAAACACCTGTTGTCGGACGAATTTGTCTATAGATATTACTCGAAATTGTAATGAGATGGTGAGACGGAGTACACTTTCACAAACTAAAAATTTTATTCAGAATGACGAACGACATGTCATCCCAGAAAAATATACTTTTCCTAACGAAATATGGTTCTACAATTTACCTAAGCGTGTGCTCAAATGGTCTACCATCGACTTCAAGACACATTTGAAATCGCTGTTCGAGAGATGGATGGTCACAGAAAGTACAATGGATGATATGTCCTTGCATGCTGTGACAATTCGACGGCGCATATCGTCTGACGTAGCTAGGGCTCCATGATAAGACTGCACCTTTCAATGCTCCCCATAGAATGAAATCAGGGAGAGTCCAATCATGGAACTTGGCCGCCACTGCACTGTTGGCTGGCTGCACTGCAGCATTCCGTCCTATTTAACGGTCATGAAACTTTTCAGTCAGTATCTGCGTTGTAAAGTGGAAAAAGTGAGGTGGGAAGCTATCTTGTTCGAACCATATACACTGTCACTTATACAGTGGTCCGTCTTCTAGAACAGGTACAATGCTCGTAAGAACGTGTGCATACGCGTTTCCATTTAACACCCCGGGGATGAAATAAGGTCCCATGATAGAATTTCCTGTAATGTCGTACAGTAGCCTACGTTTGCGCCCCACGGTCGTTGGTGTTGTACCTGACGATGCCAACGTGGATATGACTGGGTGTTGTGTGATGTCCTTAGGTTAGTTAGGTTTAAGCAGTTCTAAGTCCTAGGGGACTGATGACCATAGATGTTAAGTCCCATAGTGCTCAGAGCCATTTGAACCATTTTTGAACCAACGTGGATACTCAGCTGCCCAGCAGTGCACGTTACTTAAATGTATATTACTGTGGTTCGTAAACGTTGAGGACCGATGATCTAGCAGTTTGGTCCCTCCCCCTCTTCTAAGCCAACCAACCGTAAACGTTGCTTCGTCGGTAAAGAGCACACGTTGGAAAAACGTAGTGTCGTATTCCAGGCGCTGCAGAGCAGATCGACAAAATTCTTTACGACATTTGAAATTACGTCCTTCGGGTACCTGATTTAGGGACAGATGATGAAGGTGTAATTTATGTCTATGCAAGATGCGAAAGACACTCATCTGGCTGATTCCACATTCCTTGGTGATACGCCTCTTGCTACTGTACAAATTGTTAAGTGTCTTAATCACAACAGATCCTTCGTGTGCGCTGCCAGTTGCAGACTTCGTCCTCGTCCTCTGACGCTGAAACTGCCTGTTCACAATAGTAATCTAATAATTCGGGAAACTTTCTGTCGCGAGTAGCATTTTTAACGTACGTGTCTGTATGCAAAGAATGTTGAAGCAGAAATGACCTTCCGGTAGACGATACAGTTCCCACCAGTTCTGCAGAGCACAGAAGTAAAAAGTCGAAAGTCTTAATACAATGACGTAGCCGGACATGAGAGTATTTACAATGCAACAGCCGATTTCCCACCAACCTATAACCTTACCACTACTAATGTAATTCAGTATACTTTCTCTAAATAAAAGAAAACCCTGTCTCTATGTGGCCATATATAACCCTCTTATTACATTTCGTTTAGTTTCCAAATAATGTACACTATGAGAGGTTATCCTGTTAATAGAAAAAGCTAATCAATAGATGTACTTTTTTTACAGGATTTGACCGTGTGTTGTGTATAATAGATGAGTAAATCAGATTATTGAATTCTTTTCCTCAGATCTCACCCAACGGTTAGAAATAAACGCAGTATGAGTATTATATTGAAGCTAGAACAACCCAGTTCCAAGTTATTTTAGTGGTTTATAATATGTTCTAACGGTCGCCAGACTATCCAGGCAATTAAACAGTGAAGTATAGGAAACGCAGAAGTATGAATTTTGCTACTTCCTGGCTACTGTTTAATTTGCTTCTACAAGTAAACATTACACCACGAAAACAACGTTGGTGCAGACACTGGTATTTCTTTCTGACCACACCCTTATACATTATGCTTTTAAAAGAGAGAAAGCCCAGTAGGTAACCTCAAGGAAGCTAAAAAACTTTTTGCCAGGGGGGACCTTCAGAAAAGCACTCTCGATAATCAACAAACTTAAATACTACAGTACTTAGATACTAAAGCACACACTTTTTATACTGGACATTTCACTTCAAGAAAACCTCTTTTTTAATGGAATTTACTTTCAAAAACCATTATTCTTTGAAGTAACTCTGTATAGTCGTTTAACAGATTGTAGTAACTTGGCTTCATTCTAATTGAATTTCACGTAAGCAAACTTTTACTATGATACTTTGCAATAGTTAAGAAAACTCTGTCATTATTTACACAAAAACTATTTAAATGGTGCCTCTTTATATTAGTCCGCCTCGATAGCTGAGTGGTGAGAGCGACCGAATGCCATTCAAAAGGGCTCGGTTTCGATACACTACTGGGTCGGAGTTTTAGCCGCAGTGATACAACCAGTTCCCGTCTGAACACCGATGTTAAGCGCTGTCGGGCTGGGCTAGCACTTGAATGGGTGACCATCCATTCTGCCGAGCGCTGTTGGCAAGCTGGATGCACTCAGCCCTTGTGAGGCAAACTGAGGAGCTACTTGATTGAGAAGTAGCGGCTCCGATCTCGTAAACTGACATACAGCAGGGAAAGCGGTGAGCTGACCACATGCCCCTCCATACCTGCATCCAGTGAAGCCTGTGAGCTGAGGATGACATGGCGGCCGGTCAGTACCGTTGGACCTTCCAACACCTGTTCGGCCGGAGAGTTTTCTTTATATTAACTTGGCACTTCATAATCTGTAAAATCAGGATACTCGGATTAATCAAACACAAGGAAGCAACCTTATATAGGTGTATGATTAGGATGAAGTAACGGAGTGAACCAGTTTCTTTAAACTTCCTGACAGATTAAAACTGCGTGCCGGACCGAGACTCGAACTCGGGACCTTTGCCTTTCGCGGGCAAGTGCTCTACCAACTGAGCTATCCAAGCACGACTCACGCCCCGTCCTCACAGCTTTACTTCTGCCAGTACCTCGTCTCCTACCTTCCAAACTTTACAGAAGCTCTCCTGCGAACCTTGCAGAGCTAGCACTCCTGAAAGAAAGGATATTGCGCAGACATGGCTTAGCCACAGCCTAGGGGATATTTCCAGAAAGAGATTTTCACTCTGCAGTGGAGTGTGCGCTGATATGGAACTTCCTGGCAGATTAAAACTGGGCTGTGGCTAACGAGAAACACGTACCTTCACCGTGAGAAGGCACGACTGTGGTGCCCACGGCAACGCTGCTAGCCCGGATTTGAAGAAAATGTACTACATCGAATTGAAGAGAATCCTTCAACGAGTACTCGTACTACTGCGCGTGCAATGGGTATATCGTCTGGTACGCTTTGCGTGAGCAACAATTACATCCGTACCACACCGGCAGAAATGTGGTTTCAGCATGATGGTGCAGCACCTCACTTCTCACGTGCGAGTCGGAGACATCTCAACAGATGATTTGGTGAAAAATGGACAAGTCGAGGTGGTCCAACGGCGTGACCGCCGCAATCGCCGGATTTAACTCCTATGGACTACTTCTTGTAGGGTCACATGCAAATTTTAATTTACGACATTTCTGTAGATACAGAGGAAGATCTGCTGGCACAAGCGCTGGTCGTTGCACTACAAATTAAAGAGAAACCAGGTGGAATGGAGAGTGTGTACCAGAACATGCTTCGTAGGACAATTTCTGTAACAACGTTGGCGGTAGCTACATCAAGCCACTGTTGTAATGCAGCAGTACTGTTCTGTACGTACAACAGACTGGGCTCTTTTTTGTTCTGGAATAATGTAAACACCTAATGTTTAAGTGTTAATACAAACAAATGTGCTAAAGTGATAAAGGGATATATCTTTATGTTTCCTTTCGAATTGTTCCCTTATGAGTATACTGCTTCAGGGCAAATGCAATCCATCAAGCAGATGTGGATGAATTTAACATTCGAATTGAAACCGTCGTAGAACGGAAACGATGCGTTTCCGGACATGGGTTCTTATTCAAAATATTATGTGCACACTCCCAACTTCAAGTTGTAATGGAAATTCCCGAACGGCCCTTATATCTGTGTGGTGTCTCTTCTATCAGACATGTCTGACAGAACGGACACCACACACACATTTATAAATAATGCATACACTCTATTCACAAACTCGAGTCAGCAAGCTATGTTAATGGTCATAGATACCAAGCTTGTCTGTGAGGAGCTTCGTTGTGATTCTTCAGTTTCTCCCGGCGTATTTCTTGCTAGAACAGTCCACGGGTGTACTGCCCGTCCATACTGTCCAACGGGCTCAATATTTCGGTGATCAGACATGTCGCCGTCGTCTGGTGCACTGATGAACTGAGCTCCTGAGGGCGGGCGGCCGTATTAAATCCCCTCCCCTCGCGAGGCGTTCTCTCCGCAGTCCGCGCCCGCGCGACAGCGGTCGCTGAGACGCTGGCGTCGGCGTCTGTGGTGGCGTCGTGTAATTGCCTCGTTCGCCCTAGTCACCCGTTCGTTTCCTTTGCTGATCGTCTTTTTAATTAGACTCAATGCTGGTTCCCATGCCCTGCTGAGGCTGTAGCCGCACTCTCGGTTGATGAGTCCGTCCCTGATAAGAATTTCGATAGTATCTCTAACGACGCTGTCCAAGTATTTAGATGTCTGTGCCAAGACCCTGGTATGTTGGTAGTTCATTTAGTGATTTTCGGATAAACAGTGTTCCGCGACCGCCGACTTGTTTGGGTACCCAAGTCGAGTGTGCCTCTGATCTCGGTTTGCGGAAGGCCGGCATCGGCATATACCAGATTCCATGTCAATGTGGGAAGACTTATATTGGACAGACAGTGAGCACCATTGAAGATCGTTGCCGAGAACATCAGAGGCACACTCGACTTGGGTACCCCAACAACGCCCGTTCCTATGCATGTGAGCAAAACCAGCCAGCCTGTGCCAGGAATTTTTCCATTGGCCTTGACCTAACGGTTCTTGGCACCCCATCAGTACTGATTTTTCTGATCCTTTCTGGAAGACACGGTGGCTAATTATCATCAATATACACAGCAAATAACCTTTTGTGGATCCATTTAATTCGACGACAGACGCTAGCACTATGAAGGCACTCGCTTCTGTCTTTAGTTTAGAAGGTTTACCTTAAACAACTGTTATCGACAATATTCCTGAGTTTACTTCGTTGGAATTTTAGCAGTTTTGCAAACAAAATGGAATTCAGTATATCTGAACGGCCCAGATTACTCCTCAGTCGAATGGTGAAGCCGGACGCTTCAGTTGGACTCCCAAGGTTTAGATGTCCAAACTTCGTGGCAAAGTGCTTTGTTATTGTTTTTCAGTCTGCCGCTCATGGTCTCGAGGTAGCGTTTTCGTTTCCCGAGCACGGGGTCCCGGGTTCGATTCCCGGCGGGGTCAGGGATTTTTCACCAGCCCCGAGATGACTGGGTGTTGTCACCTTCATCATTATCATTCATCCTTATTACGGGCGGAAGAAAGTAACGGCATACCACCTCGATTAGTACCTTGCCTAGTATGGTGGTGCTGCTCTCCCGCATCGTTCCCCTAGGCTCTGCCAAGAAGCATGGGACTTCATTTCCATTCCCATTATTTTTCAGCACCTTTCGCACTCTGCCTTTTCACGACGGTTCTCTTGCAGAATTGTCACATGGGGCCAGCCGGAGTGGCCGAGCGGTTCTAGGCGCTTCTGTCTGGAACCGCAAGACCGCTACGGTCGCAGGTTCGAATCCTGCATCGGGCATGGATGTGTGTGATGTCCTTTGGTTCGTTAGGTGTAAGTAGTTCTAAGTTTTAGGGGACTGATGACCTCAGAATTTAAGTCCCATAGTGCTCAGAGCCATTTGAAACATTGTAAGGTGGCAACGGCCTTGCACCTTACATGAGTCCATTTAACGTGACACTTTAGGTTTTGTTGTAGTAATACTCTAAATTGCGGCGTAGGAAATCTATATGGAAACGCATCGGCACGCGAGAATTCCGCTATTTTGTAATTATAAGATTTTGCGGAAAGGCAGTATGCAAGACAGAGCTCGGCCACGTCCCCGAATAGCCGCTGAAGGCCACAGCCTGACGGTATGAATGGTGAACTGGGGGATTTCTGTAATCCGTTTAGAGACGCCACAGCGGCCGCCAAGCTCTGAGGGACGCGCGGCTGCAGTTGTTCAAGTGTTTACCAAAACAGAGCAGTGGATAACTGGACGGGCTTTCCTGTGCGTGCTCCAACCTATGTCCCACTAATTTTACGCCTTCGAGTAACTCAAGTCGGGCAGGTCAGGAGTTCAGAATAACAAACATTCAGTGCAAGAATCTGTGTTCGCTACGACAGGGAATCTCGAGTGGTCTCTTGGGAGAAAACTTCCAGTAAACGTGTTATTACGCACAACTGTGGTTCTTTCCAGCCAGCGAGGGCGGCGTTTACTTGTGAAATTTTGTAGAAATGAAAGAATTGTGGAAAAGAGTTCTATTCCCAGTTTGTACATTGGTCAGCACTGGCAAACTGGGTATTTTGAGAGCTTCTAGTGATGTGATTCGCTCGGTAAAAGTTGAGGTGAGAAAACAGAGGTGAAGAGCGATCTTGCTGGACTCTCGGTAGAGGTCTTCCGTTCTGGGCTCTCGTACTCAGAGGACGCTAGCTAAGTCGTCTCCCCTCTTGGTCTTTCGTTCTGAGAGGACGTTAGCCGCACCAGCTCATTCCTGATGGAAACATTGTCGCAATTAGAGAAGTTTACGGACAGCAGTCTGGTGTTCGAATACTGTAGGATTCTACTTTCCAAGACGCAGCACTCCGATCGCACGGTCGCGCCGACGCCGTCGGAGACCGCCGCTACAACAGGAATATTACGGTGAGATCGCCCCCGCTTCGGCCTGTGTTGGGAGCAACGTCAAACAGTTGAATCAACTGCAATTGCTGTTTCCACAGAGGTTTCACGGTACTTTGGAGAGTAGTGGTTCTTCGTATATATGTTATAAGAGATCGTGTTTTGGACTGATTTTAACACAGTTACTGCCAATGCCAGTTAGGAGGATAATTTGTAAATTGTTCAGTGTGTTTTATTCACCATTGATCTGAAGGTTATAATAAAATTATTGTGATTCAGTAGAGCCTTTACTTTCAGTAGTTGATCCTGAATTCACCATCTTGCTTTATTTTATTTTTGTGTGTGTGCTTGATGTCAGTGAACACCCTAAGTGTTCGTGATCGTTCATGTTTGGATGTAAAAATAGGTGTGATTTATCGTCAACACCACCACCGCAGATTAATTAGGGGTGACACGGCCACATTTAAATCTAGCGTTATCCATTTTTGCGTACAGTTCCACTCCCAATTTCTCTGTAAGTTGTTTGTCAAGGGCGAACACACGTAAAAATCGGACAAGCAACGGGTGGGGTGTTACACCATTTTTTGTTACATGGGCGTCATCAGTGTACTTCTCTGCATTTATTTCACTCTCGACTTCCGGCAAAGAAATTCTACACGAAGAGCGAGGTATTCTATCATATTCTATAATAAACCTCACAACTGGGAATGCGGCGTCCTGAATCGGACGAGAGGCCGAACCCATTCTTCATTTCGCAGAAAAACAGGCACCCATCGACGTCACCAAAACCAACTTCATTTTGTTATTATCATGGTCCTGCAGTAGATTTTCATTTTTCAGAAACGTTGCCTGCCGTCCAAACTGCTCTCCTGACCGGCCTTGTCGGCGCCTGAGGTTCGGGAACATGGGTCAACAGCCGACTCTGCCATCGAGGTCGAACCCTGCCCGCCTACGCAGCCACTGCCGCAGCCACCGCCTCCGTCGCCATTCACAGCGACGTCAGTCACGGATATCAAGCCTGCATCAGCTTCACAGTGGTCGGTGTCCCTAGCAGCTCTACTTCTGTACCCACCTGTTCCATTAGATGGACGTCGTACCTCTGTTTCCTCGGCAGATATTTCCGATGGTTCCAAAGCAAACGTCGGGACACGGGTTGGTTGATGCCATTTGTAACCGCGCCGCATACAACTCTGTCAGCTGCACCACGGCACAAACCCTCCCCACGTAATCGCCCGCACCTACAAAATGCGAAGACAGTGAGTAACCTCTTTTTTTTTTTAGTTTTTGCCGGGGAAGGGGAGGAATGCGGTCTCGAGCGTGTCTATGTCGAAAGGGAAAATATATTTAAATAGGCCGCCAGTAGTCTCCACTGCGAACCCTGCTATGCACAGAGCTCGCCGTATTCATACTGATGGTATTACAGAGGCCAGCATAGTACGCCGTCTTCTGTTCTACTCACTACGTGCAAATGTGTCCGTCCGCGCGCCTTTTTAAGATGCCGTACACCGAGGTCCGATCCAGATCACGGAGGATTCGCTGTGACACAACGATCGTGGCGTGACGTTATAATAATCAACAACTATACACAAATATTTCCTAGCATGTGTGGAACACACAATCAATGATACCAAATATAAGCATAATTTCAGTGTGTTGCGCATATCGTAAATTAATATGTTGATCTTTTAGTCATTTATTAACTGTTCAGAGAGTTCATGGTTCGCTCCACCCATTCACTCAGACTATGGACACAATAGATAGGATCGCGGTAACAACTTGGTTGGCCTCCACTCTCATAGTTAAAGCCTTATTTTTGCTGCCTATTCCATTTTGGACAACAAAACAAAGAGTTATTTTTTTCTGCCACCAAGAACTTTTACTTGTTATCTTTGTAGATGTGGTTGTCGCGCTAAGATAGAACTGCCCTCGCGCCATCAAGTGCCAGGATTGCCGCCGTTCGTAGTGGGCGAGTGCCCACGCTACTGACGGCAGCATACATTCCCATGAGCTGTTGCCACACCACATGGTCTACCTCTCCAACGTCACGTCATCCGCGGCATTGTGGATATGTACCACCGTGTACACCATCTTGTTTTTCCAAGTGTTGACTATCGTTTGCAGCGTTATTACACGTTCGCGACTTTTTGGTAACCTCGATGCTTGCTGTTATCAGTTTACCAATTATTAAAAAAGTTCCGAATCTTGAGTACTTTTTCCGGTGTTACACTTCGTCCCACTCCTTTCGAAAGTTTTTTCATCTCGCCAGGGTCATCACACGCGAGCGGTCCCCCGACAATACAATTCCACTTATCTCTCCGCCTTCTGCGGTTTAGTGAGCTACTGACCGGCTTCAGACTGCAGAGCGGGATGACAAAACCATCACAAGGCGGTAAGTGGTGAGCTATTTCAGGAAGTATATTCGCCAAATTCAACATAAAAATCTATATCCTCCAGCAGATCAGGTAGAGTAGTTTCTAAGAAAGCATTTCAGGTGCTCCGTTGAGTGCGACGAATTCAATAGCGTTTTTCAGTGTTTGGAGTCTTTATCGGATAGACAAGAGACAACGAAAGCATTCAGAGACGTACTGGCTAGATCATAACAAGTCGGTGTAGGACTCTTCGGAGTGGTCAAACACGAATCCTTGCAAGAACGACCACGTAGTTCTCACGAAATCTTGTTGGGGGATTTTAGAGAACTTGTATTCGACGAAGACTGTGCAACCACTACGCTGTCACTATTCCGGCGTAACGACAAGCGCTGGCACGATGATGAAGATCGGAAGACGAAGGACGGCTGTGAGACTACGTCGGCCAATAGTACACTGACAAGGACGACGCCAAGACAGGAGCGACATCTATATAAAGAGAATATAAGCTCCTCGCCGCGTTGCCGCAGTAGGAGTGGATGACGAGCCGTCATGGAAACGCTACAGCAGTGACTTACGAACTAAATTTTTTTGCTTGCATTGATGTTGTATATACCGAAGGACATTGTTTGCATGTCGCCATTTGCTTGCGACACACCTTTGTGAACACGCAAAGTTAAATATTGTCAATTTAGCTTACCATAATAAACTCCTTTAATATAATTTGTTTGAATTGTTGTCTAGCGATCCGAGAAAGCAGTTTCCTAGGCACCCTATATTGAACGAGTGGGCAGGATATTACAGTCACCATCATATATCGCATGCAGAGATCATGAGAATACGCTAAGAGAGATTAGGGCACGTACAGGCATGTAGACAGTCAAATGACTAGAAAGGAATAAAAATTAAAATCGATAATACTGATATGATTTACCCTCTCCTATGCACTGTATAGTCACTTGTGCAGTATATATGTAATTATAGATGTGGAGTGCAGGTGGAAGAATACGAAGTCCTAACAAATAGTCATCCAC
Organism: Schistocerca piceifrons; assembly: GCF_021461385.2. Taxonomy (NCBI): domain Eukaryota; kingdom Metazoa; phylum Arthropoda; class Insecta; order Orthoptera; family Acrididae; genus Schistocerca; species Schistocerca piceifrons. Next base: position 335,013,404 of record NC_060149.1, read on the forward strand.
AATAACGGTCCAAACATTGACAGAATATCTTTGTTGATGGCGTACTTCAACAGTCAGTCAATACGTCATGACTGTGTAAATTTGCACTTGATCATTCACGAAAAGCACAACTGGATCCAAATGCGTGTTGACTCTATGTTGATTAAGCGATACGGGTAAATGGACAATTGCAAGAAAATGAGCTTCGGATAATGCATATATACGCTGTAAAGGGTGTGTACACAGCAAGTTATCATGCAATACTTACCAGATAGTCATGTCACCATCCATTACTTGTTTGATGCATTTCTTTTATGATGACACTAAAATAGGTGACAACTGTGTGAAGAACAAACTGTTTCAGTTACAGATATTTTACAATGATAAGCAAAACATTATGGCCACTGCCAACGGTGACGTTGGATGACACCAAGAGGCGTTTGCGGGCATGTTACGCGGTCACAAAAGTATGTAAGCGGAACAGACACGGACGGGGGATTACCCTTGCAAAGACATGGGCTGCAATTGGGGAAACCCACTGAGATATGCGACTTTGACAAAGGGCTGGTTATTATTAATCAGAGCTTGTGAACGAGCATCTCGAAAACGACGAAGCAGGTCGAATGTTCACGTGCTGCTGTCGCGAGCATCTACGCAGAGAAGTAGGACAGTGAAATAACCACTGGCGTTAAATGGTTTGACGTCCACGACTCTGCTGTCGCGAGCATCTACGCAGAGAAGTAGAAGAACAGTGAAACAACCACTGGCGTTAAATGGTTTGACGTCCACGACTCTTCACAGAACGTGGAGTTCGGAGGCTCGTCGGGATAGATGGTGATCTGTGGCGTCTCTGCCGAAAGAGCAAGACACTGGTGCACTCGCAAGTGCATTTTTGAACATGGAGCTCCACAGCAGATAACTCCTACGTGTCTACATGTTGACCCAACGACATCGTTTGTTACGATTGCAGTAGGCACGGAACCATCGCGATTCCACAGTCGATCAATGAAAACATATCAGCTTTTCGGGTGACTCACATTTTTGCTGCGTTAGGTCGAGGGTCTTCTCCACGGCTCGAAACGTGCAGCGCGCCACGGATACAGGCTGGTGGGAGCAGTATTATGCTATCGGAGACATTCTACTGTACTTGCGTAGGACCTATGGTTGTAATCGAAGACACGCTGACAGCTGCGAACCACCTGCATCACTTCATGCTTGCTCTCTTACCCGGCGATGATGTCATCTTTCAGGAGTACAACTGCCCGTGTCTCGGAGCAAGAACCGTGCTACAATGGTTTCAGGAGCATTATAGTAAACTTACGTTGATGTCTCGGTGACCAAATCCACCTGATGTAAATCCTATGGAACTCGTCTGTGTCGCCATCGGGTGCCGTCACCGCGTACGCCAATCAGCTGCCCGCCATTTACTGGAATTGTATGACCTGTGCCTAGACAGCTAATGGTAAATACCTCCAAAAACCTACTAACAAACTTTCTTTCCAAAGACCGACAACCTACAAAATAGGTGATCATAATGTTTAGGCTCGTCAGTGTATACCTCCCTTAGCCGCAAGTAGCAGGTAGGATCGTAACGAACCACCTTCGTTTTGGAATCACTACTCCTGTTGAGTTATCTACATCGTCGAGTCAGTTCCGATATAAAAGCTGAGCGGAGTGGTCATTCTCGTATGCTAATGCGCACATCAAACTAGCGGCTGCTGACTCTTCATTCGAGTACACTCTGCCCGTAAAACCAAGTATATGGTGAACAATAGTAACCAGTCAACTACTCAACAAATCCGTAATGATCACCTAAACAGTAAATGATACCTTGAAGGAAGGCAATGAAGTCAATCGCTTGACAATACACCCAATTCGGGTGACTGCATATCCTTAGGTGAAATGAAGCACAAAACCCTGGCGATGAATCTAAGGATTAAAACCAAGAGAGCACTTTGAACATTCACCGCAAGAAAGAGCTTCACTTGTTATGTTGGAACTTTCTGTTCCCGTGTGCGTTCCACGTACTATGAAGACATGTAGAAAATGAATTCTCAGATGAAAATGAAGCGTTTCAAAACCCATTTGCTAATAATAAACTTTCTTCTCCGTTTTGCGAAAAAATGTCATGAAAGTTTGTTGGTACCTGTTTGTTAGTTCTTGCATATTTTTGTTTCACATTCTTTCTCATTGGTAGTTTACGCGCTAATTTTCTTTCACATTTGGTCGATTTCTCATCAAGTGCCCCCTTATCTTTCCTACCCTAGATTACAGAGATATGGTTCTTGCCTGAACAGACTAAGACGATAATTTCTTGAGACAAAAAGTACTTAACGGCTGAGGCGTAAAATGAGGACTTTATAAAAAATTGCAAACTCTAAGGATAGGAAGAATACAGATGATAGCGCTAATTATTGTCACTGTATACACATTTGAAAAACGTACAGTCTGAAACGTGCAGTTGGTGACGGCTGTTTTTAAGTCAGTAACTGAAAACGGCACGGTAAGGTAGTACGTGTAAGTACTGTAGGAGGATGTGATGTACATTATGAACTGTCAAAAAACACTGTAGTATAACATTTCCAGAGTAGATATGGTTGTATGGGCACGTTCCGAAGAAAAAAATCACGTTTCACCTTGATTTGGAAGCAGTACTGTGTGGATCCATACAGGGTTTTACAAAAAGGTACGGCCAAACTTTCAGGAAATATTCCTCGCACACAAAGAACGGAAATATGTTATGTGGACATGTGTCCGGAAACGCTTACTTTCCATGTTAGAGCCCATTTTATTACTTCTCTTCAAATCACATTAATCATGGAATGGAAGCACACAGCAACAGAACGTACCAGCGTGACTTCACTTTGTTACAGGAAATGTTCAAAATGTTCTCCTTTAGCGAGGATACATGCATCCACCCTCCGTCGCATGGAATCCCTGATACGCTGATGCAGCCCTGGAGAATGGCGTATTGTATCACAGCCGTCCACAATACGAGCACGAAGAGTCTCTACATTTGGTACCGGGGTTGCGTAGACAAGAGCTTTCAAATGCCCCCATAAATGAAAGTCAAGAGGGTTGAGGTCAGGAGAGCGTGGAGGCCATGGAATTGGTCCGCCTCTACCAATCCATCGGTCACCGAATCTGTTGTTGAGAAGCGTACGAACACTTCGACTGAAATGTGCAGGAGCTACATCGTGCATGACCACATGTTGTGTCGTACTTGTAAAGGCACATGTTCTAGCAGCACAGGTAGAGTATCCCGTATGAAATCATGATACCGTGCTCCATTGAGCGTAGGTGGAAGAAACTAACATGAGCTTTAACATGGAAATTAAGCGTTTCCGGGCACATGTCCACATAACATCTTTTCTTTATTTGTGTGTGAGGAATGTTTCCTGAAAGTTAGGCCGTACCTTTTTGTAACACCCTGTATATGCATTTGAAATATTCGGTTAAAAATTACATTCCTTTATCGAAATGTGGCTCAAACACAGTTGTCCTGTTGAACGTCTCTGTGGTGGGGATTCAACGAACCTTATTATCTTTCACTGCAAAGCTTTCCGTGCAAAGCTTATTTTGTTAGTTGTATGGAAAATCAAGTAAGAGAAAAAGAAAGAAGTGATTACGTTATCCTCTTCATCGATTCATGAAATGTATCACATTTTCGCGATGGTCAAGAATGGGAGAACAACTCAGGAGTGGCAGTTTTGGGCCACTGAAGTGTCTTATGGAAACCATGGAAATTTGAATACCCTGACTGGAATCTGAACAACAATATGTTCTGTATACGGGCCCAGTCATGCAACATCTATGTCGATTCAGGATTTGCGCTGTGGCTAGAAAGGAAAGTAGTTCGGCAAAAAGTGCATAATCAACCAAGAGAATTTTAAATGTCTAACTCTGTATTAACTTTTTAGAAGTTTCGCTTCTAACTGATCATAGCAGTTGGCTGCCACATATCTGTATTGGGCTATATTTCCATTTCCAGGGATTTACTGAGAGAGAACTTCGTCTATATTCTAATTCCTCTGTTTCCATGCACACAGTGAACGACTTCCAATATCGGTTCCACTCCTCAATAACTGGTATAACAAATAGATGTGAGTTTTATGAATTGGTGTAATGACTACCATAAGGCCACAGCTTAACACTCTGTACGTGAAAGACACCAATAACGATCTAACCTCCATCCAGTTTCATTTCTGCAGTATTCTCAAAATTTTTAGGTTACGTTGTTTATAATAAGAATTTAAACGTTCCTAAATAATATTAGGCGTCTATGCTGTACTGGAATTGGGAAGATTACTCACATATACTAACAGAATGTAGTATTTTATTAGAAAATTAGTTACAGAGTGCTGGTACTTTCTGCGTCATGTGAAGAAAGAGTTAAATACGTAATTTTAAATAAATATGAATGTAATGGAGTCACAGGAAATGTTTCAAAATGTCTCAGATCCTATCTTTGTAACACGAAAGATAGACCATCGACAAGGGTAATCCATGAATTACATTATCAGTCGTCATGAAACTGAGAAGAAACTGTGAGGTGACGAGGTATAATGTTTTAAGCTACAGGCAATTTTCGGGCTGGCTTGGAAAGTGACGCTTGGTCATATGATGCTAACCTTTAACTCCGCTCTATTTATACCGCTAGCCTCAGGTTCTAAAGACATATTATACCTGAATTCATTCACAGCTACCACCAACACGACGTAATAAACAAAGGTATTTTTCGCCGTATCTTGGAAAACATAAGTAAAGCGAATATTTATTTAGATAGGCACTGTAAGAAACATTAATCTTTCTATGGAATTATGGAGATTGTTCACTTATTTAATTTCCATAGAATTGCAGCAACGATTTATATTTTTTAAATAGAACTTTTTTTTCCAAACGTCTCCGTAGTCGAATGGTTAACGTCTTTGCCTGTGGTGCAAAAGGAACTGAATCGAATTCCCTATACCTCAGATTCTTTCTGAGATAAGGAACCGTGGGACAGGGTCCACTCAGTTTCAGATGCCTATGAGGGTGTCCTTGAAGAAACCGGTAGTGGCATCATCAGGATGCATCTGCTTTCAATAACGGCTGGAGGGACTGGTGACATGCTGATCACATGTCCTTCAGTTATGGATCGCTCCTTTTGTAGCCTTGTATGCAATACCCAAATAAATGGAACAGGCCTTAGGCATAATCTTTGAGTGGTGTTTACAGTGTTGTCCTGTCTTCACACTGGTAGCGCTAAGTGTCAACAGCTGGACTATATCTCTAGCGTAGCGGTAAAAAATTAAATGCACAAACGTTTCTCGTGAATCAGTATCTGTTAGTGAAAACAGTACCAAAATCCCTACAGTAGTCCCTTAGATTAGCTTTCACATGCAGACAGGAACACGAAGCACACACTTTAATTTATAACTCCTCCATATATTTATAAATTCTGGTTTAGCTTCGTTGATCTCTAGAGTTGCAGCAGCGGTTTACTTTACTGCTTTTCCCGATAGATACCGCATCCTCTATGGCTGACCAGCTCGTAACTCCCATCATTACCACGAATCGTCACTACAAAAGCCAGCTAATTGTGGAACAGATGACAACACATATATTACACACTAATCACTAGTATAATTATACAATATATATACGAACATTTCTCGTGAATTAGACTATTAGTGGAAACCGCATCAAAATCTCTACAGTACTTCATGGTTTTAGCATTCAGATACAGACTTAAAAAAAGAAGCAGCGGGTGACTGTACCAGAAAATTTGTTTCTATTTCGGCTGAGAACATATGAAAACTGATGTAGTAATAGGGGTTAACGCCGACAACGTGGTCATTAGAAGTAGATGGCCATACGAAGAGTGGTTTTGTGTATGGGTCAAACTATTAGTATTATTTGTGTTAACCAGAAATAATTCACGTAATACTAGAGCTTTTCGTAGGGGCTCCATTGCCGCAAACGTAATACCTTGGATTTATACTGTGGTTTTATCATCTTGGAATAACGTAACGGAACACGCAGTTACACTTAAGAGGAGGATGTGCAGTGATTTTTTCACTAACGCATCTCAGTTCGTAGAGTTCGCTTACTAGTACGGAGCGTCTTTCCAGATTAGTTTTATAAGCCTGACTGGACGAATGGGCTTGCTCGTAGTGGCAACTATTTATTCACAACCGATACAAAAGAGTTACATGTTTGCACCTGTTATTCTCCTTCGAAGCAGTCACCAGCGTTGTGTAGAACCCGTTGCCAGCGATGTGGAAGACGTAGTATATCGTTAGAGCCTGTTCTGTTGATAGTACGAATGGAGCGGTCTACTACCTGTCGAATCGCTGGAACAGTTTTGAAGCGAATGTCACGAAGTGGTTACTTCATCTTCGGAATCAAATGGAAGTCACAAGGACTTAAGTCCGGGGAGTATAGTGGATGGTACAGTACATCCCAGAACCATCGACCGAACAGAGCAGCCACAGCTTGCGCTGTATGTGCCCGCTCATTGTCGTGTAAAATCATGGGTGGGTTGTGCAGGAAGTGTCGTCGCTTCTTTCGCAAAGTTGGTCGCAGGTGATGCTTCGAAAACGAACAGTAATACTGTGCATTGACGATCTGCCGTGGAGGATAACACCATCACAGTCGTACACGAGAATTACCATAATTTTAGACAGTCCATTCGCACCATCAACAGAACAGGTTCTGCTAACGGTATACTACACCTTCCACATCGCCGGCAACGAGTTCTACACAACGCTGGTGACTACTTAGAAGGACAAAAAATGACTCTGAGCACTATGGGACTCAACTTCTGAGGTCATTAGTCCCCTAGAACTTAGAACTAGTTAAACCTAACTAACCTAAGGACATCACACACATCCAATCCCGAGGCAGGATTAGAACCTGCGACCGTAGCGGTCTCGCGGTTCCAGACTGCAGCGCCTGGAACCGCACGGCCACTTCGGCCGGCTCTTAGAAGGACAATAACAGTTGCAAAAATGTAACTCTTTTGTGCAACTATTTAAGTTCCACCCTCCTAGTCTCATCTAATGAGACCAGTAAATATCAGGTGGTTGTAATTGAAGTGCAGCTTCGCACAGAGATCCAATGTCGGCTGTAATTATCATATGGCAGCGAAACGTGGTAGGTATTAATGCGGAATCGATTTATGCTGGAAAAAATTAGTTCCAGTTTTGGCCACCAGGTGCAGATCTGGAGTTGTGAGAGCAATAAAGACGTACAGAAATGTTTCCACATTTAATAGATTATGAAAGGGACATGGGCAGAAAAAGTCGAAGAGAGAAAGTCATAATGATTGTTTCATCACAAACGGCAGCTTACACAATCAGATCCACATGAGGACCGAAAACGTCGACGAGATTCCGAGTACGTAAAACGATGTGATCAACAATTGCTCGCCGCAGTTCGGTGGAATCTGAGCAATGATCCTGTATACTGGCCGTCAGATCCGGTAGATACCGAATATGTCCCTGGGAAACGTGTTCTTTTAGATATCCCGAGCTAAATGTCACCTGGATACAGATCAGGTAATATTCTGGAAAACTTCTGGAGAAAACAGCTTCGTGGAAGGCTGAATTAAGGAGAACTTTCACTGGACAAGTGATATGAGGTGTTGCCCCCTTTTGCATGAAAATAGTGATTTGTATGCAGGAGCGTTCTCCCAAAGATGGATTCACACGCTGTACAAGGAGGTCTCGATAACGTGCAGACCTCACGATACCCTTGACAGGCCATCTGGGTGTATTCGCTTGAACGAGGAACGAACCGAAAATTCACGTGCCACCACACAGTCACATACCGGGAGTGCAATGGCTCTTCGCGCACAACACGCGCTTTAACAGTGCCCAGTATTCGACAGTTGTGTATTCACTGTACCGTGTAGTGAAAACTGTGCCTCGTCACACCATAGAATATTGACCGGGCCGGTCGGGGTCGCCGAGCGGTTCTAGGCGCTACAGTTTGGAACCGCGAGACCGCTAAGGTAGCAGGTTCGAATCCTGCCTCGGGCATGGATGTGTGTGATGTCCTTAGGTTGGTTAGGTTTAAGTAGTTCTAAGTTCTAGGGGACTGATAATCTCAGAAGTTAAGTCCCATAGTGCTCAGAGCCTATATTGAGCGGCAACATGTCATCAGTTTCGATGTGCGCAAGAAGCGGAACAGCACATTGAAGAAGGTTTCGGTTGCTGCTCCGTCTGGATCTTGTACAGGTAATAGTGTAAATGACGGCAAAGCTTTCCATATTGTAGAGCATGTGATACACAATTATTGCGACACTGCAAGAGCACAAGCACGTGCTGCGTGGTCAGCTACATCAACAGCAACCTCGTCAATAACTTCCACCGGGATAGGACGACTTCCTCTTCCAGGTGCCACATCAAGATCACACGTGTTTCGAATTTCATTATCATCTTCTTTAAACATTTTAATAACATCGGGCCTCTTCTCAGCCATTTCTGTCGGTGATACGCTCTCTATGCACCACTGTAATCGCTATCGTTCTCATACAATAGTAACACCAGCAGCGCACGGTCCTCTTCTCGCTAACCATATTGTTCAATCTCGTTATGGTGTGCCGAATGACAGTGTGGTTGTCATACTGTCATGCAGACTGTGTTCAGTGCCAGATTAGCATGTGGTGGCCAAAAGTTGGAGCTAATTTTTTCTTTCTTGACCTTGAATGATTGTTAAGTCCCTTGTGTGTTTCCGATCTTCTGAAAGAAAAATTTTATGTTTCAACTCCTACGAGTTGTTACTGTATATCGGGGTCATTCAAAATGAAACGAGCCAGAGACCACAAAATGAAACGCACTGAATAGATGATAATGTCATTGCCTACGGAAGAAGGTGTAGTCTCGATAACAGCGATGGGTCCCAAACTCGCCACTAGCGGGATCTGGCCACACACCCACGTGACGACAGAGCGAGCGCGTTCGCGTGTCGACCGTTCACTGCACTCAACCGTTCTGAAAACAGTGAAATGAAGGCTTCAAAAGAAAAGAAAAGATGTGTAGAGAGTTTTGTGACAGTGGAAGGAACGCGCGGAATGGAAATCCATCAAAGAACTGCACAAGCGCACGGAGAGCACTGCTCAGGGCTCTTACAGGAACCACATCTTCCTCCGTGGGAAATGAAATTACGATCCATTCGGTGGCTTTCGCTTCACTGCCTCCGTCTCGTTTCCTTTTGAATGGCCCTAATATCTACTGAAAACGTGGTAAATGGTTGCATGAAACTTTTTACTTAGTATTAGCTTTCACTCAGTTTTCTAAAATTTTCACCGAATGAGATGACGTGGCCTTTAAGACTCTGAACTCCTAACCACTATGACTGAGATTCAAACCAGAATCCTTTTATTCATATTTAGTTTTTCGGAGATTTTCTTAAATTGCATCAAGTGAAAGTCATAATGAACCTTTGGTGACGTCTATATTGATTTTTTACTCCCCCATTTTCGAAAAAAGTTATTAATGAACTGCTTAGGCGTCTTTGATCAGCAAGCTATATATTGCTTCACAGTTAGTTGCAATCTCTGACGTGAAACTGATGCCATTTATGCTAGCTACATCAACATAAGAATTTAGAAACGAGCCATGACATATGTAGTATATAAAAAGGAAAGATAATTATTTGCCAGTTGCTGCGTATCTCCTCATTGTCTGATAAACTAGTTTGTATAAACTGAGGGTGTTTCAAAAATATAAGAAATGAAACGTTTATGGCAGGCAAGCAAACAGCCTTTTATTTAGTCGCCGTGACGTACTTTATAAACTAAGAAGATATTAAAAATCAAGTTAGATGCTAAGTACTAGCCGAAGACATATCGAATGAGATGTTTTATGCGAAGCGCCCACTGTCTCGTCATCAGATATTCATCGTTCCTCTTGATATATCCACAATTGTAGTATGCAACGCAGTCGGGGCAGTACACCTGTATTGTTCGTTCACGGAAGGCTATTGACCCCGAAAGGAGGCTATCGATTCCACTTCATAAAGAGGTCTTTGCACCGACAGAGAAGGACGAAGCATTGTGCTTTATGTGTGGAATTCATTTTAACGCTTCTGCTATTGAAAATGAACTCCCGAACGTTCGTAAACAGCGAGATAGAGCAGACTGTTGAAAAAGTCAACCGAAGCTCACGTTGCGGAATCACTGTCTATTTCAAGCCAGAGGTATTTCAACCTCAAATATTCAGCCTGAATAACGATAACTAATTACGCTGTCACTGAAAAAGCTTGAAGTTAGAAATAATTACTGCATGGCGCCATGTTGTATACAAGCACCGTTCAACATAGTAATCCGAAATGAAGCAAAACAATTAATAATCGAAGACACAGTATTTACGCACGTTAAAGCGTCGTGTTTGTTCATCGAGTAAAAGTTTGTTGGACAAAAGGTTCAAAATTTCAATACGTAATGTAGCGGAAACAGTACCGTAAAGAAAAGAGGAATTCGTTGTACGAATCGTCGGCACTGTGAGATCGTTGCCAGACAAAAAAAAAAAAAAAAAAAAAAAAAAGATTAATTTTGCGCACTATGAGCTATGCCTTAAGATATGTGGGTGTGAAATTCCCACCACTGTAACACATAACGGCCTTCAGAGTTTCTGAATCCGTAATTAAGGTCTTTTTTATGGTAAGTGATTACTTGCAATTAATAGGGAGGTTTAGGCAGTAATGCTTCAAAGAGTTTGCGCATGATTTTACCTTACTAATATTGTCAACAGAAAATTGCTACACTTAGGTAGTCATAAATAATTGTATTTAGAGGGTGATGTTTTATGGGGCTATATATGGACTTGACTGGTGGACCACTTAAATAGTTTTTCACGAATTACTTGAATTGGGTTAGATGGTAGCTCCTCTAATTCAGTGGCTGTATTATGCCCATGTTTTCTTAGTGAGGCTCTAGAAGCTTTCTAAAACATGACAGCCAGTTAGATGACAGAATATGCTGTTTAAAACAAAACTATTTAGAAATATTTTCAACAATAAAAAATGAAAAAAATGAAAATTCAGAAGAGCTGAAGATGGAAACTGTAAGAGTATGAAGAAAACGAGCCAGCAACCTGTCTTGTATCGCCAAAATTTTATTAGTTTGATGCCAAATCTGAACTAACAGTGGAGAGAAAAATTATCAAGCATTCGAATATTTCCTTAAATAAATGTATAGGAGGGTTGATGACTCAGAAACGCTGGTAATTAATGATAAATATGCAGACGTTCTGGAAGCTGTTTCAGATGTAAGCATGCCACATACCAGCACCTGCACGAGAAATCACGGTATTACCGTATAACACCGCCTATAAGCTTGATAGTGGCCTCAGTTCGGCAAGAAACAATGCCCTACAGCATTTTCATGTATGTCACACGTTTCATCTGCTGTTCCAGATAGTTCTAACATTTTTTATAGGATTAAGATCAGTTGATTCAGGGGACCGATCGAGGTGCGATAGGATGCCTGAAAGTTCGTCCTACGAGGGCTGCACGCGTACAGTCGCGTGAACACAGCTGTTGTTATACTGGGAGACGGGAGTGTCCATAGCATTCTCGTCGTGATGATGTCTAAGATGGAGCAACTCTTTGACACCAAGAATTTTGATGTAAACATCCTGGTCCACTTTCACGGTAACCTGAATAAGTGATCCCAAGCCACGATACGAAAAACAGTTCCAGTACATCACAAAACCACCTCCGATCTGAACAACACCCTCCACCAGCTGCCTGTTAAACCTCTCATTTGGCTTCAATGCAATAGACCCCTTACATCATTTGAAAACAGGCGAAACATCGATATGTTGAACTGTACCACACGCGACCAGTCAGTCAGTTACTGTCCACATTCTGTGTTGCTTGGTCCACTGAAAATGTGGAACTTTATGTGCTGCTCTGATCAATGGTAATTTGCGAGGTAATCAACACGTCATTTCCATTGGAAGCAGTTTCAAACTGACTGTAATTCACAAAGCGTGACACTAATCTTCGGTCCCTGTCGGTTGGATATTTTTACGATCGCTGTTTTTATGCTGTGTTACATGGCTGCGAGACGTTGGACAGTCAGCTGACAAACCAACACAATGACAAACTTCATTCACGGCGTATTATGTGGCAAACCAAACACGATAGCTCCTTTGTGTTATTCTGTAGCATTGGGCCATTTTGCAGCTCTGCTCCCACACAACCGACAGGCGTTTTCATAACTTACATCAACGATGGAGGATCAAACGACAAACTTGTATCAGTTCCACACCAATTACAGCGCTTCAGAGATACCAGCTTCTTTGTGTAATATGGTGATTGATGTTTTGTCCGGCGAAAGATGCCAGACGACTATGGTGTTTCAATGGAAATATTTGAAGCTGTGAAAAAATTATTGCCAAAGGAACTTGGAACAAATGTTTACATAAAATAAGACGCAAAAACTTTGAATTGTTGACTTCCTCTCCATAACAATTCTCTTGAAACTACCACCAAATGCACACAAAATACATTTTTTTTGTGGTAGCGAGTAAACTTGGTTTGGAAGTGGTCATATCACAATGGACCACTAGAATGCAGTGAACATTATAGAACAGAGGAATGAATATGAATTTCCACAGTGCTGCAAGTGACAGATTTTTGAGAATGTTCAGATGTGTGTGAATTCCTACGGGGCCAAACTGCTGAGGTCATCGGTCACTAGACTTATACACTACTTTAACTTATGCTAAGAACAACACGCACACCCATTACAGAGGGAGGACTCGAACCTCCGGCAGGAGAAGCCGCACAGTCCATGACATGGCGCCTCAAACCGCGCGATCACTCAGCGCGGCGAAAATAAATGGCCCGATGGAGTTTCGAAGTCGGCTCGTCTGGGTTACTGTCCAACACCATAATCACTTAACCGTGACGACGTGGCTTTTGAGAATGTTTTTGTGTCCCTTTCAATACAAATCTGAATGACCAACACCTAATCAATTCGGCTTGTATTACTATCGTGAAGAATATATACGTCAATACACCAGCTTTCAACAGACTTTATCACGATAGTGGGAAATTTAGAATTCAAATAGGAATCCGGTGAGGAGGCTACGTACACCTCTAACTGGGAACAACAACGAAGAATAAAAATTAACATAAAATTAAGAGAACCATCTTGAGTTTGCTGGTTACAGTATACACTTTGATTCAAGTGCAGAAAAAAATTTAGCAATTAATGGAGGACTTTGCAGCAGTTCTGTGTTCCCGCGAACGAAATGTGTGCTTCTGATGGCAAACCTAGGAGTGTATTGGGTGATTTTATTTGTCTGTAACAGGTTATATACATTGATGTAGACACATATTTCGGTCACCCAACAACTGCAGTTTGCGGGAAAGGAAGAAATACCGCTACGATGAGAACGGATCTTTCTGGAAACCTCCCGTTAATTATTTGTCGTCAGATGGGTTGGTACGCCTCCTTAAGCCCTACGCCATCCACTTGGATACAGAAATCGTCCGTTCATGGAGAACGACTCTAGCGGGACGGAAGAAATGCCGCCCAAAAATAATGAGTCCAAGGAAACCTTTGTGTCGTAGAAAGACGTTTACCATCATAAAAAGATCATGGGACGAAAATAAGGAAATTCCGCCAGCAAAGTGTTTTGGAGAAATCTGTTTGGCGGATCAACAAACTGGAACCAAAAATACTAAGTGCAAACCACGACTTCGTTTCGCCACGCTCCAGTGGTCTGAGAATATACAACGAAGAAGTTAATGGAAGTGCCGGCTGGTGTGACCGAGAGGTTCTAGGCTCTTCAGTCTGGAACCGCGCGACCGCTACGATCGCAGGTTCGAATCCTGCCTCGTGCATGGATGTGTGTGATATCCTTAGGTTAGTTAGGTTTAAGTAGTTCTATGTTCTAGGGGACTGATGACCTCAGCTGTTAAGTTCCACAGTGCTCAGAGCCATTTGAACCAGATAATGGAAGTAGGACACAGGGGAAGAAAATCAAGGGTAGAAGAACACTTTTATGAATAGTTGTGTTGAGATGTAGCTTAGCAGCAGAAGCTATTACGACTTATGATCTGTTGTAGCATTGGAGAAGCACATTTGACACTCAGAGTGCTATTCTGTTTGAATCTTGGAGGAGTCATGGTGTCTCAAGAGGCGCTGCTGCTTTGAGATATCAACTTTACCAATTTATGGCACTCCCTCCAAGTCCACACTCTGCTGCCGACGGCGTCATGGGCTTTCCCATCCTGAAGATCTCGGATTTAACATCGGCGTATGAACTGCTCTCGTCCTGCCACTACCTGCAGCACACCGTCGATCAATTACTAATTGTCATCGGCTCTTAACCCTCATCCCGCCTTGGACTAAAACTCGTTAGCCAATATATCACATGCTTCTGATGCTACCTATGCAAAATCCCTTGTAGAATCTTATGTCATGAGCTGTCAGTCATTCATTATAAATACTTCTTCATGTTGTTTATGCTCAATTACATTGATTCAGTACAAATACTTGACAACGTTTATGTTCCATAGCCTGAAAAGATTCCTATGATCTCTCCTTCAGAATTATATGTATGCTGTAGCATGTATCAATTGGACGGTGGAAACTAGCCTGGCGCCCAGCTCAGTGGATTAACTGAACCCCTCAGCCTCAAATAACTTCACACAAATTACTTGTCCCATACATTCCAGTCTTAATGTGTATTTTATTACAAAATTAGTATTGCAAGTTTTAACGTATATCTGAAAATTAATCATATTAAAAGTAAATAATGTATAATAAATTTATCGATACAGTAGGACAAATTAGCAATTGGCAATAGGAGAAGATAATTCGAATCATCGGGTGGGGGCTACTGAGGAGGATGTTATTATAAGAAAAACTGTCATTCTGTGTGTCGGAACGTGAAGTTTTAGATCCCTTAATCGGTTAGCTAGGTTAGAGCATTCAAGAAAGTTATCTGGATATGATGCTGTTAGATATAATGGCAGATAGTGAAGTACAGTGGCAGGAAGAATAGGATTTCAGGACAGGTGATTACAGGGTTATAAATACAAAATCAAACAGTTATTATTTACAAATCCTTTCTCTACAGAATTATTGTTAATACTAAGTTATTTACAACAAATATGATGCACAGGCCAGAAATAAAGAGGCCTTTGCAATTGAATTATTTATAGGGATGTTTGAATATTATTGCTCCAGGGGGAAGGGGAGGGTTTTCTTCCATTTTAATATACTCCCATTGGTTGAGAGATGGAAGGGGTTTCCAATCACTTTTATATCACAGAAGGTCACGAGGCCTGGAATCGAGGCAGCTCATAACCCTGAATGTAACTGTTCCAATTGCCTAAGGGCGATTCTCAGGATGACCTTGAACAATTGTCAGTGATTCCCAGGAGGAAGAGGAGCGGAGGGTGACCTTGAATATAACTAATCTAAGGGTGTAACCTGACACTGGAAGCCTTTAATAGTGACTTTGAAATAAGGTTGTCATCTGGGTCATAAAGAATCCTGAATAACTTCTTCTCTTTAAATCACGTTATATGTCCCTGTAAATCATCTCGCTTTAAGTCTAGAAGTGGTACAACATAACTGCTTACACTATGATGGAGTAAACAATCATAAATTTGGTAATGGAAGAGAGTCGGAGGGGTAGGGTGGGGGTTAAAAGTTGTAGAGGGAGACCAAGGCTGGAACACAGTAAACAAGGTCAAGTTGAAGAGACTTGCACAGGATAAACTAGAGCAGAGAGCTACATCTAGTCAGCCTTCGGACAGAAGATCATAACATACAATGAGTTTGTATATTTGAGGCAAACGAAGACAATGACTGCTGGGACAGTTAAAGTAATACACAAAAGTGTTAAAATGACACGAATTGTATTTGGTTACCTAAATATGCCACAGAAACGAACTTTAAAGGTGTGTGACTAGAACCTTTGAATATGAGCTAGAGAAAAGAACGGTAAATGGACCAAGTTAGTTTCCTGGATTGTTATATAAGGTTGATAGACGATATCAGACAATATGCAGGATCATGGGTGCATATCGCTGAGACGGGAGTGTGCGTAAAAGTCTAAAGAAGTACTTTATCCAGCTGTGGGTTTCAAACGGCGGATGATCATACTGATGCTGATGATGATAAAGGAATTCAGCTAGAAACAATATACACCACAGAGGTGTGGAACGTCTAATGGAAGTTTGTAGGTTTCCTGCCAAGTTTATATTTTTAATATCGGTACTGATTTGTATAAAACCTCACTCACTCGCTAAAAACTAGAAATAAATGTCTGTATTTCATTCCGTTTGGGCGAGAAAGCTGGATTACTGTCTTTCCAATTGTGTGGCGATTTTAAAGAGACGAAGTGAAACCGGAATGGGGACGCTGCGGAAGAGGGCAAAACGAGTCGGCAGGGAAGCCGTGCAGGACTCGCCAGCTTAACGGGCTTAAGTGAGCGCGTTTACCGTAATGTCGGAACGGCTGTCTCTAAACGACAGCACAAGAATGCCTACATCGCTAGTTGTGGGCTCTCACCGCCTCTTTGTTGTGCGCTGTCCCCCCCCCCCCCCCCCCCTCAAGAGAAGGGCTAAACGCTCAGATGCATTCAACTTCTCGTAGGAACTTCAATTTGATGTTCATTACCCCTTTCAGTAGTCCGTTCTCCAAACTCCTGGGCTCCAGTACAGTTCCCTTCTGCATTGTTCTAGACAATTTCCTTCGGCTCACTGTTTGTCGTTTCGGTGTGCCTTTTAATGTTGTCTGCCCTACGTGAACTTCAGTTCCGGTTTCCCTATCTACTGCTTATTAATCCGGAAATATTAGTCTTTTCGGCAAAGGATGTTATCCTTAAGAGAAGAAACCAATCATCTCTTTCTTCCCTAATAACAGTTGTGAAATGGTACCGCATACAATTGATTTTATCTCAGTGCACTTTGAATTTATCTTATTTCTGCACCTGGGTGCTCATTGTGTTGTTACAGTGTCACATTAATTTAAGGAAATAAGGAATGTAGTGTACTCCAGCTTGCGAATCGTGGATATTTTTCATGTGTATGTTCTTGTTTTAAGTCTCCATTAACTTTATGTGTATGACAGATAAGCAGATAGTGAGGTATTTCAATAGACGGGCGGGAGAACTGTCGAGAAGGCACTCTTAGGTAGGTATGTGCGCAAAATGGAGTGCATTGTCCTCTCCCTTTTCAGTTCCGCGACGCTGGACGACATTATTCAAATGTTACGACAGTCCTGTTAAGGAAACTGTAACCGAATAATTGTTTACTTCTTTGTTTCATTTGCATAATTTGCACTTCCCCTGTATTAATGTAATGGGTATAAATGGAAGACTTGGTTTTAACATTTCGTCGACGACGAGGTCATTAAAGACAAGACGAAGCTCGAACTCTCATTGTGAAATAATGTGAAAGAAAATCGGGCAGGATGATTTATTAAACGCTTACGTGCGCGTTATGACTAGCATATACTTGTCTTCGTGATCCCTACGGGACCGATACTTAGGTTGCTGTAGTATGTTTCAAAATTAATCACTTAAAACTAGTTCTTGAAACCGATTCCGAAATTGCTTCACCAAAGAAGTCCAAGTAAATATTGCAAAATTTGAATCAAAGACAGCTGTCAACATGGGTAACTTATAAGTAGATATCCTCGGTGTGGTGAATGAACTTAAATCATTTAACAAAAGCAAGTCTTCCGGTCCAGAGTATATACCAATTAGTAGTGCAAAAATGGATAAAAGTTCGGTTACACAATAAAACAATCAGATATAAAGGTCGTAAATTCAAGTAGATAGCTAAGAATTACTATTACGAACGATTTAAATTAGGAAATAAAACAGAAAATGTTGTGGTGAAGACAAACCAAAGACTGCGTTTCATTGGCGGAACGCTTAGAAGATGCAACAGATCTACTGAAGAATCTGTCTACACTACGCACGGTCGTCCTCATTTCGAGTACTGCGGCATAGTTTGGGATTCTTACCATATAGGATAAACGGAGCAAACTGAGATAGTTCAGAGAAGGGCGGCACGTTTTGTATTATTGAGAAATAGGGGAGAGAGTGTCTCGGATATGGTACAGGATTTCGGGTGGACATCTTTAAAACATAAGCTTTTCTAGTTGCGGCGGGATCGTCTCACGAAATTTCAGTCACCAACCTGCTCCTCCGAATGCGAAAATATTTTGTTGATGTCGACCTACATAGGCAGAAACGATCACCATAATAAAATAAGGGGAATCGGAGGTCGTATGGAATTAGTGCGAAGGTGGCTCCATAACCATTCTGCTAGGCACTTAAGTGAGATTTGCAGACTAGCAGATGTAGATGTAGATAGGCTTTACAGGATTTTCGGTATATCTTCAAGCGGTTGCCAGGTTAGTTTCTCCAGTATCTACGTCATACTTTCCCACAGGTCAAAAAACCTATGCTTATTTGTACTGTTCTTCTTTGTATACGTCGATTGCCTCTTGTTAGAAATATTCTCGAATGCTTCGCAAGATTGTTTTGTAGATAGCCTCGTTGCAGATTGATTGCATTTTCGCAGTATCTCACCAATGAACCAAACTTTTCTTTTACATTACCTGCGACTGAGTCCGTGTGATCGTTCCATTTCATAATCCTACAAAGTGTTACACCCAGGTATTTGTGTGACTACCGATTTCAATTGTGACGCACTGATGGTGAAGTTATTGGATGCAACATGTTTTTGTTTGTTGAAAGACACAAATTTAAATTTCTGGACACTTAAAGCAAGTTGCATTTTTTGCATTACTTTTCTGTCTTATCAAGACCTAATTAAATGTTTATGCTTTTTCATTTCAGACAATACTTCATTTTAAGTAACTGAATAATTTGCAAAACATCTAAACTGCGATATAACACATATAAACTGGAAATAATTGTACCATCTAAAACCTTTCAGAATTGTGCAAACAAATATCTTCACACGTATTTGCGTTCAAAGGCATTTGAGCCAATGACTGTGTGGAAAGTTGTGAGTATGCTACCATACAGTGATTCGCAAGAAGACTCGGATGATGTCCAACTATCTCATCTGTTCTTTCGCCTATGTAGTAGTACAGACAGTGAAACACTTACAGACGAAAACAACTACAAAATGAAATAGAAAATCACTACTTTCTGGGGTAAATTAATCGTTTATTCTACACTCTAAATCTGTTTTCCTGGGTTTTTGGGTGTCACAAAATCAATAAAAGTCCTTAGGGGTAGTGCAGCCGTTATACAGTAACAAAGCTAAATTCTGTGTGTAACAGTTCGAGCGACATTTGCCGCTATCACGCTAAAATTTTATGAATACGTGCCGCCAACTCGCCACTCATCGGGTAGAGGCATCACCCTAAACCACTGCCAATCACAATACGTTCAGCACCCTCCGTTTAGGTAGGTTATATCCTTCCACTCTCCCATTCCAACCGTCACCTACGGTCGGCGCATCTGCGTAAGGAAAGTCTTGGAAGCAGTCATATCACAAAGAGAATTTTCCGAAATTGGTTGTGGATTAATATGTGTAAGTTGCCTTGGAGAACTAAACTGTAAGAGATGTGCAACTAAAGTAAGTGACATACCAAATAATACTATCAAAATGCAAAAGATTCCTCGCATTCTGGAGGACGACGGTTCAATCAAGCGTCCGGCCATCCTGATTTAGGTTTTCCGTGATTTCCCTCAATCACTCCAGGCAAATGCCGGGATGGTTCCTCTGAAAGGGCACGGCCGACTTCCTTCCCCATCCTTCCCTAATCCGATGAGACTGATGACCTCGCTGTCTGGTCTCCTTCCCCGAACAACCCAACCCAAGAGAATATTCAGTGTATAGGACGTGTCTAGAAGGGTCCTACCGCATAGGGACACAAAAGCAGTTCATCCGGCAGCGCTCTGGTCTGTTGTTGCAAGACATAAAAAGAGAATACAGAAAAGAAGAGGTTCTGGCTACATATCTTGATTGCTGGCGGTAACATAAAGGGTGACATTTATTGAACTATATGAAATAAAATCGTCATAACTTCTGAACGGTTTGCGTTAGGACGTTCAAACTGCACAGTTGGCCGCGGGGCACGATGGGAATTAGTATGGTTTGGTTTAGCGACGAAGCCCAATTTCATTTGGATGGGTTCGTCAATAAGCGAAACTGGCGTATTTGGGGGACTGACAATCCGCATTTCGCGATCGAGAAGTCTCTTCACCCTCAAAGGGTGACTGTATGGTTGCAGTGTGTGAGTTAAAGAGCATTTCGCTCTTATTTAAGTATATGGCCGAAAGAGTCAGCCCTCAGAAATTGTGAAACAAACCCTGTCGTTCAGAACCGTGTGCCACTAAGAGCGCAGTTTCGCAATGAGATGGGGAAATTCACAGGCGTCTATTGTGCTGAATGAGGCCTAAGCGCTGTAGTGTGCGAGTGAGACAGACGGGAACCTACATCATAGGGAAAGCCCGTAAGTGCTGTTTGTGGCCAAGGAGACGTAGCAGTGTTAAATATGACGGACCTAAGTTCGGCCATAAAGGAAAACATTTACGGAAACTATTTATTTCTGTAGTAATTCAGGGACTACCACCCTTCACAAATTTTCAATGTGATGTCAATAAAATATGATTTTTATCAGATCTATAATAGTTTAGGATTTACTGTTATAGTGAAATTAACAAGTTTTGTAACAAAACTTTAATGGTAAAATCTGAACGCTTTGGTCGATCTTAACGATCGACATTTCATATAGAAGCGCATCATTAAAATGACCAATTTCGTAGATATCAACTCTGTAACTTCATTTGTTTAAAAGATATAGTGAATTTAAATTATTACTTTCAGTTAAGCATCAGATCATCATTTCCTCCACATGAAACACACTGAACGATGACAGCATGACACCTTATTGAATCATTAGGTAATAGAATATTTGTTGGAAAGTTTAGTGCATACTAGTTGCTTTTGTTATTTATTTATTTATCAGAAAGCACATTGGTGCAAGGCTACTGGCCGTGACATTCAAAGCTAAGTAGGATATTGTATTGGTTTTACATAAAATAGTTTAACGTTTATTATGTGGTGGATATTGTTGTTACTTTATTTAGAACGTGAAAGTGGTCAAGTGCTGATTATTTAAATATGTTAAAATGTAAAATAATGTAGAAGAAGCTGTACCCAATCAGATGGACGGCTTCAGGAAAGGGAACTGCCCTAGTTAGTTGAGCGAAGATGTTCGGCACGCGGGGGACGCAGCCGAAGAGTGGCAGAAGGACAGCTATTTTCTAGATACTTAAGGAAAAATTGCTGGTGAAGACGCGAAAGCGGACCGTCGGTCTTTAGGTAGCGAGGAAGTGGAACGACTTTGAAACTTTCGCTTTGTATGGTATCGCGGGAATTGGTCTTTGAGCGGTTAGCAGTCGCGCACCTGGCGTGAACTAAAGTTTCGCGTAGTTAACGAAGTGGAGTATTGGAATTGTAATTCGCGATGGGATTGCGAATGATCGAACTTTGTCAAATGGATATGCGCTCGAGTGTAACAGTAACTCTAAATACGACCATTTTCGCTATCAGTTTTCTTTCTGAATAAATATTCTAACCAAATCGCATCATTTATGGGTCGTTAATTTAGTTCCCGATCTTATTATTACTGTTATTATATGCTTGTTAACTTTGTATTTTGCAAACTTGCCATCAGGCAGACAATTTAACCAATGGGTCACACGTGTCTAATTTCAACCCCTAGACGAGTTTGAGCGAAGACATTTCAACGCCGGCCGGTGTGGCCAAGCGGTTCTAGGCGCTTCAGTCTGGAACCACGCGACCGCTACGGTCGCAGGTTCTAATCCTGCCTCGCGCATGGATGTGTGTGATGTCCTTAGGTTAGTTAGGTTTAAGTAGTTCAAAGTTCTAGGGGACTCATGACCTCAGCAGTTAAGTCCCATAGTGCTCAGAGCCATTTGAACCATTTGACATTTCAACGATAAGGAACCTCATGTGAGCCCGAACATCTTTGGGATGTTAGTTCGCAGGTATCAGGTCACGGAATAATCAGTGCGATATTCCATGATGGCATGATAACTACCGATAAGATGTGGTTCATGCAAGACGGAGCTCGACCCCATAGAAGCAGACGAGGGTTTGATGTCCTGGAGGAGGACCTTGGGGACCGTATTCCGGCTCTGGGGTACCCAGAGGCCACTGGAATAGGCCTCGATTGGCCGCCATATTCTCCGGATCTGAACACATGTGACCCCTTTTTGTGGGGCTATATTAAAGACATGGTGTACAGCAATAACTCCAAAACCATTGCTGAGCTGAAAAGGGCCATTCTACATCTACATCTACATCCATACTCCGCAAGCCACCTGACAGTGTGTGGCGGAGGGTACTTTGAGTACCTCTGTCGGTTCTCCCTTCAATTCCAGTTTCGTATTGTTCGTGGAAAGAAAGATTGTCGGTATGCCTCTGTGTGGGCTCTAATCTCTCTGATTTTCTCCTTGTGGTCTCTTCGCGAGATATACGTAGGAGGGAGCAATATACTGCTTGACTCCTCGGTGAAGGTATGTTCTCGAAACTTCAACAAAAGCCCGTACCGAGCTACTGAGCGTCTCCCTTGCAGAGTCTCCACTGGAGTTTATCTATCATCTCCATAACGCTTTCGCGATTACTAAATGATCCTGTAGCGAAGCGCGCTGCTCTCCGTTGGATCTTCTCTATCTCTTCTATCAACCCTATCTGGTACGGATCCCACACCGGTGAGCAGTATTCAAGCAGTGGGTGAACAAGTGAACTGTAACCTACTTCCTTTGTTTACGGATTGCATTTCCTTAGGATTCTTCCAATGAATCTCACTCTGGTATCTGCTTTACCGACTATTAATTTCATGTGGCCATTCCATTTTAAATCACTCCTAATGCGTACTTCCAGATAATTTATGGAATTAACTGCTTCCAGTTGCTGACCTGCTATATTGTAGCTAAATGATAGAGGATCTTTCTTTCCATGTAATCGCAGCACATCACACTTGTCTACATTGAGATTCAATTACCATTCCCTGGACCATGCGTCAATTCGTTGCAGATCCTCCTGCATTTCAGTACAATTTTCCATTGTTACAACCTCTCGATATACTACAGTATCATCCGCAAAAGACTCAGTGAACTTCTGATGTTATTCACAAGGTAATTTATGTATATTGTGAATAGGAACGTCCTACGACACGTCCCAGCGGCACACCTGAAATCACTCTTACTTCTGCAGACTTCTCTCCATTGAGAATACATGCTGCGTTCTGTTATCTAGGAACTCTTCAATCCAATCACACAATTGGTCCGATAGTCCATATGCTCTTACTTTGTTCATTAAACGACTGTGCGGAACTGTATCGAACGCCTTGCGGAAGTCAAGAAACACGGCATCTACCTGGGCACCCGTCTCTATACTCGTCTGAGTCTCGTGCACGAATAGCGCGACCTAGGTTTCACACGATTGTCTTTTTCGAAACCCACGCTGATTCCTACAGAGTAGATTTCTAGTCTCCAGAAAAGTCATTATACTCGAACATAATACGTGTTCTATAATTCTGCAACTGATCGACGTTAGAGATATAGGTCTATAGTTCTGCACATCTGTTCGACGTCCCTTCTTGAAAACGGCGATGACCTGTGCCCTTTTCCAATCCTTTGGTACGCTACGCTCTTCTAGAGACCTACGGTACACCGCTGCAAGAAGGGGGGCAAGTTCCTTCGCGTACTCTGTCTAAAATCGAACTGGTATCCCATCAGGTTCAGCAGCCTTTCCTCTTTTGAGCGATTTTGTTTTTTCTATCCTTCTGTCATCTATTTCGATATCTACCATTTTGTCATCCGTACGACAATCTAGAGAAACAACTTTGGAAAATGACATTTAGTATTTCGGCATTCAGGAGGTCATCGACAACACCGATGTTCCGACACTTCAGCGGGTCATGCAGAAATTCGCTATTCGTCTGCACCACATCAACGCCAAAATGGCAGGCATATCGAACATGTCATAACTTAAATCATAAGATCCAAAGTGACGTTTTCATGTTGAATAAAGTGCACGCACGTTGTAGTTTGTGACTAATTTACGTTTCTTTTCATATAGTTCAATAATTGTCAGCCTCTAAATGCGTTACATCTCACATTGTACAATAATTTAAGAAATTACAGTTTTAAATTTATCAGTTCAGTTACATTGTCAGTACGTTTCAATTAGTGCGTGGCAGCTTTGTTGGCATACTGTTGTGGTACCGGTCATAATCTGCAATGCATTCCAAAGGCAGCACTGGCAGATGACTAGACCTGCTACTAGACCTTCGCAGCGGCAGCTCTGCTGCCAGCGTTGCCATACTCAGATTTTAGGTGTTGTGGCCTACACTGCATCCCGTGCAATGTGCCTGGTATCTGCCAGTAGAGCTGCTGTGGTATCCTAGTGCAGTAGTGTCCGCAGTGAATGCTAGCCAGTCTGAGAAAGTTGTATACATATTTTAGCCGGAAGTAACAATCAGACCGAAAATATGGAGCAAGTTCTGATAATCTTTAAAAGGGTGAAACAGATAAAGTGACGCTCTGGAGTGCGAAAAGACGTCTGGAAAATCTGGTTCTACAACTTTTAACTAACAGGAATCCGAAAAATGCACTGCCTTCGTAACTGGAGGGAGGGCAGCTCATTCTTCAAGTAGTGGGTGACGGATTCAACAGATATAGTAATTATTTAAATAAAAAGTTTTTAATATCACAGTTCTTAAAATCAGGCTGAAAAGTATAAAGTAATTGTTCCATGCACCATACTGATTCCTAACCCCACACAGACAGACATGAAAATTTGTCCTCGTGAATTTTTAATAGCTGTGACATTTATTGTAAGACTTAAAACCACAAAATGTGCATGGGGTAGATGATAATTAAGAGGTGAACTATTTCTTGTATCGATTCTGTATTGCATGTGCCCGACATTTTAGATT
Organism: Schistocerca piceifrons; assembly: GCF_021461385.2. NCBI lineage: Eukaryota > Metazoa > Arthropoda > Insecta > Orthoptera > Acrididae > Schistocerca > Schistocerca piceifrons. The sequence continues at coordinate 335,038,362 of NC_060149.1, forward strand.
ACAAATCTGGCAAGTAGTGTCATAGCTATTAAAAATTGACAAGGACAAATTCTCAGGTCTATCTGTATCGGGTTACGAATTTGTATGGGACTAGGAGAACTTATTTGATACCTTCTAGTCCCATTTAAAAGGTATTACATTAAAAATTTATTTTTATTTAAATGAGTATTGAGTTTGAACAGCTGCAATTGGCAGCGAGTACCCAAACTATGCTTGGATGGCAGGAGGAATGGTTACCATCACTCGACCAGACAGAGTAGCAGTGATTGCGTAGTAGTCAAGAACATAAATCTTTGGTGTACCATGAGAATTTCCTGCTCTATGGAGTACCTGCGTACCACCAGCTTCAGCACAGACCTGTAAACGGGACTAATCCTTGGGGCGGGGCGAGCAGCCTTATTTCATTATGGTGATGGCCTACATACAGCATCTGAGCAAAATTTCTAGTCAACTTGCGGGAGGGCGGGGTTCGTGCGCTGCGTTGCCACTTAATTATTGATGTCCACCTACCTCAGTATAGCGTCCATTCACCACCCGTTGCTCTGCATTCGTAGGTACTAGGTAGACGATGAGAAAAGCAGCGTTGAAGGAAACCACCGTCCAAACTTACGATTACAAAGTAGGCGTAACTCAAGTAACAAGATAAACCTGTAAATCTCTATTAATAACGGGCAAAGTGGGTGCTTTCTCCCTGCATTGAAACTGTTTGTATGTAGATACTGATGTTTTATTACGGTCCTTTTCATTTATTGTGTCACCAAGCCCACATTTACGTTGGTAGTAAATCTATTACTAGTTCGTGCAGATTATATCACACGTAAGACAGGCAGAAATGAAACCTGAAATGCTACGAGATTCACACAGGCAATACATGTTCCAAAATGAGTTGACATTCGATCTTTTTCAGTGGATTCTTTGAAAGAAGATGCTCGCCAAAACGTTCTGTACATGCATACGGAACACGCCACGCAGAATATTCACAAAGGCCTATAGTTTCACACGCAGTTTATTCAGCAACCAACATTCCAAAACCTCTCAAACCCTCACAGAAATGTCCGTAATTGCATCTGCTAGCATGGCGATATAAACCGAGCGCGATTTAGCCGTCACTTCTTCATCTTACAGATAATTTTTTCGCACACATTTAACATGACCTTCTTGTCCGACAGCGACTCCATGACTGACCGCATGCCGTCGCTCACAGAGCATATTACTCATTCAATTACACGGGAAAGACTTTTCTCTCATTGGTTGATCAAAACGATCATCCAATCAGATTAACCTTTCATGATCAATATCGCGCGCAACCCGCTCTACTCCAATCAGCATTCGCAGATGCATCTACGTCATTTCATATTGCAAAAATTCACAAAATGTTCCACAAAACCAAACGAACCGAAAATTAAAAGAAAACTATGCTTGAAATATACTTTAGAACTAAGTATCCTCTTACCATCTTTCTGGCTGCTTTATTACAAAAGCAAACCCTCCTAGGCATACGTGATCCACCAGTTCGGGGATTCAAGGACATCACACACGTCCATGACCGAGCAGGATTCGGACCTGCGACCGTAGCAGTAGCGCCTAGAACCGCTCGGTCACAGCGGCCGGCTGTCTCCTACATAAGTCCTCCGAGTTGGTCACTACAAGAAAAATGGAGAAACTACCGCCAACAGGGAAACTGCTCTTCGCAAGTTCCATTAAATAATAGAGTAGTGAAATGGAAATGATTGTGGCACCAGCAGTTACCTCTGCCACACACCCTACTGCATGCAATCATTTGAGGAGGACGCGACGAGCGCTTGTTTTGTTGTGAAGCCATGGCTGCGGTAGTTGAGGGTGCATAGTGCGAGTTCTGAGAATGCAACACACCACAGCTGTGCGAAGGGCCGCCTTGCCCGTCACACAGGACGCAGCGGAAGCCACAGGAAGTCAGTGGACACACGGGATGGAGAGGCAGCAGCAGCGGTTCAACTGTATTGTCCCTCTAGCCAGAACAGAAATGCAAAGCTTATTTTCCAGAAATTCCGTAGGAATGTGAGAGCAGCAGTTGTTCCCGGGCGAACCGAGACGCAGTCCATGTTTCAACACAGGGCTTCATAATGTCTATTGTTTCCCCTAAGATTAGTATCTGATTGTTGACGAAACATTTTTCGGAAACACTGCTGCTGACTGAACACTGTGTGGCCAAGAACGCTATGGCGTTTTCTCAGGTCACACTGACGCTCCAGTCCGCGCGGTTTCCCGTGTACAAAATGACAGTGTGTCGATTGGACCGTAGTCCTTGATGTAAGACGTCATCACAGCGGGCGATTGTTGATGTATTAGGATTCGAGGAAGAGCTTGATCCCATCTTATGGAGGGAGACTGTGTAGTACGCAAGGTGATGACCAATTTGTGCACGAGTGTTTTTTGAGCTTTCCATCGGCGATTTTAGTTTGTTGGAGCACACTCAACGTGGAGATTTCCGCGACCTGAGAGATAATGAGTGGGGAATGGGAGATTCGGTCGTGATCAGGGGAGAAATGATGAGTCTGGACGAGACTGATGTTAAGTTTTTGGACTTTGAGCCTGACCGAAACTGGATCTGAGCTAGAGGAGGTGACAGATTTTCACAGTCCTACTCGACGCCGAGGCAAGCTACTCATCGCATCTCGGGTTTTCTACATGTGAATGGTGAAAATTTCGCAGCGCCAGATCTAGGAAACATTGGAGAAAATTCGCTTAATTTTCCAAGTGCCCACAGAAGGCTAGTCGTTTTCTGATCCAAATGTACTGTAGTAGTTTGTTTCCGTGTTCAATTAACAGTCAAAATCAGTCCCTTTATAGTTGCAATTAAAGTCGAGTCATCACCCTTCATTTAACATTGTCACCTGCCAATCAGATCATTATACTTCATGGATATGAGATAGGATATTTTAAGATGTTATGTTGACCCACATTCCATTTAACATGTGTTTTTATGAATAAATCTGTAGTCATATTTAATTATTTCTTTTATTCAAGTTCACAAGAAAATGCGTGTGAATTCCTAAGCGACCAAACTGCTTAGGTCATCGGTCCCTAGACTTACACAGTACTTAAATTAACTTAAACTAACTTATGCTAAGAACAAAACAGACACCCATGTCCAAGGGAGGACTCGATCCTCCGCGCAATCCATGACATGGTGCCTATAACCCCGCGGCCACTCAGAGCGGCGCAAGTTCACAAGACCCCGAGATTACCTTTAATAATTACATTGACTCAAGTTGATGGTAATAGAGTAGTCTTGTAGTGAGAAATATAGTGAGGCGCCTCGAGTGCCATTTCACAGGGCCTCCTTTTATAGTATTCACATTGATATCCTTTGTGCAGAGTTTTCATAGTAGATTCACTGAAGTGGTAGTTATGTGTCTTAGAGTTGTTCACAGGCAGAGGTTGATTAGAGACACCCACATACCTGCTCACCAGGAAGACTTCTTGTAACTCACTTTGAAGATATGATATTCCAAAAATTCAGTCTCCCATTATTCACATTGAGTTTTCTTCTTCGTAAAATTAAAAGATAGAAATATATAGAACAATACGTGTAGAATATACATTTAGAGCATATTTAGCTGGGAATGACTTAGTAAACAACCCAACATGACAATTGGCACTGAAGCGGACACTATCAGGTGCGTGTACAGTGATATAGAGAATTTCTAGCTTGTTTCTGATAAATGCGCCTTTGGAATATCGCATCATCATATAGGATCGAATTTGGTATTAACGATATTATACCTTTTGCTATTAGTGAAATGTCGAAATGAAAAACAAAAAAAGTGAACTGGGAAGGGATTTCGAAAAACTGATATGATCGACAAATCTAGGTGCACCGTTGTAACGTTCATAAAAAAGCCACAGAACTTTTATTTAATTTTCTTTAAATATTTGTTATCATTTGAACGGAATTCATTCAGAAATATTAACCTCAATTTTCCTTCTTTTTCAAGGGGGTTTCCCAGGCCCATAAAAAATGTCCGTATAGGTATGTATATAAAATATGTCTCTTATTTTGCTCTACTTTACAAATTTTTCAAAACCTAGCTAAATGAAAGTGTTTCCCTTGGGAAGGTATACTTGTCAGTGAACTTTCCCGCTTCGCTGACGCAAGTTACAACCCATGCTGCTGGAGGCCTCGGAATTGTAAAGTGTAACATTATTGTGTGACGTAACTATGTCGGTGTGCTGCGAGGCCCTTAGAGACCCGAAGGCACAAATTGGAAATGTTCTTCCACACCTGGAGCACTCTCTACTTCTGCATGAAAATGACCGACCACACACAAGGGCTGCGACACCTGCAGCAATGTGATGTCTTGGATTCACTGTCATCGCTCATCCGCCGTACAGTCCCAACTTGGCCCATCCGATTTTTATTTGTTTCCAAAACGTAAAGAACACCTTGGACGACTTCACTTTGTAGTGGTATAGCTGTGGAAGCAAAAGTAAGGGTGTGGCTCTGTAAAAAAAATAAAAAATTCTGCAGTGACAGTATAAACAAAGTGGTCTTTCGTTGGAAGAAATGTGTTCGTGACCAGGGTGAGTATTTTGTGAAATAAGTAGCTCCGCATTGTCTGGATGACGTTGCAGCGCCGCGTGGCGAGCAAGAAAAAAATTGTCGACAGAAACTAGCAGACAGGCTTGCTAATGGTGGAGACGAGTGCATGTGTCCGTCAGTACACTCTGAGGTGTAATTTTGTACATCCTTATTGCTTTTTACGCCCATATTTGGTGTGGCTATCTCATTTGTTTAGAAGAATTGTCTCTTCAAAGTACAGGAAGGGGGATGCAAGATTTCCCGCCCTTCATCTAAATCAAAACGTTTCGCAGCAACGTCAAGGGTAACGGCGGCATTGGGCAAAATGGCTCATTGCATTCTCTTCCATCATTAATGGTACGTGAAGAACCAACCATCAGCCATCAACGTACATCGACAGCACTGCAGCACCACCAGCACGTAAGGTAAGAATGTTAGTGTAATTTTAGGAAACTTAGAAGTTTTGAGAAGTATAGTCAGTCATTTCCATTCATTTGGTGTGAACTTAGTCTGAGCAGATGCATTTTATTCAAATTAATTCTGAAGTTACTTATCTAAAGTCAACACATACCGTGTTTCCTGAACACAATATTTTCAAAATGCTTTGTAAGTATTTTTTAGAGTTGAAATTTTTACGACAATCCTTATTTGTCGTGTGCTCAGTTTTCAGTCATAAAGCAATTGATCCTTCAGAGCTAATCTGTTTTATTTGCACATGATGGGCACACTGCTACTTTGTTGCTTTACAATAGAGCGATTTCATTTGAGAATTGGAGTCAACAAATTTTCATAACTAAGAATTGCGGTTGTCGCGTAACATCAAGATGGCAGCCACAGTGCTACATAACAACGGAGAACCATTGATCCATCATGCCTCTAAGTGGAAGTCCTTCAGACTGAACTCAGTTATTATTCAGTTCAATGTAAACTCAGATTCATTTGTGAAACATTGAACTCAAGTGCTCTATCACAGCTAGCGGCCAAATCTTCGTATCTGCAGTCCGATTTCAGAGGAATTGTCAGAAGATGGGTTTAAAACCAGTTCTCTTCAAGTCAACATACCACTGGATTCATGATGGTGCCAGACATAAAGATTACGGTAAGGCAGGCAGAGCAATTTACAAGTGAAGTGTACTCTTACGTCTACTGGGATTAGAAATAGGATTCTCCTGTCATAATTATGCTTTGGAAATAACTTCAATTAATTCTGACTGTCTTTAATAAAATATGGTTCACATGGCTTTGAGCACTGCGTGACTTAACAGCCGTTGTCATCAGTCCCCTAGAAGTTCGAACTACTTAAACCTAACTAACCTAAGGACATCACACACATCCATGCCCGAGGCAGGATTCGAACCTGCGACCGTAGCCGTCACGCGGTTCCAGACTACGGTCGCAGGTTCGAATCCTGCCTCGGGCATGGATGTGTGTGATGTCCTTAAGTTAGTTAGGTTTAAGTAGTTTGCGAGGTGCCGGGGCTAGCAGTGTATTTAACTAAATTCTTCTAGAATCTTCATATGGAAATGATGCTCTAAGCCCCCCCCCCCCCCTTTTCTAACTCCGACTTTTGCTGTTGCACATGAATTAAGAAGAAACGCGAACTGACTCTAATCGACCCTGCAAGTGGAGTAGAAAAGAGTTTGGCACCTGCAATAATTTAATTTGATGGAAATTAATTTGAGAAATAAGTTTCATTAACGTGGTGAGAAATGAAAGGGTTGCTCTACCGATCTACAGAATGAAAGTTCTGTCCATAATAACAATTTGATTTATTATGACTAAACTCAAAAATAATAAACACAACACATGAAACATTTACAATACGTCGAATCGGATAGTCGAATAAATGCTGTGAAGGTGAAGTTGTCCGTAAACTAGCTTGTGACGTTTATGGCCAAGTGGTATGTGGAGCCAATTCCTTGCAACTCAAATCTTAAGAGAAACACCCAGCCAACCCAACATTAATTGCTGTTACCGTAGTGATAACTCAGACAATGAACACCCAAGACAGAACCACGTAAGAAAAGACGGGAACAGGCGCGCTTTGCTGAGCTCTGATTATCACAGAGCAAAATTCCCTAATCTGCCGGTGCTGCGGACATACGTTACCAAGCTGTCTTCTTAACTGCAAGGACACGATCTGGCGTAAGGGAAGCGATGACTGGTTGCTTCGATGTCCAGTCGTGGTGATGACAATGTCGCGAGTATAGCCCGAAACAAATTATCCTGGTCTAGTTGTTCCAGACTAAAGACTTCCTATCAATACAAATGCGCCTCTGAGGGAGACGAAGAAGGCTCGTCACACAATCATTGACGTTACAGTGATTGATTTTAACAAGCGAAGTCACACAGTAACTCCGATACAATCAAATTTAGCTAAAACTGCTCAAGACGGACAACATAGGCCGCTTGTACGCAGAACGCGCAATTGCCAACTTTGCTCAGAAACTTATGTTGAAGTCGAAACTTCAGCAACTTCGTCAAACAGTTACAAGTAAATGAAAGTATATTAGACAGCCAACGGAATGCAGGCTGTCCAGAGCAGCGAGAGCTCAGTCTTGTAACCTACTCCGACCGAAAGGCGAGAGCCGAGCCTCTCAAGACTACCCATACAAGCCGAACACAGAACATTCCCGTCCCCACGAGAGTGGCCGTTGTTAAACGTTCCAATTAGCAACTCGAAAACCGGCGGAAAATTCCCCTCTATTGCCGACACAGTTCTGTTCCACCAATGGAGATACTTGGCGCCAATTTCTGCGCCGATTTTGCTACGTCACGGAGCTATCCCCTGGGCAAGCAAATCACAGTTATGATTTTACAGAAAACGCGGGAATTTGCCCGCCAAGACTGCCTGGGAACACAAGTCATTCCCACGTCTCGCTGGTAGCCCGCCAGAAAGTGTTTTCACTAAGTTTCTGCGGAGTAACGGTATCTCTAGCCCAGCCGCTCCGTCAGACCCCTGTGGGCATGTCGCCCCCACTCTGATGACAATGCCGGCGTCTAGAAAGCATCCACTCCACTCCCTCACACTCGTCGGCTTAAGCCTTTCAAGTTCAGCAGAACCCGCCTGTCACTGGACCACCCGGGTGACGAGAGATGGTGCGTGGGAAGTCCGCGTGTGAAGGAATAGCAACTTTTCACCATATGCAATTAGAGAGGAAAATCGAATTACTCAGAGTAAGATAGAAATATGAGAGGGGGCTCGTGCCACCTCTCAAGTTCTAAGTTCTAGGCGACTGATGACCACAGATGTTAAGTCCCATAGTGCTCAGAGCCATTTGAACCATACTGGCAAGCATTCAGCCTCCCTCTAACAATCAGCACATCACTCCTGTCCTCATATACAATAGCTCTCCACATCATTTTTCCAGGAGTTGAAGAGGCATGAATGTCGAAAATCACTGCCCTCCACTGACCTTTAACCAGGTCTAGCACGGTTCCGTTTGCGTCGATCTGACCACCACAGATACAATTGGGACACATTGGTGAACACTACAGAATGCCACTCAGTGGGCTGGTTGACTGTCTCTACAGCACGCAAGGATCAATGACAAACGACGCATGGGACTCGAGATATCAATCCAGCTTCCATTGATCTGTTCCCAACAGTTAATGTAACCTCAACCCAAATTTCAAATGTGTTCGGCCATCTATTTGTCAGAGTAAGTTGAACAATTCTACAGTATTCTCGGGATGAAGTCTTTCTGGGACAACCCTTGCCTGCTCTTCCTCATGTAGTGTCGTCTTGAATTCATCACGTCACCACTTGTTCTGCAATCACTGCACTATAGCAAACTGTCTCTGCAAGGAATCTTTATTACGGTCTCATGTCCCTATAGCCAACGAGCCAAAGTCCAAAATATGGCAATATTACTCAGGGAATACTGTTATGCGATCTTCATTTGAACATTTCCAGTAACGTTAGACACACCCAATGTCCATCACACACCGTGTTGGGGATATAAGTGCATATATTTTAGTGGTGACTGAGGACAGTCTTCTGAACATCATTACATCAGATTTACTTCATTTGCAACCTAGTAACTATAGCTATTAGCAGTAGTATGACTTCAGGTTGGTTAGTACCTACAAGTACACTGGACAGCACGAAAAGCGGGCCACCCCTGAATTCCAGTGTGTAGGCCACACCTGACTGTAAGCAACCAACATAGCGTAGCTGTAACGCAGGTCCTCTAAATCGTCTGCAGTACAGTCGTATCATTATACACAATGGGTACCACAAGAGACTACTAGAGAACACTGTCCTGTATCGTAGTCAGTCCAGATGTAAATCAATACGACCGTAAAATAAATATTCGATAACACATTATTAGATTTCAGACAGTCCCTAACGCTTTTAAATTAAATTTCATTACAAAAACTGACACTGGAGAAGTCATATTATAGTACTCCTTAAATGACATGACAAGTTGTTGTTCGTGATCCAAATTTGAACTCCCTGTTAAACAAACAATGCTTGCGTGTCTGATCGAGACTCGACTAAACATACAGAGACGTTAAGTATCGACGTGCTCACCAGTATCAGTTTACAAGGCCGAATGTCCGAATCTCGACATAAATGGCGATATGTTTAGCACTGTACCGAGAACCCCGTGGGGGCTGCATTGCCCCTGAGAAGAAACAACGAAAGGTATGTGATAATGAGAAACACACAAGTGTGAAACGCCATGAAGTATAGTTGTGATGGAAGGGCAGTAGAACCCAATAGCTATATGAATTGTTAACCAAGTAGAATCAAATGTCAGACAGTAAATATGTTCATCAACAGCGTGATATTGGAACTTCAAACGACGATACTAATGATGTTTGCCTGGCAGGGATTCGAACACGCCACCTTTCGCTATTGTCTTATAGTTACGAATAGACACGAAATATTTATTGTTTTTTCACCAATAGCCAGACGTGCACATGTTCAGCTAGTGGTAAAGCAACGAATAGTTCTGTGCTGCCCGGGACTCCAACCCCGCGCATATCGTCTTTGTTCACCCCACACGGAGATGTGTCAGCTATCAATTTCTCTTTCACTAGTAGTTAGGATCACGCGTTCGTAGAGGCCTGGAGGAGTATGTCACCGTAAGGAAACAACGAAATGTTGGTACAGTATCATTGTGTCTCAGATACAGAGAAAAACTGGAATCGGACCTCGATTGCCAGTACAGAAACAATATTTTCCAAATCTCAGGGTCACTTAAAATAGGAAATGAGCGTCCTATGACCTTACACAACGACTGTTTCTTGAACAAAAGTAACATTACTAGTGTAAGAAAGCTTACTAGAGGCGGAGTTTCATCAAACAGCGACTTCCACCTCTGACAGCCGAAACTATTCGAACTATTTTCCCGTCAGTAGCGAATGGATATGTTTAATGTTGATTTAATTTGGTAACACGAGACAGCCCTGCGTTCTTTACTTGTCGATACTGGAGGTGAACAGGGAATGTTTATGGCTGTTAAAAAGTGATACCCCCAGTAGAAATCGAACCAGCACCTTAGCCATTACAAGCTAGCCTCATTCCAATCAATGACCGAATTTCACATAGGTAGCATCATGTTTTTATCATAATGTGGTACGCTGCAGACGGTACGAGAAGTTTTGGTTGGTTGGTTGGATGATTCGGGAGAGGGCTCCAAGCAGTGAGATAATCGGTCCCATAGGATTAGGGAAGACAGTCGGCCGTGCCCTTTCAAACGAACCATCCTGGCCTTTGCCTGAAGCGAGTAAGGTAAATCACGGAAAACCTAAATCACGAGGCCGGACGCGGGTTTGGACAGTCGTCCTTCCGAATGCGAGTAAAGCATGCTAACTACTGCGCCACCTCGCTCGGTCGAGAAGTGTTGACTTCTACTTGAACTGTTGTCGCGAATAACTTACTAAAGCTATAATACGAACGTTATGCACTGCAAAACAAATCCGTGATATCAGATCCATTCTTTCCCTTTCTTTTTTAAGCCCAATGCCATCTGTACACTAAGAGGATCAACCTGACAGAAGATCAGAGACAGTATCATTCATTTTCAAAGCTGCCAGTAATAGAAAAATCTTGCGGAAACATGTCTGTGAAAGGGCTCGATGGTGTCTGTCGCGGTAAAGCCAATTTCAGCACCATCAACCAGCGGCCGCTTGATAAAGACCGGCGTCCGCCCAAGCGATTGCTACGCATCGGGTATGGAGCCTGTGACCTTTTCTGCGCTCAAAATAGCAAGTATAACATTATGTAACGTTGCGTGTGATATAATAATATATTTCAGCAGGCTTCGTGGCGATTTTGTATGGCAAGTTGCTATAAGCGCATTTTATTTTACAGTTCCGTCTTGATCAAACAAATTTTTACACTTCCCTATTACCGGTTTCGGCTACTGCCATCTTCAGATCTGTTACAAACAAAAACAGTGTGTAACCAACTAACAAGGGGAGGCCACAACGTTTGGAACGCAGATTTACTGTAAACTTCGTACACTTGCAGTACTCCATGAGGACAACAAAATGTGTAAGCAGTAGCGTGTACTTCTCAAGTGTTACTGAGAAAATCGCAAGATAATTTCGGTCGTCAAATATATATTGTAAGATGGCAAGAACTATGCCCCTTACATGAAGTCATTAAAGATCAATTAACTCACGTTGGGCGAACAGTAGGGCTGAACAAAAATGACTGACAAGGCACAATGCATCTTGTAGGGGGTATAGTATGGACGTATTGGAATAATTAATGTCGGGTGATGGTTTTAAAGTAATTCACACGACATGAAAACTTTGTGGAAACACGTCGATTTACTGGAGTCTAGTTTATTCCAGGGAAGTATTCGAGTGACCGTGGCCAGGTGGGGAGCAGCGAAGGGAAGTGAAAATAGGCAGCTTAGGGCGGCTCAAGCTCTGAGAAAGCGGTAACGGCGCAAGGCCTCCAGCTGCATTAAGATGAGTGACAGTGAGTGGGTGGTTGACCCCATGCTGGTGTACCGGGAAGCAGACGGAGAACTTGTACGCCTGTTGATAAATGTCCGTCGTCCCATTTTCAGTGAAACATGCGAGTAAGCCGCGCAAAGCTATGGTGGAGCGGTCAATAGAGGCCAAGATATGCGTGTTCGTGACTATAGCAACTTCACGCTGAATTCACGGTCCGCAGAGTCTGAAGTAAATCAGGTGAAGAGCGATAGAATGAAATATGCCGGCCTCTGATGGGAACATAGGAGCAAGGAATTTGAAGTATTCTCCTGGCAGTCAGAATTCCGGAAAAATTGGTGTTTTGTGCAGACGCTAACCTTGATGGATGGCCTGGGAGGAGCTAAATAACAGAAGTTGAGAGGAAGGGAAATTTTGTGGTAATTTGTTCCCTTCCCAGAGCAGGCATTGGTCGGCGCTGGGAAGCGACGCATAATTAACGCGACTTGGACTGCAATTGGTGTAAGTGATTTTGATGGAGGGGAAACCAAGGCAAAGAGCGGACTGGGAGAAGTCCCCATAGAAGTCTTCCATTCCCAGCTTGCCTAGAGTGCAGACGTGGCGTTCTTTACACAGGTTGCCTGAGAGAGAGTGAGCATCTCTGCAGTTTAGGACTTAGCAAACGGAACGATTGAGCTTGGAGATAGAAAGTTTTCGTTCAGCTGTGTACTGAGCAAGATAGCTAGAAGTGAATAGACGAGCGCAGCCTTGCAGCACCATGAGGTCGGCCGACGTCCACATAGCGACGCCGCGACGCCACGCTGAATTCGGTGATATTGCGCCCGTTCCGGCCACTGAGTAATTTGTTGTATCACGTCGGCAAAGTTTCCATGAGGGTTTCAAGGGCTGTGTACTGTAGTATTCTTCTCGCACTTTGCATTACGCCTGCGTCAGTCGATAGGAATTACTTTTGATTTATCGCGCTTTACTCCACGCAAACGCAATTTATTACCACTGCCTGTTGGGAGAGTCATGTAATGTCATGATTGAAGGTATTGAGTTAAAATAAATCTGTGCTAATCGACTGCATCTGTTTTCAATCAAGTAGTTGAAATCCCAAGTCACTTTCTTAATTAATTTTATGTCCAACATTTGCATCTGGTTTTCAATGGCTGAATATAACATCAATGTGCACCCCTTTTTAATTAAAAGGGATCAATTCTGAATCAATTAATGTCAACACTGCCACCGCAGTTCAATCAGGAGTCACAGGGCCTTATTACTTTCTTTGCGTTATCCGACATTGCGGCAGTTTTGCACTCTCTATTGATCTGTTAGTCAATTACCTGGGGTGAACACACACCAAAACCAGATAAGTGATGGGTGGGGTGATACAATATCTGTGCATGGCCATTTTTACCGAGGAGTGGATCCAGTTGAGTGGTGCCGGCATGGTAGCTCCGCATCTTCGGTCAGAGCGTTAGCCACCCTTTCTAATAAACTGAGCGAATGGATCAACGAACAAACCTGAACAAATTCAATGAACAATATAGAACAAAATGTTTTTTTCTTTTTTTAAAGCTGGTTGGCTTTCTAGCCGCTGGATCACTGGATCGAGTTTCGTTCGTAAGTTTTTTTTTATTCTCAACACAGTCATTTTCTTTACTATTTATATTACCTTTGATATAATGGGAAAAATACGTGTATCTGACGAACTTTCATTAAATTCACAATGTTATTTGGCAGTCTACTAATTTTTATTATCACAAATAATATAATATTCGTAACTATCGACTAGTAAACGACCAAACGTATAAAGTGATACTGAAAATGTATGCTTGTCCGTGTCTTCAAAACTGTTCGTATTTAATTGAAAGAGCACGAGAAATTGCTTCTCGGAAGTGGCTATTAAAATACACTCGATACTGCATAACCAATTATCAGCGCTGATTTTTGAGGAAACACTGCGTTATGCGTGGTTTGCTTCCAAATTATCGTCTGAAAGAGAAGTTTTTGAAAATGTTAACGAGGTTTGTTTTTCCACGGAAAACGTCAAAGGACCTTGCGTATGCGGAAACGTAGCATTTATTTAATGCAGATGGTGCCATTTAACTTTGTTTTCCATGTTTTTACGAAAAATACCATCCTGCAACTTATACTCGTAATGTCGAAAGCGACGATTAATTGGACGTCTTTCGAAAGCCATCTGTGCCGGTCAAAACTTGGAGGTAACTCGTCGTTTCGGGCTTCTTCCAGGTATAAGGGATTTCTCAAATCACGGACAAGCATACATGTTCAGTATCACTTTATGCGTTACGTCGTTTACTAGTCGATAGTTCTGAATATTACATCATTTGTGATAATAAAAGTTAGTAGACTGCCAAACAGCATTGTAAATTTAATAAATGTTCATCCGATTACACGTATTTTCATATCAATTGTAATATAAATAGTAATGAAAATTACTTTTGAAAATTAAAAAAAACAGACGAACGGGACTCGGTCCAGTCACCAGTGATTACGAGACTTCAGCGCTAACCACTTACTTTTTTTAAAAAAAAATCTCATTTCGTCCGTTGTATCTGCTCGGGGCGGGCGTCGCAAGACACCCATTTCAGTTCGTCGTTGTTCTATTAGCTCAGTTTTTTTATTACAGAGGGCAGCTAACCCTCTGACCGAACACGCTGAGTTACCGATCGGCACCACTCGGCTGCCGCCGCTTCATGGTAAAAATGGCCACGCACGGGTGTACATTTGACGACCGAAATTATCTAGCGATTTTCTCAATAACGCTTGAGAAAAGAGTGTACAAAGTTTGCAATAAATCCGCGTTCCGAACGTCGTGGCCTCCCCTTGTAAGTTCAGTTTGCTGACGCTAATTCTATATAAGTCCTGGTGCTACATAAGAAAGATAAAAGTGGTCACATGAGTAACAACTATGTATACCAGGCACACATAACATAAAATATTCTGATGTAGTATCAACGTCAGACTAAACATGTACGTACATAGTAAGTGCGGGTGATGATCAGAATGCGTCTGGTATTCATACAAGGAAACTGTAGCCAGCAGAGGGCACTATAGCTAGGGTACATGATTAATCAGTATCGCAAACGTAATGGTTAAAATGCGGTATGCGTTGTCATTCATTAAAATTATTTCACATGGCAAAACGAGCGTCTGACAATAAAACATGTTGTGGCATACAATGTGTGGAATGGGATCCATACTTCAGATCCACATAAAAGGTGCTAATACTAATAATGTGGAGCTCCTAGGCTGGCAAGGTAAAATATACGATTGTATAAAAGCCAGTATAAAAAGTATAAGATTAAAAAACTTCTACAAAATAAAATCTTCCAGCCTGACAGATCAGTTACGGTAAACGTAATTGTAAGGTGGTTAACGAAGCTGTGACTATTAACTATAAGTTAAAAAATCGCTAGTCGATAATATATCCGGACTGTGGCTCAATGGTAGCACGTCGTGGCTTCTCTGTATGACGTTCTTGTTTTCCTCCGGCGGGACTTGGCGGAGGAAGGCCCAGTCTCCTCGTCGCCGGCGGCCGGCGCACACGACCGCACGCCAATCCGATGGGGCGCTCGACGCTGCTCAAACTAGTAAGTTTCTGAATACATCAAAAGAAGCATTTAGTTAACCTCATTCTGTTCATTCAGTAGTAATTCCGGTTGCCGTTTCCTGTGCACATAACTCTCCATTTCTTCGAGTAGGTTCAGTAACTGAACATTCGGCACCCTGTGCAACACTTTCATATTATTCTGTGTGTTTCCTACCGCATGTTTTTCTCTGTCTAAATGTCTACCGAAAGCGCTCTTATTTAGGTTATACGTACGCTCTGTAAAACGAGTCTTGAAATTCCTTCCTGTCTGACCGATATAAAACTTGTCACACTCTTGGCAGCTGATCTTATAGACACCAGGTCCAAATATTTGTTGCTACTGTTAGCAACATTGTGGCGTAGCCTACAACCAACTGTATTTTTCGTTTGAAATCCAATTTTTATTCTCGTTTTTCTGAAAGCCTGAGCAATTATGCCGGAAAATGCACCATTGTACGACATAGCAACAAAGCTCGTTCTCTCTGGTTCTGTTGTCTCCTTGTCACATTGCCGCGACGTGCCGCCATAGAGCCACACTCCGGATGTTCGATTTTTTAACTTTTAATTAATAGCGTCTGCGTCGTTAACAACCTTACAATTAAGTTTACCGTACCTGATCTGTCAGGCTGTAAAATTTTATTTTGTAGATATTTTTAATCTTTTTATACTGGCTTTTATATAATTATATGTTTTACTTTGCCAGCCTTGGAGCTTTACATTATTAGTATTTGGACCTTTTATGAGGATTTTAAGTATGGATCCAATTCCACGCAAAGTATGTCACCACATGTTTCATTGTCAGACGCTCGTTTTTCCATGTGAAATCTAATTAATGACTACACGTACCGCATTGTAACCATTACGTTTGCGATACTGATTAATCATGTACCCTAGATATAGTGCCCCCTGCTGGCTAAAGTTTCCTTGTATAAATACCAGACGCATTCTGATCATCACCAGCACTTACTATGTACCTACATGTTTAGTTTAACGTTGATACAAAATCAGAAAATTTTATGGTATTTATGACTGGTATACATGGTTGTTAATCATGTAACCACTTTTTATCTTGCTCGAACAGTCCACGGGTGTACTGTCGGTCCATAGTGTCCAATGGGTACAACATTTCTGCGATCAGATATGTCGCCATCGTCAGGTGCACTGACGAACTGAGCTCCTGAAGGCGGGCGGCCGTATTGAATGCCCTACCCTCGCGAGGCGTTTTCTCCGCGGTCCGCGCCCGCGCGTCAGCGGTCGCTGCGACGCTAGCATAGGCGACTGTGGTGGCCCTAGTCGCCCGTTCGCTTCCTTTGCAGAGCGTCTTTTTAATTAGACTCAATGCTGATTCCCATGCCCCGCTGTGGTTGCAGCCGCAATCTCGGTTGATGAGTCCGTCACTGGTACGAATTTCGATAGCCTCTCTAACGACTCTGTCCCAGTATTTAGATGTTTGTGCCAAGACCCTGGGCCGGCCCCTGTGGCCAAGCGGTTCTAGTAGCTTCAGTCCGGAACCGCGCTGCTGCTACCGTTGCAGGTTCGAATCCTGCCTCGGGCACGGATGAGTGTGATGTCCTTAAGTTAGTTAGGTTTAAGTCTAGGGGACTGATTACCTCAGATGTTAGGTCCCATCGTGCTTAGAGCCATTTGAACCAAGACCCTGGTATGTTGGTAGTCCATTTCTTGATTTGCGAACGAACAGTGCTCTGCGACCGCAGACATGTTGGGATACCCAAGACGAGCGTGCCTCTGATGTTCTCGGCAATGATCTTCGACGGTGGGCACTGTCTGTCCAATATAATTCTTTCCATATTGACACGGAATCTGGTATATGCCTGCCTTCCGCAGACCGAGATAGTCTTTGACACTTCCCAATAATGCTCGTGTTTTATTTGGTGGGCAAAAGACAGTTCCTACTCGGTGTTTCCTCAATATTCGTCCTATTTTCCCCCATAGTGCGCCAGTATACGGTATATAGGCAGTGATTATCTCTTTCTCCGTGACTCCTTACGTCTCCACACGCTGTACTGTAGAGGTGGGGTGGAGAGAGCGTCTGATCTGCAACTCCGAGTACCCGTTTTTCCGGAATACAGTCCTGAGGTGTTCCAGCTCTTGGGCCAGACCCTCTGCGTCAGAGATGGTGAGCGCCCTGTGCACCAGTGTTTTTAGCACCCCATTCCTCTGCGCAGTGTGGTGGCAACTATCCACATGCAGATACAGGTCGGTGTGCCTTATCTTCCTGTATACCCCATGGCCCAGGGTGCCATCCGCTCTTCTTTTGACCATGACGTTCAGGAATGGTAATCTTCCTTCTGCTTCGGTCTCCATAGTGAATTTGACGTTTGATTGTATGGAGTTCAGGTGTGTAAGGAAGTCAAGGAATTTGTCCCTTCCATGGGGCCAGATCACGAACGTGTCATCCACATAACGTAGAAAACAAGTAGGTTTCCATTTGGATGACGACAAAGCTTCCTCCTCGAAGCAATCCATATAGAAATCCGCGACCACAGGCGAGAGTGGGGTCCCCATTGCGACTCCTTCTGTTTATTCATAGCATTCTCCATTAATGAGAAAATATGTGGAGGTCAGAACGTGCTTGAAAAGGTCAGTCATCTTCTCGTCAAATTTCTGTGCGATAAACTCAATTGACTCTCGAAGAGCCACCGTAGTGAATAATGAAACAACGTGACAACTCACCAGGATATCTGAGTCTTTCAGCTTGAAGCTGTCGAGATGTTTTACGAAATGCACAGAATTACGAACGTGATGAGGGCATTTACCCACATAAGGACTTAGTAATTCTGCCAGGTATTTGCCCAGCAAATATGTAGGTGCCCTAATGTTGCTGACAATTGCGCGTAACGGCACCCCTTCTTTGTGGACTTTCGGGAGTCCATAAAGTCTTGCCGGTACAGGTCCGTGAGTGGAGGACAGACAGTGCACACCATCGGAGATCGTTGCCGAGAACATCAAAGACGCACTCGACTTGGGTGCCCCATCAAGTGGGCGGTCGCAGAGCACTGTTTGTCCGAAAATCACGAAATGTACACCAATATACCAGGGTCTTGGCTCAGATATCTAGATACCGGGACAGCGTCGTTAGAGAGGCTATCGAAATTCGTACCAGGGACGGACTCAACCGAGATTGCGGCTAAAACCTTAGCAGGGCATGGGAACCAGCACTGAGTTTAATTAAAAAGACGCTCAGCAAAGGAAACGAACGGGTGACTAGGGAGCCGGCCGGAGTGACCGAGCGGTTCTAGGCGCTTCAGTCTGGAGCCGCGCGACCGCTACGATCGCACGTTCGAATCTTGCCTCGGGCATGGATGTGTGTGGTGTCCTTTGGTTAGTCAGGTTCAAGTAGTTCTAAGTTTTAGGGGACTGATGACCTCAGATGCTAAGTCCCATAGTGCTCAGAGCCATTTGAACCATTTTGCGACTAGGGCGGACGAGGCAATTACACCGACGCCACTACAGTCAGCTACCACTGACGCGTGGGCGCGGACTGCGGTTAGGACACCTCGTTAGGGGAGGGGATTTAATACGGCCGCCCGCCCTCACTAGCTCAGTTCGTCAGCGCACCTGACGATGTCGACGTGCCTGATGGCCGAAATATTGTGCTCCTTGGACACTATGGACCGGCAGTACACCCGTGGACTGTTCGAGCAAGAAATACGCAGGGAGAAACTGAAGAATCACACTTTTTATCTTTCTTATGTAGCACCAGGACTTGTATAGATTTAGCGTCAGCAAACTGAACTTAGTGGGTTACACACTGTTTTTGTTTGTAACAGATCTGAAGATGGCAGTAACCGAAACCGATAATAGGGAAATGTAAAAATTTGTTTGATCAAGGCGGACCTGTAAAATAAAGTGCCAAAAATTAGATCACGGACTTATTTTCAGACTTAGTCTTCAATTGTTAACCGCATTTAACTATGGTCTTAATTTGTTCAAGTTTGTAGTACAGATCTTTACAGATCTTTCCGACTTGAAAAGTCCTTTTTTTTTTTTTTTTTTTTTTTTTGACGTTATGAGGAGCATCATTTATGCACTAGAAAACGGGGGCTGAAACAGAGTATAGTCTAATATGGCATTGTGTTTCGTTTGTATTTAATGAACGGGTGAAAGGAGTGGAGGCAATTCGAAACAACTGTGCCCTGTATGGAGTGAACGCTATCAAGGAAGTCAAGTTGTATCGCTTGAAGTAAGAGTGTTTTGAGATAAATCGGTCATTACATTCAGGAAGACAACATACTAAGGTTAAAAGAAAGGAAGGAGGATTTCATTAGAACGCCTCGTCGATAACGAGATTAGACGCAAAGAAGAATCTCGAATTTTAGATGGAAAAGGAAATCGTCTGTGCTGTTTCAAAGTTTTGATCCTGGAATTTAAGGAGGTCGCCGTGAACCTAATTCAGTGCGCCCTGATGGCGATTAGAAGTACTGTATAGTTACTTCATAAGAAGAAGGTAGTAGATATACCATAAACGATGACCTGTATACATATGCAAAATGTATCATTATTGATATACATCTGGTGGAACAAAAAAAAGAAAGGTTCAAATGGCTCTGAGCACTATGGGACTTAACATCTGAGGTCATCAGCCCCCTAGAACTTAGAACTACTTAAACCTAACTAACCTAAGGACATCACACACATCCATGCCCGAGGCAGGATTCGAACCTGCCACCGTAGCGGTCACGCGGTTCTGGACTGAAGCGCCTAGAACCGCTCGGCCACAAGGGGCCGGCTTGTGGAACAATGAAGATGTTTTGTGTTACGGACTGCTTCACTGGTATGTGTCCTTCGCCGTTGCCAATTGTTGCTAACAAATGAGACAGCTTGGAGTCACAGAGAATCAAATGCGAACTGGAAGACAACATGCATACTGCACGTGTTCTATTCTTGCACCCACGTGTCCTTACCTTTCTCGACCCTTATCGATCAGCTACCAAGAAAGTTAATTTTTGTTTTCTTTTCGTTGTTTTGATTTGGGGATTGCTCTTTATCTGTGAGTTAATTCAAGAATCAGCAGCTCGCTACATGTGTCGAATCGAAACACTACCTGCGCATCGTCAGACGGTTTTCGATAACGTGGTGGAATATATTGTTGACAATTTTTGTGCTATCTGAGTCTCTTTTGTTCAATTACCTAACGGGAAAGGCTATTAACATGGACTACGCTAATACAACTTTTGCCTCCTTATAATACGATACAAGGAATGGCTATCTTAGTTAAACATGACATCTTTTTCATACTCAAATAGCTTTACCAGACTACGACGTACAGGGTGACAATTATTGAACTACACGAACAAAGGTAAATTAGTTACAAAAAGCAAGGTGCACGCACTTTATTCAACACGTAAACGTCACTACAGTTATTCAGATATAGGTTATGACATGTTCGATGTGCCTGCCGTCATTGGCGATGATGTGGCGCAGTCGAATAGCGAAATTCAGCATGGCTCGCTGAAGCGTCGGAATATCATGCTGCCGATGACCTACTGAATGGTTGTTTCCAGCTCACCAATGGTTTTGGAGTTACTACTGTACACTTTGTCTTTAATATAGCCACACAAAAAGGAGTTCATGTGTACAGATCCGGAGAATATGGCGGCCAATCAAGGCCTATGCCAGTGCCGTCTGGGTACCCCAGAGCCAGAATGCGGTCCCGAAAGTGCTCAATCAGGATATTAAACACTCTCCTGCTTCTGTGGACCGAGCTCAATCTTCCATGAACCACATGTTGTTGAAATCAGGGTCTCTTTGGATAATGGAGATGAAATGATCTTAAAAAATCATCACGTACCGTCGGTAGTCACCGTGCCGTCAAGGAATATTGCACCGGTTATTGCGTGACTTGATATTGCACACCAGACAGTCACATGTTGAGAGTCAAGAGAAATCTTGATAGCGAAATGCGGGTTCTTAGTCCCACAAACATGTCGATTTTGCTTATTGTCGAACCATTCGTCGCTAAATCAAACCATAGCGCGCATGCTAATTCCCATCGTGTCTTGCGGCTCACCATGCAGTTTGAACGTCATAACGCAAACCATTCATGATGATTTTATTTCAAATAGTTCAATAATTGTTGCCGTGTAAATATGACATTTTCGCTGTGAGAGTAGTTGCTGAATGAAGCAAAGTTGACAGAGTATTCCGCGAGACGAATTACTTAACAGGTTTGTGTATTATTATTAGCAGGTCTGCTATATTTTATGTTTCTTATCTTTAGAACTACTATTCACAGAACGTAGTGAGACGTGTTATGATGACATAATTTGTAGAGATCTCGTTCTGAGTTCTATTTAGCTGTTTGTAGTTCTGTTACAGAGGAGGTCGACTGCTATTCTCGCTCCATTTTGGAACTGAGAGCTACTGCCTCTTACTGTTTACAGTGGGTCGACATTTTCATGGAGCAGTGGACCAACTGCAGCGTTCATCTTCTCCTCGTTGCCCTTGTGATGGCTGATTATTTGCAACGCAACGTAGACCTCGAGACTAGTTGTAGTTGCTGCGTGAACGCAATATCTCATCTCTGTAAACACCTATCTGGTAAGTCGATGACACACCAAAGTTGAATTCATTCACTTTCCTTGATCGGTCTGCTGCCAATAAATAAAGTGTATCTTGCAAGATAATTCTGTCATTTCAGGAAGTAGCGAAACTATCACAGCATCACCAGACATGTGCCACTATTTTACATTACCCTATTCTTTTCGTAGCAGGACCATAATACATTGTGTGATCAAAAGTATCCGGACACAACCAAAAACATACGTTTTTCACATTAGGTGCTTTGTGTTGCCTCCTGCTGCCAGGTACTCGGTATCAGCGAACTCAGTAGACATTAGACATCGTGAGAGAACAGAATGGGGGGCTCCGTGGAATTCATGGACTTTGAAACTGGCCAGCTGATTGGGTGTCACTTGTGTCATACGTCTTTACGCGAGATTTCCACATTTCTAAACAATCCTAGGTCCACTGTTTCCAATGTGTTAGTGAAGTGGAAACGTGGAGGGACACGTACAGCGCAAAAGCGTACAGGCTGACCTCGTCTGTTGACTGACGGAGACCGCCGACCGTTGAAGAGGGTCGTAATGTATAATAGGCAGACATCTATCCAGACCATCACACAGGAATTCCAAACAGCATCAGGAACCACTGCAAGTACTATGACAGTTAATCGGGAGGTGAGAAAACTTGGGTTTCATGGTCGAGCAGCTGCTCTTAAGCCACACATCACACATCAGGCTTCACGAACGCAGTCTCAAACAGCGTTAGCTGTAGTTGGTTAGTTTCGTAGCCAGTTCTCTGTTAACATTCTGGCGACCTCAGCCCAGATGTTTTCCATAGGGTTCGTATCAGCAGTCCATGGCGACCAGTCCATGACGTTGACGCCAATCGTGGAGAGCTACTGCTGAACGAATGCTGACTTGTGAAGAGGAGAAAAGTTCTCTTGCAAGAAATCCATCCCCACGAGGAACTGATAGCCGCCCACTTCTTCTCGTCGTAGTTACATATTCACGTCGATGGCGAGTCCCTTGCGACCTGTAAAAGACTCTTGGACCATCGTTCCTGTTGGAAAACACCTTCTCGTCCGTGAAAATGACGTTCTCCCATGACGCACTCAGATGGAGATGTGCAACTGCCAGCCGGTATCTTCGCTGAACTCTTGTTTCACGGCGGATCGTCGTGTGTGCAGTCCAGCGCCCCTCAACCTTCAGTGAATGGCGTCACCTCTCCCGCCACAACTGCTTGGCGTTCAGAAAGGGATTTTCTCTGCCTTAGACACTAGCTCCCTGCCCTCCTGGTGTGAGCTCACTCTCTTCCTGCCTGAGCCAGGAGCTTTGTTGCTAGTGCCTCTTCGAAGGTAGTTACTCCACCATCTCATTACAGTGGTATGTGGCACGCCATACCTTCTGTCAGCCTCTGTGCTGGAACATCCATCATCTTCAATAAGAGCGATGACTAGAGTTGATCTCTCCCAGTGAGACATTGCAATGGACGTCCTGAAGTGTATTTCTGCTTTCCACTGTTATTCTGATTCCACGAGAGATGCACTCCTAAATTGTTAGCTCACTCAAGAAAGGCATTTCCTGCAGAAATACCATCGTCCCGCTACGACTATGATAGGCGCATGACAAAATAGTGGAACGTATCTCGTGATGTTATGAGAGTTTTGTTAGTTCCTACAATGACAAAGAATTATCTTGCAGGATTCACTTCATATATTCGCCGCAGACCGATCAAAGGATCTGAATGAATTCCACTTTGGTGTGTCATCGACATACGAGATATATGTTTACAGAGAGGGGAGATTACATTCGGGTAGCAACTACAAATAATCTCTATGTCTACATTGCGAATAATCTTTATCAGTCATCACAAGGGCAACGAGGAGGCAATGAACACTGCAGCTGGTCGACTGCGCCATGAAAATGTCGACTTGGTCAATATAAACATATAAGAATTGCTACATTCAGCAGTTGAGAACAATTTTGCACTGACTTTAATCAATTTCTCAACCATTGATTGATCCAGCACTAAACTGAACATGGAAGGAGGAGAATATGTGAAGTGGCAGACTGAATGAATGCCAATTTTGCACCTTACATGAAAGATTTTACATGTCGTAAAAGTAGAGGAATATGTCACCTGACATACTTCGGCAATAACAAGCAGATTTGTCTATTAAAATATACAGCATGTAATGCAAAGGGATGACACTCAATTCGACAGTATTAACACACTGAACCCTAATCCTGCATGTCAACAAGCAAAAGGTGAAAAAAGATGCTGGAAGAAATATTTGGGGGCAGATGAGTTTCGCCGTTATGGCCCGAATACAATGGAACACTTCTAAAAAGGGGTTGGTAACCAGTGGCGAGAGGGACAACGAATGCGTCAGGTGACACATCGAGGGGAGCAGGTAGCGAGCCAGCGCTGCTTGCGACAGTGGAATTCTTTAGAAAACTGTATTGGGGAATTTCCAGATGGATATAAACAGACCAGCTATGCAGTCGAGCATGTGAAATGCTCGTGGTACGCTCCTGATGTACGTGTGTAACTTTGAGGCATAAGGAGCAGGCACAAAATGTCTGATTGGCTGAAATAAACTCGGAAGGAGTAGAAAGAGGCGATATTTCGACACAGTTTAAAGGTAGGCTCTTTGCGACTGGAAGAGGTAGTTTCCACAAAATAAAAGGATCGCTCCCATTGGTCTGAGGAAGACATGACATGAAGCACGAAAGGACGCAGGTGGGGGACAGTTTGCTACGAAAGACAAAAGAACGAAAACTTCGAGTACTCTCTTCTGAACCAGTGTCAAGTGTAGAACAGGCCGCATCACGCTCTGTACGATGCCAAAAGAGGTATTTTGTGTGAACACTGCGTTCACTTTGGCTGACATTCAGCTAGAAATTAGCAGAAGAGTCTTTGAGATCCGATAGCGGAGAAACGAAACAGCCACGTTGTTAATTGTTCTTGCGAGCATTGAAGTATACACACTGCACCATCTATGCTCGTGTATATCGCCATATTTCCCAGACTAGGTGTGGGTGCGTGTTTCATCGTGTAAGGATAAATTTAGGACAGTTTCACCTGACAAAATCAATAAAGATATTGATTAGCTTTTTGTAGGATTTTCAGAGTGCGAGAGCAGCCATGCAGCCGACAGCATACCACAGCTAAAAGGTAATTGCTGCTGACAGAGCCGTAAAAAAGCTTGCGTCCGCCGTGAACTCGAGCAACTTCGAGCAATCTTTTGCTCATCCTGTCACAAAAACTAAATATCCTCTGTAGACTTGATTGTCATCCTAAACACTACAGAACTTAGAACCGGATTCGGATGATTTGTCGTAATATTGGCCAACTTCAACTTAGAGTACTTTTTATTTGAATTTGATATTTTGTGTCCAGAGTTACTTCGGCTAAACAGGACGTAAGGCGTTATCTTGACAACTGACCTGACATTGCCATGTCACAATCTATGTAAATTCGTGTACTTGTTTGACAATAATTATGAAATTAAACAAATTGTTTGCAGCTGGACACTAATGTGCTTTGTCCTAGAATAAAGGTCCACTCCTGATCCCAGGTACTGATTCTATGGACGCTAACGCACTCACAGGGTGTTTTCGCTGATGTCTCACAAATGTGAAAAGGAGTGTAGTGTTAGACAAGTAAAGAACGCAGGAATGTGCTTTGTTTCCAAATCAAAACGACATTAAACGTGTCCATTCGCTACTGTCTGGAACAGAGTTGGATTAGTTTTGGTTGTCAGAGGTGGAAGTCGCTGTTTTTGCAACTCTGTCTCTAATAAACTTTCTTACACTAGTAATGTTATTTTATCTCACGAAACAGTGGTCATGTAAGATCATACAGTGTTCATGTATTGTTTTAAATGACGCTGAATTTTGGAAAATATTGACACTGTATTGGCATTCGAGCTCCGATTTCCATTCTTATCTGTATTGGAAACCTTCGAAATGATAATGTCCCATCATTTCGTTGTTTCCTCACTATGACATACTCCTCCAGTTCTCTACGAACGCACGATCCTAGCTACTAGTGAAAGAGACTTTGATAGCTGACTTGGCTGCGTGCGTGGTTGGAGTCCCAGGCAGCACAGAGTTATTCGTTGCGTTACCTGTAGCCGAACATGTGCATATCTCGCTACTGGTGAACAAACAAGAAATGTTTTATGTCTATTCGTAGCTACAAGACAGTAGGCGTGTTCGGAAGGTGGCGTGTTCGGATCCCTGCCGGGCTAAGATCATTCGTATCTTCATTCCAGGTTCCAACATCACTTTATTGACAGACACATTGAACATCTGACCTAATCGAAAATCTGAATAACTGACTGTGCGAAGAAAAGCGATTTTTGTATTATCAATTGTATAAATATATCCTTCGTCGCTCGCGTGTGGTTACGTTTTTTAAGTATGTTATCATATGGTCATTTTTCTAGGGTTTATCCATAATGTTAGGCGTATTCAAAAACAAAAAATTAGACTTAGTACAATCAACAAAAATTAGTGTTTATGAAGGGAGCAGAGACGGGTTTTCATATATATGTACATATTTTCATAAAATTGGTAAAAATAACGGAAATTTAATCATGAAATACCTAAGAAAAGCCACATGGCGCAGTTTTTGTGTTTCATTTTGTTTAAAATATTTGGCAAACAATTTTTTTGTTTGTTACTGCTACAGCATGAATTCGTTGTAATTGTAGTAACTCTCGGTACCTAAATCTGTTCGTTTTCCGAACCACTTGAAACTTGTTTCCAGGGTTTGAAATGTTTCGTCATGAGACGGTTCATCATCATTTTCTGTAAATACGTTTTCTTCCAGAATGAGATTTTCACTCTGCAGCGGAGTGTGCGCTGATATGAAACTTCCTGGCAGATTAAAACTGCGTGCCCGACCGAGACTCGAACTCGGGACCTTTGCCTTTCGCGGGCAAGTGCTCTACCAACTGAGCTACCGAAGCACGACTCACGCCCGGTACTCACAGCTGCAGAACTAGCACTCCTGAAAGAAAGGATATTGCGGAGACATGGCTTAGCCACAGCCTGGGGGATGTTTCCAGAATGAGATTTTCACTCTGCAGCGGAGTGTGCGCTGATATGAAACTTCCTGGCAGATTAAAACTGCGTGCCCGACCGAGACTCGAACTCGGGACCTTTGCCTTTCGCGGGCAAGTGCTCTACCAACTGAGCTACCGAAGCACGACTCACGCCCGGTACTCACAGCTGTGAGTACCGGGCGTGAGTCGTGCTTCGGTAGCTCAGTTGGTAGAGCACTTGCCCGCGAAAGGCAAAGGTCCCGAGTTCGAGTCTCGGTCGGGCACGCAGTTTTAATCTGCCAGGAAGTTTCATATCAGCGCACACTCCGCTGCAGAGTGAAAATCTCATTCTGGAAACATCCCCCAGGCTGTGGCTAAGCCATGTCTCCGCAATATCCTTTCTTTCAGGAGTGCTAGTTCTGCAAGGTTCGCAGGAGAGCTTCTGTAAAGTTTGGAAGGTAGGAGACGAGGTACTGGCAGAAGTAAAGCTGTGAGTACCGGGCGTGAGTCGTGCTTCGGTAGCTCAGTTGGTAGAGCACTTGCCCGCGAAAGGCAAAGGTCCCGAGTTCGAGTCTCGGTCGGGCACGCAGTTTTAATCTGCCAGGAAGTTTCACGTTTTCTTCCGTTTCATCTTCTTGCATTTCCTGCTGTTCGTCTGCCTGCAATACGTTTACAAAATGTTCTGAAAAACTTCTTCATTATTGTCACTAGTGAGCCACTCTATCATACCATCAGCATCACATTCCTGGGATTTTTGTATGTTTGTCATTCGTTCATTTATATTCTCCAAAACAGAATTAACGGTATCGGTTATAGAATTCTTTTACTCCCGTTTTAGTATTCGGTTCCAAACTTCGTTGACAGTCTTCCTTTTATTCAAATCCCACGCATATATAACCATGTAATAACACTCATTTAAATTCATTTCCTTGGAAAATGACGAAATTGCTTCTACCTTTTCTTCATAAATCGGTAACAATTACGTTATAACGTTTTCTTTACTTCAGAGTTAAATGTGTTGTCACACCAGTAAATGACGTCAGTCATTTGAAGTTTTTTTTGGGGACAACCAACCCCTTTCTGCAGTGGATTTTTAAGCCTTCTTTCTGCTTTTAGTTTCTACAATGTTTTTTGAGTTTCGTTCCCATGTCTGCTGGTTTCCATTTTCGGTTTTTACTGTTTCCCAAGTCACCGACCGGGCGCTAATGACCATAGCAGTTTTGCGCCCTAAAACCAAAACAAAAAAAAACAGTAAATGAATATTTCGGTGTTCTTCCATGCGCTGATTTTGATTTAATAGGATTTCTGATGAGAAGCAAAGGCACTTTATTAGTCCAGAAAGCATTTCCCAAACTAATATTGTTACTCACTCTTCATTAGTTTTATATCCTGAAGCTGAAGTTTCTCGCCGAAAAGTTAAAAATTTTAACGGTAATGTCCGCAGCTCATGGTCGTGTGGTAGCGTTCTCGCTTCCCACTCCCGGGTTCCCGGGTTCGATTCCCGGCGGGGTCAGGGATTTTCTCTGCCTCGTGATGACTGGGTGTTTGTGTGACGCCCTTAGGTTAGTTAGGTTTAAGTAGTTCTAAGTTCTAGGGGACTGATGACTATAGATGTTAAGTCCCATAGTGCTCAGAGCCCTTAACGGTAATCTGTTACATCAGCGCTGTAAACAAAGTCCAAGTCATAGTCATTTTCGTCCAGTTCCTTTGTAAAACCATCTTTAAGATAAGTTGCTGCATGTACGTTTGATGCCATTTTTTCACCTTGCATTTCCAATTCGTAAATTTCGTGACGAGATTTAAAGCAGTCATCCGTTACTTGCAGCAAACAATTCGTCAGCTATTCTTTGTTTAACTGCAAAGCTTTTCCACAGAGCACAGTATCAGATATCGGCTGCCCAGTTGATGTTTTTTGTAAAATCCCAAAAATACAAAGCTTCATTTTTCAATGTCTTCATGCCTTTTTAATGTTTACTCTTGTCTTCACTATCAGTTTTGTAGGTGGATTTCAAAACTGAATCGGTATTACACTTAATATTACTTATCGTAGAAGTACTTCGCCATCCTTATCTGTTAACGTACGCCAATTTCTCCTTTTTTTTAATGAATCAGTAATATTTGTTTTATATTTAAGCGATAACGTCACCATTGCTACATCTTGATATTTTTAAGGACAGACACGACACGGCGCAGCGGCGTAGCCACTGGCAACCGTCTAATTGTAACAAAAATGAAACCAGCGGGGTAGCGATCGGACGGTTCATGGACGGGTACTGCATGCGCGACATTTTCGTGAATGCACGGACTAGACTATGATGATATTTGGTCGCGGTTGACATTCCGGATAATCACGAAACCGCATACCTGAGGTCTGGAATATCAATTCTCCACTGTACCATCAATAAAATTTCATGTCCACAAACTTACTGATTCTGTACTATGGAAACAAATATATAAAATATGTAGAACAGTTTTCCATGCGTGCAGAATGAAAGGCCTACATTTCATTTACTGCATGGCTACCACAATATTAGATGTTTACATACGTAATAATTACCAGCCTCACCCAGCAGATATAGAAAGTTGTAGGGCACTGGCGGTGCGGGTGCATATCAAATTTATATACAAATTAATTAAATGGATCAATTAATTACCCATCCCATCTGACCATAGCAACCCCCACCCTAAGGTGATGGGCCGGCCGAAGTGGCCGTGCGGTTTAAGGCGCTGCAGTCTGGAACCGCAAGACCGCTACGGTCGCAGGTTCGAATCCTGCCTCGGGCATGGATGTTTGTGATGTACTTAGGTTAGTTAGGTTTAACTAGTTCTAAGTTCTAGGGGACTAATGACCTCAGCAGTTGAGTCCCATAGTGCTAAGAGCCATTTGAACCTAAGGTGATGTCATGTGTTTTTGTCAGTCTGCACATGGTCCCAGCCCCCTGCCCCCCTTGTCACCACTCCTCCTCCTCCTTCCACCACTTACCCTATTGGAGCGAACTTAGAATTTCGACAGGTATTTAGAATTTAGGCGAACATTTCAAATTTTCATCAAAATTTCGTTGTCCTAGGGCGGTGCTGATGTCCCACCTCACACTCATCCAGGATGTGGCGGAAAATTAAAACTGGCGGTACCCTTTTCGGGACTACAACCCTAATCCTCATAGATAAAAAGCCCAAGTTCACCAGCATAACGCAGTGTAAAGTACACTAGAGGCGCTTAGAATTGGAGGGAAATTAAAAATGGCAGTGCCCTTTCAGGGACTCAACCATGTTCCTTCTGGATCGAAATCCCAAGTGCACCCCCGAAATCATGGAAACTGTCCAGATGAAGGAGAGGAAGGTTATGTTAATGTGCTTTATTTATGTTGGTCAAGAAAGTGAATTAAAGATTAGTCCTAATTATGTAATTAGTCATAAAGATCGACAATAATCACACAACTATATGCATAGTGCTACACAAAGACTGCCTAAAATCGCAATACTGCTCAAAAATTGACACTACCATACAGCAGGTGTCATCCTGCAGGAAAAAATTTCACAATATTACTCGAAACTAGTGACACTGAAACTCTGCCCTTCACCTACGAGCTTGTAGGAGAAAGGCTGGAGTGTAACGTACTACCTTTACACTTTTTGGCAGGAAATATGTTCAACTGACGAGATGCTGGTGATGGACAGAAAGGAGTAGCATACAGCAGGAGACATTATTTATGGCTGTTTGACATCAAAGTTCGCTACAGACGCCTGCTCGAAAATCACCCTGCAGTCTAGGTAATCGAGGCCAGTACTCACTACCACAACTGGTGAAAACTGTATCACTATTCTAATTACACATAAAAAATTTGTGAAAAAACCAGCACTCATAATGAACAAATCGTAATGCAGCACTTGTACTGGTGGTTGGGAGAAAAATCGTCGTAATAACACAAGTACTACAAAAACTTGCTGCTGTGGCCTCCTCGATGGGCGCTCAAAAACTAACCAACTTGGAGGCAGTCTTATTCGCCCCCCTGGCACCCCTTTACCCTCCCTCCCTCGCCACACCGTAGGTAGTGTTAGATTCCTGTTCTATCTTGCCGCTGGCGATGAACAGAGAGATCCTTCTGGTGGCACTCATTCACTCTCTCCAGTGTGCCGAAACCAATCACATATAGACAAAAGGTAAGAAGGGGATGCATCCTGTAATCCGTTCAACGTATTTCTCGGAAAGACTGGACCCCTCTGGAATAACAACGAAATTCTGGAGAACACTCCAGATCGCTTTTCAAACGGCCAGCTGTTCCGCAGAGTGCCTTTTGGTTTTCTGTGGCCCACTGTCACCTCTCAGAGCCACTGGCCACACCTGGCCATCCGCCGTAGCCCAGCGGACGAGGCAATGGCCCTTCGCCAACCCAAATGCATGTATAGTCAACTATTCAATAGGAGATAAAATTTTAAGCTATTAAAATTGGTGTCACTGGAGTAATATTTGGATGAAACACATCAAAGTTACTGAAATGAGACTTTCATACCCTATCTTTATGTGGCTTCTCGGTGCAATAGTCATCTTCAGGTAGTTAGGTGCGAAGGATCTCGATTTTCAGACATAGTTCTGCTTACTACAGAAAACTTGTACTACACGTGACCTGATGATGATTCGATTTGGAGCAGCCAGCAGTAGTCGTAATGAGGTGAAGTCGCAGAGATAATCGTTCATGCCCATACACAAAATATTTGTAAAGAACAAGGATAAAAGCGAAAAAGTCGAAAAGGTGACAAAGGACAAACAAAATCCATCGTTTTCAGGCCTACTATGACCCAGAATGAATATACAAGTAGACCATTTCAATCCATAATTGGAAATAACCTGGGCTAGAGATAAGATACAGCAAAAGTTTTGTAGGTGATAAAGAGGATCACACGTTCCTACTAACGGCTGTGTCCTTGAACGTGATTTTCAATTCAAGTTGATTTGGAGGTTGAACTTCTTTTTTCTTCAATGGGAACCCCAATATTTGATTTAAGATTTGAAAAGAGAGGCACATTTTATGTATAAAATGATGCTTTCTGAACAAAAAAATTGTTTCTTGTAGACTATGCTTAGTTCGAAAAGGCAATGAAAATCTAACACAATTTACGCGAATAGCCGTCTCGTTTATTTACTAACTTTGAATTACAAGAAGTAGCTATTAATTACCTCTACGTGGTCGTATTGCCGTAGATCAAGGCACAGTCTATTCGAGTGCTCTTGTACAGCGCCAGTGGCAAAGTGAGCGAGAAGGTAATCGTGTGGGACCGCAGCGCTCAACCCACGCGCAATGCGCGATGAGTGGGTGTTGCCAATGTCTGTGTGATTGAACACTGTTCTTGTTTCGATGCTAATTTGAATGATCAATTCGTCAAAACTGAGATTCTATTTTGCTTCATTTGGTGGAGTCACGTAGCTACAATTGGCGGCTACACTCCAAATGAACTCGTACGCGTGATTGTGATTTTAGGCGAGTGCCAGTGTCTTTCTGTGCACGTGGCCGCATAGTGTGATAGACGTTTTTCCAATAGACGACACGCAAAAAACGTCACTATTCGCGATCTCACAGATAAAGCCCGGGATGGACGACTAAATCGTATACGGCGTCGTCAGATAATCGCGTGGTAGCAGTTCTTGCAATAGTCTAGCTAAATCCTTGCAGTAGTTCACGTTAAATTCAAAGTGGACTAAGATTATTGAAGTCAAGGGTTCTCAGAATTCTAAGCGCGTGAAGATTTCATACTTACCATATCACGTTGACCGAAGAACTAAAGCTTCGGAAGTTCGAATAACACCTTGCATCTTGCCTTTGCGCCGTACAACAAGACGTCTTCATATTAGTAACGTTTTCATATGAAGCCACATTTACAAATACTGGTGAATTAAACAAGCGTAACTGTCCTTACAGGTCTGATGGTTATCCACACTGTTACAGAGCTGTTCACAGCCAACATCGTTGGAGCCTTAAAGTTTAGTGCTGAATTGTCAATGGCTATCTGATTGACCCCTATTTTTAATAGTAATGTAAATCAACATAATATTTAGAAACTTTGGGAGACTATTTACGTGGCTTACTTGCTGAATTAGAGAGTGGACAAATAATGTGAGTGCAATTGGATGATACACCGCCACGTTACTCACGAACTGAAAGGACATTTTTAAATGAACAATATCCACATCAATGGATTGGACGTGGTGGTCCCATTCCGTAGACTGTTTGCTCACGAGATCTGACTTTCAATGATTTTTATCTCTGGGGATATTTGAAAAATATTTGTTACGAGTAGCCGACAACGACAAAAGAAAACATAGTGGACCGTATCCGGAGAGCTTTTATGGCCATTCCAAGAAACGTCCTACTTTCCACAGTCGGAATTTCTTAAGAATGGTTAGTATCTGCACTGAAGCACATGGTGGTCACTTTGATCAGATGCTCAGCGGTTAATTTGCAGGTACAAAATGAAAGGCACGGGAACTCTTTTAAATCAAGCACCCCGAGGAACAAGAGGTGAGGGGGTTCACTCAGTGGGTTGGGCGACTCATTCACTGATTTGTAAATCAGTGATCTGAATTTCATTTATGTTTGTTCCGCCTTGCAAATGTCAAAATAACATTTGCGATGTATTTATTTTTGACAATAAACACGTTAATTAAAACTTGAAGTTCAAATATCCTTCGCTCTTTCCAAATTCGACGTCATAGATAGAGGTTTCCGTGAAACCAACCCCGACCTCCGTATGACCTTCGACAACTACCTGTAAGATCAATGTTATTGATAAACATACGTGACCTCTTTATGCCTCCTCCAATTTGTATATAACATTGTATTTTACTGTATCCCTCCTCTATTCCAATTTAATCCCTGCTATAACTAAATATATATTTGCTTATTTGCCTTTTATTGAACCTAGCCATGATCTTGAATAATGTATCAGTTCATATGTAAAATTCACCGCTATTTTCAAATCTTAAATCAAATATTAAGGTTCCATCACATTAACCTCCAGATAACCTTGAAATGTCAGGTTCAAGATCACGGCTATTAGTAGCACTGCGTGACCCTCTTGGCCACCTACAACTTTCGACTAAAACATTTTGCTGTATGTCATTTCTGTCCCCAGTTATTCCCCGTTAAGGATTAAATAGTCCACCCTGTAAATTATATTGGGCCTCGCCTTGCGATACTCGGGTGGAAAAGGAATCTGCATCAGCTCTCATACGCTACAGTGAAAGCATACAGAAGAAACTGTAATGTAGCGTAGCACAGCTGGAAGACGGGCAGGCAAGAACGCCTTCTTTAGCCTGCTTGGGTTGGGCATAACTTTGCTTGGATGGGAGTAAAGCAAGCTGCCCGTACTGCTGATAACTTGGTGCAGCTTGTCTGCTTGGAAACCACGCGAGCATGGGCAGTTTAAAAGCAGAATATGTGCACCTCTGATTTCTACAGAACAGCTCTCGTTCCATACCGCTGCCACCTCTCGAGTGTACCTTCCATCTATGAATACTACTACTTTTTCCAGCCACATAGCCCATTTTCTCCTTCATCGATAACTTATGGGGTGCCATGGGGCGTGTCATCAGGACTCCATCTCCACCCACCAATCTGTAGGACTTGCCCGTTCAGGTGCAAGCAACATGGGATGGAGTATCACATGACTAAAATATACCTCGACGCATAGACCCTCGTGTTCACAGCCATGATAATCTGATGCCATACTAGCACGTATATTTTGAGGCCATCTAGCGCAACACATGTTAGTCCTTCGAAGTTAAAAGTGTAATTACTTCGTATCTCTGGTACCATCTACCTACCTGCCTGCCAACAATGATCGCACTCGGCCTTGTCCTTTTGGGTGAGCTCTTTCTAAGACGATGAGTGTATATCTGCGTAGGGACCATGCTGGACACGCAGTGCTTTTGGCTTTGTTTTCCTGATCTTCTCACTCCCTCTCCGTGGACTATTGTTTTTTTTTTTTTTTTTTCTTCAGCCCACTTGGTTCTCTCAGTCTCTCATTCTCTGGCTGTACTGCCCAACAGTTTACCTTTTGATTCAATAGTTTCCTGTCTACTACTTTCCCTGCTTCTGTCTCCACTCTCTCGAGGTCCTTATAAACTGGTTGGATAAACTGTATACTCTTCAATTTCGTATATATGTGTAATTTTCGGTGTAAGCTTCCTTTTTAGGGAGTTTTTGAGTATATCCATAAAATTTCTGTCTCAGTATTCTAATGTATGCTGCTAAGCTTTAAGAGTTTCTCTGTTACTTGATGGTATTTCTTTCTGTACACGTCCTTCGTTGCTTCTGTACCAAGAATTTTCCTCATAATCCTTAGTCTTCCTTCAGGATGTTTTCTAGTTAGTCTTCCCTGTTGGGCATTAATGTTTCGCTTGCACACAGAGCTTCAGAGTTAATCACTGTTTTAGTGTCTAACATTTGTATGTGTGGACACGTACTTTTTGTTGTATATGTCATGCATTCCCCTGTCCACTCTTTTGAATTTGTGTAGTCTAATTCTATTCCCTTCCTTTTGTAGCACCGTTGGGTCTGTAACCTCATCGAGATACTTCACGCATCTAATCTTGTTGTGCTTCCCTACATTGTGCCTAATTTCTGAAAATTAAATTTAATGCAAATGAACATTTTTTCTTCTTTTCAAAAGAGATTTGTAGGCCAGCTTGTTCAGCTCATACTTAGAGGTCTTCTATGTCTGCTTGGTGTAACGTCATTGTCCGTTAGTAACGCTACATTGTTTGAGATACCTAAGCAATCCATCTAGATGTCATACTTAGTTCATCCAAGTTGAGGGGGCTTCAAGAGATTGTGGCTTTTAATTATTTTTCACATTCCCTAACGGCTTGATCTAGGGTGCTGCTGAAGAGAAGTTGTGATGGTGTATCTCCTGGCGAACGCCGGCTTTAATATTTCTCTCATAAATTTTACTTTGGTCTTTGTGTCCATGAATGTTTGCTTGATGAGGCTTACTGTCTTTCAGTCTAGTCCCTGCTCCTATAGGATGTCAAAAACAGCCTGTCGGTCAAACGAATTATATGCCTTCTTGAATAATGCTAATGCTTGCTAATGACTGGTCTGTGCGGACTGGCTTATATTTCAGTATTGTTTTAGGTTGAAGATTTGTTCTGCACACGGAAGCTCGAGTCTGGTATTCGCTGAACTTATGTTCAGGCTGTGCTTGCGTTCTTTGTCAAAGGTGGTGTGAATATGTCGTACGTCAGCTGGAGGAGAGAGATCCCTGCGTAGCTATTTACGTCTCTCCTGTCACCTTTCTTATGGAGTGGATGGATGACTGTGCACCGCCAATATCCAGGTAGCTTTGTATTTGCTAAATACCCGTGATATGGGTAAGTGCTTTGAGTGTGTTCCGTATTCGTGCTTCAGTAATTCCGTGGTGATACCACCTTCCACAGACGTTCTGCTGTTTTTGGGCTTAAGGCTATATTTGTAGATTCACCTTTCGTTGCTGCTTAAGGTTCTGGGTGGGTGGGCGACACTCTTATTTTGTTGCTATCTGATCCGTTTCCAATCATATAACTGTGTAGCCTTTCGCGACCAGAGTCTGTTGACACAAAAGTTTTTTGACTATCATAATGCAAAAAAAACTAATTAGATTTCGAAATTTATGACATTATCGAGTACAATGCTAAAAGCTGGAACATGTAAGTAACAATAGATACAGCAAAAAATTAGATGCACACTGATATAAAATTACGAGTTATTCACTTACTGCTTAGACCATTAACACGGCATGTCTGGTAAAGTCAGTCCAAAGCAGGTAAACAGGACCAGCACATTCCTTGAAGATGTAACTATTAACGTGACGTCAAAGAAAGTTGACTATAGAAGACATAGTAAATGTAGAACTATAACAGATATAAACTTACAAGCGTTAGGTGCCCTCTGACCGAACGTCCTTACCTTTGGAGGCGGCATTGTGTAATATTATCTTTGAATTTACATGTACACATCACATTGTTAATAATAAGAAGTGGAAACAGGTTACATAGCATGCAGAAATCCAAATCAACAAGGAACACAGGAAATAAAGTGCAGAAGCCAATGAACCGCACTTAACGACATAATACGTGCCAGTTATAATATAAAAAGTAATAAATGTAACAATATGAGTGGAAAACAGACCAATGAGCTACGGATACCGATGAACAGCACTTAACGATACAGTAAGCGCAGTTAATAATATAAAAAGGTTCTGAATATAACATTATGAGTGAGAACAAGCGGGGAGGGGGTAGGGAAGGTGGAGGAAATGGGAGGAGAAGAAATAGAACCGCGTTCTTGTTCTGGGGTACTGGAATAGGCCTCGATTGGCTGCCATATTCTCCGAATCTGAACACATGCGACTCCTTTTGTGGGGCTATATTAAAAACAAGGTGTACAGCAATAACCCCAAAACCACTGCTGAGCAGAAAACAGCCGTTCAGGTGGTCATCGAGAGCATTGATGTTCCGACACTTAGTGGGTCATGCAGAGTTTCGCTATTCGTCTGCGCCACGTCATCGCCGTAGATGGCAGGCACACCGAAAATGTCATAACCTAATCCGAATATCTGTAGTGAGTTTACGTGTCGAATAAAGTGCGTGCATACCGTAGTTTGTAACTGATTTCAGACTTTTTGCGTATAGTTCAATAATTTTCACCCTGTAGGTATGTGTGGGACGGAATAAAGGGGCTTTGGTGTCTCCATCTTAGTTTTTACGTTATGACGCGGTACGATACTCAGAAAGTCAACTGCCACACATGTTATGTGACATGTAAGTCATCGAAGAAAAATTTTTCCGGTGCCATAGAAAAACTTATAGGGTTACATTTAAAAACTGTCGGGTTTCATAATGCGAAAACTAAAAAGTTAGAAATTGCTTGCATGCTTCCATAATTTTTCTAAAATACCGCAGTAAGTTAGTGAAAACCGCACCACGACATTTTTATTCATTGTGTGTGTATTCTGGGTTGCCGTGGCGTAGCTAACACGTCCTGTGCTGTAAGCGAAACCCAGTGAGCTGTAGGGAAATGCAACAAGCCGGTGAACTGGGCCATTCGGTTAAATGATTAAAGTTTCCGGGCAGCGGCAGCAGTCAGCTACTCTGAAAGTTTTAACTAGAGGTGCTGCTGGCAACTCGAGTGCTGTCGTGCCCGACACATTCGCGGACCGTTACAGCAACGCATTTGTGCGCAAATCATCTAAAGCTGTTGCTGCTATGAAGAACTTCTCCGGTAAAGTTCTCTCAGCGTCCGCTTTTATCCGCCGTGTCCGTTATCACTGGGCATCCGTGGCATTTCGAAGGACGATAGATGACGCAACTGGTACTTTTGTGTTGCAGTAATGTGCTTTGTAGTTGGAGATACAAAGGCATAGTATTGCAAGACTAAACCTAGGCTCAAATGGTCAAACAAAAATGAATAAAGGCGCTCTGTTTTGAAAGGAGCGTGCAATCAAAATTTAGTTGATTTCTGCCGTCTCTATTGTAACTGCTATGATAGGAATTGTCGTTTCCATATTACCGGAGCTAAATTTGTCACTTGTGGCCCACAATATCAGAACTACATAAACCACAAAATACTTCAACTGAAAGACCAAGACTCTTGAATCGTGCTGTGCAACTCACAGTAATCTTAACTTCAGTGAGGTGAGACAGTTATTGCTCTTAGAGCACAGTCTACA
Organism: Schistocerca piceifrons; assembly: GCF_021461385.2. Lineage (NCBI taxonomy): Eukaryota > Metazoa > Arthropoda > Insecta > Orthoptera > Acrididae > Schistocerca > Schistocerca piceifrons. The sequence goes on from NC_060149.1 coordinate 335,076,720, forward strand.
TGACTGAGTTAATGTTAAGTTTTCTGATGTAGTAGCCAAATACTCAGCCTTTTGTAATACATTGTAAAGAATGAATCGGAGGGAATGCTTAACGACAATACCAATGTCACATTTTTATTTTCATTTCATTCAAACCAAGAACATGTGAAGTGTGTTCATCTTCACTCTGCCAGTCACTATTCCCTGCTTGGCTGATGGTACTTTCCACTCTCTCACATTTATTCCAGAGCGGAATATGTAAAGACTGAGTGCCTATAGACTGGATATGCTTTTGTCAAGCATAGTGCTGCAGTTCGACATGGCATGGACTCAACAAGTCATTGGAAGTCCTCTGCAGAAATACTGAACCATGTTGTCTCTATAGCCGTATTCTCGGCACATTCTTGACGCAGTGGATCTCGGAATATTGAATTGCCTAACGATATCCAAAATGGAATGCACCATGCGTCTAGGTCCAGCTACCAGTCCGCGTTCAAAGTCTGTTAGTTCACATCGCGCTGTCATAATCACGTCGAAAACCATTTTACATGAATCAACTGAGTACAAATGACACCTTCGCTAGTGCACTGTCTTTTATACTTTGTGTAGGCGATACTATCGCCATCCGTATATGTGCATATCGTCACCTCAGTGCATCAATTTTCATCTTCTCGGTGACAATCTTTTGTGAATGAAATATGTGACCTTTCCTCGAGACCTTCTCTTTATACGTCACATGATGTCAACTAGTCCTACAGATCTTACCATTTCATCTCCCTCTACAATAATATCACGATAGCCTCCCTACAGTGGTCGATGGGAGATACTTCTATCGGCTATTCATCCTTTTCTTTCCCGTACCACTCGCTAGCGAGCAAATAAAAAGTGAATCTATGTCACTAACGTCTCTTGCTGTTTTGTCATAATTCTTACATAGGTTCTGAGGTGTGGGGTTGATCTATTATTCTGTTATTCTGCTCAACGGATTAATCTGAGATGTAGCCTTTACCCTGTGGCTCCTGCAAGATGCAATTTCCACCCTCACACTACTACAGAAGTCAGACAGACGCTCCTAAAGTTCTAAAGAGAAATGCCTGAAAAACTTTCAGCAATAAATATCTTCTGGAGGAAATGACACAAAAATTCACAAAATGTCTTACGTAAGTAGTGGGGTACTTGGGTACTGGAGTAATGCTAGTTAGTGTAAGAAAAACATGACACTAACGAAAGTTATTATTTATGTTGCAAAAATTCTGAGAAATCACAAAGACACTTTTAGTTATGAATTGAACAAGTAATATCCTGGTTCTTTTCGGAATGTGAAGTCACCTTTCAAGGATAGGATTCGCTAATGAAATTTCTACACAAAGTTTAAGATGCTTGTTGCCTTGGCAGAATGGCTGAGAGGCGTGCCTACTCAACTTGAATAATTATCCTTTAGAATGTTGCTAGGTACGGTCGAGGCTGTCGCGTGTGAAATGCAGTGAAGTGTACTGTTGTGGAGGAAATATGGGGCACGCAATAGCTGTAGGGCACAATACCGTAAGCTGCGATGACTGCTGTCTGCGCCGGTCGCTGCTGACAAATAAGATAACTCTCGTTCTATCTGGATTGACCTTAAACAATCAAACTCTCCCTATGCCTTGATGAAGTCAAGGATTCCTATTCGCCCCTAGTCTAACTATTGACGTGGTACACCGGTCAGATAACCAGTCCACCACGTTGCCACTCAAAATTCGCTCGCAGGCGTTTAACTATAACTCTGTCTGTTCACGCAGCACAATAAGTGTGTCGGCCAACACAGTGAACAACGCTTAATCGCAAGGACTCAATATAGAGTCGCCCTTTGATTCGCTCTTGACAGAGGTGGACTCGCATTCGGAAGGACGACGGCTCAATCCCGTCTCCAGCCATCCTGATTTAGGTTTTCCGTGATTTCCCTAAATCGTTTCAGGCAAATGCCAGGATGGTTCCTTTGAAAGGGCACGGCCGATTTCCTTCCCCATCCTTCCCTAACCCGAGCTTGTGCTCCGTCCCTAATGACCTCGTTGTCGACGGGACGTTAAACCACACTAACCTAACCTAACCTGATTCGCTCTCGACAGAGGTACTCTCCCAGTGACGTACTGAGGAGAGACTTGTTCCTCGCTCTTTCGAGTCCACGTACGAGCGCGCACGCTCTCGTTACGTGTTCTCGCTCCAAGAGCGACAACGGAACCGCGCCTCTCCACGCCAGACGTGAAGGGTCTCTTCCATTATTCCTTCAGCTCAAGACGTCAGAAATATCGTCTGCCAATCAGCATTGCTCCTTTAAAAAGGGAGAATGACGTTTCGTTTAAGGCGACCAATCCAGAAACCTACAGCTTTGGCGTTTTCTGTCTCCCTGTTAAAATCTCTGAAACTGCGTGCTATGTGTAAAGAATGTGTAGGCTCGGCACTCCCACACAATGTAGCGGAATTTGCTTTTAAGCCGAACACGGGGTTGTTCGCCCCTTTCCACTCTGGCCCACGCTGTCCGCTACGGACGGTCACCGGCTGACAAGGGCTGGGTCGTCCTCTGAAGGGCCTGGCGTCCCGTTGTGCGGCCTCTCCCCCGAACTAAAAGCCTCTGTGACCGTCGTGTTTGGAATGTGTGTGTGCAAGCCAGCCTCGAGTATTTCAACCACGGTGCGCTCACTTGTCAACTGCATATCGTTTACATGAATTCATACAACATTGACTTTACCTTATCAAGTTTGGACTCGAATGAAGCGTCTTGATGTGCGGAACATGATTGTGAGGGCGGAACATGTAAGCAATGAAGGTCAGGAGACGGCAGTGTCTTACAAGGTGTGACATAATAATTTTACGGAATATCTCGAATATTGGACCCTTAAACTCATTGAGCAGAGTCTCTTCCAAAGACGCCCAATAAAATTTTTCAGTTCATTTTTAATTACTCCAGAACATATCAAAACGATCGGTATTTATGTGTCATCTTTCCTTTCACTTCTGTCTATGATCTCCTATCATCTAGCTTGACAATAATCACAAATATACTAACAATACTCGACAACGTGTTCTTTTACTCAAGCTCCTTTGCAGCAGCGTTACATATTACTATGTTCTTTACCATCCATTTGCCCTCTCGGTATCTGATTTTGTATTTATACGTGATATCATTCTTCACAATTTTACCTCCAGATCTTTAATGGTTTAATGGGTGTATTTGATCTTAGCGATAGATTAATAGTATTGTACGCTGTTTTATCTCTCCCAAAGAATGTGTGTAATCTTCAATTTATTTGCATTAGGGCCCGATCACAGTGATTGCACTTCGTGAAGAGCATTTGATGTCGACGTGAGTGGATCTATTGATACGATATCTGTCTGTTCACTGAAACCTGTCGTCACCGCGACAGACACTCTCCCATCAATGAAGAAAACAACACTACACGCGGTTGTGTTCAAAACACTGGATGCACCAAGCCTGAAAAGGTAATATGTTCATTTATCTGGAGGTATATAGTTTTCTTCCAATTGCGTAGATATGACTTGATGTAATGAAGTGCCTCGCCTCTGTCTTACTCCAAAGCTAAGATCTTATATGTATTGACCGAAATGCCCCTAAGAACTCTAAGGCAGTTCGTTGCGATGGATTTCCTCTGAGACACACGAAAAACCTTATTTCTCGACAGCAAGAATCTCTGCTGATACAATGTTGATCGATTATCAACCTAAGCGTCGATCTGTGACCTGTCTCTACACAGAAGGTGCACGTAATACTGCCCAGGTTGATTGCCGTGTACCACATTGAATGCATTCCTGTATGACGGTCTGCATCTCAAAATGTTTCATTGCTCTTTATCCCATATAACATCTGTTTACGGATTTCATTCTGCCAAAATATGCGATATCCGGAGCAAGTTTGGAAGATGGCTGCTACTATCTTTGACTAGGGGCTTTTCGACACCGAAGCTCCTTGGTTCGCTGTGCTATTTTCGTACTTGTTGGTCACTCCTGGGAGACTGTCCTATAAACAAGGAAACGTGTAATATATTGTCTTATAAAGGTATGCTGTCCATCCTAGGAACACGTATAAGGCTCGTAGTATTAACATTTCCGGCAACACTGTTTGAAATACACCGTGTTGGGTCGCGTTTTTTTTCCTTTTTATTTTTTGTGGACTCAAAGAGAACAAAATCAAAGTTACTATATATATATATATATATATATATATATATATATATATATATATATATTACTTTGTGAATAATGTAAGAGAGGATCTTAAATTTTTTCGGTGGTGGCCAACGTTAACTGCTTCACATACGTAAAGCATTGGATTCCACAAATCTATTAACGGTGTAGAATGTCAAAAGCTACCTACAGATTTCGTAAGAAGAATATTTGGCGTATGTGGAAACGACAGTAATATTCACTAATAAACGCATTACAGACAATAGTGAACAATAGAGAATGAAACAGTATACGTTAAATAGGTACAAAATTTAAGAAATTATTTCATAAATGTTTTAAGTCATGAAGCATAACTAGCACCTCGAAATATTCTGCAACGCTTCACGGAACGTTATCAAGTTTGAATGTTCAGACGTCACGTGTTATATAGGTTGCTGCATGCTCTTGCTCGCAGGAATCCATGGTGAGCATAGGCTTGGTGATCATAATCAACGCTGGAAATTTTATTGTAATTCCTCATAGAATATCTTCCGACAACGTCTGTATCTCATTTTCAGACGAATGGCGTAAAACTGACATAAATAAGGCGCTAATTTACTCGCATTAAATAAATCTGTAACGATGCCGATAGTTTAATATTGTAATTTCCATTCTGTTAGTTGTTGAAGGCTGTCAAATCTGCTGAAATCCACTTACAATGTTTGCTTCTCGGTGTCACCGTTTGTTCTGGTTATTTTATTAATGGAGAGGGTTCCCTAGTTACTTATTTCGCACAACTAACGACGCTAGCTCACACGTGGCCTCTCCTCACGAGACACGAAAATACAGCCACTGGATGAGCTCTAGCGTTACTGCCGTAACGGCGTACTTGGATTATAACGGTACCGTGCGCCCAGCGCAGAGCAGCGCCATCAGCATTAAACAATATCGAACCGCGTTAACACAGTTACGAGCGATTATCGAGTACAAGTGACGGTCACTTTACAGAGACACGTGGCGCGTTGTTGTGTTTAATGCTCCGTTGCGCGATACGAGTTTGCTTTCAGCCATAAATCTGTCAGCGGCAGCTACTGAAGCTCACTAACGTAGCGCTGGCTTTGAAAATAAATATATTCGAACTTATGATGGCAGTAAAGTAGAGTTACTGATAGTAAAAATGTATTTTCTACTGTCAGAATTTTCCATACCAATTTTCAATCAACCCGAATTACGTCACATTAAAACTGTGTAAGGGATCAGGGATTAAACATAGGTCAGTTTGTTTTGGAGTTTATATTCTAAAGTCAACTCCTCGCTGTAACATTTAAAAAGTGAACTGCAAATAGCTTATAAACTGTTCAGTCGGGAGAGTCCCGAACCAAGAATACTCTAGTCCTATCAAAAGGATAAAAATATAGTTGAAAAAACTACACTAAGTGTCATTAAAATTCATAAGAGTTTATAAATGGAATGTTCTTTAAGGGTGCTTTTACCCCAGTTTGTCCGTCAAAGCATTAGCATGCGGAAGTACACCTATATGATTAACCACAACATCCAAGTGGAGACCGAAACAGAAGCAGTGATCTAGCTGAAGATTGAATCATTCAGCCAGTAGTCATGTTCTAATCATCTGGAACAGATAGAAGGAACCTTCCAGGAAATATCAGGAACTCGAGTATCAGTATGGTGTACAGCTGAGAACTCTCGTAAACGTTCAACTAAATTTTGTTATTGTAAACAAAGTTGCCGGCAATATTTCAAACTTTTCGATCCAAGTATCTGTGACTGAGCAGTCACAGTATTTAACTGGCACGTGGAGGATCCGGCTCTGCTCACGGACAATGCCATGAGGTATTCCTTGGCGGAGACACATCGGGCTCCAGTCAGCTCCGAGAGAAGTGCCAAAGAATTGTACGAAGGGAGCTAGCGGTACCGTGTTAGGTTTGTATAGCCTTTGCTACAATTAAATTAGTTGTGCCTATTTATAACATCACTTTTTTGGTATGTATGGCACGAGTAGTGATGTAAGATCAAGTGAAATTTACTTATTGTCTCAAGCAGTGACTGTGCGTGGCAGTCGTTCACACTGGATGCAGCCTTCTGTCTCCATTTTGTCGCGCAATTGCACACAACCACTGAGTCTTCTGTGACATATTTTTAGCCAAATTGTTTGAAAATTTAATGGTGCTGCAATATCCATGTAAATTAAGTTACGGCTAGGCTTGATTTACATTGGGATAGCACACAGTATAACAAACACACGAGCTTTTATGATATGTTCACGTAGAGTAATGATAATAAATATTTTGTTTCTTGTAACCAATAGATGTGTGTAGTATTTTCGTTTACTACGTTTCTAGGCTCAAAGCAATGATTCAGCCTCTTTCGGTGACACTGCCATGACAGTCAAAAGTATATCTATCGAATACCTCCAGTTAATGACGTGAGAAGTCAGCAGGAAGGGAATAAAGTTGAATGAAGAGGTTGAATCATGAAAATCTTCACGAGTACTAGAACTGTCCCAATCTTGGACTATAGTACCAGCAGCATTACGACTAAGGGAAATCACGAGAAACTGTAAATCATCGAAAACCGAACAACTTTTACCAAAATTTTAGGAGAAGTTATGTCCGAATTGAGGTACGAGTACGCCAGCGGATTATCACAACATGATGACAGCGATAACAATCGTCCAACATATATCGAACACTTAAACTAAGTTCAAAATAAGACCCAGTCCACAACTACCTTTTGGAAAATGAGTTAAAATTACAGATAAATCATTGAAAAGATATTGACGAAATTAAATAGGTTTTATTGAGGTGATAAGAGACGACTATGGGAAATGCAAGGATGTCACTGTTGAGAAAGAGATATGCTGCATTGATGCTGACAGTCATCTTGAAGTAAAAAAGTCGTGAAACTAGAGGCAATGCAAAATCCCGGTTTTCCAGTGAGTGATATTCAGATAACATTTTGTAATAAGAGAAAGTTAATAAAAGGACAGTCATTACTGTGATTCACAATTCAATATCTGAAAGTTATCAGTTTATGGATAGACTAGATCGCATAACAAGGTCCTAAAACATATTCTGCGCAGAGCTGAGATTTATCAAGTGTGTTAATGCTGAATTACGAGTGTAATTTAGCCACTTTATCAAGGAGATATTGCTAAAATTAATAATTTGAGTCTGGTAGTGATGAAGGGAATGGAGTTGCCTATGGTAATCGGACATAATGTTTAAGACGGTGTTGTCAGAATGAATTTTAGAACAGTGATATGAGAAGAAGGTTGAGACTCCAGTTAATCTCATGCTGCGAGTACACAAAAACTGAGAGCCTCATCGGTGCGTATGAGAGGAGAGTCTAAGTTGTATCAGACCTATTAGTAGCCAAGAAAAAGGAATTAACAGCAGGGAGCGGATCATTCAAACATATTTTCGAAGAAGCCAAGATGTATGACATAAAAGCTGAATGTTAAAGACCGTGTCATTTCTAGTTTAGTCACCTTATTCAAATCTCACAGTGTAACGTAGTGGATGCAGGAACAGAAAGTATGCTGGAAGATAATGTAAATGAGGACTCAAATAGTAATAATTACATTAACAGACGTCATATGTTAGATAAGTAGGTTAAGAATGTACCACCTTATTACTTCTGCTTCAGCAATAATCAAAATTATTTTAGCAGGGAGAGACCACAAAGAAATCACGGATGAATCAGTGCAAAGATTTAAATACACTCCTGGAAATGGAAAAAAGAACACATTGACACCGGTGTGTCAGACCCACCATACTTGCTCCGGACACTGCGAGAGGGCTGTACAAGCAATGATCACACGCACGGCCCAGCGGACACACCAGGAACCGCGGTGTTGGCCGTCGAATTGCGCTAGCTGCGCAGCATTTGTGCACCGCCGCCGTCAGTGTCAGCCAGTTTGCCGTGGCATACGGAGCTCCATCGCAGTCTTTAACACTGGTAGCATGCCGCGACAGCGTGGACGTGAACCGTATGTGCAGTTGACGGACTTTGAGCGAGGGCGTGTAGTGGGCATGCGGGAGGCCGGGTGGACGTACCGCCGAATTGCTCAACACGTGGGGCGTGAGGTCTCCACAGTACATCGATGTTGTCGCCAGTGGTCGGCGGAAGGTGAACGTGCCCGTCGACCTGGGACCGGACCGCAGCGACGCACGGATGCACGCCAAGACCGTAGGATCCTACGCAGTGCCGTAGGGGACTGCACTGCCACTTCCCAGCAAATTAGGGACACTGTTGCTCCTGGGGTATCGGCGAGGACCATTCGCAACCGTCTCCTTGAAGCTGGGCTACGGTCCCGCACACCGTTAGGCCGTCTTCCGCTCACGCCCCAACATCGTGCAGCCCGCCTCCAGTGGTGTCGCGACAGGCGTGAATGGAGGGACGAATGGAGACGTGTCGTCTTCAGCGATGAGAGTCGCTTCTGCCTTGGTGCCAATGATGGTCGTATGCGTGTTTGGCGCCGTGCAGGTGAGCGCCACAATCAGGACTGCATACGACCGAGGCACACAGGGCCAACACCCGGCATCATGGTGTGGGGAGCGATCTCCTACACTGGCCGTACACCACTGGTGATCGTCGAGGGGACACTGAATAGTGCACGGTACATCCAAACCGTCATCGAACCCATCGTTCTACCATTCCTAGACCGGCAAGGGAACTTGCTGTTCCAACAGGACAATGCACGTCCGCATGTATCCCGTGCCACCCAACGTGCTCTACAAGGTGTAAGTCAACTACCCTGGCCAGCAAGATCTCCGGATCTGTCCCCCATTGAGCATGTTTGGGACTGGATGAAGCGTCGTCTCACGCGGTCTGCACGTCCAGCACGAACGCTGGTCCAACTGAGGCGCCAGGTGGAAATGGCATGGCAAGCCGTTCCACAGGACTACATCCAGCATCTCTACGATCGTCTCCATGGGAGAATAGCAGCCTGCATTGCTGCGAAAGGTGGATATACACTGTACTAGTGCCGACATTGTGCATGCTCTGTTGCCTGTGTCTATGTGCTTGTGGTTCTGTCAGTGTGATCATGTGATGTATCTGACCCCATGAATGTGTCAATAAAGTTTCCCCTTCCTGGGACAATGAATTCACGGTGTTCTTATTTCAATTTCCAGGAGTGTATATAAAACACATTACGAGTACTTAGACGAATATAGTCGAAAATGCATGTCTTTCGCATGTAACAGAAGTCGCTCGTAACTCAAACCGGTGCAATTTCTCCTTAGCTTAGCTGTGTCCACATACATGAAGATACCGGATGCATTGTAGTACAGGGAAGTTCTAAACTGTGTATTTATTTACGTGGATGATATTTTGATAGCTTTGATAGTTTATACCTCATTGAAGGAGCATCTAGGAAAACTTGGAATACTAGAACCAACGCTAAAAAACCAGAGTGGCTAATAATTTAGAAAATTCTGCGTTATCCAAAGGAAAAATTAATTTTTTATTATCTCACATAACTTCTTCGAATGGAACTGATTGCAAGCAAAGGACGCTGCACCGAAGTTCCCTGCACCGAAGCTGTGCAAATAAATGAAACACTCTTAGGTCTCAGTGGATTTTACGTGAACTCATTGACGGGCATTGTTTAATAGAAATACCACTGTTATATACAACTTAATACGAATTTTGAGGTAGGAGCAAGCAGAGATCTTGACATCCGTTTATAGCTTGCGAAATTTTGACTCTACTTGCGTATTAAGTTGGCACATCATCATCATGATTGACCAGCGTAATTTGATGTTCCTGAGTAAATGTAAGGTTATGCACAATTATTTAAATGTACTGCAGCGATGTAATTTTGTTCTTCAATATTCGCTTCAGTGAAGCATTGTAGTGATTAGTGCTCTATGAAGTTTATCAAATTATCGATTTATGCAGTTTTGCACAAACTGCGGTAAAAGAGGTTAAAATTAATTTTGTAAAGTCACTTGAGAAAAGATGCAGAGAAGTACTACACCCTAATTTTGCTTACATCAGCCTGATGAAATTATTGGGCAAAATTTAACGACACTGCATTTTTTAATGGTTTGGAAAAGAAGATATGAGTAATACTAAAATCGTGCAGTCTATTTAAAAAGAGACAAGGTTTCAACATTTCTACATAAGAAACTATTGCACAGCTCAATACCGGAATGGCTGTGTATAATTCTGAATATTAATTTCGGACGAAAGGTGATTCTACATCAGTCATGGTAGGTCATGGAATTATTCTCGAAATTTATCGTGTCCTTATCCATTAAGAAAAAGCAAACAGCCAAACTGTCTCGAATACTTCACGAGTTGACAAATTTACAAATATTATCCAGTGATTAAGCATATCAACAGAAAAATAGTCTGAGTTACGCTGTCAGGCTGTTGAATAATGCAATATAAGACAGATATGGATTTTATTTGTTAAAGAGCATAGAATCTGGAGAAAACTATTTTGCGGTAGAATTTCCTGCAGCAGGCAGTATAAAAAAATAGTCTTGACAAGGAGCGAACAGCTTACATCTTCGTAACTTGGAATTATACTTTGTAAGGGAAACCATATAACATTTTCCACGAATTTATCGAATTCTAACCTAAATATGACATGTCAGAAGAATACTGACACAGGACAACGTTGAAATAAATCCATAAGTGAGCAGAAGACGGGCAGACAATCCGTGATAAGCTAATGAAGCCTAAAATTTCTCGAATAAGTGCCTAGATACGGGTGCAGTCTCACATTGATTCATCAAAAATTAATGAGTAGCTATGAGCATCTAACCAGTGTAACGTGGGACGATTTAAATCCGTTAAACTGTACCGGAAAGTAGTGAATATAACTTTTTTTTAGTAGCAAACCTTGAAACTACCACTTCAGTTGTAAGGTTCCTTTTATTTTTCAGTAGTTGAAACACTATCGGCTTCGGGCTCTTACAAGCCCATGGTCAGGTCTTCCAACTTTGTGCTGTGACCTCAAGCGAGCGTGACCTGTTCTCGCTAGCGATACACCGCGTCCTGTACTCCTCCACCGGGGTCACAGCACGAAGTTATCAGACTTGATAATGGGCATGTAAGAGCTCCAAACAGGTCATGTTTTAACTATTAAAAAATAAAAACAACTTTACAACTGAAGCGGTATTTTCAACCTCTGCTATAATGCTCAGTTGCGGATATTCCTCAGGCAGGATTGGTTCTCTTTAATAGTATGAGGCTAACACGTAGAGATGTTTTGCAGATGATGCTGTCATATACCTTCTAGTAAAGCCATCAGTAGATCAAAACTAGTTATAGGAGATTTGGACAAGATATGTGTATGGTGCAAAAAGTGACAATTGACCCTAAATAATGAAAAGTGTGAGTACTGAAAAGAATCCCTTAAATTTCGGTTACACGATAAATCACACCAATTTTAAGGTTGTGAATTCATGTAAATACCTAGGAATGACAGTTACGAGCCACTTAATTTTGAACGATCATGTAGATAATGTGATGCGGAAGGCGAACCAAAACCTGCATTTTATTGGTAGAACACTTACAAGATGCTACAAATGCACCTGACTGCTTATACTATGCTTGTCCGCCATCTGTGAAGTACTGCTGTGTGGCATGGGATCCTTACCAGGTAGGATAGAATAGACGAAGGACATCGATAAACTTCAAAGAAGGGTAGCTCGTTTCGTATTATCACGAGTGTCACGGAAATGATACGTGAGTTTGAGCTGTAGGGTTTCTTCGTTGCAGCATAAGCTTTTCACGAAATTTCAGTCACCAACTTTCTTGGCGTCCACCTTCATGGAGAGAAGTGATCATCATAATAAAATAAGAGAAATGAGAACTCGCACGGAAATACTGAAGTGTTAGTTCTTCCCGCGCGCTGTTCGACATTTGAACTGTAGAGAAATGTAGTTAAAGTGGTTCGATGAACCCACTGCCAGCCACTTAAGCGTCAACTGTTGAGTAGTAATTGAGATGAAGATATACGGAACTAAAGGTGTACCAACAACATGACGATTCGGCGAGATCTACATTGAACAGCGTTGCAAAAAAACGATCTAAAACGCTGTACTTTAAGTGATTTCGTAACAATAACTGTGCCTGAAAGACAGATGAACGGCAACGTCAGTAATTTGGGTAATTTGATTTTGTTTAAAGTGTACGGTAAAATGTTGTGTTTTAGTCATGTCGAGCAGATATCTGAAAAAAAGTATCAAGTGGAGACAATACGGTCTTGTGAAAGTTATAGGTGCGTGTAGAAACATATTCCTAGGAATTACTTGAATTAAAAGGTTGTGTAAGCCACCCATGCGTAACCCGAAAATATGATATTGTGACGTTTTGGATTCTTCCTTATATATCCACAAGTCACCCTGCGATATCGAATGTTTCTTTGTCGGTCTCCTGGCCTCATAGTCTTCCTACGGAGGGCGTTTCCGACGCCCCCAGACGACGCCGTTCCAAAATCGGTCAAATGGCTCTGAGCACTATGGGACTTAACTTCTGAGGTCATCAGTCCCCTAGAACTTAGAACTACTTAAACCTAACTAACCAAAGGACGTCACACACATCCATGCCCGAGGCAGGATTCGAACCTGCGACCGTAGCGGTCGTGCAGTTCCAGACTGTAGCGCCTAGAACCGCACGGCCACCCCGGCCGGCGACGACGCGGTCTTCGTTTCTACTCACGGCATTCAGACGCAACCTTCCGAGCTATTTTAAGACTCCGTACACCGAGCTAAGCCAACAATTACGTACAAGCGCAAAGCTACTGATATTCAGTGTGAGAATTTGTTAGCCAGTGACTGATGGTATGTGCAGTAGTGTGGAACAGAGAGCAAAGAAATCTAAAAGGTATATTTGTTTTCAACTGCTTTGTACATAGTGGCCGGCCGCGGTGGCCGTGCGGTTCTAGGCGCTTCAGTCTGGACCCGCGTGACTGCTACGGTCGCAGGTTCGAATCCTTCCTCGGGCATGGATGTGTGTGATGTGCTTAGATTAGTTAGGTTTAAGTAGTTCTAAGTTCTAGGGGACTGATGACTTCAGATGTTAAGTCCCATAGTGCTCAGAGCCATTTGAACCATTTTTACACAGTCCAATTTTTTTTCACAGTCCAATGATGATGATGATGAAATGATGAGGACAACAAAAACAACCAGTCCCCGGACAGAATTTTTTTCTATGAAATTCCAAACACAGCAGAGCCATTACTCACCGCACTTATTCAGTTTCAGAGCCAACAAATACAAACATGACGGTCAACCGTTACTACACTCCTCGATGCACCACAAGCCTAGCAGCCAACTAGGACTGAAGGATTGGACAGAATACATAATGCAGGTGTAGCAGTATTTTTTAGTCTGAAAATCTCAGGTTACTCACTATGTTCGCTCTTTTTTTCGTGGGCCAGAGTGTACATATTTCGGTTATGTAGAGAGCTGTTTTCCCAAATAGAGTACCAAATCTTACGCTATGAGGAATTCTTTAGGAAAATAGGCAAATTTTTTCAATCACAGATTCACGTAGTGACTGTTAGTTTCAATTGTTTACATAGGCGTCGTCATAGTAATCAGACTCACAAGGAATAGATCGCTGAATTCAAGGGAATGACGAGGAATTGTAAATTTAACTGCGCTTGTGGCGCTTCATTTCAACACGAAATGTTCCGGGATGCCATTATTGAGAGATTTGATGACAACAGAATACCGGCAAAGATTTTAAAGTATCGAAATCCTCGTCGAACTGATATACTTAGTTAAAGTTATTGAATGTGTGGAAGTCTAAGAATACGCGGATCTAGACTTTAAAGAGACTTTTGTTCCATTGCTGACAACGGGTAGTTCTAAGCGGGTCCAGACCAGTATGGCACATTTTGGCAAGAGTCTCATGCAATGCCGTAAACAGACGAAGCACCCAACCAGTTTTGTTTCACGTTCGCACTCCCACAGTCTTGTGCTATTTAGCACATGACAGCAAATATTCCTTTTTCCGCCAAGCGGAGTGTCGACACTGTCACATTTCAGGGCACACACAGCAACTGTGCCTGCAAAAGATCTCAAAGTGAACTCTGTTCCACATAAATCTAAAATTGACAAGATGGAAATAAATATTATACAAATACTACCTCGCATTCTGAATCTACACTCATCCCGGCCATACTCACAGGACCCGTAGATGCAAGTGCAAGAATCCAAAGCTGTACGCACAGTCAAACTTTTGTTTACTCAAACTGACTCTCTTCAACTAGACGAAAGGCAAAACGCTCGGTCACTCACAAGTCACATAAAGGTAGTCTTCCAAAAGTGGTAAATGACAATCAGATTCAGAGGAATAACCAAAAAGTACTCACCACCTTACAGATTTGCCATCCCACTGTATCGTTTCAGTTACACACTAGTGCTTCAGTCACATTAGTTAATCAGAATATATACGAGCGACTGGGACACCCTAAGGAAAAGAAAACACGTTTGCACTTCACGGCCTGCAACGGCGGTAGTATCTCTGCTCTTGGGAATTTCACTTTCCAAGCAAAATATAAAAATACGACTACAAGGGTACCATTCACTGTAGTACAGTCACGCTCGAATTTCACTACTTTCTGCAAGGCTGCATTTGATTTGTTCCGTTTAGATATCAAGATAGTGCGCATGCTATTCACACTCAAGTATCCCATGACAGCATTCAACAATTGTGTAACGAATATAGACATTCGTTTGATGGCTCATTGGAACAGGTAAAGAATTTTTAAGCGCACATTACGCTGAAGGAAAATGCTCGACCAAATATTTAACACGCACTTTCGGTATCTTACGTCATTCGCGATGAAGTTGCTTATGAACTCAACAGACTGAAAATAATTCGTGTTTTGAAACCCAGTTCTGCAAGCCAGTGGTCATCTCTTCTAGTCATCGCTAGAAAATCGAACCAGAAAAGCAGACGATGTGCAGACTGTAAAGCAACAGTTAACGTTCAGACAGTTATTGATTCTTTCCTGCTTTCACTCATCGAGGAGCTTATGGATCGCCTAGTAGGTGGACGATTCGTTTCCAGACTCCGTTTAGCCGATGTTTACCTTCAACTTCCTGTGCTCCTTCGTTGCTTCAACTTATCCTCGAACAACTGACGTCGAATGTTCCGTCCTGTTCAAATTAACTAACGCAAGGCTCAAGTGCAGTCTGTAGAAATATTCATTTTTCAAAATCGAAACTGAAGATTTGGGACACCTCATAGACCCTAGCACTTTGCGATGACAGTGCACAAGTTATGGGGGAATGGTGGTGACGGGCGTGGAGGGGGGGGAGGCTGGAGGGGTGGGGGGGAAGGACAGGAATTCGTTTTAACAGTGTCTCTGTCGACGGCACACGGAGCGTCATGCACCAGTCACGTCTTCACGGAGAAGATTCATTACGACAGGTCCCAGCGCGCCACGCTCTCTCCAGGGCTCACTGTCTTCCTACAGAGGTTGCTTGTACTCAGTGCATGTAAAAGTACGATCTTCTTTTTAAGACGCCAGACAGCAGGCTGTGCCCACTGTCTCGAAGGATTCACAGTGAGACAACAGCTAAGTACGAGCACGATGCTATCAATATTCATTGTCTGAGACTACTAACCGATGATCAACTTTAATTTTACAGACAGTTCAGTGAATCACTGTATGAGTATCAATGTCGAACAGAGAAACAAGAAATGTAAGATGTGTATATTCCCGGTTACCTTGTTCATGTCCGCAGCTCGTGGTCGTGCGGTAGCGTTCTCGCTTCCCACGCCCGGGTTCCCGGGTTCGATTCCCGGCGGGGTCAGGGATTTTCTCTGCCTCGTGATGACTGGGTGTTGTGTGATGTCCTTAGGTTAGTTAGGTTTAAGTAGTTCTAAGTTCTAGGGGACTGATGACCATAGATGTTAAGTCCCATAGTGCTCAGAGCCATTTGAACCTTGTTGATACTGTAAATACATATGCTCATTTTTTACTCATTTATTGCATGTCTGTAGTGTTCTATGCCAGATCTTACCAACGATGGCCACAAAACGCCATTCAAGAAGCGACACAGATGTCAAGTAACAATATATTTACGTCACTAATGTGACATACGCTCTCATCTCCAACACCAAAATGCAGGACTTATTCCACCATTGGCAACTGTGGTAAGGCAAGTGCATCTATATGAATGACACTTTGCAGTGCCATTTCCTATAAACAACCAAAGCACATACTGCAATCTCCACACACACACACACACACACACACACACACACACACACACACACACACACACACACCAGTTTTAGTATTCCCTGTTTATTCCTTATTTTGCATCAATAAACTGGAGAAACTTAGGACCTGAAGATATATTAGTAGAGTTGGAAGATCAATTAAGTAAAATGAAGTTATATTTAGGATGGTTGTAAGAAAAGCGGTGAGCAAAGGAAAACAGAATAAACTTAGTCAGGTCCCGTGTTTTACTATATAGAAACACATTAGGCAAGATGTTTACATGTATGGTTTATTTTAGAAACAGTGTCACAGATATTGATGGAATGTCAGACAGAATAAACAGTTACATTTTTTATGAAAGACAGAGTTACATGGAAGCAATTTAAGTGATTGTGTCAACGAGATCATATTCTGATGAAAGAAAGAAGACGGCTAAGACGTGTTACGGAAGCTGATAGATTAAAGCAAATCCAATTAAAAATGATAATGAGAGGTTAGTATCAAATTACAACTAAAACTGGAAAACGATTCTTCATTTGGGAACGTTGGATATGATACAAGAAATGGCAAACGTTTTCCATTAGTAGTATTTGCCGAGAAAAATTAGATCTTTGTGCTTCACACATTCTTTCAGATCAAAATAAATAAAAATTTGATTTGGTAAGGACCAAGAAACTAAATATGAAACCGAGTAACTTTTATAAAATAATAAAGAAGTAGTGCAACATGTGGCTGACCTAAGCCATTTTAAAATATCAAATGACCATAGACACGTAAGATACAATTGGAAAGTACGTAGAACACTACAAAAGA
This sequence comes from Schistocerca piceifrons, assembly GCF_021461385.2. Lineage (NCBI taxonomy): Eukaryota > Metazoa > Arthropoda > Insecta > Orthoptera > Acrididae > Schistocerca > Schistocerca piceifrons. The sequence continues at coordinate 335,093,893 of NC_060149.1, forward strand.
ACCAAAAAATCAGGCAAGAACGCAAGAAAGCTGGTTATGAGCAAACGTGTAAGAATTGGGAGTAAGCAATATGATCAGCACAATGTAATGTGAAGATCATTCACAGAGTGAGGAAAGGGGCATTTATTTACCTAAAGGTAGGTATGCAAACAGAAAACATGCAGCTTTCGAGAAGAAAACAAAGTAATGAACATCTGATACGGATCGAGACAGCTGTGAATGAATAAGCAATAGTTTTAAACATACCATAAGAGGAACATAATAAAATACACTATATTAAAGAAAACATTTCTTAAGTGTCTCCGAGATAATGTATCAAGGTACACTGAATATTTGGTGAAGCTGCAGACAATAATAAATAAAACAAAACATAAATTTATGTTGAGTAGATATCAAAGTTGAAAGACAGCAGAGGGCACATTAACTAATTACACACAGAAAATTGTTCAAACCTTCCAGAAATTTTTAACATGTTTGTATGGTTCAAGATATGAATCAGAAACAGCTGGTCATGAAAATAATGTATACATTACCGAAATAATGGCAGACAAGGAATATGAAAAGCCGCTGGAAGTACTGAGAAAAAAAAGGTGCTTGAAATGACGGCGTTTCAGTAGAAATGATTAAAGCTGGAGGAAAAGTAATACAAAAGTAATCGCAAAATTCTTTGGAGGATGTTGACAAAATAAAACCATTCCCCAAATCTGGAACAATTCAGTAATTATTGTGCTTATCAAAATATTGGATAGATGAGACACAGAAAGCTGTCGACCTTTCAAGCTTCTTCCTGTGATGCACAGGAAATTCAAACCCATTGGTATCCAGCGTTACATTAATGGTACATGTGACAGGGTGGAATTTTACTGATTTTTTAGACAACTATGCACTGTTATAATCGTGTTACACTTATTTAATATTGTTGAACGTACGTTCTTTCATTCCCGTGTTAGTAGTATGTAGCAGTGCACTGCTGGGAACAAACTTGTATCTCATCAAATCATGGATTTAGAGTAAGTAAAACAATTAAAATATCATACAGGTTCTAAAATTTTAACTGTTTAACTTAATAAACCAACAGTTCCACGAAATGTACTTAAACTTGTGCAAAGTTGTATGTATCGCACGGACATAGGCTACATTTTCGGCGTTATATAAAGATAACACTAAGCACAAATGGGAACATTTTAATCATTTTACGCGTTATCCTGTTATGCGTATTTCTGTTGTAATTCTGTGTTATTATTATTGTAAATGTGAGGTGAGCTTATTTCTTTTGTTTCAGAAGTGTGGCTGAGACTCTACAGGTAGCACTGATGCTTCAGGAAGCTTTTAACCTACTATTTGGGGGTGAACATAATTTGGAAGACATTTTTATTGCCTCACCTGATTCAAAGATCTTGATCGATAAAGGTTATGGGGATGAGAAAGAAGGAAGAATTCGTGACAATCTTAGTCGAAGACAACTTAATGTCGATGTGCTGACGTTGGAATTTCACGTAGAGAAGACCTATTACTTCACTCATAGGATGGAGAAACATATGACTTGGGAAACGATGTAGGTCTACTTCGTCCGCCATTAGTAATGGTTGCTCCAGAGTCACCACAACCACCTCCTTAGCTGATAACAGTTCGGGACAAGTTGTGAATTCTTATGATAAAACGGGTACCTGGATTCAAGGAGATTTAGAAACGAACTGTCACGAATTTGACGCGTCTCCTTTCCAGCGACAAGATACCGGTAGTGAAGGTTTCATTTCAACAAGTACTCAATGACGAGGCTACCAGTACTATCAACAATAAAACGAACAGGTATCGTTCATCTAAGAGTACCCTGATTCCAGTACCACCTCTGAGAAAATCAAATGTTTCTCAAAAATTCAAGTCCTTACTTAGTGTAATCAGTTGCCAACAAGGCGAATGTATTGGGAGAGTAGCGAAGAAACAAAAAGTAAGTTAGTGTATACTACAGTGAGAAGGAAAAGGGTTGAAATGATCCTTCGGTTCACAAATTTTTCTAATAATGATGACTTTGATGCAAAGCATGGTGTGGAAAATTCGGTCTTACTGCTAGCTGTATAAGACAATTTTGTAAATATTTTGTGCCTGAAAAGAATTTGTCCTATGGTGAAAGTATGGTGAAGTACTTCGGGAGGCCTTGGTTGAAACAATTTAATCGAAGTAAACCAGTCCGCTTTGGATATAACATCTGGTCATTGAATGCACCTTTTGGGTTACCTGGTGGACTTGGATGTACAGGGCTATTACAAATGATTGAAGCGATTTCATAAATTCACTGTAGCTCCATTCATTGACATATGGTCACGACACACTGCAGATACGTAGAAAAACTCATAAAGTTTTGTTCGACTGAAGCCGCACTTCAGGTTTCTGCCGCCAGAGCGCTCGAGAGCGCAGTGAGACAAAATGGCGACAGGAGACGAGAAAGCGTATATCGTGCTTGAAATGCACTCACATCAGTCAGTCATAACAGTGCAACGACACTTCAGGACGAAATTCAACAAAGATCCACCAACTGCTAACTCCATTCGGCGATGGTATGCGCAGTTTAAAGCTTCTGGATGCCTCTGTAAGGGGAAATCAAGGGGTCGGCCTGCAGTGAGCGAAGAAACGGTTGAACGCGAGCGGGCAAGTTTCACGCGTAGCCCGCGGAAGTCGACGAATAAAGCAAGCAGGGAGCTAAACGTACCACAGCCCACGGTTTGGAAAATCTTACGGGAAAGGCTAAAGCAGAAGCCTTACAGTTTCGAACTCATTGATGGGGACATGCTGCGCCGAGCGTGGGAGGAACTTGATTATCGGCTTGATGTCTGCCGAATCACTAAAGGGGCACATATCGAACATTTGTGAATGCCTAAAAAACCTTTTTGAGTTTTTGTATGTGTGTGCAAAGCATTGTGAAAATATCTCAAATAATAAAGTTATTGTCGAGCTGTGAAATCGCTTCAATCATTTGTAATAACCCTGTATATCAAGGGCGGTCAACTATTCAGGACCGTAAGACGAGCATTTTTTTGGCAAAACAACTGTGACTCTCACAAAAATTATTCGAGTTCTACCTATATAAATGAAATCATTTCCATTTCAGTTCTATCTGGCAACTTGTTTACAAGTTGCAACTTCTTAATTTTTTTAGAAATACCGTTTTTGGGAGCGCTGGGACTGGGAGAGAAATCGTATCCCCCAAATCCCTCTTCCAAAGAAGAAGGAAATAGTGAAAGAGGAAAGACATACTACTCAGTCTGTCATAAAAAAGGAGAATAGTTTCTTTCCGTGTAAATAGCATGATGAGTAGTACAAATACAACTGCTCTGAACCCTGTAACAAATTTGAAAAGATATTCTCAGTGGTCGAGGAAACGCATTGAAGTTCCTCGAACCTCTATCCTGACAGAATACAACAAGCACAAAGGTGAAAATGATCGATTATGTCATCATTTGAATCAGTACAAGATAAAATATTCCTAACAGGAAGTGTTACTGAGGTCTTTTCTAATTGTTAATGTATGCCATTGTACGCTACACCTGGATACTCTACCAAAAACTGAAATACAATGTTTTATGTAAGTTTTCGAAGAGCAGCTGTGCATGTATATTTGAGGAGGTATGTGACACCATCGAAAGGACTTTGTGACCGAACCAATCATCGCCTATCTATGCCTATATACCTCCATGTGAACTCATATCTGAGAAGTTAGTATTTTACGTTCACGGAAGAGTAACCTGCTTTACCTTTTCGTAGGAAGGTTTCTAATTTTAACTACGAAAAGACGACAGCTTACACGCCTGTGCTCTTATTGCCACACTCATTCATACTATTGTAATAAGTGAAATTTTATCCTTGTCTTGGAAGAAATTGACAGGATCCACATACTTGGCTGGAGACTGTTTTTGGGCATTTCTAGGAGATCACTTTGCACTCTGAACTGAAAAGAGCGACGTGAAGCGATCGACAGGCACACTATAAACAGTGGCCAACATATCTGTGCAAGCTCCATCGGTTTTTCACAGTGGTTTCCATTTCGCCCTTAATCGGACCTTAGTTTCCGAATACGCCTCGTAGCACATAGTGGACGAATCAAGGAGGACAAAAAAGCGGAGCAGCACAGGAAAAGAGGGCATTCCAGCCTACTTGAAGTCTGCTAGTACCAGATATCGGCCTTGACCTAAGGAAGAAATTTCAGAGAATTCAAGTTTGCAGCAAAGCATTGTATGGTAGTGAATCATCGACTGTGGGAAAGGAAGAGAATTGATACGTCTGAGAATTAGTACTATGGAACAATATTTAAAATTAGGTGGACTGGTATGATAAGGAACGACTAGGTTCCTCGCAGAATCGGCGAAAAAAGGAACATATGAACATATGTAAAACACTGACAAGAAGAAGGGACAGGATCATAAGACATGTGTTAAGTGTCAGCGAATACCTTCCATGGCGTAGAGGAAACTGTAGAGGATAAAAGCTGTAAGAGAAGACAGAGATTGAAAAACATCCAACAAATAATAGTGGAGGCCGGGATCAAGTGGTACTACGAGATGAAGGGGTTGGCACAAGAAAGGAATTCGTCGCGGCCACATCAGCCCAGTCAGAAGACTGATGACTTCAATCAGTGTAATATTACACCACTGTGAAGATGTGTACGTTGGTAATTTCCCTTCTGAGAACAATTCATTGTATACGGTAAACTCCATATGAAAGAAGTAACTGTCTCATATAGAGGAAACCCAAGATACAAATTACATTTCTTTGAATTGTTTAACTAAGGCAAGTATATTCTTCATGCAGCTCGCAATGCAGTCCTTCTCAAAGCATCTCTCCTCGTTTGATAATACCCTCTAGATCTGAACTTGTAGTTCGTATTACATTGTTTTCCATCGTATATTCGGCACGTTTCAGTATCTATAAAGCTACAAAATTCAAAACACTTCATTCATACTGTCGTCATTGTATGTAATGTGCTAACAATTATCGCCCTTGGCTTAAACTCGTCATTTGTTATTACAGTGAAGATAGTCTTTGGTGTGACGTCACATGTGCTGGACCGAGGCCCACGAGAAAGACAAGCCGCGGCGCCTAGGTCACGAAGGTAGTCCTGAACTCGTTCGCTCGCTCAGCTCAGCAGACAAAATGCGTTACTAGACCTGTTAACTCGCAGCTGGGCGTGTAAGTACTAACGAGAATTGTATCTTCCACTGGAATCTGCTATTATGAAGTCTTACTGATTAACAGTGCTAGAGCAAAATTTAATTTAAGATCATTACTCGATATAAATGGTATAACAGCTTGTTTGTAGTATTTAGCCTCTTCTGCTTAACAGTACTCATTATATTCTGGAAGTGGTGGGTTATTGCAACTGATATTCATTTTAGCATGATTTTGTTTCATTGTACGCCAGTACATCTGTAACAAATTGTAAGTAGGCCCATGGACTTCCTATCATTAGAGGACTATTAACAGTAAGATTCAGTAATAGCGGATTCCCGTAGAAGATTCAGTTTTAGTTTGTGCGGACACGCCCGGTTACGAGTTAACAGGTGTACAAACGTAGTTTGTCCGCTGAATTGAGCGAGCGAGTGGGCGCAGGACTACTTTCGTGACGTACGCGCCGCGGCCTGTCCATCTCGCAGGCCTCGTGCTGGACTGCTATTGTAACTGGTCGTCAATATTTTATGAAGTTTTAGTCTTCAGTCACTTATTTTAAAGTTTATTTGTGTTAATATTTGCTGTAAAAGTAACTTATTAGTTGATTTTCATTCGTCTTAGTCTTTCATTCTGTGTTATTGACTCGACTGGTCTGTTTTTCGTGAATGTGCTTACGTCGTTGATCCAAGTCTCACGCCTCAGTAGTGTGTTTACATTTTGCGGCGTGCGGTTCCAGCTGCACCGGTTATAAAGCTAAGCGTCTAGGATACTGATGACCTCAGATGTTAAGTCCCATAGTGCTTAGAGGCATTTCAACCATTAGTAATCTTCAATCGTTCATCCAAATATTACCAGAATGTTTACATCTCGTAGCGTGCAGCTGCAGCTCTGGCGGTTCTGACAAAGTGGCTTGTGCACTGTTATACAGTTATTAGCTTTATTGGCTTTCAGCGGTGTCTTGTGCTGTTTGTGACGAATTAAGTGTAATAAACGTTCGGAAACGTTCGCTCATTGTGTTTTTTAGAGTTCTTTGTGCGTTAAAGTCATTTAGTATACTTCGTACGGTAGTTTTCAGCTGCGCTTTCTTTGTTTCTAGTAAAATACTTCAGTAAAATTTTCATTCACTATTTTAACTTCGTTGAGTGTTCCAGTGGCCGCTCGAATTTTTTGTTTTAGGTAATAAATTGTGTGAAGTTTCGTTTTTATTCTTATTAGTTGTGGTTTAGTAGTATTAATAAAGGTTGTTGTTTTCGCAGTAGACACACAGTTTCGAGACCACTATATTTAGTGCTACAAATGGTTCTACTGGTGTAACTGAACTTGCGTAACGTAGACTTTTTTTTTTAGCAACTGTAAAATTTTACGATGAGTGAGAAGTGTGGGCTTAGTTGTAGGTTTGTGAGTTGTGGGTTACGGTGTGGGATTTGTTCAAAGTATTTTCATTGCGGGGATTGCAGTGTGGAAGGCAGTGGACATTCTCACGAGATCCTCTCCTGAGAATGCAGAATCTGTTGTAGAAATAAGTTCATAGAGGAGCAGCAGCGTAAGATCTGTGCCCTTAAGGTGCAGTTACAATGCGCTAAGGAGGAACTAGATAGGTTGAGGAGGGTGAAGGGTGCTGCTGAATGGGAACTGGCAGTTGGAAAGAAGGCAGCTAAAAGGAGGAGGTGGTATTCAGACACTTTTACTTTGCATATATGCAATAGATTTGACCAATTGTGAATGGAGAGGAGCCTCTTGTAGGTGTAGGTGTAGGAAAAATGCAGGAGTCCTCAGCAGTTAGGCGGCCTAAGCCAGTTGCAAAGTCTAACAGAAAGAAGGAGGTTCTGCTACTAGGTAGTTCGCACGGTAGAGGTGTGGGCCAGCAGTTGCAGGAAGTGTTGGGGGCTGAGTACCAGGTTACCAGCATTGTGAAGCCTAGTGCACGGTTGGCTCAAGTGGCTGACAGCATTGGGGAGTTATGTAGGAATTTTACGAAAGAGGATCAGGTAGTGATTGAGGGTCGAGTAAGGAATAGCCTTGAGAGGGACGGGGAATATGATTTAGGTGGTGACCTGGTAGAGATAGCTACTCAAACTCGTGGCACCAATGTGCATCTCGTGCAACTGTTTCAGCGTCAGGATGGGCCTCATCTTAATGCTGCTGCTAAGTTTATTAACATGGAGCTGGAGAAAGCACTGATGGCAGAGAGCATGGCTCACATTTCAGTGGTGCCAGATGAATCTATCAATAGATCGCGTTTCACTAGACATGACCTGCGCCACAGTAGGTATGGGAAGGGGAGGTTTGCAAAGCTTATAGGTGACAGTGTAGTGGGTGGTGATGGAATTACTCATGGAAAAATTCCTGCAGTAGTTGGTGTTAGAGCTGCTATTATTTTCGACTGAAGTCAGCTGATAGGTATATCTGCTTAAAGGAAGTCCCTCTAACTAAGGAAACACCTTCAGAGGAGGTCAGGTATCCAAGTAGAGAAGAAATTAGCATATTTCATCAAAGTAGGAGGTATTAGAGATGAAGGTAGTGAACTACTTATTGATGTTGACTCTGACATTATTAGTATATCGGAGCACCACTTAAATAATTTGACAATTCAGAGGCTTCGTTCACCAGTATCCAGATTAGCTGGCTGTTTTTTCAATGAGTACCTTGCGCTGTGGGGGAGTGGCCATGTACGTGAGAAACAGGGTTTCGTTTGGGTCCATAGACGTATCACTGCACTGCACATAAGAAATTTGAATGCTGCGCA